>NC_077228.1:487495075-488135075 GCF_027887165.1 Monodelphis domestica
CTCCCAAGATCTCTGTAACTATAGCCTACATTAAGATATGGTTCAGTACTCATGCAGTCAATCTACCATGCCCTAGCCATGCCATCTTTGAGTCAGGATTCATTAAAATGTTGGTCCTAGCATTTAATTTTGGGTCATGTTGTACTTGGCACCCTTCATGACTAATTTACAAAATTTCACAAGCTATACCAGTGAGGAAAGTAAAAAAATGATGGATAATATGGTCCACCAATTTTAGAAAAAGAGAATAGTCACATACATGAATATTGCTTTATCCTTGTGGGCAGCTGGATGGCTCAGTGAATTGGCAGCTAGATTTAGAGATAGGAGGTCTTGGATTCAAATGGGACTTCAGACATTTCTGAGATGTGTGACCCTGGGCAGGTCACTGAAACCCCATTGCCTATCCCTTACCACTCTTCTACCTTGGAACCAATACACAGTGTTGGTTCTAAGATGGGAGGTAAGGGTTTGAAAAAATATTGCTGTATCCTTTTGGTTTGTTTGGTAAGGTGTTTTTTTTTTCAGTTTACCTCTTGAATCTTATTACTTTTATTTAATTTTCATAAAGATTTATGGTGTTTTTGCATGAAATTTTTTAGTGTGACTAGAGATATGATCAAATGTGATGACTATTTTCTTAAAAATGTGTAAGTAGCAATTATAAAAAGTATGGAGGGAAAACCCTATGGCTCAGGGAATAGAGAGCTAGGCATGGGTTCAAATGTGACCTCAGACACTTCCTAGCTGTTTAACCCTGGGAAATTCATTACTTAACCCCAGTTGCCCATCCTGACAATTCTGCCTTGGAACCTATAAAAAAACAAAGAGTAAATATACTTTAAAAATTTTATTGATGTCTTTTATTTTTATATTGCTAGAATTTCTCTCAATATTTCTCTTCCTTCCATATCCAAGAGAGCTCTCCATTAGAACACATTTTTTTAAAAGAATAAAAGGAAAAAAATCAACAAATGATCGATACACTTGAGAAAATCTGACAATTTATATAGTGTTCCACATCCATAGACTCTTCCCTATACCTCTGCAAAGGAATTGGGGAACAGGTCTTGTTTTTCTTTTTGTTTTTTGTTATTCTGCAATATTAATTTTGAAGCCAACAAGCACTTACTAAGTTAAGTGACTAGCACTGTGCTTTCCTATTTTTCTTTTTTTATTTACATTGTTGTACTTATGTGTATATGTTCTGGACTCTCTTTCTTTCTACATCAGCTTATCAGGAACTTTTCCATGCTTCTCTATATTAAACATATTATTTGTTTCTTAGAACATGGTACAATTTTATTATACTCATTGCACAATTTATTTAGTCATTCTCTAATCAGCAGGGATCTCTTTTGTTTCCACTTTTTTGCTACACAAAAAAAGGGCTGCTATAAATATTTTGTTGTATATAAAATCATCCTTTTAATGAATGACTCCTTTGGGTAGATGCCTAGGAATCTTTGGGTTGAAGGGTATGGAAATTTTAGTCATTTTATTTGAATAATTATAAGCTGCTTTCCCGAATGGTGTACCAATTCAAAATTTCAGCAGTAATGGAATAGCTTATGTATCCTTCTATACAGAACCTTTCTGAGACTGATTATTCTCATCTTTTGTTATCTTTGCCAATTTACTGGGTGTTAGGTGAAACCTCAGGGTTGTTTTGATTTGCATTTCTCCTAAAATTAGTAATTTGGAGGATTTTTTAATACAGTTGTTAAGTTTGTAGTTCTTTTGAGAACTTTATTCATATCCTTTGCCCTCTTATCTACTGTGGATACCGGCTTTTGTATTATATGCTTGTTAACTGTCTGTATATCTTGGGTATCTAACCTTTATCTGAGAAATTCGATATGAAGATTTTTTCCTCATGCTATTTTTTTTTAAACCCTTACCTTTCGTCTTGGAGTCAATACTGTGTATTGGCTCCAGGGCAGAAGAGTGGTAAGGGTTAGGCAATGGGGGTTAAGTGACTTGCCCAGGGTCACACAGCTGGTAAGTGTCTGAGGCCAGATTTGAACCTAGGACCTCCTGTCTCTAGGCCTGGCTCTCAATCCACTGAGCCACCCAGCTTCCCCCCCCCCCCATGCTATTTTAATGCACCTATAAAATTAATATAGAAGATGTCCTGATAGTAGCAAAATGCTTTATTTCTTTTTTCCCTTTTCCTAGACCAGCCAGATCTGTATTATATTTGTATAGGGAAGAAACTCCTTTTGGCAGTCCATATTAGCATCTGTTCTGGACCAATATAAATATAATCTTAGAGTGTTGCTTGAGGTACTAAAACAGTAAGGGATTTGTTAAAGGTCACATAAGCCAACATGTGTCAGAGGCAGGACTCGAAGCTAGTAACTCACTCCTGACTGAGTTCTGCTTTCTGCCCACTTCACAATATTGCTTTCAATTTCTTACTCCCTTTCTCTCTCCCTCCCTCCCTCCTTCCTTCCAATAAAAAACATAATTAAGTTTGATCCATCAATACCACTTCTGGGTTTGTACCCCAAAGAGATAATAAGGAAAAAGACTTGTACAAGAATATTCATAGCTGCACTCTTTGTGGTGGCCAAAAATTGGAAAATGAGGGGATGCCCATCAATTGGGGAACAGCTGAACAAATTGTGGTATCTGTCGGTGATGGAATACTATTGTGCTCAAAGGAATAATAAAGTGGAGGAATTCCATGGAGACTGGAACAACCTCCAGGAAGTGATGCAGAGCGAGAGGAGCAGAACCAGGAAAACATTGTACACAGAGACTGATATACTGTGGTACAATTGAAAGAAATGGACTTCTCCATTAGTGTCAATGCAGTGTCCCTGAACAATCTGCAGGGATCTAAAAAACACTATCCACAAGCAGAAGATAAACTGTGGGAGTAAAAATACCGATGAAAAGCAACTGCTTGACCACAGGGGTTGAGGGGATATGACTGAGGAGAGACTCTAAATGAACACCCTAATGAAAATACCAACAACATGGAAATGGGTTCCAGTCAAGAACACATGTGATACCCAGTGGAATCATGCGTTGGCTATGGGAGAGGTGGTGGGAGGGGGGGGAAGGAAAAGAAAATGATTTTTGTTTCCAATGAATAATGTTTGGAAATGACCAAATAAAATAATGTTTAAAAAAAACATAATTAAGAGAAACTATTGTAAAAACACTATAGAGCATATTTCAAAGTCCAGAATCAATCTAACTACTGACTTTTTTGATTATCCATTCCATTACTTTTCTCTCTTACTTGAATGTTTTTTAACCCTTACCTTCTGACTTAATATCAATTCTAAGATAGAAGAAAGGCATGGGCTAGGTCTTTGGAATTAAGTTACTTGCCCAGGAATCACTCCAGTAGGAAGTATCTGAGACTAGGTTTGAACCCAGGTTCCCCTGTCTCAAGGTCTGGTGCTCTCTCCACTGTGCTTCTTAGATTCCCCCTTTACTTGTAATAATGATGGAATATGAAATGACATTTTGAATTGGAGGGACAGGGAACTGAGCTCTGTTTGCTGTTGTTTGTTCATTTGTCTTCTCCAGTGGTTGGCTACATAGTGTACAAGAATCAGAAGAGTCACCTGTGGCCCAAATTCTTGCCACCATTGGGCATTTTGCCAGTCTTTGGGTGACCTGACCTGTATCAGTGCCCCTCAGTATAATGGATTTGAATTAGGGCAGGGTTAGGTAATCTGCTAATGCCCACTGATCCTGCTTACTTTGTTGTAGAAGTCATAACTCCAGAATAATGACCTCAAGCAAGTCTTTTGAGTTTATTCTCTAGGCTTTAGTTTCATCATCTGTAAAATGAGGTAACTGGACCCTTCATTCATTTTGTCTATAATACTAGGGTAGAACATTGAGGTCTGAATGGTTCCCCATAGTATCCTTAGGTTTGGCCCTTTCCCCATCCCTCACCCGCATAGGATCTTCCTCTACCCTTGTGTTTTGGAAAGATCTGGAACATTTAAGCTTCACTAAGATTTAAGAATACAAATTGAGGTACAGAACAACTAGATAAGATGAGGTATGAGTATTGAACTTTAACAATATACCTGATAGCCTTTTCCTGTGTCGAAAAGACAAATAACCTTTTTTCTACATAGCTGGCTCTAAAGAGAAAAATGATAACTACCCACTTTCTGGGGACATTTGTGAAGTTAGACTGTAAGTTTCTTGAGAGCAAAGACTGATTTTTCTTTCTCTTTCTTGGCTTTCCCAGTGCTTAATCCAGGGGTTGACATAGCAGGTTTTTAATAAATGGTAGTTGATTGATGGAAATTAATCCCCCACAGACAGGAAAAAGAGAGGAAACTACATATTAAAATGCTCTCCTCTGGGTACCAAACCTTCCTATCTCCTTTCCAGTGTCCATAGGATGGTGGATTTGAAGTTCAAAGGGATCTCAGAGGCCATCTAGTCTCAACCTTTTGGTTTTGGTTTACAGATAAAGAAAGGCATTGATGGTTAAGTGACTAACATGGCAGATGCCTGCTCTATTTTCCTTATCACAACCTCCTGAGAAAGTCCCTGTTCCCAGCATTCCCCCTCATCAGAACATACTTGCCCTTGAGCCCCTTCCTCCCACCTTCTCTTCTCTCCTTACCTGCCCCCTTTACTGCCCTGTGTTGACTTTAGCAAATTAAGTTCAAGTCAGCAAACATTTACATAGCACTTATGAGGTGTGAGATTGTGGTTAAGTTCTGAATATACTAAATAAGGTAGAAACTGCTTTGTAATTGCTTCTTTTCCCCAAATTACCAGGAACTTCTTAATTGTACACCTCCTAGCCTTTGCTCAGACTTCTTCCTTTCCATAGGCTCTGCAGCATTTGTAACTACTGGGATACAGGAGTTCTCCTCCTAACCTTTTGTCTTCACTATAGTCTCCTTTGCTAGATCATCATCCATCTCACTCTTTCTATGGGTGTCTTCCCCACCCCAGACTCTGCCTATGATTTTCTCTAGCCCTTTATCTCTGGCTCTGTGTCTATTTGATTCTGTCTCTCCCTGTCTCCGTCTCTCATTCCTTGGGCTCAAATATCATATCTATCCAGATGCCACCCTTGTCTCTGTCTCTTTCTCCTTCTATCTCTTTCTCTTGTCTCATAGTTTCAGTGATCATCTTTATCCAGATGATTTCCAGACATATATGCTGCTCTTGTCTCTCTTGAGCTCCCGTCCCAAGTCACCACATGCCTTTGGACATCTCAAACTGGATTTCCCATAGACATCTCAAACTCAATGTATCTAAAACAGACCTCGTTATTTTTTCCCTTACTCTCTCCGCTCCTGAACTTTCCCATTTCTGTCAAAAGCAGCACTTTCCTTCCAGTCTCCCAGGTTTATGCAAGCAGAGTCATCTTTATCTCTTCTTCCTCCCTCACCTTTCCCTCATTCTTGGTCACTAAGTGCCGTAGGTTCTCTTTTTATATCATAAAACATTCTCTCAGATCTCTCCTTTTTCTCCATTGAAAAGATTGCTAGCCTGCTTGGGTCAGTCTTTTATCATATCTTACCAGGACTTGGGCAATAACCTTTTAATTGGCATCACTGCCTCCCTCTCTCTCTTTAAACCATCCTACGCACAACTGCCAGTGATATCCTAAGGCTCAAGTATAATCATCACATTGTCCTGATTAGTAAATACTAGTAACTCCCTGTTGGGGCAGTTGGGTAGTATAGTGGATAGAGTGCCAGTCCTGGATTCAAGAAGACTCATCTTACTGAGTTCAAATCCAGTCTCAGACACTTACTAGCTCTGTGACCCTGGGCAAATCACTTAACCCTGTTTACCTCAGTTTCCTCATCTGTAAAACAAGCTGAGGAAGGAAATGGAAAACCACTCAAGTTTTTTTGCCAAGAAAACTCCAAATGGGGTCACAAAGAATCGGACACAACAAAAATAACTGAACAACAGCTCCCTGTAATCAGCAGGATCAGATATAAACTCCTCTCTTGGACATTTCCTATCCAAACCAATAAACATTATTAAGCACCTGCCATGTTCCAGGTACCTTGCTAAGTGCTGGGGATACAATAAATAAAAAAAGAGTCCCTGTCCATAAGGAGCTGGCAGTCTAAAGCCTTTTACCTTTAAAGCACTTTACAGAGAGGTCCACCCTAGACTTCCACCTTATTAATATTGTTCCTTTTCCTTCATACACTTCCTGGGCTCAGCCAAACTAGTCCTCCTGTTTGTTATATACTACAATATACCTTCTGTCTCCATGAATTTACTACAACAAAATTGTTCCCCTTGCCTGGAAAGCATTTCTGCCTCATCTTGTCTTTTTGTAATCCATGGTTTCCTTCAAAGCTTGTCTCATGGCATCTCTTCCATGGGGTCTTTCCTGATCTCTCCATCTAATAATATTCCCTTGCCAAAAAAAATATTGTGTTAATTTTGTATAAGCTGATTTTGTGCCTGCCTCTCTTCCAATAATAGACTCATTTCCTTAAGAGAAGGCATTACTTAATTTTGGCCTTTGCATCTTCAGTGCTTGACACATAGTAGGTATTTGTTGTGTGATTGATTATATACGATTTTGCTGTACTTGTAATTTCAGATTCTTGTACATTTCAGTGACATGGCTCCTTCCTATGGTATAGGTTCTTGTATGGAGGGAAGCCATTTTCTTTTTCTTTTGTGACCTATTTCAGCCTTTCAGTCCTCTAGGTTTACTTCTAAAATGTAAAGATGCTTCACATCATAGTTTACATTAGCTTTATGGTAGGCTACTTTTTATATCTTGACTTTTTTCTTTTTTCCCAAAGCAATTTCACTTTCTTGATATGATAAACAATTCTTCCTTTGCCTTTATTTTAAAAAACCACTTTTCAACTTAACAGTTGGATCATTGCCCTGTTTGCCTCAGTTTCTTCATCTGTAAAATAAGCAGATTTTTATCTTTTAAATAGCAGAATAGACTTTTGATACAGAATAGAGAGAAAATAGATCATTTTATCCTTTATATAAAAGAATTGATAGAAAACAGACTTCTTATCCTTGAGCTAGCAGAACACCTGTTAAATTTCAGAGGCAACCAGATTTTATCAAGTGGGCCATATGATCAAAAAGTCATTGTACAACCTACATGAATTTCCACTTCATCAGCTTCTTGAAAAAGAATGTCTTTTCTTTTTTTCTCTTCAAAGATATTTTATTTTCCTAACTACATGTAATAACAATTTTTAACATGTTTTCCAAAATTATAAAATCCAAATTGTCTCCCTCTATCCCTTCCTTCTCCCTTCTCAAAGATGGTAAGCAATTTGTTCTGGGTTATACATGTAGGATCTTGCAACACATTTCTACAGTGGTTATTGTTGTAAGAGATCAAAATAAAACTGTAAGTAAAGAAATGTGAAGGAGATTCTGCATCCAGCTTCCAGGGTTCTTTCTTCTGGAGGTGGATAACAAGGAATGTCTTTTCCTAAAGCCAGGTGAACTCAAATGTTGGCCAGAGTTTGATCAGATGGACAAAAAAAGGCGTTACCAGCCTTATAGTTCACATGTGAGGGCTAAACTTAAAAAAAAGTTCCAAAAAGCTTGTATACCTGATTTTGTGGAAGGTGTTTAAAGAAGGGATCCTGAAGCCTCAGTTAAATCCTGAACCTGCTTTTGGCTTCACTTTTCTCATCAATATAATTGGGGTAATATTGGCTGAGCAACGATCCCTTTATAATTCTCTATAAAGCAAGGATTATTAATCTGGGTTCCCTAGATAGATTTCAGGGACTCTGTGAATTTGGATGGGGAAAAAATTCTATATTTATTTTTACTAACCTCTAATTGAAATTTAACATTTCCTCCCTTTAAAAAAAACTTCAAAACCTTTACCTTCTGTTTTAGAATCAATAGTATGTATTGGTTCCAAGGCAGAAGAGCAGTAAGGACTAAGCAATGGTGCTTAAATGACTTGCCCAGGGTCATACAACTAGAAAGTATCTGAGGTCAGATTTGAACCCAGGTCATCCAAACTCCAGGTCTGTAGCTCTCTATTTACTGGGCCACTGAGGTGCCCCATGGGTACATTTTTGGAGAAGAGATTTGAAGACATGTGAGGCAGCTGCAAAATACCTTTTTGTGATTCAAATAAGGTGACCATCAGGTATTCCCAAAGGCTTCTGAATTGCTGCTCTGTATTTTATTTCCCTCTGTGCTCTTTCTCCCACAAGGGAGAAAATCAATCAACAAACATTTATTAAATGTGTATGGTTTGCCAGGCTCTGTGTTGGGGCATCATGGTACAGTGGATAGTGTTCTGGTCTTGAGTTCAAATCCAGTCCAAGACACTAGTTGTGTGACCCTGGACAAGGCACTTTAGTTTCCTCGTCTGTAATATGGGAGTAATAAAACACCTACCTCTCAGGGTCCATTTTAAGTATCAAATAGAAAAAAGAATTATAAAGCACTGAGACTGGCACCTGGGAAATGCTATATAAGTGGTAGCTGTTGTGGTTATTATTACTATTATTATCATTAGGTGCCAGGGATACAAAGATGAGAATAAATCAGACCCATCTTCAGAAAGCTGATGTGCAAATAGGGAGACAAAAGCATTTGTAATTATATACACAAGACAGTTTTTAAGAGGGGAAACTACTAGCAGGTAAGGTAAGGAGGGAAGTCCTCATATGGAAGGTGGAATTGCAGTTGAATCTTGAAAAAAGGGAAGGAAAAAGGAAAAAAAACAATTACACAGCATTGACTGTGACAGACACTTTATAAACATTTTCACATTTGTAAATTATATTATTATCCCCATTTTACAGTTAAGGAAACTGAGGCAAACAGATTTTATGGATTTGTCTAGGGCCACACAACTAGTAAGAGCCTGAAGCTAGATTTAAGCTCAGGTATCTCCAACTTCATGCCCTGTAGCAGCCCTAAATGATCAGAAGGATAGGGAAAGGTATAGGGACTACACCTGTACATTTATTGATATAATAAACTTCTGGAAAAAGAACCCTTTCTGCCGATTCAAATCAGCACTTTTACCATCACATTGGGGGTCAGAAAGTGGTCTTGAACACTAAGAGTTCAAGTGACTTACCCAGGATCAAACAGCCAATAGTGGTCAGAGGGTGGTATTTGAACCCCAGTTTCACTGACTCAGAAGCCAGGTCTCTGCTGCCATCTTACTTGTTCTGAAGGTGACTAGAGATTTTAAGAGAGGGAGAGGAGGTCAGAATGCATTCCAGGTGTGAGGAAAATGCAAAGCAAAAATATGAAGCTGGGATATGGAGTGCTATGTTAAGATACAGTGAGTAGGTCACAGGGTTTGCAACAGAGAACATGGTGGAAAAATGCCAAAAAGGGAAACTGAGGCCAGTGGTCAGGAGTAGATGGAAACAAAGCAGAGAATTAGAAGGGCAAGAAAGACTTTTTTCCCTAATAAAGAGGAAATAGTTTCCTCTTGCTATAATGAAGATGGAATTGGCAGCAGAAAAATATAATTTGACAAAACAGACTTGGGGATGTTAGAATTAAGGATAAATTATAGCAAATTGGAGAAAATTTCAGAAAGATCTAAGGGAAAGGAAAACAAATAAGAAGAGCTAAGGTAAATTAAATCTTCCTAACCAAAGAAGGAAACAAGGAAAAATAGATTCAAGAGTAATTGATAACAAATAGTTAATGCTTAATGATTCCAAGAACCTAAATTTACCTAAGTATTTTAATTCATTTAAATTTTTATTGTATGATATATTTTAAGAACACATAAAATATAAAATATATTTTAGGTATTTTAATTTCCTTAAATCTTATACTATTGTACAGTATGTTGTATGAATACATAAAATATATAAATATGCATATTTTAGGTATTTGCATTTCTTTAAATCTTATTCTATTGTATGGTGTATTTTATGAAGATATAAAATATATGTATAATATATTTTAGGTATTTGAATTTCTTTAAATCTTTTCCTATTATATAGTATATTTTATGAACATATAAAAATATAAATATGTATATTTTAGGCATTTGCATTTCTTTAAATCTTATTGTATGGTATATTTTATGAATACTTAAAATATATAAGTATATATTTTAGGTGTTTGAATTTCTTTAAATTTTATTCCATTATATGGCATTTTATAAATACATAAAATATGTAATGTATTTTAGGCATTTGAATTTCTTAAAATCTTATTCTGTTATATGGTATATTTTATAAATACATAAATATAGAGTATATAAAATATATAATATATTTGAGGTAGTTGAATTTCTTAAATCTTATTCTATTGTATGGTATATTTTATAAATATATACAATACATACTATCTGAAATAAATATATAGAATATAGTTTAATTTCTTTAAACCTTATTCTATTGTATGGTATATTTTATAAGTATATAAAAGCATAATAAATATATTAAAATAAACATTGTTTTTATACAAAATATATTGTATGCTATATTTAAATATCATAACTAACAAGTCTAGTCAATGGTTTAGCTGTTTTTAACAAAGTTGAAAGGGATTTTTATTGTACAAAATGAAGAAGAAAGTGTTCTATTCTCTGGGGATTTATATTAACCAATTATAAGAGAAACAGCTGCTTGAACCTTGAGACTGTAGCCAAGTAATGGAGATCACCCAGTGACTTTAAAAAAAAAAAAATCTTTACCTTCCTTCTTAAAATCAATACTAAGTATTGGTTCCAAGGCAGAAGAGCAGTAAAGGCTAGGCATTTGGGACTAAATGACTTGCCCAGGGTCACACAGCTAGGAAATGTCCTAGGTCAGGTTTGAACTCAGGACCTCCTATCTCCAAGCCTTGTTCTCTATCTACTGAGCCACCTAGCTGCCCCAACCAAGTGGCATTTTATCTGAATTTGGGTCATCTTACTTTTGGACATAGTGGGGAGGAGGAAATAATTGTCTCTTGGACTGACAGCTTTGCAAGTCCAAACTTCTAAGTGATGGCTAATATCACATCCATCCTGCCCACCTTCCTGGGTCATGAAGATCCAATATAAGGCAATATTTCCAGGAAGCTCTTTAAAAAACAGTGAAATGGTAGATTCACAAGATGGTGATGGTGTTGCAATTATGTACAGTCACTGATTGCACTGCTTGGAAAAACTCATCTAAAGGGGAATTCAAAATTCACGAGAGGAAGATTTTTGGGGTGGATGGCAAGGTTCTGGGGGATGTTTCAATTTTGTGCATTTGTATTGCTAGCTTTATGTCGCCACGGAGGCAATCCTCATTGCACTGGTCGGGGCAACGCCTTCCTACCACTGGGACCTGGCTGAGCTCTTGCCTAATCAAAGCCATAGCAACCAGTCAAGGACGGAAGACCAAGCCTTTGGGGAATGGTTCCTGACAGCCAACGGAAGCGAGATGCAGAAGCATGTCCATTTCAGCGGCAGCTTCACCTCCATCGCCTCTGAGGTAAATGGTCAAGAAGTAAAGATCAAACAGTCCGTTGGGCCACTTGATTAACTGGCCTCTTTACCCATAGTCCCCTGCTCTTTGAACTTAACCCGTTTGAGTTGTAGATACATCTTAAAGGACTCTCGTAATCAACAATAATAAAGCTAGGCTGTTACTATCTGGAGAATGAAAACAGGGACCGAGAGTGGATCTGTGATGAGGGAGGGGTTGGGAGCTCCTGATGAGCAACTTCTCCCAGTACAACTTGACCCCTTCTCAGGCAGGAATTTGCTTAGAGCCTTGAGCTGAGCAATGATCTGTCCAGTCTCATATAG
This sequence comes from Monodelphis domestica, assembly GCF_027887165.1. Classification (NCBI taxonomy): domain Eukaryota; kingdom Metazoa; phylum Chordata; class Mammalia; order Didelphimorphia; family Didelphidae; genus Monodelphis; species Monodelphis domestica. Next base: position 487,506,810 of record NC_077228.1, read on the forward strand.
CCAGTATATGTCAGAGGCAGGAACCTAAGGCTTCCTGACTTGAAGATCGACTCAAGAATACCAATAGCAATGTTGCCTTCTCCAAACTAGACCATTTTCCATCCAGGAATGGAAAAATGCTGTTTACAAACATTCTGGGGGCAGCTGGATGGAGAGCCAGGTCTAGAGACTGGAGGTCCTTGGTTCAAATATGACCTCACATACTTCCTCTGTGACCTTGGACAAGTCATTTAACTGCCATTGACTATCCCTTACTGCTCTTCTACTATGGAAACAATACACATTATTGATTCTAACTTTTGTTTAAAAAACAAACAGACTTGGTTTTTTTTTCTCTTTGCATTAGAGACTGAGGGGAAGAAATCTTTAGAAGCTAACATAATAGAACAATACAAAAGTAGCCAGCCAGCCTGACAGTTCTTTTTTTTTTTAATTTGTTTTTTGGTCTCCTAAAGTAAATTTTTCCTATGTAACAACTTACTCCACATATTACCATGATAACGATAGTTCTTGAATATATTAATATATTGAATATAATAATATAATAATTGAGTACAGTAGTTCTTGAACATATTAATTAATATATTGAGTATAATAATATAATATATTAAGCAAGAACTATAGTTCTTGTACATATTAATTAATATGTTAAATATAATATTTTAATCAAGAATGATAGTTCCTGAATGTATTAATATAGTAATCAAGGGCTATAATTCTTGGATATATTAATATATTGAATATAATAACATAACATTAATCAAGAACTATTGTTCTTGAATATTGAATATAATAATAAATTAATCAAGAACTAAAATTCTTTAAGATATTATATTATATGTGACATGACTGAACAACACAACTGAATTGATTAATATATTCAAGAACTATAGTTCTTGATTAATATGCTATATTATTTTATTTTATTATGTTCAATATTCTTATATTCAATATATTAACATCTTCAATAACTATAGTTCTTAAATGTATTACTATATTGACTATAATATATTAATCAAGAATTATAGTTCTTGAGTATATTAATTAACATATTGAATATAATAATATAATATTTTAATTAAGAACTATATATAGTTCTTGACTATACTAATCACAATTCATTTGTGTTGTTCAGTCATTTCAGTTGTGTTTGACTCTTCTTGACCCCATTTGGTTTACTTGGCAGAGATACTGGACTGGTTTACTATTTCCTTTTCCAGATCCTTTTATAGATGAGGAAATTGAGGCAAACAAGATTAAGTGACTTGCACAGGGTCACATAACAAGTGTCTGAGGTCAGATTTGAACTCAGGTCTTCCTGACTTCAAGCCCCACATTCTATCTATCCACTATGCCATCTAGCTGTCCCTATAACACAAACCAAATCCCTAACCTTCTCTTTTATCTGTTGTGACAGAGAAGCCAGGAAGACTGAGACAGGGAAGAGAGTGGGAATAAATCATTCCGCAAACATTTATTCAGTGCCTATATTTGATGATGTGGAAGGCTACAAAGAAGTCTCGTGTCCAGCCAATGTAATCTGATAGGGAAATAACAGAAGGAAATGGAGAAGAATGATGCACAAACCCAGGAAACTACTTTTTTTCCAAATGGAGAGAAGATGGAGGGATTCTCTCTAAGACATCCCCACTGGTCATTCTCTTGAGCAGTTCTCTGCAAGGAAGTTTTTCCTTGAATGTAAAGAAATGTATTTCTTTGTCACTTGAGCCCACTTGTCCCAGTTTCACCAAACAGAATACTCCATCTCCAAATGAAACACATCTATCATACTCCACTTTCTCCAACAGCTGTCTTTTCTCTTTGTGTTTCATTTTAACCTGTGGCTCAAATTAGAAACTGAGCTCAAAAAAAAAAAATTAGTCTCAATTCCATATTAACCATCTCTGATCCCATAGAGCCTCTCAGCTTAATCCCCTAAATGTGTACTTTCCTTACAGTGTGGTGTAGAGCTAGGGAGAAAGATTTAACAAAGCACATTGGTGACACATTTGTCCCATAGGAAGTGTTCGTGGAATTAGAAATGATTTTCTCATCTGAACAGGAGTGAAAAATATGAAAAACAGGAGGCAGTTGGGTAGCTCAGTGGATTAAGAGCCAGGCCTAGAGATGGGAGGTCTTAGGTTCAAATCTGACCTCAGACACGTCTCAGCTGTATGACCCTGGTCAAGTCACTTGACCCCCATTGCCCAGCCCTTACGACTCTTCTGCCTTGGAGCCAATACACAGTCTTGACTCCAAGATGGAAGGTAAGGGTTTTTAGAGAATATGTATATGAAAAATACTGGAAAGTAGAGAGGAGCAGTGGCTAGCTACCATGAAGTCCTAAGCAATGGATATCAGGGTAGACTCTTCAGAAGGTTTCAGCATTGAAATGGGTCCTATTCAAAGAAAAGTAATCAAAAGTAGGAATCAAAAAATCAAAACCACCCTTCCTCACTTTGTGTCCATGTCGGGTTTTGAACACACTTTTCTTAAGGAGCCTTTTAGGAAGGAACCAGGGAAAAAGGGATGCAGATGTGATTAACTTGATACTGTATGCTGGAAAGACTATAAACTGGCAGGCTTGACTATTCTGAAATGAGCTTCTAATAGCCATTGGGGTGAATTTATGTAGCAAATTGCTGTCTGCTGTATTCAAATTATTCCCTGAGCTATGACTCATTCAGAAAGTACCAAGCATCACTGAGACACACAATTATCATGCTTAATTAATGTTTGCAACCAAAAAAGAGTAAGGTTGAATTCTTTAATATCATTGTGGATAATGTGGAACTGAAATGGACTGATTATTATCTTGAGATTAATATATTTTCCCTAAGCCATACCCCAGGGTCAAAAGAGAGAGTATAAAAACTATTTGAAAAATCCACTGCAATAATTGCTTTGGAAACTCATTTTTTTAATGCCTTGCTTCCTTATGCCTGTGTTACTGATTGTAATAGGCTGCACACTTCACCCATTAAGTGGTAATTCAGAATGACAACTACATAGAGATGGAGCAAGTTAGTTAATCACCATGAAACTGTTCCTGAAATACCCTGTCCAATGACTCCCTCATCACAGAAGGCCCCCCATTACCCAGTTTCCTCCTATAGCAAGATCTTCCAGTATGCAGTGAATTTCAGATCTCTTTGCAGGAAGTATAGCCTAGGGTGACGAGGCTACCATTCAGCCAAGATTTTCTGAATTTTTCTCAATCTTTGCAGCAGAGTCAATATCCAATACTCTAGTGAGAAAAGATCGGGAGGGAATAGACCAGAGTTGTGTTTGAGAGAAGCTATTAGTCATACCAGCTTGGCCTGGCATCCTGGAGAGCTAAACAAGCTCTGTGACTGAATTGGTTGTGTTGTTGTTGAATGTGGCACCAATTTGGATTTTATCAAAGTCATTTCAAAAGCAATCCTTTCAAGGCCATTGCCTTCTGGCTTAATAAGGCGAGAGGTTGATCAATAGTGAGAGGGCTGAATGGGTAAGGACCCAACCTTTTCTGATCTTTATAATCAAGCTGTATGCAGATAGCCTCTGTAAGAAATTCTGCTGTCTTTTCCCCTCTAATATGACTGAATTATAGTAAGTATGCAACTCCTACTGAGGCCCTCTAAGGCTCTGATCTTTTAGAAAAGCCAGTGGCCAGATGGGTAGCCTTGCCGCCATTTTTCTCCCTGTTAGTAAGACTGTTCCCAGGAAGCAACAGTTTGTAGATTACCTATTTAAAATTTCCCAGTCCTAGAGAAGATTCTGCCTGAAATCCAAAAAGCTTATTGGTTTTTTTTTTCTAGATTTCTCCTCATTTTAAATGTTTGACCAAGTTAAAGAATCAAGAAGGTTAGTCATTTTTATTTTTGTTTTGAAAAACAGCTGAGTGTGCATTGAGAAGCTAAAGGTCAATGCATTTGGGATTATCCATATAAGTGCAGAGATTATTCTCTGGCAAATCTGAAAACTCACTGCCTTTATTCTTTAAATTCTAACATTATAAGGATCCCCTCCCTAATCTAGTAGATGGCTAAGTGAGCCAAAAAAAAAAAAAAGAAACCAAAACCCAGACATATTCATCATCTTGTGACCAAACCTCTCTGAAATTACCAAGGCTAATCCTTTTTTTTAAATAAACCCTTTAATAAATTTTAAATAAATTTTTATTTATTTAAATTTTAAATAAATATTTAAAGTTTAAATAAAATAAACCTTCCATCTTAGAATCAATCCTGTATATTGGTTCCAAGGTAGAAGAATGGCAACATCTAAGCAATGGGGGTTAAGTGATATGCCCAGGGTCACACAGCTAGGAAGTATCTAATGTCAGATTTGAACCTAGGGACCCCCCCCCCAATTTCTAGACAAGGCTCTCAATCCACCGAGCCACCTAGCTATCCTACCAAGATGTAGACTAATCTTTGGTCAATATATACACCATACATCACTAGACTGAATTTTTGTGCCATTTTATTTTGGCATCTTCTAGAAATGTCATAACTTTGGCAGATGGAATATCAGGATCATTCTTCTTTGTAGATGTTTTCATTTCACCATCATGTGATCTCAGTGGATAAAGTGCCAGATTTGGAGTCAGGAAGCCTTGAGTTCAAATCTTACTAGCTGTGTGACCCAAGGCAAGTCACTTAATCTCTCTCTAAACCTTAGTTTCCTCATCTATAAAATGGATATAATACTAGCATCAGACTTCACAGAGTTGTATTGAAAGTCAAATAAGCTTACATATGTAATGCTCTTGATAAACCTAATGTGCCATATCATGTACTGAGAATTATCTTTGAGCTTAGAAGCCCCATTTTGAATCCAGGCTCTGCTACTTACTAGTTGAATAACTTGGGGACAAGGTCTTTCACCTCCTTAGACCTATTTCTCCCTTTTCCGGATTGAGGGAGGTGGCCAAAGTTATCCCCAATGTCTCTTCTAATTCTAATATTTTTTATAATTCTCTGGCATTTCTACTTTTTCCTAACATGATCTCATACTGGGATCTGATGCCTTAAAATACTTCAATTCAACAGACATTTATTCAATGTCTATAGGAATATCTGTAAAGCATATTGCAGAGTTCAGAGGCAAAAATGAAAAATTTAGGACACAAGGAATTGACATTCCAAGAAGGAAGGGCTTGCACTTCTACCTTTAATGAATATAAATAGTACAGGTGACAACATGGAAAAAGCACTATCAGGAAAAGTCATCCTAAGATTTCAAATCTAGCTTCAGATACTTTACTAGCTGTGTGACTTTGGACAAGTCACTTAATCCTTTTTCTTTAAATTTCTTCATCTTCAAAATGATCTGAAGAAGGAAATGGCAAAGCATTCTAATTTAATCAAGAAAACTCCAAATGGGATCATGAAGAGTTGGACACCATCAAAATGACTCAAGAGCCCATTAGGCTTATATCAGGTTGGTTTGAAATGGTTTTTGAAATTTCCAGCTTAAAACATCATTTTGGAAAATTTAATTGAATTATATTTCTAAGTGCATCTTTGATTTGCATATTTTAGTGCATATTTTATTCCTAGGGGTTATACTATATTTAAAATTTTTTAAAGACTCTTTGTCTTCTGTCTTAGATTTTATTCTAAGTATTGGTTTTAAGGCAAAAGAGCAGTAATAGCTCTGCAATCAGTTAAGTGACTTGTCCCGGATCAAACAGCTAAGAAATGTCTGAGGCCAGATTTGAAGTCAGGCCTGGCCCTCTATCCATTGAGCTACCTAACTGTCCCTACACTCTATATTTTAAAGACTTACCTAATAACTTCCCTACAGTAGACTTCTCCAGAAAAAAATGCCTGTTATGTTACCAGAGAGCTTTGTAATTGAATTGCTTAATATGGAAACTTTTGTTGTTGTTGTGCCCTTCTTTTACCAACTTCTCTACCTCTAATTTATCTCAAGGTGCTGAGTCAACTCTCATGACCCAAAATAATGAATGCTATGCAACAAAGGACTAGGCTTCCCCCATAAAATGATAGCTTCCCTTTCCTGATGATCTTTGAGGGGAAGTTGGAAAGCCCATTGTAAGGGATGTTATTGAGAAGGATTCATGCTTCAGATGGGATTAAAACTGATCTATAAGGTTCATTGCAACTCTAAAATTCTCTTTCTCAATAATTTGGGAAAATTCCTTCCACAATGCAAATCACATTCCATCTCTACCTACCCATCCTGAATGATTATTGTTGATATCCTCCTCATTGGATCTACCCAATGGAAGAGTTTTCATTCTTCCAACTTTGTGAGAGTATTAGTGAAACCTTCTGGCAATCTCTCTGTCATCACTCACTTTTGTCATTGGCTAATTGATCCCTTCTTTCTTTTTTGGAATTCTTTGATTGCATCCTCTACTCCCATTCTTCACAGTTCTTTGTTGACTATGTGTTATAGCTTGCTCACACCCCCCATCCACTCTTTTCCTCTTTGTGAAGATCTTTAGTTTTTTGTAGGCAGTGGGTTTCTAGGTCTCCTTGTCATCCAGTAATACTAATAAAATGTTTGTATTGAAAAGATGGACCTCTGCTCTAATAGGAAGCTTAGAGTCAGTCCCTAATCCAGCCTGAATTCTTTCTTTTCCTTTTAAATTTTGTGTTCTCTCTCCCAGATGTGCCTCCAGATTTGCATCTGGCTGTTAGACATCTCAAACTATCCTGTAAACAACTTAAACTCAGCCTGTCCAAAATTGAACTCATTAGCTTCTCCCCCAAACTCTCCTCCTTTCATTACCCTTCCTTTCTCCCTCCCTTTCTCTCTCCTCTCCCTTTATCCTTCCTTCCTTCCTTTCTTCTTCCTCCTTTCTTCCCTTCAGTCTTTTTCTCCCTTCTTTCTATCCTCCCCTCCTCTGTTTTTCTCTTCCTTCCTTTCATCCTCCACTTCTTTCCTTCTGTCCTCCCTCCCTTACCCCTTTCTATTCTTACTACCTTCCTCCCTCCCCCACTCATCCCATTATCTCTCCTTCCTCCTTTCTTCCCTCCCTCCCTCCCTTCCTTCTTCTCTTCCTTCCTTCCTCCCTCCCTCCCTTCCTCCCTTCCTCCCTTCCTCCCTTCCTCCTTTCCTCTCTCTCTCTCTTCCTCTCTCCTAACTGGCTCGCTAACTTTTATTCTTAGAGTCTTCAACACTGAAAGGCTAAGAGATCTAATCATGGTCATAAAACTGATCTTCCAGGCATATCAGAGGTAATATCTGAACACATACCTTCCTTACTCCATAGCTGGCATTAGCCGCCCTTCAAAATCACTTCTTTTACATTTCTTATACAAAGAAAACCAGGTTGATGCTTCATATATTCAGCAATGATTATCGATTATTGGTTATTGATTATTATTGATGTTTTTACTCTTTTCTAAAAATTCTTTTAAGAATCACTTTCAGGAAGAGAGGAAGGAGAGAGATATGGGGGAGGTAACATTTAGGCTATGTGATAATAAAAGATATGAATAAAATTTTTTTAAAATGTTGCTAAATTACCAAATGTCTGTGTCTGAGCTAAGCCTTTAGAGGCAGGATTTGAATTTATGCCCTCTGATGCCATAAATGGAACTGTTTTCAGTGTACTCCAGAGCTAGATTTCAAATCGGTTTCTTCTTTTGCTAAATCCATTGTGCTTTCTTTCTACTCTCCCACTTTGTAAGCAAAAGCCCCCATTCAGACACCTCCAGCCTACTTGGACTTTCCCTCCAGGATCTAAATGAAAAATAATCTATCTTATTTCTGAAGGGCTTTAAAAATTGCCACTGCTTTCCTTGCAACTTTGTGAGGTAGATAGTGAAGTATCATTTCCTCAATAATACAAATTTATTTTATTCAATCTAATTTATTAATAAGTACCCATTATGGATAAAGCACACTGAGTTTTGATATATTCATAAGAACATCTTTGTGAATGAGAGGCAGCTAGGTAGCTCAGTGGATAGAGCATCAGGCCTGGAATTAGGAGGACTTGGATTCAAATCTGACCTCAGACACTTTCTAGCTATGTGACTCTGGACAAGTCATTTAACCCTATTTGCCTTTCCCCTCTCATCTTAGAGTTGTTACTATGATAAAAGGTAAAGGTTTAAAAAATAATCAAATAAAATATATAACATGCTTCCCTGCCCATACATATTGTCTTCTGTGTGTGTGTGTGTGTGTGTGTGTGTGTGTGTGTGTGTGTGTGTTGTTTTCTCTGCATCTTAAGGTTATGATCATAATTTGAGCTTTTTTGATGACTCATTATGAATAGTATGACAGTAGATGGAGAACTGGTTCTGGAGCCTGGAAGACATATTTTCAAGTACTGCCTTGGGACATATACCAATTGTATAATCATTCGTTAAACACATGTTTAACACCTAACTCTCCAAAGGGGAAAAAAACGCACAAATGACAGTTAATCTGTTTTATTAACATTTTCTCCATCATTTTCTTAAATCTAGACCAGTAGTGTCAAACTCAAATAAAAACCAATCCCTGGGTGAGGTTCATATTGACTTAGAAAACCACAAATTGAACATTATCTACATTGTATTTTTATTTGTTTGGTTTAACATTTCCCAATTATAGTTTGAGCTGGTTCCAGTACACTGGCAAGTTTTGCATAACCTAAAATTTCTCTGGTCTAGATCACTATCAAAGCAATGAATCAAATCTTAATGTACACCAAGACTTAGCTGCCTTTTTTACCCTGAAACTTCCCTTGGTGCCTAGAATCTTCTCACTTTGGAACATCATGCCGCCATCTTGGCCTCTTCTCTCACTGGCAGGTTTCTTTTTGGGACCTCTGTTTTGGGGATGGTCCCAAATCAAATATGCTCCATTTTCTTCCCGGCTGTGCATCTTACTCTTGAATGCCCCATAGTCCCTCTCTGCAGGTACCTTCTTTTCCATCATGGCCCTTCAATTCCCCCAGTAGAATAGAAATTCCTTGAGAGTAGAGACTTTCTTTTTGCTTATATTTCTATCCCCAGTGCTTGGCAAAGTACCTGGTGCATAAGAAGTGTCTAGTAAGTGCTTATTGCCTTACTAAATGCCAGTCACCTTGTATAAAATGTCAGAGAAGCAGCAAAGCATAGTGGATAATGGGATCAGTCTTCAAGTCAGAAAGGGCTGGGTTCAACTCTTGTCTTTAATACATGCAGCTAAGTGACACAATGGAGATAGAGAGAGTGCTGGACATAGAGTCAGAAAGACCTGAGTTGAAATCCAGCCTGGACACATACTAGTTGTGTGACCCTGGGCAACTCAACCTCTATCTGTATTTGTTTCCTTATTTATAAAATGGAAATAATAACAATAAACCATCAAGTGCTATATACATATTATTATTGTTGTTGTTGTTTTGTGAACCTGGACAAGGCATTAAACCCCAAGTCAGTGCCTCCTTTGCATTGATAGAAAGAATTTCCTGTATGGAAGAAATTATAAGTCTTGACTCCCTCCCCTCACCCCTTCCCCATAGTTTCTTTTTCAGGGATAAATAAAATATGTGGTTTCAATTAAGAGACTTTGTGATAAGTATTTCAAGAATGCAGACTTTTTTTTTGGTTTGAGATTGCCAGAAGTCTGACTTTTAACAGTCTAATCTCTAGCACAGTGTTACTAAGCTTAAAATCTTGTTGAGTTCCTTTCTTAATTATGATAGCATGAAGTTCAGAGAAAAGATAGAACTACACAAATGATCATGGCAGTCTAGTTGTCCATGTCTCTAGAAGAAATAAGGACATGAACACTTATTAAGTGCCTACATGGGCAGCTGCATTATGCAGTGAATATAATACTGGACCTAGAGTCAGGAAGACCCAAATTCAAGTTTGACCTGAGACACTTATTAGCTGGGTGACCCTGAGTAAGTCATTTCATCCTGTTTGCCTCAGTTTCCTTATCTGTAAAAGAAACTGGAGAAGGAAATGGAAAACCACTCCAGGATCTTTGCCAAGAAGACCCTAAAATGTGGTCACAAAGAATTAGACATGGCTGAAAAATGACTGAACAACAAGAATAAAAACACAAGTGCCTACTATGTGCTAGTCATTATGCTAAGTTCAGGTATAAGCCCCAGAAAACACAGGGAAAGAATATTTGCTGGGCTTGAGCCAAATGGAAAGATTTCTATTAGGAAAATAGAAGTTTTTTTTTTAAAGAAAAGGCTGACTTTCTCAACTACCTTGGCTGTCTTCTGGAAGGTGTGAATTTTAAAAAGTCTCCATCTTGGTCTAGCACCCAACAATTGTGCACACCCACACTACATGGGCATGTGCTAGTCAATGACAAATCAGAAATAACTAACTGCCCACCTGGGCTGTCCTAAGCCAAGCTAGAGCCAACCATTGGCATTTGTGAGACACAGGAAGTGAGGGAGGGAACAGCCTCTGGAATTCGCGCACTTCCTGTGGGGAGAGCGAGAAGGAGGTTGGTGTGAGGAGCTTGGACAGAGAGGACGCCCGCAGACAGCTTTCCTTCAGATCGGTCACGTGAGTTAAGGACTGATTCTTTCCACCTGGGCTTTTGGGCCTAAAACTCCCTCTGCCTTGGTCAGAGGTTGAGTAGCCCCTTTCCCTTTTCTCTTCTCTCCTTCTCTCCCTCTTCTTTTCCCTACTCCCATTGTGATTAAACCTCCATAAACTCCATTCTGACTTGAGTGTTTCATTTTAGGAATTTCATAAGTAAATTCCTTGGCGGCCATTGTTCAATATTACATAAATCCTGTAGCCATTACAATATTATAACCTCTCCCAGAAGCCTTAAATTTCCCCATTACAAAGGATGCTGGGAGGAATTCAGCTCTCTGATCACTCCTGTGCCCATGCTTTCCCTAGTTCTTTAGGAAGTTTGGTCTTAGATAATTATGAGTCTCTGAGAGTAGGGAGTTCTCTCTTCTTTTTTTTTATGGTCCAAAAGTAAGCCATCAGCTTACTGATGAAATTGGCCAACTCGTTATATGATACTGAATGGCTGTAAGATTCTTTATAATAGCATTATAAGAATACCTTTTCAATATTTCTGATGACTAAACCTTGAATAACATCTGAGAAGGACTCATTATATAGCAACCTGGATAATAGTAGGCTGTGTCATGGGGGGAAACAAGTATACAAGCTGTCATTGTACCTGCAGCCTTTTAATGACTGATTCAATGCCACCATCTTTTCTTTGGCCTAAAGGCCTCTTTTTTCCCCCTTCTTTTAGTGGTTCTTAATTGCCAACAAGTCATACAAAGTGAGCGTGGCCAGCTCATTTTTCTTCAGTGGTGTATTTGTGGGAGTGATATCGTTTGGCCAACTTTCTGATCGTTTGGGGAGGAAAAAGGTCTATCTAACAGGTAAGTTATTACAATTCCAATTAAGCCCAAGTTTCATGGTTTCTGTGGTCCTGCTTAAAGCTCTCTGGGGACAACTGTTTAGAAAGTATCAAATTATGTATTGGTTGTGTCTAACAAGCAAACTAAATCCATGTGAATCTTAAAAACTGCTCAGATTATACCTTAAAAGATTTGGTTAAACTATTCATAAGCAAAGGATAAACTATGGGAGTGGAAACACCGAGGAAAAGCAACTGCCTGAATACAGCAGTTGAGGGGACATGACAGAGGAGAGACTCTAAATGAACACTCTAATGCAAATATTATCAACAAAGCAATGGGTTCAAATCAAGAAAACATGTAATGCCCAGTGGATTTACGCGTCGGCTATGGGGGGGTGGGGGGAGGAAAAGAAAATGATCTATGTCTTTAATGAATAATGCTTGGAAATGATCAAATAAAATATATTTTAAAAAAAAGAAAAGAAAAAAAGATTTGGTTAAGATTTCCCCATTTTTAACAATGGAGGTACTTGATCAGGAATGTATTGAGAACTTTTAAAATTACTCCACCCTGTTCAGACTGTGCCTTAGGAGAAGAAAAAGTTGCAAATTCCTGATTGAACAATGAAAACTCCCCAACTCATACTTAGAGTGAAGCAAAAACCTTAAGCTAGGTGATCTATTTTTAGATCTAATACAAAAGGGTGCTAAGTACCTATAAAGGTTAAATTAATCACTAAAAGGTCAAGCAACTTACAAAAGGCAAGCTTAACAAAAGAGGCGTGAAGTACTCAGAAGATATAATCTACCCAGAGAAGGTGAAAACTAAAAAGTAGTGAAAATTAAGAATGGGCAGTCCTGGAAAAAAGCATCTACTATGATTGGTAGATGTGAAAATTTAGGGGAGGTGACCCAAGAGACAATTTCTTTAAAAGGAATGGGAGTTCGAAATTGAAGGTAGTTCAGTTTAGAAGCTGAATTGGAGCTCTGAACTCAGTTCAGGAGTTCAGTGGAGGATTGGACTTGCTTGAGAAGATCTTGTGGTGAGTGATAAAGACTGACTTGCTCTCCCTTAAGGCTCAGGCCTAGGCCATTTGGCCTAGACCCTTTCTACTATTTTCTCTTTTCTTTCTCTCTCTCTCTTCCCTTAATTCCTTCATTTGTATTAATTAAAATCTCCATAAAACCCAGCTAACTTGGGTATTTTCATATTTGGGAATTTTCCCATGGTGACCACTTATTTTTGATTTAAATCAAGACACTAAAAATTATCTTTACAATTTGGCCAAATCCTTTACAGTTTTGGCATTTCACAGTTTTGGAAACCCACATTTTTGCAGTTACATCCAGAATTGAGTTTTCTAGGTATTTTCAACATGATCGATCAAATCCAAATTGTTTGATTTTCTTTTTTTTTTTTTAATCCCATACCTTCTGTCTTAGAATTACAAGGTATTGTTCCAAAGTAGAAGAATGGTGAGGACTATGGCAGTTGGAGTTAAATGACTTGCCCAGGGTCACACAGCTAGACAGTGTCTGAGGCCAGATTTGAACTCAGGTCCTCTTGGCTCTCTGCACTGAACTATCTAGCATCCCCCTTAATTATTGATCTGGTAAACACTCTTGTCCTCTTCTACACTCTAGTCTGAAAATCTCATTGAATCTCAAAGTTGCTTTATGCCTCTTTTTTACTCAACAAAGGTGAAAGGAATGGCTTTCCCAAATTAATTTCCCATGAGGCTAGTGGAAGAATAAGATACTCTACATTAATCCTTCAGCTGAACTTTCCTCCTCTGTAGGTTGCCTCTCTCCAAATACACTACAAAGAACTTTGCCAAGTTCTCTTGCTGTGGGGAATGAAACTGTGCCTTCAAACCAGTGGAATTAACTATTTAGTTTTAAGTTATTCTCAACAGCATCACAACATCATGGGTTTTAGAACTGGAAAGCACCTACTTTAGAGATCACTTGCTCCAAACACTTCAATCAGTAGATAAGGAGACTAAAACCCAAAGAGGTAAAGTGACTTTCCTGAGCAATGCAGGTAATAAGCAGAAGTGGGGATTTGGACCAATCTGCTGATTCCAAATCCAACCCTTTTCTCATTATGACACACTAACATTAGTCTGGTGAAGATAATTCAGAATTCACTGCTATGGGCCTCTGCTAGCTAATAGTTAAAATTTCCGTTTTTATTCTTCTCAGAAGTGTTTTTTTAGTAGCTGTATGAAAAGAATAGATCTTAAAAGACTGTAGCTTAAGAACATTCACATTTTCAAGGAGTTTCTTCATAAACTGACAGATAAAATAAATGATTATCATCAAATACTGTTTTATTGTGCCTTTTAGTAATTGAATATTATTCTGTGCTTTTTAGGTTTTGCCCTTGACATCCTGTTTGCCATTGCGAATGGATTTTCCCCTTCCTATGAGTTCTTCGCCATATCTCGATTCCTAGTAGGAGTGATGAATGGAGGGATGTCGCTGGTGTCCTTTGTTTTGTTGAATGAATGCCTGGGCACTGCCTATTGGGCACTAGCAGGTAAACCTTTAGATTCATTTATACACAAAATAGATCTAGGTAAATGCTATTAAGGACATCATGACAACTGGTTTAATGCCAAAGTGTTTGAAGACAAGCTCACATATAAAGAGTTCGTCCCAGGGTGGTGAAGACAATGCTGACCTAGAGGATGCAAAGCCTAAATTTCCATCCTGGTTCTCTCCCAGCCTTATGATAATGAACAAGTCATCTAACTCTGAAACTTCTCAGTTTCCTCATCTTTAACATGAGGGGGTTAAACTAAATGATCTTAGAAGACTCTTACAGCTCTGATGGTCCAAAGTCTGGTTGTTGCCCAACAATTTTTCCCTCTCCTGAGTTTAGTTCCATTTTTTTTCTATGTGACCTTAGACAAGTAACTTATTCACAAGTCCTAGAGTCACAGAAGACCAGGTGTGAAAGGGACCTTACCATCAGTCACTGATCCAGTCCCTGAATTTGTGGTTGTTGCTAAGCATTATTGATGCCTCTCCTTTAGAGTCTATTTCAGACACAGATCTCTTCAGGCTGAACCTTTCTTCAGGACAAATCAATCAACAAGTATTAAGTCCCTGTTCCCGGCTAGCCAGCCTTTGCTGGTGTAATAAATAAAAACCAGTCTTAGAGACTTTATACTACATTCACAAGTATTTATTAGTAAAGAGAAAGAAATAGGGAAAGAAGGTTCCCAGACTAACTACCCAACGTCTTTGACTGTGTTGCTTCTGGTTCATCGGGTCCTAGATTGCCAATAAACCCTGGTCCATTTTATAAGCCAAAGCATAGGGGCCTAGCTAACCAGACAAATTAAGGCCAGCCAAGGAGCAGACGTGAGTTCAGGAAGGGGCCAGAGCCTAGATTCCCAGCCAGTGTGATCCCTGGCAGCCCAATGCTGCGCCACCTCATGCTCCACTGCTTGCCAGAGATACCTTACATAGATAAGCACCAGCAAGAGAGCTTCTTTTGCAAGCCAAAAAATGGCAGATTTAGTCTGCTTCATGTGATGGCCTTTTCAGCTCCATCTAAACCCATCCCCTAAGATTTTCTAATTGGTTAGTATTTTATTTCGGTCCCTACATGTCACATCCTTGATTTCCAGAGGTCAGGAATCTCTCCCACCACACTGACAAATTAAGACAGATGACTTTGTGACACCCCAGTAGGTGAATCTTCTGGGATTGGGTTGGGGGGTACCTTAAATATTTAATTTACAGACTGATAGGAAGGAAGAAGTAAGCCAGTCTCTGCTCCCAAAGGGCAAGTTCTATGAAAGAAAAAAAATCACAGAAAATAGATGAGTCAGTGAAGGCTTCTGTCAGTGTATACAATATTCTTTTCTAATAGCCCTCCACCTCTCTGCCATGAAGCAAGAGGAACATTTTGTCATTTATCTTCCAAGATCTTCATTGATCTTTCAGTTACTAAGAGTTCATCTTCTTCTGATGGTTAAATATTAATCACAAATTCATTATCATGAATCACTTAAATCATAGAAATTGTGTACATTGTGTCCATTTAGAGGTAGTTAAAGGACAAAGAGAACTGGAGTAAGGGAGACCTGAGTTTAAATCTGGGCTCATAAACTTACTATGTAACCTTAGGCAAGTCATTAAACCTGTTTGCCTCAGTTTCCTCATCTACGAAATGAGGATAATAATAATAATATCTATCTCTAAGGGTTGTTGTGAGAATCTAATGAGGTAATATTTATAAAATGCTTAGCAGTCTTGGGCAAGTAGCAGATACTGTATAAAAGCTATTATTGTTATTATGGTTATTATTATAGTTTTCTTTTGGTTCTATGTATTCACTTTGTATCAACTCATACAAATCTTTCTGATTCTTTGAATTTTTCATACTCATATTTTTTAGTGTACAATAATATCCCATTTTTTCAACCTTTCCTCAATTAACAGGTAGCCTCTTTGCTTCCATTTCTTGTCAACGCCCAAATAGACCTTTATTAGTATTTTGCTATTTAGTGGACTTTTATTTCTGTCCTTGAGTTCCTTGGATTATGTGCTCAGTAGCAGTAATGCTGAATGAAAGGATGTGGACAGTTGAGCCACTCTTTTTTTTCCATAGGACCAAATTGTTTCCAAGAATGATTTGACCTCTGCATCTCTATTAACAATATATTAGTCTGGTGGGTGAGAGATTACCTGGGTTCAAATGTGACCTCAGATACTTCCTAGCTATGTGACCTTGGCCAAGTCACTTAACCCTAAATGTGTAGCTCTTACTGCTCTTCTGCCTTGGAACCAATGCACAGTATTGATTCTAAGGCAGAAAGAAGGTAAGGGTTTAAAAAAAAAAGTATTGGTCTATTCCTCTCCAACTGTTGCCATATTTTATCACCTTTCCCAATATACATGGTGTGAGGTGAAATACTTTAGTTGTTTTACTTTCTATTAGTAATTTGGCACATATGATCACTTATAGTTTTCAGTGCTTCTTTTCAGTTTCATTGACTCATATTCTCTGACATGTTAGAGAATGCTTCTTTGTCTTATTTGTGTCAATTCTCTCTCTATTTTGAACATTTAAAAATGACATTGGTTGCTGATATTTTACCCACTCTATCATTTCTCTCCTTATTCCACCTCATTGAGAAGGATGATTCCAGTCCCAGAACTCTAGCCACCATGCCATCTAGTTGCCCCAATAATTCATTGCCTCCTTCATTCATGCCTTTTCTAATAATATCCCTCAATTTTAGATTTTTATTCTTCTAAATGATTTATTCCTAAAAGTATCACTTCGGTGATTTGACTGATATAGCACAAAATTTGAAAATTAATTTCCACAATATTGTTGTTTTTATTTTATTGACACATCCTAACCATGTACAGTGAACATCTCTCTAATTATTGAAATTTCCTTTTTTTCTCTAAGTAGTATTTTAAGATTGTATTTATATGACATATTATTAAGTCAACTCTTTTAAGATATTTTATGGACTACAAAGTTATTTTGAGTGAAATTTGTCCTATTTTTTCTTCCCTAATTGTTTCAATAGGTTTATTTTTTATATTTCTATTTTACTGAAGTTATTCATCATCTCATTTTCATCATGAATTTGCTTGGGTTTTCTAATGGCATTATGCAGTGATTAACTTGTCTTCTTATTGCCAATTTTTAAAACTTTTGTTTTGCTTTCTTATTGTTATATTTAGTATTTCTAGTAATATGTAAATTCAGACTGAAAAGAAAGAGTATTCTTTCTTTAAACTAATTTTTAGTTGGGGAAGTTCCTAGTGTTTTTCCATTGCCAACAATGCTAGCTCTTGGCTTAAACTATATGGTGTTGTTTTTTTAAATCCTTACCTACTATATTAGAATCAATATTAAGCATTGGTTCTCAGGCAGAAGAGTGGTAAGGAGTAGGTAATTGGGATTAAATGTCACACAGTTAGGAAGTGTCTGGTACCATATTTGAATTCAATTCCTCCCATTTCCAGGCAGAGCAGATTAGAAGCTAGGTACTCTAAATTCCTTCTTCTTTGATTAGTACTTGGACACCCAGACCCATACTCAAGATATAAAACACCTCAGAAATCAACTAGCTTAATCCTCTTATTTACAAATGAAGATATAAGAGGTTGGAGAAGTAATAGAGTAGAATATCTGAGATCTTTTTTCTTTACTCTCTTTGACATAAGACGTTGACCTCGGAGGAGCCTTTACAAAGTGCTCATTATCCTTCCAGGTCCCCTTTGCTTCTAGTATTGCAAAAAGAAGAATTTTTCTATTGTAGAATGTCCCCCCCAAGAAACTAGTGATCCACCTGCTGAATCTGAGTTCAAGGGAATACAAAACTATAAAGGATGAGTGGATAGATTTCCTTCATGTACTATAACTACAGTACCTCTCACTTTTATGCCCCATAACAACTCTATGAAACAGGTGCCATAGTTATTTATTATCCTCATTTTACAGTTGAGGAACTGAGGTCCAGAAAGGTTAAATACCATAATTATTTTTCCCTTTTTACAGATGAGGAAACTGAGGCCCACAGAGGTTAAATGAATTGCCTATAATCACAGAGTTAGTAGGTATCAGAAGTTGGATGATAATCTAGGTCTTCCTGATTCCATACCTAGCACCACTCTATTGGAAAGGATGAGGTTTGACAGAAACATGATCCCTGGTCCTTACACAATCACACAATCTAGCTAAGTCAAAGCTTAGGGGGAAAATACATTGAGACCAATATATATGGTCACAAGAGATGGGCCATTGAGCAAACTGGAAATCAGCTCAGACTTCCCTGGCCATGTCTCCTGGTCTTTGCTGCTTTCATAAAAAAATGAATTTCAGATCAGCCAGAGGATTGAGGGATCTTCCAAACTCTGCTGGTCTTGGTTGTTTTTCCCATTCCAACTCATGAGTTAGAACTTGCACAAAAGATGTAGTCTACTCTTCCATTTGGAAGCAGAACAAATGTCTTTTTTTTTCAAAAATCAATCCATCAAATATTTATCAGGTACCCACATTGTGCCTGGTACCATACTGGCCCTGATAATGCACCTCTCCCCTTCCTTACAGAAATAAGGTGTAAAACATTGACCACTTCTACATTGAAATGTTAGTTTTGTTGAATTTTTTTCCCTTTCTCTTGTCATTCTTTGCTTCAAGAAGTGTACCTCGTGGTAGGGGAGGTAAAATGGACAGCTTAGGAAATTAAGACTATATTTAAAAAGTATCAATAATTTAAAAAGAAACATAGTTCAGTGAACATTTTCAAATGCATTGTCCAGTTGCAACAGAATAGTCTAGCTATGATTTACAAAGAAATTAGCAAGTTTTAATTGTTTCTGCTATTAAATTTAACTAGAAAAGACCCTCTAGTTGAGATTCCCATCACCACAATAGTCTCAAACACTAAAAATTCAAGGAGGAATCTTCTCTATTTCTCATGAAGTTGTCACTTTCCTACAAAAATCTTACTTTTCCATATTTTGGAATTAATTCCAAAATTTGGATTAAATTAACTCGTTTTTATTTACTGTTTGTTAACAGTTTGTTACTGGAAAAGATTAGTGAGATATATAACTCACTCCCATTCAATTTATGATGGCTTCGTCCCATGAAATTGGTATGAGTTGGTCAGTAAACTAAGTCTCTTGATTTCTATCCTCATTAGTCATCAGAAATAAGAAGGCATAATTTAATCCCTATTTTAACTGTAGCATCCCACCTTTCCTTTTCCCCCATACCCAATCCATCCTTGAATCTGTGCAGAGTAGGTAGTTATAAGTTTGGTAGCAGGGAAGCCAACAAGGCTGCTAAACTGAGAGCTGAAAACAGACAGGTAATAAAATGCTTTAGAAATATAGAGGCTCCCACAACCATTTTCATAGAATGCTAAAAGAGCTGGGATGGTTCTGCTATTGGGAGGTAGCAGGGGCTAGAGGGAAGAGCACTGCCCCCAGAGTCAAAGGACTCGAGTTCAGATTCCAACTGTGACGCTACTTGTATGACCATGGCCAAGACATTTACTCTCCTTGGACCTTGTTGTTCAGTCATTTCACTAGAGTCCATCTCGTTGACCTCATTTTGGGTTTTCTTTGTAAAAATACTGGAGTGGTTTTCCATTTCCTTTCTCCAGTTCATTTTACAGATGAGGAAACTGAGGCAAACAGGGACATACCCAGGATCATACAGGTAGTAAGTGTATGAGCTGTGTGACACCTGGGCAGTTTGCTCAATTTTTAAGTGAGTGGAGTACACTAGATGACCTTCAAGCTCCCGAGCTATGACCCTAGACTTTGATTAGTCAGACAACAACTTTGTCTTCTATGGTCAAGGACTGGAAAAGTACTAAGAAAAGGCTGGCCTGAAGAGGCTTGTCCTTTGTACCAAATGTGTATGCATATGTAATTTGGCAGTTATCCCATAAGCCTTGGGATATGCCAAAGAGAATAATAGAATAATCATTCTGTCGTCAGTGACATTTTTTTTTTCACTTATCAGCTTTTGGGGGGAGTGTGGAATTTGGACTTCTGATTCATTAGTTTGAGGAATTCCTGGTCTGGAAACTCCCTCCCCACACACAAATTGATAACTTGTCTTGGAGAATTGGCTGGGGTACTGAAATATTAGGTAATTTAATTATTCCATAAACAGACAACTAATTTTATCTAGAAGTAAGACTTCAGTACACATCTTCCTGACACCGAGGTTAATAGGCTGCTAAGTCTAGAGCTAGACAGCACCTCAAAGAACACATAGCCCAACCCCTGTCATTGCACAGATGAGGCCATTGAAACCCAAGAAGGCTAAGTAAATGACTTCTCTGGTGTGACATAGGTGATAAACAGAGGGGGAAATTTGAACTCGGGGCCTTGGATTTGATTCTAGAATCCACACTCTTTCCATTATTAGCTTACTACTGAAATAAAAATAAGAATTATTTTCTGCTTGACCCAGAATGTTCTTCCTCTTCAGTATTTCAAGGTATTCAGTTTCTTCAGTATTCTCTTCACTGATGCAGATTATAACACTTCTTTGCATAAATTGCTATAAATAAAAAAAAAAAGACAATCTTTCCCTCATAGTCATGCTTCTGGGGATTTTAAGCAACCCAGAACATAGCTGGGCTGATGGTCAGAATGCAGACATGTAGTCTCTCACTGGATGTTTTAAAAGCATAGCTTTAAAAGAAAAAAGTAAAGAATGTATTTCTGGCAGACCAATAGTGCTCATGGTCCCACCTTCTTGCCCAAGAGTAAGTGAGGAAGAGAGGAGAAAAAGCCAGGTTGATTGGTTGATTCGTAGTAACAGTGATGAGGATAAAATGTATGCATTTTTCCATAAGAATTACATGAAAATCCAGAATAAATAACATAAGAAATAATTTAAATAAAACAAAATCTCTGAAGGAAAGACTTAAGATAAGAATAAGTAGCTTAGAGAGAAAGTAGTTAGAGGGCAGCTAAGTGGCTTAGTGGATTTAGAGACAAGAGGTCCTGGGTTCAAATGTGACTTCAAACACTAGTTACGTGATTGTAGGCATCACCCAACCCTGTCTGCCTCAGTTTCCTTATCCATAAAATGAGCTGGAGAAGGAAATCACAAACCACTCTACTCTCTTTGCCAAGAAAACCCCAAAATAGGTTCACAAAGAATTGGACAAGACTGAAATGGCTAACGAACAAAAAATAGAGAGCCACTGGACTTCATTGAATAGTGAAGAGATATAGTCAGCCCTGTGTTTTAAGCAGCTGAGTGGAGGATATATTGGAGTAGGGAAAGGTTTGAGGCTCTTACAATATCATAAACAAGATGTGATCATTGAATAAACTAGAGAAACCTTTTATTCCATTATCTGTATTCCATTTTTTGATCTTCTATGGAGGACTGTATATTAAAGTGACTAAATTTATATTTTCTTAACAAATGAAATAAAAAACAAAAAATATCATTTATAATATTTTGGCTATGAGAAAAACTGCCTAGATTCACTTCAAACACTCAATATAACAGTAGATGTCTTTTCTTCACTTCGAGAATCACATTTCTGCCATTTGATCCACAACAGGTGTTCACTAAAGTCTCTCAAGAATTGTCTTCCTATTTCTCAAGAAAGGAGCTAAATTCAGTCTCTCAGTTACGTTAGGGCTTTTTTTTTTCCACCCTTTCTTCAGACATCACATGAAGCAGTCTCTCCAGAATACCTATGTAGACTACCACTTCCATAGAGACTCTTTATAGAATTCTTTTTAAAGATGTCCCCATGATATATCAATTAAGCTAGTTTCCACCAAAAAAAAGGACTTTCTCCTCTTTTCCTCTGTATTCTCTACAGCTGAGCTCATCATTGTCTCATCTGATAACAGATAAAATGCCTTCCCTCTGACTTCACTGGGCAAAGTGTCTCATAGGTAGAGTTGACTTAGGCACTCCCAACCAGCCACCTTTTCTGCAGTATTCCATGTGGCCTCAAAGATACGGTAATTGCTGCTCTAGACTCTGTGCGAGAGTTTAGGAAAACAGATGTTCCATGTTCAGGAAATAGCAAGCCGACCAGTTCGATGGAAGGTAGAGTAATGGAAAGCCATATTGGAAAGATAAGATGGAGTCCTTTTGTGAGGGGCTTTACATACTAACCTGAGGAGTTTATATTTCAGATCCACAACCTGCATTTTTGAGAGCGTGCAATGAGACCTAGAGGGCAACTAGTTATCCAATAGATAAGAGTGCTGAGTCT
Source organism: Monodelphis domestica (assembly GCF_027887165.1). Classification (NCBI taxonomy): domain Eukaryota; kingdom Metazoa; phylum Chordata; class Mammalia; order Didelphimorphia; family Didelphidae; genus Monodelphis; species Monodelphis domestica. The sequence goes on from NC_077228.1 coordinate 487,528,865, forward strand.
CTAGTCAGGAAGACCCATCTTCATGGGTTCAAATCTGGCCTCAGACACTTACTAGCTATGTGACCCTAGGCAAGACACTTAACCCTATTTGCCTCAGTTTCTCCATCTGTAAAATGAGCTGGAAAACGAAATAGCAAACTACTCCATTATCTCTACTAGGAAGATCTCAAATGGGGCCACAAAGAGTTGAACATGACTGAAACAACTAAAAACCACCATCAAATTATCCTCCATCTAAAGGGAAATTTAAATCCAGCGGAATTGCTTTTCAGCACCACAAGTGAAGGGAGGGGAGACAACATGAATCTTGTAACCTTGGAAAACTTTGTGTGTAAATTTGTTATTGGAATAAAATAAAGAGGAAAAAAGGGAAAATTTGATTAATAAAAGAGTCAAACATGACTGAAAAATGACTCAATAACAATGAAACATAGAAAGAGATTTATTATATAGAACATATTTTTGTGAAAATGATTTGTTGTAGTAGTGGGGGAAAAAGTCAGAGTAATATACAAGAGATGCATGTTTTGTGTATTAGAAAGACAGTTTGATTTAGGTACCTTTTCCACTGCTTCTGAAAAGTTCAGAGTCTGGTTTGTGACTCATTACATGAATATGTCTGTGCCATGGGCTAACTGTTCCAAGGAGATATATGGTACCCTGGTTGTTTCATACTAACATGTCAAATTTATTATAATAAATACCATCATAGCAAAAAACAAATAAAATCTTCCCAATATACATTTACTTGATTTTTTTCTTAAAAACAAAACTAAACTAAACTAAAACCCTTATCTTCTGCCTTAGCATTAATACTAAGTATCAATTTCAAAGCAGAACAGTGTTAAGGGCTGGGAAATTGATGTTAAGTGACTTGCCCAGGGTCACATAGCGAGGAAGTATCTGAGACCAGATTTGAACTCAGGGCCTCCCAGAATCACCTGATGCTCTATCCAGGTGCTACCTAGCTGCCCACAATTTATCTGATTTCTCAGCTCCAGCCATCATCTTAATCATTATTCTTATACTTATCATCTTAATCATTATTCAATACATCCAAATTCTAGTATAAGAAGATAATTTGGATACTCTGTTGAAAGCCATTGTGACTTAAAGTTTAGAATTCATTTCTTCTGTCCTGATTTTCTACTTCCCCATTGTTAGGCCATACCTTTCATTGTTTGATATTTGAGCATGTCATTCTATTTTTGTTTCATCATTTAATTGTTAGTTTTATTGGTAGCCTTACTACAAGAAAGGATTTCTGTGATCAGAAATGGTCTTGTGGAATATTCTTTCTCAAGTAACATTTTCTCCATGAACTAGGATCCATCGGTGGACTGTTTTTTGCAGTGGGAATTGCCCAGTATGCCCTGCTAGGATACTTCATTCGCTCCTGGAGAACGCTTGCAGTTGTGGTTAACCTGCAAGGAACGGTGGTCTTTCTCTTGTCATTGTAAGTTTTTTCCTTTTTCTTTAATTTTAATTTAATATATTACCAAAGTATCTTTCTCTTGCCATTGTAAGTTTTTTCTTTAATTTTAATTTAATACATTACCAAAGTATCATAAGGAGATAAACACTATTATTTGGGGAGCTTGTCTTGTTTAATGAAGAAGTAATTCTCTTTATCAGTTCTCAAATACATTGCAGCTTTTGAGAAGATGATTAATATATGCAGTATACAGATGTTCATTGTTTCAAATGAGCTCTTGATATAAAGATGTCTATGTTATTAGATTGTCAAGATAGGGAACTAATTTGTTTTACATAATTTGAAACCAAGAGAGGCAGTATGCTCTAGGGGATGGATACCTTTGGAGTCAGGAAAACCTGAATTTGAGTACTTCTTTGAATGTACCCTAGTAGGTCAAATTAATCTCTCCGGTCCTAGACAATTCTCCTTTACTAGAAGCTTCTGAGGAGTTGCTGATCTGTAGGTGGAAGAAAGTCTCCACAGCAGGAGTTCCCTACATGTCTAAATACTCCCTCCCCTTCCTCTACAGAAACCCCCCAAAATAGATCGATAAAATACTAAATACCTGAAGCCAAGGATTTTTAAAACCAGGTTATATTGTATCTTATGATAACATCTGTTGATGAAATGTGAATTTTAGATGTATATACTCAGGCCAAAAACAATTATAGTAAGAGTATATTGGGATCCAATTATACAATTGGGATGTATAAGCCAGAGGATCTGCAGGAATGAAAGAAATTCATGTGGTCTGAGGGAGGGTAGAGAGAGCAACAAAATAAGGAAGATTATGTAGTCAGCAAAGTACTGTATTCTGTTATTCCCAGAGGAATGACACAAAAGATGCACCGTGTTAGAAACCCAGCCATCTTCAACCCATCTGCCTCAAAGAGTTTTGCATTTCTTTGATCCCAGAGTATAAATTTTTTATAATGAAAGTCAGCATCAAAAATGGGATTTTTATAGCCAACTTTGCTGGAAAATGTTTTACATGGAATAATGTTCTTTATATATAAAATGCCTTATGACTGGAGTAAAACTTTATGTACATTAACTCATTTAATAAAAGGAATCATACTCTAAAGAGGTTCATTAAAACTTCGTTAATTCAGAATCTGTCCAGGTTTCAATTGATTAGACTAAAGTGTACAGTTCCTTAATTGGGGGCAAGGAGGGAAAGAGGTGTTAAAATGGTAAATAAGAATAGAGAGGAAACATTTGACCTATAAGATTGAATTTTTCAAACACTTGAGAAACATTCCTTTGTATACAGTGAATGTGCTAATTAAGGTGATTCTTATTTACTTAAGCCTGGCAATATTTCATGAGTCATAAGTTTGCATTATATGGTGGAAAGGTCTGTTCAAAGCTATTTTTAACTGTCATTTCTCATCCTCCGTCTTCCCTCCTCCCTTTTCTCTTCTCCTTCCCTTTCCCTGTTCCTTCCTCCACTTTCCTTAAAGGATTTCATCCCTTTCATTGCATGGGATTTCAAAATATTTCCCTATATATAACTTTTCTCCAAAACTTTAGTCCTAATTGTCTGCAAATTATCTCTACTGTTATGTCCTACTAGCCCCTTAAATAATACATCTAAAGTTGAATTACTCTTTTTTCCATTGTCTATCTCTATTCCTCCCCCATAAACAAAAATAAAACAAACAACCCAAACCCAACTCACTTCTCCATTTCTGATTCAAACAACACCATCTTCCAAGTTAATAAGGATTTTATTTTATGCTTATATTATTTTTGACTCTTCTTCCCTCCCCTCACATCTTATAAGACTTGCCATAGCAATCTCTTGCCTTTCCCTCTGTCTGCTCACATTATAGTCTCCTTGCCTGGTCATGTAATAACCGTAGTCTCCCAGCTGATTTTCCTCATTCCAGTCCCTTCTTTCCAACACATTCCATCACACTGCTTCCTAGTCATTTTTCTAATGCATTTTCTTCAATCACATCACTTATCCACCCAGAAATAAATATAAATCAAGAATAAATGTGTACTTTTCATATGGAAAGTTGAATTTACTCTGTCTCAAATACGCCTTCCTAGTCTTAACTCAAAAGATTCATACATACTCTAAAAATTCAGATAAACTAGATCTCTCTCCATTTCCGTTTCTTGTCCTGCTTACCCCTTGCTCTGAGTTTTGCTCATACCATTTCCCCATGACCAGAATGGACCTCTCAGTCTATTGGAGTCCTTTCCTTCCATCAGGACACAACTTGGGCATCATTTCCTAACAATGCTGCTTTTCCTTAATTTCTCTCCCTTCTTTCATCACCCATTCCCTCCTATCTAAATGCAAGGGGTCTTTTCCCCATCAACTTCTTATAGCCCTTCATTTTTTTTCTTTTTTTGCAGTCTTCACACACTTTTGTTTCATAGCTATTTGGTTTGGGGGGGGGGGTTGGCTTTTATTTTAATTTATTTTATTTTTAACATTATTTTTATTCCGTTAATTTCAAACATTATTCCTTGGTTATAAAAATCATTTTCTATTCCTCCCTCCCCTCCTCCCACCCCTCCTATCGTCAACGCCCAATTCCACTGGGCATTACATGTTTCCTTGATCAGAACCCATTTCCATGTTGTTGGTGTTTGCACTAGGATGTTCATTTAGAGTCTACATCCCCAATCATATCCCCTTGACCCATGTATTCAAGCAGTTGTTTTTCTTTGGTGTTTCTACTCCCACAGTTTTTCCTCTGAATGTGGATAATGTTCTTTTTCGTAAATCCCTCCAAGTTGTTCAGGATCACTGCATTGCCACTAATGGAGAAGTCCATTACATTCGATTGTACCACAGTATATCAGTCTTTGTGTACAATGTTCTCCTGGTTCTGCTCTTCTCACTCTGCATCACTTCCTGGAGGTCGTTCCAGTCTCCATGGAATTCCTCCACTTTATTATTCCTTTTAGCACAATAGTATTCCATCACCAACATATACCACAATTTGTTCAGCCATTCCCCAATTGAAGGGCATCCCCTCATTTTCCAATTTTTGGCCACCACAAATAGCGCAGCTAGTTTCATAGCTATTTGTGTACTTGTCCTTAGACTATAAACTACTTAAGAACAGGATCAATGATATAATTATCTTTCCATATATATTACCCATCACAGTACTATACATAGCTAATAAGACTTATTGAATCTAGTTGACTCTAGCCCAGTAGTTGTCTATAAATGACTTTCATTGAGATTGACCTTCATTTTTAAGTCTCCTCTCTTTGCATCATTTAGTTTATATCTGTGATCTTGTAATAAAGGATTTACTTTAAGTAATCCATTACTTTTACATTACATTAGAGTACAGAGGCGGTTAAGAAAATAGATCAATTGGGGATGTTTTCAATTGGAGAATGGCTGAACAAATTGTGGTATATGTTGGTGATGGAATACTATTGTGCTAAAAGGAATAATAAAGTGGAGGAATTCCATGGAGACTGGAACAACCTCCAGGAAGTGATGCAGAGCGAAAGGAGCAGAACCAGGAAAACATTGTACACAGAGACTGATACATTGTGGTACAATCGAAGGTGATGGACTTCTCCATTAGTGGCAATGCAATGTCCCTGAACAATCTGCAGGGATCTAAAAAATACTACCCACAAGCAGAGGATAAACTGTGGGAGTAAAAACACCGATGAAAAGCAACTGCTTGACTACAGGGTTGGAGGGGATAAGACTGAGGAGAGACTCTAAATGAACACTATAATGCAAATTCCAAAAACAGAGAAATGGGTTCGAGTCAAGAACACATGTGATAACCAGTGGAATAATGCGTCGGCTATGGGAGAGGGAAAGGTGTGGGGGGGGGGGAGGGGAGGAAAAGAAAAAGATCTTTGTTTCCAGTGAATAATGTATGAAAACGACCAAATAAAATAATGTTTAAAATTAAAAAAAAAAAAGAAAATAGATCAATTTCAGCACAAAACTTTGCATGTTACACGTAGGGGCAGAGGATAGGGACTGGACCAGTTATTCCAGTGTTGTGGGGGAATTCCCAGATGATGAAATTCCTTCTACCAATGCAGGTTCATACCTTCTTTGTGATATCCAGATTCAGAGAGCTGCCTAGAGCATGAGAAATTAAGTGATTTGCCCAGGATTATACTACTACTAGTATGTGTCAGAGACACAATTGATCTCAAGTTTTCTTGGTTCCAAGACTAGTTCTCTATAGACTATATCATAATAATTCTTCCCTATCTCTGTCTTTGTGTATGTGTATGTATCTATTCTGTTTTAATAACCTTAATAAACATCTTGGTATAATATTTATTATAATACTTATTTTAATTTGTAGGAAATACTTTTAAAGAAAATAAACATAAATATTATACCTTAATTATAGTATTCCCCACACTTAAATACTATGAAATTTCCAAGTTTTTTTGTGTAATTTGTTTTAATCCAGTTGTGATTATCTTTTATCTTTTTACAAATTCTTAGGCTAAGGAAACTATATTTTAGTGTCTTGATCATGGGAGTGCCAAGGACCAACTTATTACAGAAGGACTCATCACTATTAAGTTGGCCACTAAGTGATGAATTCTTTGACAATTGCTTCCCATAAAACAAAGAAAATAAAAATGTCAGTGGCCCTGGTCTTGTTGCTTTCAAGTTGTATAAATGCTAAGAATGACATGGTTTTTAGATAATTCATGTAATCATCAACTTAACTATAAGCAGTCTTAAGCAATCTAAATCTGAAATCCTTGTCCAGTGACCAAAAAATGAACATCCTTTTTGAGGAACTGAATTTTATTAATGTTGATAGTTCAATGGTAGACATCATTAGAAAATAAAAGAAAGTTGTAGATATGTGGAAGGTTGACTTTTGATTAAATAGAGCTGTATTTTATCACCAGTCCATCTATGAATAACTTAATGGAATACCTAGATATTTCATCTTGCAGTATTCATGAAGAGCAGAAATAAAAACAACAGCTAATGTTTCTGTAGCCCTTGAAGATTTACAAAGCACTTTCAACACAATATTTCATTTCATCCTTACAACATCTTATAGGTACTATAATTACTATTATCATTTCCATTTTATAAGTATAGAAGCTAAGGCTCAGAGAATTTAAATAATTTGATAGTGATCACATAGCTAGTAAATGTTAAGGAGAATTCAAACTAAATTCTTCTTGACTGCAAATCTGATGTCCTTTCCACTATTTTACATGAATTCAATTCTTCTTGAAGGTAATTATTCCTGCTGATCTATTACAAAGGATGAGGAATTAGAGAAACTAAATTAGAGAAGAACTTGAAAAAAATCTTTAAAGTAGAGATTCTTAATCTGAAGTTATGAACTTAAAAAAACTTTTTTCAAGTAATTGTTTTTCTTGGTAATCTCATGAAATTTATATTTTTGGAAGTATTATACTCTGAGAAGGCTTCATCAGATTATAGAAGAGTCCATGACACAAAAAAGTTAAGAACCTCTGTTACTAAATGAAGTCAGAATATACTTTGATATTCTAAGATTTCTGTGTAAAGGTCAGCACAGGTAAAGTCTGACATACTCTAGATTTTAGGCTAACAGATTTCAAAGTGTTCATAGAAATGAAAGATAGGATCTTGTGAGCTTAAAACTAAAACTCTACAGCAGAAGTCAGTCCAGGAGGGACAGAAAATAATAAAGAATGAAATTTTGGAAACAAATAATTTTTTTAAACTCTTACCTTCTCTCTTAGAATTGATACTAAGTATCAAATTCAAGGCAGAAGAATAGTAAGAACTAGGCAATTGAGGATAAATTACTTGCCTAAGGTCACACAGCTAGGAAATATCTAGGACCAGATTTAACCTTTTGTCTTCAGGTCTGTTAAACTACCTAGCTGTCCTGGAAACAAATAATTTTGAGTAAGAAAACAAAGGGGGAATTGTTTAGTGCCTAATGTGGATGCAGAAGAACTTTTTTTTTTTAAACCCTTACCTTCCATCTTGGAGTCAATACTGTGTATTGACTCCAAGGCAGAAGAGTGGTAAGGGCTAGGCAATGGGGGTCAAGTGACTTGCCCAGGGTCACACAGCTGGAAAGTGTCTAGGGTCAGATTTGAACCTAGGACCTCCCTTCTCTAGGCCTGGCTCTCAATCCACTGAGCTACCCAGCTGCCCCCAGAAGAACTTTTTCAACCAATTGAGATCAAGAAAAAAATGGAGAAGAAATTGAAGAATAATTTGGAAAACATGGTTTAAGTTTGAGAAATGAAATAAGCTAGAGGCCTGGGGATGATGCAGTAATCTCTTGCCTTGAAATTATAAATTTCCTCCTGAAGGCAGTCAGAAGGCACAGAACATGAGAACAAAATATCACAAAAAATGAAATTTACCCTTTACCATTTCATTACCCTCTGCTAAATATTCTCTATCGTATCATCATCTTTCCTAAGATGTGGCACCATTAGTTAGAGGGCCTCAGAGGTCTCCTTATATCTAGAGGCATGAAAAATTCTCTGGATTCTCCATCTTTTTCATTTCCTGATCCAATTGGCCCAGTATTCTAACCTGTCAAAATCCCTTTGAATCTCTATTCTGATATCCATTATGTTAACTGCTCCTCTCAACTTTGTGTCATCTGCAAATTGAGAAGCAACCCATCAATGTCTTTATCCGTGTCATTGATAAAAATTTTAAAAGTGTAGATCTATGGACTACTCTACTGGAAGTTCTTCAAACTGACATGAAATCATTTATACACTTAGTCTTTGATCCAAGTTGTTCAACCAGTCCTAAATCCACTATCATCTGGTCCATATCTCTTCATCTTTTTCACAAGAATACCATAAGAGGCTTTGCTAAATTTCCTGAAATCTAGGTAAAGTCAAATCAAAAAGCATTTATTAAACATCTACTATGTTAGGGCAGCTAGGTGGCTCAGTGGATTGAAAGCCAGGCCTGGAGATGGGAGATCCTGAGTTCAAATCTGGCCTCAGATACTATCTAGCTATGTAACTCTGGCCAAGTCACCAGTCCACAGTGTTGATTCTTTGATGGAACTAAGGGTTGGTTTGTTTGTTTGTTTTTAATCTACTGTGTGTGTAGGCATTGTGCCAAGCTCTGGAGATACAAAGACAACAAATAGTCCATGCTCACAAGGAACTCATAATTTAATAAGAGAGGTAATATGCAAACAGCTATGCACAAATAAGCTTACGCGAGGTAAATTAAAGATAATCTTTAGACAAGTCACTAACATTTTTTTAAAGTTTTTTTGTTTAACATTAAAAGATTTGGTTAACTCCCCCTACCTCCTGATTAGAAAAGACCTCCTTTGAGGGAAAGATATATGCATATATAAAACTACATGTTATTACTTATCTCTTTTTAGCAGTTCTTTATCTGGAGGTGGACATGCACAAGTCATTCTTCAAACAATATTTCTGTTGCTATTTAGAGTGTTCTCTTGGGTCTGCTAGCTTCATTCTTCATAATTTCATGTAGGTATTTCCATGTCTTTCCAAAATTATCCTGCTTATCATTTTTTACAGGGCAGTAGTATTCCATAGCAATCATACGCTACAACTTGTTTAGCCATTCTTCAATTGATGGGCATTCCTTCAGTTTTCAGTTCTTTGCTACCACAAAGAGAGCTGCTACAAATATTTTAGAATGTGCATGTTCTTTTCCTTTTTCCCTGAACACCTTAGGAAATAATCCCAATATTGCTGGATCAAAAGGTATACACAGACCTTTAATTCTTTGAGCATCACCCCAGACTGCTCCCTGAAATAGTTGAATTAGTTCCTACAAGAAGTCACTAAAATTAAGGGGAATCTGGAAAGACTTCTTGCAAAAAGATAAGATTTTATCTTGAACTTACAGGGAAGCAAGGAGATTGAGGTGAAGAGTGAGAATTCCATGAGTGGGTGACAGGCAGTAAAAATGGCAATAATCAGGAAATGGAACTTCTTATGCCAGGAAAAACAAGGAGGCTAGTGTCACTGGTTTCCAAAATATATGAGAGGAGTAAGATGTAGGAAGATGCAAATGTTAAGAGGGGGTCAGGTTATGAAGGGCAATGAAAGCCAAGAAACATTTTTGTATTTGATGCTAAGGATGATAGGCAGTAGGGAGCTACTGAAGTTTATTGAATAGAAGGATGACATGGTCAGACTTATGCTTTAAGGAGATTGATTTGATGGCTGAATGGAAGATAGACTGGAGAGGAAATTTAAAGCAGAGAGACCAACCCACAGGTTTAAATATGAGGTGATGAGGACCTGCTACAAAATGGTAGCAGGGTCAGAAGAGAGAAGGAGGAGGCATATGCAAGAGATACTATAAAGGTAGAATGATAGAACTTGGCAACACATTGTGTATAGGAGATAACGAGTCAGGAGTCAAAAATGGTTGTACTGATTGTGTGAGTTTTAAAAATTGATTTAAATTGGTTGATAAAGTCCTTAAGAAGACTTAAGCTGAGTTGTGCTAGACTCCCCCAATTATTTTCCTTGACTTACTCTGGTGTCCATAATCCTGCTGAGAATTTCAGAACATATAAGAAACACAAACAACAACAACAACAAAATCATTGCTAAGTTCATTTGGCCTGGTGAGAGAAAGTCAAAAACTTCCACGGAAGGATTTTTAGAATTTTACCAGTGGTCAAAGGGACAACTAGAAATTTTTCTCTGGTGCGTGTTCTAAGCACTGCTCCCTTCCCCTTTGTTGCATGTTTTACTCTCCTCTCTTAACTCAGGAAACCCTGCAGTGGAACTGGGAATGGCTTCCAAGGAAGGGAGATTAGTACTTTCTTTCTTCCTTAATTCCTTCATTCCCTTCCTCCCTTCTTCTCTTCTTTTTCTTTCTTCCTCCCTTCCTTCCTTCCTTCCTTCCTTCCTTCCTTCCTTCCTTCCTTCCTTCCTTTCTTTCTTTCTTTCTTTCTTTCTTTCTTTCTTTCTTTCTTTCTTTCTTTCTTTCTTTCTTTCTTTCTTTCTTTCTTTCTTTCTTTCTTTCTTTCTTTCTTTCTTTCTTTCTTTCTTTCTTTCTTTCTTTCTTTCTTTCTTTCTTTTTCTTTCCTTCCTCCCTTCCTTCCTTCCTCCCTTCCTTCCTTCCTCCCTTCCTTCCTTCTTCCCTCCCTTCCTTCCTCCCTCCCTTTCTTTCTTTCTTTCTTTCTACACCACAAAAGTCTTAAAAAACTAATCCTGTTCTCTTGTGCTAAGTTCATGCAGATTAACAAAAGTTAGATCTAGGTATGTATTATTTTTCCTGCCCCTCCGCATCCCCTTACCTGTAGTCTGCTGCATATTGTTGTTCAGTCTTTTTTCAGTCATGTTTGATTCTTCATGACCCCATTTGGAGTTTTCTTGGCAAAAATACCAGAATGATTTTTCATTTCTTCTTGGGTTCATTTTTCAGATGAGGAAATTGAGACAAACAAGAGGAAATGACTTGCCCAGGTTCACACAGTTAATAAATAGTGTCTAAGACCAAATTTGACCTTAGGTCTTCCTAATTCTAGTCATGGTGCTCTATCCACTGTGCCATCTAGCTTTTTCAGATTATTGAATTATTGAATTCAACAATTGAATTTTTCAGATTATTCAGATTCAGAATTATTAAATCAAAATTATTGAATTCAGAATATTTTCTCTGAGTCAGCTACCCCTACCCCTGAATGCTAATTCAGACTCTGTCATTGTAGCGTAGGTCAATTTGATTTGGCAAAGCTGTTAGATTTCTCAGGTCTTCTGGAACTTGACTGTAAAAATAAAAGGTGAACTGTAAAAATAATAAATCAATGGATTGATTATTGGTTATAAATTGATTTAGATACTCTGCTTGCTATGCTTACAAAGTATCTTCTGTTTATATAAGTGAAGTTAAGCTCATAAGTGAACTTCTCTTTAAGCCCAGGCACAAGGACTCTAAAGAGACTCTTGTTATAAAAAATAAAATGTTTATTGAAAATATAAAAATGTAAAAAGATGTCTAACTCTAAGGGATTCTAACTCCACCCAAATAAAACTCCCTGGTTCAGCAACTAACCATTTTTCCTGTTTCCACAGGCTACACTGATCATTCCTGATCTGACTAACCCAAATTTTTACTATTCTAAATAAACTAACACTATTATCCTTATAATTCTTAACTTCATCTCCAAATTATAAAAATAACAAATGCTAACTGGCTGAGTCTCAGCACAAACCAAGTTAGGACTCTGAGCCTTAGCAGACTCAGAGTCCAAACCAAAGACTTTTCTTAGGTCTTCTCAAATATAAACCCATTTATAAAAACAGTAGTAGATAGTCACTAGTGTTTCCTAAATTGGAAAAGGAAAACATTTAATTCCTTCAGGTCTTTCCCTCCTTTCTTTCTACCTCAGGCAGTGAAAGAGAGAGGGAAAAAAAGATTTTACCTCTTCCAAATCCTCAGAGAGAGCTTCTAACTCTGAACTCTCTCAGAGATAGAGTGTGACTCTGCCAAACTGCCAGAGATCAACTCACACACACACACACACACACACACACACACACACACACAAAATTAGATTTGAAACTGACACTATCTCAGTTCTGTTTGAAACTCCAATTCTTTCTCAAGCCAGGTTCTTCACTTCTTATCTCTAAGCTAATATAACAAGACCTAATTTCTCATGTCATTTTTGTAACTCCCAGAGTCTTTTTTCTGAGCCTGGGGCTTTTACCCAGCCTTAAGCACTGTTATCTCTAAAAAGTCTTTCCTTGGCTGTTATGAGCTGCTCTGAGCACTGTTAGGCAGTCAGTCCCCTTGCACCTGATAGCTCTAAGACCTCTTGGAAGTTCTATCTTCACCCTGTATTAATACAGTCTCCAGACTATAATGGAAATAGACCTGAACTAAAGAGTCCAGAACTAACTTATGATGCTTACCATGCAGCTCCTCACAGGCCAGTCTGCTAACCTTAGTTTTCTTATCTGTAAAAATGATGAGGTTGAACTTAGATGACCTATGAAATTTCTTCTGTCTTGGGTTCTATGATCCTAAGTTTCAGGACTTCTCACACTGATCTTTAATTTTCTGGAGGTTTTGATGGAATATTTTTCTGGAATTCTCCATATTTTATCACTTGCTCTTGACCCAATCTCAGATTTTGTTCAATTTGCCTGAAGCAGATTTGCCCAACTGTTGATATGGCTCATTCTACCAGTTCCAGCCTGGCAACAGTTGACATTTATATTGAAATTTTAAGATTATAAAGCACTTTATTTCTGGTGACTCATTTGACTCTCCACAATAGTTCAATACTCAAGTGTAGGCAGTGATGGAAAGTAATGTGAAGTTGAGAGAGATGAAGAAAGCCTGGGATTCAGGTCTATGCCATCAAATTCCAAATTTGGAGTGGCATTAGCAATATTTATCAGTATTTTGTTTTAGTTTCTTCTAGAGCCTGCATGCCTCAAGAAAACCTGCTGTCATTCCCCCTGTATTTAATCTCCTTTCCCTATGATCATTCCCTACTTCTGGTCTCAGTACCCTTTGTGGCTCCATTACAATGTCAAGATGACTTATTTGGATACTTGAGTAAATGTTCGTGTTTGTCTAGGCTTGGTGACCAATTTGCTCTGCTTTCCTCCCCACAGACTCTCTTAGATGACTCATTCCTCTGGTGGACTTTGCTTCCCAAGTGGTTGGTTTTCTAGAATCCTGTAATTTCTTTTTATAATATAAAAATTACTTAGTCATGGCTCAGAAGGACCATAGGGGCTATCTACTCCAACCTGCTCATTTTACAAATGAGGAAATAAGGCTCAGAGAGGTTCAGTGACTTGCCCCTAGGAAGCACTTTTAACATATGGTAATTATTTAGAAATAGTTCCTACAACCAATAAGAAAACAATAATTTATTTCCTCATCAAGCCCTTGGAACTGTTGCCCTTGAGATTAGGGAAGTTGGTAAAAAAATGCTCTTTCACAAGTGAAAATTCATTCTACCATCTCAAAAAAGCCATTTTCTTACTCTTATTCACTCATAAAGGTTTTCCATCTTTCATTGTTTTGTTTATTGCCTTAAGGGAAGTGCCAATAACTTCATGTCAAGGAGGACTTGCATTTTGGTTGGTTTTGCATAACTTTGTTTTGTGTTATACCCTTTTGGGACAGGGATACCTGACTCAAAGATAGATAGATCCATCTACAAATCAGCCGGTTTAGCCATAGGGAATTTTATGGCCTTGAGTTTGCCTTGAGCAGTACTCCTGGAACAATTAATGAGATAGTGAAAGCTCATAGATCTATCCCTGGGAGGCAGTATAGTATGGTTCTGGAGCCATAGGACATGGGTTCAATTGCTATCTTTGCCACTTATTGCCTGCTTGATCTTAGGCAAGTCACTTAATTCTCTTGGGCCTCAGTTTCTTCCTCTGTAAAATGAAAAGGTTGGACTAGATGACCTCTGAGGTACCTTTCAGCTCTTGATAAGCAATCCTATGATTTTATGAAGCTTTTTTTTTTATTACCACCACCCTTCTTTCCCAGTTTGCTTTTTGGTTAAACTCCATAAATTAATATGCTAATTAATAAAGGTTTTCAAGATCAGGGAGAAGTGCTTTCCACTGTCTTCTCTTCAGCATATTGTACTTTTCTATAGAAAGTGGGTACTTTGGATGAGCAGAATGTTTTCAGAAAAACTGGGAAAAGCTTACATGAACTGATATCAGTGAAGTAAGCAGAACCAGAACATTGTACATAGTAATAGCAATATTGTATGATGATTAACTGTGAATGAATTTGCTATTCTCAGGAATGCAAAGATCTAAGACAGTTCCAAAGGATTTAGGGTGAAAAAGTGCTTTCCACCTCCTGATATAATCTGAATTTTAGCCTGAAACATGCCTTTTGAATTTTATTTTATTTTTGTGGGGTTTTTTGGTCTATGTTTTTTTTTTTTTTACAACATAACTGAAAGGGAAATATGTTTTGTATTACTGAACTATATACTATCTATAAACTATCAAATTGTTTCCCTTCTCAATTAGGAAAGGGGGAGAGGAAGATGGAGAGAAGTTGGAACTTGAATTTTTCTTAATGTTAAAAATTATTTTTACATGCAATTGGAAAAATATGTATTTTTTTAAAAAGGAGAGAGAGAAGGAAAAAAGAAAGGGGGTACCTTGTACATGATTACTGAATGACTATCCATCAAGTTTCCAAATTCATTGGTAGAATTATCCTGATTGAAAACCAGAAAGATATCTAAGCAGCTACGATGAATATCTGATAAATGATATCCATCTAAATTTTATTTTAGGCAAATGGCTCTGGCTATACATATGCCCTCAAAGTGAAATATTATCTTTAGAGCTTCATATGGTATGCAGATATGCTTTCTTCCCTCCCCCCAGTAAGATCTGAGCAATGGCCAGTCAACAAGCATTTATTCAGTGCCAGACACTGTATTATATGCCAAGGATATAACAACAGAAGTAAATCTATTCTTGCTTTCAGAGGGCTTACATTCTAATGGGGCAAATATATCTGTCTGTCTATCTACCTATCTATCTATCTGTCTGTTTCTTAAAACATATACCAAGTAGATACAAGTTAGCCTTAAGGGAAAGACATTAGCATCTAGGGCACTAGAAAAGGCATTCATTATAGTAGGTAATTCTTTGTCTGAGACTTGAAGGAAATCAAAGTGTCCAGTGATGGCCTGGAGAATGGCCAGCATAAAGGTTGCAGAATTGGGGGGTGAAGTGAAAATACGAGGAAAAACAGGAAAGCCAGTTTATATAGTGGAGAAGAGTTATCTTGAATAAGACAGGAAGGGTCCAGGTTGTAAAGATCAAGAAGTTGCTAGTTGATCTTAGAGATAATAGGGAAGGGGGCAGCTGGGTAGCTCAGTGGATTAAGAACCAGGCCTAGAGATAGGAGGTCCTAGGTTCAAATGTGACCTCAGACACTTCCCAGCTGTGTGACCCTGGGCAAGTCACTTGACCCCATTGCCTAGCCCTTACCACTCTTCTGCCTTGGAGCCAATACACAGTATTGACTCCAAGATGGAAGGTGAGGGTTTAAAACAAAAACAAAAACAAAAAAAGAAGTAGTAGGGAGTTGGAGTAATTGAATTTGAATTGAATGAGTTGAATTGAATGAAATTGAATTGAATGAAAGGGGAGATCAGATCTGCATTTTAGGGAAATCACTTTGGTAATTTGTGAAAAATTAATTGGAACACAGAGAGACTTGTGGGAGGGAGACCACTTAGAAGACTATTGTAGTTGTCCAGGCCAGAAGTGATCAGAGCCTTCATTAATATGGTGGCTTTGCATTCCCCAATTGATAAATGGGCAAGGGACATGAATAGGCAGTTTTCAGATAAAGAAATCAAAACTATCAATAAACACATAAAAAAGTGCTCTAAATCTCTTATAATCAGAGAAATGCAAATCAAAACAACTCTGAGGTATCACCTCTCACCTAGCAGATTGGCTAACTTGACAACAAAGGAAAGTAATGAATGTTGGAGGGGATGTAGCAAAGTCGGGACATCAATGCATTGCTGGTGGAGTTGTGAATTGATCCAACCATTCTGGAGGGCAATTTGGAACTATGCCCAAAGGGTGATAAAAGACTGTCTGCCCTTTGATCCAGCCATAGCACTGCTGAGTTTGTACCCCAAAGAGATAATAAGGAAAAAGACTTGTACAAGAATATTCATAGCCATGCTCTTTGTGGTGGCCAAAAATTGGAAAATGAGGGGATGCCCTTCAATTGGGGAATGGCTGAATAAATTGTGGTATATGTTGATGATGGAATACTATTGTGCAAAAAGGAATAATAAAGTGGAGGAATTCCATGGAGTCTGGAACAACCTCCAGGAAGTGATGCAGAGCGAAAGGAGCAGAACCAGGAGAGCATTGTACACAGAGACTGATACACTGTGGTACAATCAAATGTAATGGACTTCTCCATTAGTGGCAATGCAGTGATCCAGAATAACTCGGAGGGATCTATGAGAAAGAACACTATCCTCATTCAGAGGAAAAACTGTGGGAGTAGAAACCCAGAAGAAAAACAACTGCTTTATCACATGGGTTGAGGGGGATATGATTGGGTGCAGGGAGCCAACAAACCCCTCACTGGTTGACATGGTCACAGTTAGAAGTCTGGAACTGCAAGGCAGCCACCCCAAACAAAAGTCCCCCACTATCCCCCTCCTGTGACTTCTCTCTCCAACTTTCCTTATTAATGGACTTGTTATGATTATTGTTTCTTCCCTAATACAGGAGAAATAATGAGAGGAAATACATATAGGATATATATATGTATATATATACATATATATACACTACTTTAATCCCCCTAGGCTATTACCCTCCCCAAAAGATTGCATTTACAGAATTAAAGTCCAAAGATTATTGCATATTACCCCCCTCCTTTCCCTCTTCACAGAGCTACATCAACTTCCATTACAAGCCAGGCAAGCCAAGAACATCAATCACCTTCAAGACACACTCCACTGAATTCTGTATATGGACAGAAACCAGGCAACATTGCCAGGTGCTTTAAAGTAACACAAGAAAAATAGAACTTGTAAATTGAGGAAAACCCCAAATCTGATCTGTCATTAAATTGCCCTCTAACCTTGTACCTAGCTATGAAATGTTTTGTTGTCCATCTCCTAAATAATTGTGATTGATTGTGAAAGCTGATCAAAAGTAACAATGATTCTCCTAAGTCAGGGAGAACTAACCTCTAGATCACCCTGTTTATGTCATTCATCTATAGGCTACGTGTCTTGTTAAGTTCCATGGAAACATATATGTAGAAAATTGATTGTGTGCCAAAGAAGTATGTACTTGAAACCCTATATAAGAAACAAACCTCCATTCTATGGCAGACCACTTTTTTTTAATTTAAGTTAATTTATTTAGTCAATTTAGCACATTATTCCTTGGTTAAAAGAATTATATTATTTCCCTCCCCTCCCCCCCACCCTTCCCGCAGCCGACTCGCAATTTTATTGGGTATTACATGTGCCCTTGATCAAAACCTATTTCCATGTTGTTGATGTTTGCATGAGGATGTTCATTTATAGTCTCCATCCCCAACCATATCCCCTCGACTCATGTAATCAAGCAATTGTTTTTCTTCTGTGTTTCTACTCCCACAGTTTTTCCTCTGAATGTGGATAGTGTTCTTTCTCATAGATGCCTCCAAATTGCTCAGGATCACTGCATTGCTGCTAGTAGAGAAGTCCATTACCTTCAATTGTACCACAGTGTATCAGTCTCTATGTACAATGTTTTCCTGGTTCTGCTCCTTTCACTCTGCATCAATTCCTGGAGGTTGTTCCAGTTCCCATGGAATTCCTCCAGTTCATTATTCCTTTGAGCACAATAGTATTCCATCACCAACATATACCACAATTTGTTCAGTCATTCCCCAATTGAAGGGCATCCCCTCATTTTCCAATTTTTGGCCACCACAAAGAGCACAGCTATGAATATTCTTGAACAAGTCTTTTTCCTTATTATCTCTTTGGGGTACAAACCCAGCAGTGCTATAGCTGGATCAAAGGGCAGACAGTCTTTTAGTGCCCTTTGGGCATAGTTCCAAATTGGCAGAACACTTTGTGACACCTATGCACATGGGCCTGAGCACAAAATGTCTCTCATCTCCATTACTTGACTGTATTGTCATATCTAGATGGAGTAACCTCAGACCCTCAGGGAGGTTCTACATAATTGGGAATGCAGACTCTAAATGATCATCCTAGTGCAAACATTAACAACATGGAAATAGGTTTTGATCAAGGACACATGTAAAACCTAGTGGAATTGCACATTGGCTACAGGAAGGGGTGAGGGGAGGGGAGGGAAAGAATATTATTCTTATAACCAAAGAATAATGTTCTAAATTAACTAATTAAATAACATTTTCCAAAAAAAGTACATTTTGAGATAAATAAAAAAAGAATATTCATAGCTGCGCTCTTTGTGGTGGCAAAAAAAATTGGAAAATGAAGGGATGGCCTTTGATTAGAGAATGGCTGAACAAATTGTGGAATCTGTTGGTGATGGAATACTATTGTGCAAAAAGGAATAATAAAGTGGAGGAATTCCATGGGAACTGGAACAACCTCCAGGCAGTGATGTAGAGCAAAAGGAGCAGAGCCAGGAGAACATTATACACAGAGACTGATACACTGTGGTACAATAAAATATAATGGACCTTTCTACAAGTAGCAATACAATGATCCAGGACAATTCTGAAGGACTTATGAGAAAGAATGCAGTCCACATCCAGAGAAAGAACTGTGGGAGCAGAAACACAGAAGAGAAACAACTGCTTGATCACATGGGTCAATGGGGATATGATTGGGGTCATAAACCCTAAATGATTACCCTAGTGCAATTATCAATAATATGGAAATAGGTATTTACCAATGACACATGTAAAACCCAGTGGAATTGTGCACTGGCTATGAGAGGGGTTTGGGGAGAAGGGAGGGAAAGAAACATGATTTTTGTAATCCTGGAAACATACTCTAAATTAATCAATTAAATAATTTTTTAAGTGAAAAAATGCTAAAAAAAATGGTGGCTTTGTCAATATAAACTAATCTGATATGATGTCCTATACAAATCTACACTATTTGCAGGGGAGAATCGTAGACTTAGAAGAGAACTTAGAAGTCAAGTCTAACTCCATCATTTTTGCAGCTGATAAAAGTAGAACCCCAGAGAATTAAAAAGGTCACACAGCTAATATGTATGGATTGATGATTTGAACTGAGGTCTTCCTGTCTCTGAATCTAATGCGCTATTTACTACAATAACATTCCTATCACCTTTCCGTCACCATCTTTACCGTCTTTATATCCCATATCTTCTAACATGGTTCCTGGCAAATGGTAGATGTTTAATGAGTAAATGAATGAAAAAGCATTTAATATGCATTTATTGTACACCAAACATTTTTCCAGGTGCTGGGATACAAAAATAGTTTCTGCCTTCAGGGAGCTCACGTTCTCATGGGGGAGATAACACATGTAGTGGGAGCAATGGCCAGACAAAGGAGTTTTCCTTTGAAAACATGTTAAGTTGCTTCAGTCATGTCTAACTCTTCATGACCTCATTTGGAGTCTTATTGGCAAAGATCTTGGATTGGTTTACCATTTCCCTCTCCAGCTCATTTTACAGATGAGGAAACTGAGGCAAACAAGGTTAAATGATTTGCCACAGCTAGTAAATGTCTCAGTCCAGATCTGAACTCAGGTTTTCCTAATACCAGTCCAGCTCTCTATCCACTATACCACCTAGCTGCTCCATGAAAACTAATAGGGATAGTTAGTAAATACTGCTTCTAGTAGCAGTGTTAGTATTGGTGTGATTATGGTTCCAGAACTAAAAAATGGCTGGGAGGTAGGAGGGATGGCCAGGTATTAAAAACATGGCTGAGACTTACCTAATAGTCTATAATCATCTATAATTTATATATCTCTTATTGGATTGCTAATCTAGTTTGTCTATGTTATTTCTAGTCATATATCACATTATATCATATCATCATATATCATATCATGATGTTATGTTATATTACATGTTATATTACATTATAATATATTACATTATATCATATCACATTATATATTATATTATATTGTATTATATTGTATTATATTATATTATATTATATTATATTATATTATATTATATTATATTATATTATATTATATTATATTATATTATATTATATTATATTATATATCTCAAATCTCTTCCAGATTCATTCCTGAGTCTCCCCGGTGGTTATACTCTCAGGGCCGACTACAGGAAGCAGAAGATGCCCTCTACCTCATTGCCAGCAGGAACCGGAAGCTCAAATGCACTTTTTCCCTGATGCCCGCAGGAGAGGGGATCTCCAAAGAGACCGGCAGTTTCCTGGACCTGTTCCGCTACAGGATCCTCTTGGGGCACACTCTGACCATGATGTTCATCTGGTACTTAAACATTTGAGGTATTGCCTTTAAAAAGCTATTGATGCCAACAAGTCCAATCTGTTGAAAAGCTGTCCTGTCGACATTTCTGAAAATGTTTACCTCCTTCATCATCACAGGAATGTTTGCATGAGAAACAAGCCTTTTCCCTTAGTTTCTGTTGCTCTGTTCTTTGCTATTGGCATTGCCTTCTCTCCACAACTGATGTTAGATGCAGAGGCTTTGTGACCTTGACTGGATAAACAATAGTAGGAGAGACAGATCTTTCTTATGAAGGTATTTCTATGTGAATTTCCTTAACAAATATAAATGAAGAAGAATGACTACTATTATCTGAGGTTTTTAAAATAGGACTTAAAGGAGAGAGGAAAGCCTATCGTCTCAAGGAATTTCAAAGAATTTCATAATTGTCTAGATTTTATAATAAAAATTTCAGTGGACTTTGCCTTCCCATATATAAAGATGGGTTAAATTTTAGGAACTTTATGGTGTCTAAGATTCCATTAAGTTCTAAAACTAAAGGGATGGTTTGTTGCTTCCTTCTGAAACTCATTCAACAGATGAGGAAACTGAGGTAGACAGGAAGGATTAAGTGACTTTCCCAGAGTCAAACAGCTGGTAAAGCTATGACTCTAAACAAGTGGTTGTCTTGTCCTCCCCTTCTGACCCAGTGTCTAAAACACAAGGATTCTTCGGGCATTATACTTGAGTTCTCTAAAGAGAAGAAAAGAGGCAGAAGTCAACTTTACTCTGGGGTAGAGCACTAGATTTGGGGTCAGAAGCCTGGATTTTGGGGGGATCCCAAGAATTTGGAGCACAAGACCCAAGGCTTAAGCAAAAAATGAGAACCTTTAGCCCCTGTTTTCTAGGCTCTCCCTTAGAACGTGAACCACATTGTCCCTGGTGGGTACTATGGTTTTTCTGAAAGTAGCTTCAGAAGGTTCCAGCTTATACCAAGTTGTGTTCAAGTTAGTGGGAGGGAGGCAGCTAATGTAATGCATTACGAGTGTACACCTTTGCTAGTGGTAGTGCATGCTGTGATTGTTTAATCAAGGCTTACAAAGCCCTTCCCTTTATTTATTCTATTGAATCATGGTAAATTTGACATGGTGCAGTACATGGAACATACCATCGATGACCAGTTTCTTTGGGGTTGTTAGATTGGACTGGATATGACTCAAATGTGGCTTCATGAGGCTTCCATGTTTGATGTGAGAATCTGGACATCATCTTTTGAATAATTCTAGATAAAAGAATAGATAATACTAAGGTATACATGGG
Organism: Monodelphis domestica; assembly: GCF_027887165.1. NCBI lineage: Eukaryota > Metazoa > Chordata > Mammalia > Didelphimorphia > Didelphidae > Monodelphis > Monodelphis domestica. Next base: position 487,550,573 of record NC_077228.1, read on the forward strand.
CTGTTATTTAATTGTTTTTTCAGTCACATCTGACTCTTCATGACCTCCTTTGAGGGTTTCTTGGCAAAGATACTAGAGTGGTCTGCTGCTTCCTTCTCCAACTCATTGGACAGATGAGGCAACTGTGTATTGGTTCTAAGGCAGAAGAGTGGTAAGGGTTAGGCAATGAGGGTTAAGTGACTTGCCCAGGGTCACACAGCTAGGAAGTGTCTGAGGTCAGAATTACACTCAAGAAGAGAAATCTTTCAGAGTAATGAAGCACTATTATTGTATTATCAGTTATAGCAATTGGAAGAAACAAATCTAGTCCTCTGACTCCAAATCTACTGTTCTACCCCAGAAAACTGTTCTTTTCTCTTTAGTGCACCCAAATCTAATGCCCAAAGAGTTCCTGTGGTATAGATGTTGGGTCCAAAGAGGAGGAGGAGACAACTACTTATTCAGAATTATAGCCTTAGAACTCAAAGGGACCATAGAGGCCATCTAGTCAATCTCTTAATTTTACAGATGAGAAACTGAGGTCCAGAAAGGTCCCACATCAAATACATGGTAAGCAGGAAAGCCAAAATTTGAAGCAAGGTCATGATTAACTGAAGAGTACAGTGGATAGAGTGCTAGGATTAGAGTCAGGAACATTCCTCTTCCTAAATTAGCGTCAGACACTTACCTAGCTATGCAACCCTGGGCAAGTCACTTAAGTCTGTTTGCCTCAGTTTCTTCATCTGTATGAGCTGGAGAAGGAACTGGCAAATCACTCCAGTGTCTTTGCCAAGAAAACTCCAAATGGGATCAGGAAGATTTCAGCATCACTGAAACAAATAAATAAGAACAATGACTAGAAAGCTCATCCCCCTCCCATTTCCCCCACCCTGGTAATTAAGCCAAAATCTTCCTCTTTGTACCTTTTCTCCATCTCTAATTTGCTTCAGAATTGTAGCCTTAAATATGAGTTCTGAGGGCAGCTGGGTGGCTCAGTGGATTAAGAGCCAGACCTAGAGATGGGAAGTCTTGGGTTCAAATCTGACCTCAGGCACTTCCTAGCTGTGTATCCTTGAGCAAGGCACTTAACCCTCATTGCCTAGCCCTTACCACTCATTGCCTAGCCCTTACCACTCTTCTGCCTTCAAACCAATACACAATATTGATTCTGAGGCAGAAGGGAAGGGTTTAAATAAATAAATAAACAAACAAATAAATAAGTGTGATTTCCCAAAGTGATGATTTATTTCTCTAGTCTAGGGCTATGATGAGGGAGAGTTAGTGAATAAGGCCAAGTTTATGATTGAGGTATAAATATATTTGGTTGACAATCTGATGTGTTATCATGAAATGCCCACTTCTGCAGGGGTTTTCTCACTTGTCCCTTCTTCCCTCAACCCTTCATTTTTTCTACTTTGTAGGTTTGTATGCAGCTTAGTTTATTATGGCCTAACCCTCAGTGCCGGAGATCTGGGTGGAAATATTTATGCTAACCTGGCCCTATCAGGACTGGTAGAGATTCCCTCATATCCAATCTGTATCTATTTGATAAACCACAAATGGTGAGTATAAAAGAGGGTAAGATAGATATGCATTTGTGTGTGTGTGTGTGTGTGTGTATAAGTGTGTGTGTATGTGTATTATAGTTACATTTACATTGCACTTTGTCCTTGGTGGCAGGACAGCCTCAATCTCTTTTATGGGATGTGGGAAGGTCAGAATTCCTCCCTTTCTTCTTTCCCTTACTCCCTCCTTCCCTTCCTTCTTTTTTCCCTACTTCCTTCCTTCTCCCTCCCTCCCTTCTTCTCTTCCTTCCTCTCTCCCTCCCTTCTTCCTGTCCTTCCTTCCTCTCTCCTTTCCTTCCATCCTTCCTTTCTTCCTTCTTTCCTTCTTTCCTTTCTTTCTTCTTTCCTTCCTTCCTTCCCTTCCTTCCTGCCTTCCTTTCTTCTTTCCTTTCTTCCTTCCCTTCCTTCCTTCTTCCTTCCTTTCCTTCCTCTCTCCTTCTCTTTCTTCCTTCCTTCCTCCATCCCTTTCTCCCTTCCTTCCTTCTTTCCTTCCTCTCTCCCTCCTTTTATCCTCCTTTTCCTCCCTCTCTTCTTCTGTCTTTTCCTTCCTTCCTCCCTTCTTCCATTGCTTCCTTTCTTCCTCCTTCCTTTCCTTTGTCCCTTTTCTCCTTCCTCCTTTCCCTGCTCCCATTTTCCCTCCTTCCCCTCATCCATTCCTTCCTCTTTTCCTCTCTTATCACCATTCTATATGAGGATGGTCTTTACATATACCCTAATAATAAAGAGGATGATGAGAGTATTTTATAGTGACTATAGAGCTGACCTCAGGGTCAGGAAGAGCCCTCAGCTCTCTCCTCTAGCACATACTAGCCATGGGACCCTGGGCAGATCATTCAGTGTCTCAGTGCCCCCAGGAATCTCTCAAAGACTGTCAGTTGGAGAGAAGGAACCTCTCTGCCTGGTATATGGGGATCCTCAGTGAGAACTCCCTTTACTGATAAAAGCACAGTTTCCAATAACAAGAGTAGGACATTCAGGTCCATTAGCAAAATGCTTTATATGCATTCTCCTTTGAGCCTCACCCCAGCCCTGTAAGGTGAGTACATTGGCTAAACTGTTCCTCCTGTATTGGCTTTCCTGTGAAGTAGGGAAACTTGCTTCCCAGTCAGTAACTTGCTGATAATCGGTAATATTGGAATCCATAATAAACTAAAATATTTGAGAAGAGTAACCTTAGATCCTACAAGCACCACAACTATTTCTACTGGAAGATTTCTGTACTTAACCTTTAGGAGAAAGAGACCCTCAGAAAAATAAATCTGCTAGGGGAAGAGTTCTTAATTTTGTCATCAAGAACCTCTTTCATAGCCTAGTGAAATCTATGGATCCCTCCTCAGAATATGTAAATAAGATTATAAAGGGAAATCAATTGAACTGAAGGAAAGATGTGCCTTTTTTAATTCTAATTTATGTCCCCTCTGAAATCTCTCCATAGAACCCTTTAGGGTCCATTGCTCATGGGTCAAGAATACCCAAATGAGGGGATAAAGAAAGAAAGGAAGGAGGGAATGAAGAAAGAAAGGAGGGAATGAAGAAAGAAAGGAAGGAATGAAGAAAGAAAGAAGGAAAGAAAGAAAGAAAGAAAGAAAGAAAGAAAGAAAGAAAGAAAGAAAGAAAGAAAGAAAGAAAGAAAGAAAGAAAGAAAGAAAGAAAGAAAGAAAGAAAGAAAGAAAGAAAGAAAGAAAGAAAGAAAGAAAGAAAGAAAGAAAGAAAGAAGAGACAACTAGAAGGATCAATGGTTAGAGAGCCAGGCCTAGAGACAAGAAGTCCTGGGTTCAAATTTGACCTCAGATACTTCTGAGCTTGTGTGACCTGGGCAAATGGCTGAATCCAATTACCTAGCCTTTATCACTCTTCTGCCTTGGAACCAATATTTGTTATCGTTTCTAAGAACAGAAGGGAAGGATTCCTTAAAAAAAAAAAAAAGCCATACCTCCATTTTGGGGTTAGCTAGATAGTTCAGTGTATTAAGAGCCAATCCTGGAGTCAGGAGGTCCAGTGTTAAAGTCTAGTCTTAGATACTTTCTAGCTGTGTGACCCTGAACAAGTCACTTAACCCCTAATTGCCTAGCCCTTTCTACTCTTGTAGCTTGAAACCAATACATGTTATTGATTCTACAGCAGAAAGTAAGGGTTTAACAGGAAACCGACAGATGCTTACCCTTGCCTCTAACCCTCACCCTAAACCCTGTGGGCATACATCCTGAGGTCAGAATGAATTTAGGCACATCTCATAGGCTTTATCCACAACTGCATGTACAGTGTAATCCAGAGATATTGATCTCTGGAAAGATAAGCCTGACCCTCTGTATGATCTTGGATCTTCAAAGAGAGAATAAATTAGATAGAGCTTAAAGCACTGTCCTTACTGGGTCTGCAAAATGTAAAAATTTTAGAGAGATTTGGCTTGCATCTCTAAGTTTGCTGTTTTTCAGTCATTTTAGTCATCTCCAACTCTTTGTGACCTCATTTTGTTTTTACTTTTATTTATTTTTTCTTTCTTTCTTTAGACTGTTTTCCCATAGTTTCCTGATCAAGATCTTTCGCACCCCTATTCCCTCCCCCTCCTGGAGGCGTCAAGCAATTCCATTTATCTGTGTGTGTCATTGTTCAAAATGTGTTTCCGTATTATTCATATTTGCAATAGAGCGATCTCATTAAGCCCAAGCCCCAATCACACACCCATCAAACCACATGATGAGTCCTGTGTTTTCCTTCTGTGTTTCTGCTCCCACAGTTCTTTCTCTGGATGTGGATAGCATTCTTTCTCCCAAGTTCCTCAGGATTGTTTGTGACCCCATTTAAAAAGGTTTTCTTAATTCACAAATTGGGGGGTTATGTGTGCCAAGGCCCAGAATCTGGCTGCTGCCTTTAGAATTACTGGGAATTTTGTCAATGTTTTTTTAATTTTAATTTTTTAATATCTTAATCTTATATCATTTTATATACATTATATGATGCATTATATATTAAATGATATATGAATATATAATTTTATGTTATAATTTATATTTTATTTCAATTAATAAAATTAGTTACAATTATCTAAAAAATAAAAATAAAAAAATAAAAAAGGTTTCTTGGCCATTTCCTTCTCCATCTCATTGACAAATGAGGCAAACTGAAGGTGGAGGTGAGGGGCCAAAGCATTCCACATATGGTGACAGAGAGATAAGAGATGGAGGGCTGTGTTTGAGGAACTGCAAATAAACTTGCATAACTGGATTATGGATGTGTAGAAGAGAAAAAAGCATGAGAAACATTGTAAAGTAAGTCACTGAGACCTTTTGAGCCTCATTTACCTTATCTGTAAAATAATAATATAATAAAAAATTTTAATAAGACAAATATAAAATAAACTAAAAAAGACAATAAAAATAGTTGGATAACATATCTGTAGATGTGAAATAGCATTTTTATCTCCTAGGTGCTATGCCTTAAGTTTAGATGATAGATTTTAAGATTGAAAGAGACCCTGATGCAACTGGTTCATATTTATAGGTGTTAAAATTGAATTCAGGGCAGCTAGCTGGCCTGAGAAAGTGGAACCTGGAGTCAGGAAGACCTGGGTTCAAATTTGATCTGAGACACTCCCTAGCTATGTGACCCTGGGCACTTAGCCCTGTTTGGCTAGCCCTTGCCCTCATCTTGAACTTATTACTAGGATGGAAGGTAAGGGATTAAATAAATAAATAAAACCTGAGTTCAGAGAAGCTTGATCATTTTCTTGAAGCCATATAGCATAGCTTGAATATAAAAACAAATTTTCTAATTTAAAATTCAGTGCTACAGTCTGGGACTTATCTCAAAGGTGTACACATACTGTTTCATGCTTTCAGTCATTTAGATAGCTAGATAAATGAAAATAATCATTGTATGACTGATGGAAAAGCTACAGAGTGATAGCTGTGTGACCCTGGGCAAGTCACTTAACCCAATTGCCCAACTCTTGCCTCTCTTCTGACTTAGAACTGATTCTAAAACAACCCAGATTGAATTGCTTGTCAGCTCCAGAAGAAGGAAGGGAGACAATATGAATCATATAAATTTGGAAAACTTTTGTATGAATTTATTATTAAAATAAAATAAAACAAAAAAAGACAGAAGGCAAGGATTTTAAAAGAGAAGAGAAAAGGAAAGGAAAGGGAAAGACAAAAGAGAGAAGAAATCGAAAACAGAAAACAAAAGAAGGGGATGGATAGTCAAACAAAAAGTAAAGACAAGGGAGTTGGTAGATGAATTAGAGTGAGTAGGGAGGGCAAAAGTTAGATGAACTTAGAATTCTAGAAAAAAGCTGTTCTGAGGGATGACTGTTTAGGAGATGGAGAAAGAGGCAGGGGAATTTTTAGAATTATAAATTTTATATGTTTATAAATATATAGTGTAAATATTAATAGTAAATTTATTAAAAAAAATTATCAATAAGAATATATTTTTAAAAAGAAAATGGGAAGCTGGTTTATTTTTTACATGGGACATCTTTATTTTGTGTGCCTGTAGATGATTTCATCAACTTTCTCCACCAACCCCACTCTGCCTTACTAACTAACCCGTTAATTGAGTTGCCATTGCCCCAATCCCCTCACTGCTCCAAAGAGTATCATTATTCAATGACTGACCCCCAGTTATTGACATCCTTGGATGACAGACCTTCAGATAATCCCTGGGCATGGACATGAAGTCTTTCCAGCTTGGTAAGGCTTGCCATTGGCCCCATTCCCTGGCAGAGCCTTCAGGAAACCAGGCTCCCCTTCACACAAAACGTGGCATCACCTCAGAACTGTAGAAGAAGTTGGAAGTCATTGTATGCCATGAAGCTCATGCCAGTGGTGATGGTTCATAGTGATACGTTTTTATCTCCCCAGTGAATCTGCTTTTAAGAACTTACACTGACACGAGACTTTTCTGGCATCTCCAAGAAAATAGGCTCTTCCAGTATAGGCGAAGGTTCCTAATGACCGAAGCTTTGTCCTTGCAAGTGGCAAGACTTGTTTTGTTTTGATCATTTTCATGAAGAAGCAATCACCTCTCTGCCAAGACATAGCACACACTTCCTACCTTCTTATAGGACATCGTGAGCATGAGACTGACTTAAGTATGGCATTACAGGCATTAATTAGATTGGATTGGGCTGATGTCCTCAGAGACTGTGGAGATTACCTGTGTACTAAATGGCCCCAAATTGCTTGATTTGTGTGAGATTCACTCCTGCTCCCATTGTGTGAAGCTTACTCATATCCTGCTTCTATTTTTTGCTCCCTCTGATTTACTATGGGCTTGGAAAACAGATGACTGATCTTGTTACAGTTGTGGGAAAAATAAAGCAAAGTTTAGGATGGCTAGGTGGTTCAGTAGATAGAGAGCCATTTCTGGGGAATGGGACATCCCAGGTTCAAACTTGGCTACCAATATTTCCTACCTGTGTGACGCTGGACAAGTCACATAACCCCCCTAACTAGCCCTTATCCTTTTATCTTGGAACTGATACTTAGTATTGTTTCTAAGACAAAAGGTAAGGATTTTTTTTTTTAAAAGCATAAACAGGCTCTAAGTGAGGATTTCTACAAATAACACATCTTCATGAACTTTATTATAGCTGGATTTACTATGCACAATTGTTTTTCTTTCAAGTTCTGTGTGTCTGTGAAAATTGAAGTGAGAGCTAAGTGAATTATTACAGCAATAGCCCAAGTTATAGAGATTGTTTTCATTTTTATTGAAAGAATATGAAGAGGGAAGTAGAATCTTCTCCAAGTTTAATTCAGTATTGTTAGAATTTAAAAATATTTATTAGATTTATTATTTTAAAATTATTTATTAGATTTATTATTATAAAATTATTTATTGGGTTTATTATTATAAAATTATTTATTAGGTTTATTATTATAAATTATTTATTAGTTTATTGTTATAAAATTATTTATTAGATAGTGAAAGCAGGTGGAAGAAAGTAAAGACACATAATCACATGGTCTCGCTAATCTCAGTTCCCAGCTCACGTAGCGTGCATCTCCCTTCACTCCCACTGTTTCCTAGCCAAGAGACCATAAGCTTCCTTAATCCATAACTTATAACTCTGGTGATGTCACTTTTTCTGGGACTACCTGGCTAGACAGACTTGACCTCAGTCCAGATCAGAGGCGAGTGTTCCAGACGCCAGGAGTCACTGTGGGGCAAGAGGCAAGCATCTTCCAGGACACCAGGGAGCCATGAGACCTCAGGCTTGAGGTCTACCTACCCATTCAGTGGGTAGGGTTGAGGCCAAAATGAATTTTCAAAACTTTCCTTTTTTAAAGGAAAGAGGAATACAAATTTATATTAAATTCACACAATATCAAATGTACCTCTAATTTAAGAATGTTTTGATTGTACACAATGAGCTTGTTTCTAGTGTTTTTATCATAATTATATTAATAACAATATTTTGTATAATAAAGTATGTCATTTTGCAAAATTATGTACATATATCATCTCATTTGAGCTCCACACCAATAACTCCATGAGATAGCTATTATTATTATTATTATTGATTATTATGTTTATATTAGGGATGAGAAAATGATGGCTTATGAAGCTCATTCAAAATCCCCTCTTGTTTTTAGTTTATCAGGTTTAACATGTTATGTCCTTAACATAGTTCTAATCAGTGCAAGCTTTTATAACTTTTTTGGTTTCATGGAACTCTTGGCAGTTTGCTGGAATCTATAAGTACCTTCTCAAATCATATTTTGTTAAAGTAATTTCAAAAAGTGTTAATTTTCAGTTAGAGGTTAATGAAGATAGATAGATAGATAGATAGATAGATAGATAGATAGATAGATAGATAGATAGATAGATAGATAGATACAGAAGAATGGATGGAGAGATAGATAGATAGATAGATAGATAGATAGATAGACAGACAGACAGATGGAGAGATAGATGGAGATATAGGTAGAGAGAGATGATAGACACAGATGGAGAGAGAGAGAGATAGACAGACACAGAAGAGATAGATAGACAGACAGATGAATATATATATATATATATACATAGAGAGAGATGATAGACAGACAAAGATGGAGAGATAGAGAGACAGACAGACAGGTAGGTAGGTAGATGATGTACAGATAGACAAACAAACCAGATAGTTTAGATAGACAAATAAATGGATGGATGGATGGATGGATGGATGGATGGATGGATGGATGGATGGATGGATGGATGGACAGATAGACAGACTAGATAGTTTAAACAGACAGATTGATTGATTGATTGATTGATTGATTTTTTCCCCATCCAACTTCAATGACCTCCTGAAATTTTATCTATGCAGCCTCCAATGAGGTCCTTGGTAATCTTACAAAGTTTATCAAATAGAGAACCATTCTTTGTTTGGGCTGATTTGACTGATCACAGTACTAGTTAAGTAGATCAGTTGTGTTATAGCTATTTCCTGACATGTTTAAGGTTTTTCTTGTGTTTGTCCAATTAAATAGTACATCCATGGGAAACTGACGATTGATTATCTTAGAAGTATTGGCAGTGTGGTGCCTGTTGCTATAATCAACAGTGGTTAAGATAGTATGTATTCAGGGCAGCTAGGAGGCTCAGCGGATAGCCAGGCATGGAGATGGGAGGTTCTGGGTTCAAATTTGACCTCAACACCTCCAAACTGTGTGACCCTGGGCCAAGTCACTTAAACCCAATTACCTGTTCCTTATCACTCTCCTGCCTTGGAGCCAATGCTTAGTTTTGATTCTAAGATGGAAGGTAAGGGTTAAAAAAAAAAAAAGAAAGCTGACATGTTTCAGTCACATCTACTGACTCATTAATGTCTTGGTATTATTAGCACCTGTTATCCAGCAAATATTCTTTGATTTTATTAAAGTCACAGACATTTGTGTAGATGTATGTATATATATATGCATGTATAGTTATGGACACACAGAGAAATTATGGGAAACCAAAGAGAAGGTCAGGTAGGGAGGAACAGGAAGATTTAGAGATAATTAATAGGAATATCTCATTTGTTTTGATTCTTTTAGGTTTGGTCGCAAGCGGACATTAGCAGTTTTTCTGTGCCTTGGAGGACTGGCCTGTCTTATTGTCATGTTTCTTCCTGAAAAAAAAGGTGCATTGTTTTTATTTTTCTTGCAAGGTTTTTGTTAACATTTTGATAATGGTGGATCTTAGCCTGGAAGAGAATCTACCATATGCCATGTTTCATTTCTGTGACAGCATATTATTTAGCAATTGTGTAGGACATAATGGACCAGATCCTTCCTAGTGAGGCAGCTATTCTCTGGGTGAATAATGAACTTTGAGAAGTGCATTATTAATTCTTTCAGGCTATTAAGCTACCATCTGGGTGGCTAGAACATCATACTAGTGAGGCCAGTTCTGCTAATTGGATCATGATAAGGACCCGTTAGCTTCCCACAGAGAAAATCTCTGTTTTGTGGCCATAGCATTGAACCCCTAATCTGAAGCAGCTAACTCTGAGTGTATATTATTGGCAACAAGGAAGCCTAGGAAAGCTCTATCAATCAATAAGCATTTACTGAATGGTGGGAAGAGTGCTGGGTCTGGAATCAGGAAAGCCCACTTTAAACATTAGTTGCATGAACCTGGGAAAGTCACATCATCTCTCTGGAGTTCAGTTTCCTCATCAGGAAAAAAAAGGAACAAAAATCTGTTGGACTTTTTGACCTCTTCAATCCTCTATTATTCTATGTGCCAAACCCTGTGCTAGATGTTAGGTATATGATTTAGAATAAAGCTGGAGCCACTGTGGAAAAACAGCTTAACACAGAAGACCTAATGTTGGTGCTTTCTTCATAGGTGAAATAACAACAACAAAAATAACTAGTGCTTATATAGTACAGGATGATAGGCTAAATACTGTGCTAAGTGCTTTTAACAAATATTTTATCCTCACAACAACTGTGGGAGGTAGATGCTATTATCATCCCCATTTTGCAGATGAGGAAACTAAGGCAAACAGAGATTAAATGAGTTGCCCAGGGCAACATCACTAATAAGTGTCTGAGGATATACTTGAATTCAGGTCTTCTTGACTCCAGGTCCAGGGCTCTATCTTCTGTACCACCTGGCCAGAGAACAAAAAGCTGAAAGCTGAAAGTCTATATTTCATTAGATAAATAACCCTTTGAGGAAATTACTACTGTCCCCAGGTCGGAGGAATCTTAGGGTCCTGATTCATAAACTGCTTGAGGTCAGAGACTATGTGTCCTCCTTCCTTTGCAGCTTTTCACAGCATCTGACATGGGGTCGTGTTTTATTGGGTACTCACCAAAATGATAGTGATTCTAAAGCTTTACAACTTCAATCTACAGGATAGTGTACGCATTGGATGAAACTGACCACAGTTTTGTTGTCATTAAATGCTTTATTTTTAAATGCATTTTTAAAGAAATAACAAGACTAGAAGGAACTCTCCAATTCATTTGGTCAGGGGCTTTTCACACTTCCAGTTCTTTGGGAACTCTTTAAAAGATGGAGATATTCCTCACCTCCTTGAGCTTTTGTTTATTGTTCCCAGTATCTAGTAGAAAAAGGGAGAAGAGAAGGACTATACGAAGATAGTCCTGCAACCTTCCCCATTTCCAGTTCTTTCGACTTCTGGAGATTTAGATTAATTTGGATTAATAGACTTCCCTGGGAAAATGCAGTATGAACCAGAATGCCTGAACTAGCCTAGCCTGGATTGCCTTCAAGAAATTGCCATGCTCTTTAATGATCCCAAGATTCCCGTGGAAGCAAATTCCCATATTTTTAATACCAGCATTCTGACAATGTTGCCTCATGCATGGAAGACATGTAATGGTCTTGGAAGAATTTAAAAATGAATATCACATGAAGGGCAATGGAGAACTAGATAGTGGGCATGGGCACACTGTAGTATGTAAATAACAAGAAAACACCAAGAAGATCAGGAGTAAAAGGAAACATCTGATAGGAAGAGAAGATGAACTGATATATGGCAAAAGTGAAGTAGGATGGCAAGAGTTCTCTTCTGATATCTTCATGAAGTCAGGAGAAAGTAAAGGAGTCCTCTGACACACTGGGAAGACACCTTATGGGAAACATCAGACGGACTCATCCAGTATGGATTGGTATGGATGGATTGTCATCTACTTTGATGGAGGAAACTTCCATATGAAAGAGATTTCAGATCCATTTCAGTATTATCAAATGGTTTTACCTTATCCTGTCCAACTATACTTCATGATTCAGTGTAATAATTTTGTCTAATCGATCTTTTCCTATCATACTGGTGTGCCTCAGTGAACTGGATAGCTTCAAATAAGCTTCAGAGAAGTGAGCATCTGGCCATATATGAAGATTTCCAGAGAGGGAAAAAAGAATTGCATGAGTTCTTCCTGGGAGATTATCTCTGGGTTTAAAAACTATTCTTGCTAAAAGATTTGTATACTGATGAATTACCTTAATGGGCTGTCCTAACCAAACATCATAGACCCAGGCAATAGTTCTTCATCTGCTTGGTTTTTCTTGTGTAAATTGTTAAGCAAAAGTCTTGGGAATGATTGTGATTTCCATTTAGAAATCTGACCAGTCTCAGCCTGCACATTGTTATTTGAAATGGGAAGCTCTCACCATGTTTCTTCCATGTATATTCATAATTAAATCCACCTGATGGTGGCAAGTCCCTTTGGCAAACATGCATTCTCTATTTTATGACCTGCTTCATATTAACAGTCAGGATTGTCAAAGTTTTTCATTGCTTCCTCTTTAATGGAATAACATCTGATCTTAATACATGCATACAAGATTTCTTATGAGAGAGCCTTAAAGGCTGCATTTTGTTCCACCAAATCTTGTCAGCCTTTTTTTGGAGCCTGTAATTCCTCCATGACTACTTTATAATCCAACAATGGAATTCATTTTGCACAGCCCATTACTCATTCATGGACCAGTCTGGTTCCAACATCCCCACTATTAAGGATTTTCTGCCTTTTTCCTACTTCTTTCCCTCTTCGCTTTCCCATCTTCAATCAAGGAAGATTCAGGGCACTATAAAACATTCCCTGACTCAAAAGTGCAGTGAATCTTGTCCTTGAAATGAGTTTCACCTGACCTATGTCTAGTCTCATCCATAAGAACTTGCTTTTCCAAATTTCACTGCCTGTAACTACCACTTTAAAAAAATCTGGTTCCTCAACTTAAAAATAGCTGATTATCATCCCAGATCCCAGTGTATCCTTTTCCTACCTGCCTTCTCTAGTGGGTCCTGACCTCTGCTGTTCAGAAACAAACCAAGAATCTCACACCAGCATGTGAGGTGAGACTGAATTTTTAACATTCCTTAGCTTACTTAGACATTCAAAGATTGCCACCTTCAAAGTAATTCCTTTAAGAGCTTAAACATTTAATTCAATGATTCCAACCCATTTTTAGAAATGCCTTTAGAGCCTTCCGCACACATTGCTTTTACATGTTCTTATTGGTAACAAACCATCATGCTTTCAGGGTGGACTCTGTGTGTGTGTGCGTGTGTGTGTGCGTGTGTAAATAATCAGTAACTATTATTTGATGTCAAGTCTCAGGAGTAAAGAATCACCTTGATCAGGTTGTTGTGGTAAAAATCGAGGATATAAAACAATGAACTTTTATTTTTGTGCTTGACTTAGAAATGGATTCTGATGAAAGTTTCCAAAGAAGAATTCTGAAAGTGCAAAGCTTTCCCGAGTGACAACTTTGACAGCTACAACAGTTGCTGGGAAAGACAAGTTCTAGATCACCATTTTATAGCCACAAGTCAGAGCCATTGGCATCAAAGACTTCATTTACAGGTTCTCACCAATGAAGCCAAAGAATTTTTTAAAAGCAAGCCAATTCCTGCCATTCCATCCCCAGATTCAAATTTAATTGATATGTCACCTCCACTACTTTGAATATGATAATTATTGTGTTCAAAAGTAATTTCAGCTTCATTTTCAGTTAGTTTTTCCTTATCTACATCACTCACTGCTGGATGGAAGGTACTAGCTTCTGGATTCAAATTAGATGTCTTTTCTAAGGGTACCTCTGCCATAAAGCTCTTGGGAGAATTAACTAAGTCTGGTGGGATGTCATTTGTGAATGTTTTTAGAACCTTGTCATCTTTATTAACAGTAACCTTTTGGGAATTGAAATTATGTGTTTCTGCATCAGTCATAAACTTTTGTTTGAGTCCTTGTGACTCTTTCTTTTGTTTTCTTTTGCTTAAGTCAATCCCATTATCCATTCTACACTGGAAAAAGTTCTCTAGGAATGATCTGATTTCCTTCACAGACTTTTCCTGTTTAGTTACTGTACAACTCATTTCAAAGCCTTTCATTTCCCTTTCTATTTGGGATGTTATTTCCTTAAGTTCTGTTTCTGACTCTTTAATCTGTCTCAGCCTGTCTCTTGCTTTATTGCAATGGCTATCATTCACAGATTCACTGTCTTGCACCAATTTCACACTATTTCCCCAGTTTCTTCTATTATTTTCAACTTCAGCCTCATTCTCACAATTTCTTCTACCCCCAAGTGCCACACTACACAACTTATGGGCCTGGCTTCATAACTATTTTCTAACCATATCAGAATAAGCCTAAAGGCTTAGCTCCAGTTTCTATTGCCTTTTGCATGTCATTCAAGTCTGGAGCCTATTGTGAGGACTTTAACTTGCAATGTGAACAAGTGGACTTCCTGTACCTAGTTTGTGCATTTTGTTTGTCTTTGTTATTACTCTCATGTTTCTTCTTTAAAAAACAGTTTCTAATCAAGTGACCTTTCCGATGACAAAAGAAACATTTCTTAGTCTCTTTCTGCACTGGTCTTCCCTGGTAACTAGGTTTCGGGGGACGAGATGTTTTGAAAGTCCTAACCATGTTCAGATTTTTAATTTGTTCAATTTCCTTTTGTTTCAAATCCTTTTCAGTGCTCTCTAACTTATCTTTCAAGTCTTGAACTTCCTTACTCTGATCTGAATTGTTTTCAAATAGGTAACCTGCAGCCTCTCTCAATTCAATGGAAACTGAGTCATATTTAGGGAAATAGTTTTTGAAAAATATTCTCAAATTGAGTGTGCATCCCCTTAGAAATTGTATATGAATGTGGCCAGCTGTCTCGTCAGTGTCAGCTTCTAGACCTAAGATTGACTCTGCCATCTCTGACAGACGGTCATGTATGTGGCTGGATGTTCCCCTTTATCCTGCCTGATCTTGTCAAACTTGGCCCATGCATTTGGTTTAGAACAGCATTGCTTAATGGCCTGAAGCAAATCCTCCCTGCACCTTTTAAGATAGGACATGCTAGTTGGATTGGCAAAGTCCATATCCCCTCTTTGTTCTACTGTTGGACAGCTAATCAAATTGCTGTCATCTCGTTTTCTCCAAAAATTGTCTCTGTTCATGGGAGCTGAACAGTTCAGACAATAGGAATTCGACATCTTCGAAATCTGGATCAAAGATCCAGAATGCTCTCTTCAGCTCCTTTTGGGATTTAAAAGGATTGTCCACAAATTTTGGGAAATGGCACTTTATGGACTCAAGTTCCTGAGTGGAGAATTGTCTATGGGCTTTTGAGTGAATCATACCAGCATTAGTAGTTAGCTTAGTGACCTCTTTCAATGGACAGATTTTCTCCGGGTCACTAGAAGCCTGGTTCCCATTTCCATTGCCACCTTCATTTTCCTTAGGTGCATTCTCTGTTCGCCCAATGTTCTTGCCCGTAACTAGATATAGACCTTTTTCCTTGACCAATTATTCAAATACAGCCTTAATCATGCCCTCTAAGTTGGTATCCACACCCATAATCTTCTCTGCCTTAAGGGGAACCATAAATCTGAAAACTTTCTTCACATGGGTTAGAGTCTGCAACATAGCCATAAAAAGTACATATACTTGTGCCAGGACTTGCCAGAGTACCAATTCATGTTGAAATGGCAACTGTAAAATTGACGTTGTAACATTGCCTACATACTCCAGAGTTTCCACTGCCATATGGTTATCCTACTATATAGAATATGATATACCCAAAAGCAAGCAATGGCCATGATGACCATCACACCAAAAACCACTTGTTTGAACATTTTTGTCTGTCTTTGTTTCTTTACCAGAGATCTGTAGAGTTCAGTCAAACTAGAGGTGCCAAATGTATTAATAGGTAATTTGTGTTACTATCTGTTGTTGAACTAACTAACTGGAATGTACTCTGACTTGACTGTGACTGGAGAACTGCTACTAGTTATGGAGATAGAAATACTTTCTTCAGAGATACTGAGAGATACAGAGAGATGCTGCCACAAAGATAGAGAGAAATGCTACAAGGGAATACACTAGGGTCTGCCTACTGATCCCTACTGATGTCTGATGGATCAATCTATTTCCTAACCTCCTCCCTCTTCCTCCCTCACTCCCTCCCTTAACCACCCACTTCCGGAAGCCTTTTGGCTTCCTCCCTCCCCCATGAGTGGACTATAAAATAGTCTAGTTTTCTTTCTCAGGTAAGGGGTTTATTGTGATAACAGGATGGGAAACTGAGGTAAGAGGGATGAGGGTTTCCCTACACTACAAGGAGAATTTAGGAGGGTTATGGAAATAGTCAGTCTTGTCACAATTGTGACTCAGAGGGACAGTTAGAGAGATGGATGGAGGACAACTGTTTAAAATCTTCTTTCTTCTTCACAAAGCCACCAATGTCTCTCAGCTTAACTCCAGAAGCCCTCTGTCCTCTCCCCCCACCCCCCGCCCCTTGAGGGTCCTTCAGTCTGGGACAGAAGTAACAAAATTAGTTCAGGGATACTTCCCCCTCAGCCAGCCACCAAGAAAAGTCTCTCCTTCAGCCTGGCTTTCCTTTAGCCTGGCTTTCCTCCAACTCTTGGTCAGTCAAATCTCAGAGAGAGAGACAAAAACAAATCCCCCTGGCCAGCTTCAACTCCCAGAGCCAGAGAAAGAATCAGAAGCTTCTCAGTTTCTCCCTTGGTCAGCTTCAACTCCCAGAGAGGGAATCAGTTCCTCCTTTGGTCAGAGCCCCAAACCAAGCCTCCTCAGTTCAATAACCCCCCAGAGAGAGAGTGAGTCCCAAGGTCCCAATTCCTCTCCTCTGGTCAGGCTCCCCCAACTGCCTCTCCTGGTAACATTCCATTTGGAACCTTCTTCTTTATTGACAGACAGGTCCCCAGCCTTGGTTCTTGCATCTTGGCATGTCCTGCAAAACCTCTCTCTCTTCAAGTCTCTACCACAACTCCTAGACCATACATTGTGTTACCACCAAGCCCAGATTATGCATAGAAGGCAGTGAGAGATCACATTAGATACCATTCATTCAAGAATACCTGAAGAGGGGCAGCCAGGTGGCTCAGTGGATTAAGAGCCAGGCCTAGAGACTGGAGTTCCTGGGTTCAAACCTGGCCTCAGACACTTCCCAGCTGTGTGACCCTGGGCAAGTCACTTGACCCCTATTACCTCACTCTTACCACTCTTCTGACTAATATATAGTATTGATTCCAAGATGGAAGGTAAGGGTTAAAAAAAAAAGAATACCATAAGATTGCAATCTAGAATTATGCTTAGGTAGTTATAAAACTGTATATACCCTTAGAACCAGCAATATCATTATTGAGTCTATATCTTAAGGTAATCAGGAAAAAAGGAGGGGAACCTATATGTTCTAAAATACTTATAGCCTCTCTTTATGGTGGCAAAGGACTGGAAACTGTGGGGGAAGCCCATCAATTGGGGAATGGCTGAACAAGTTGTGGCATATGATTGTGATGAAATACTACTGTGCAGTAAGAAATGATGAGCAGATTACATTTGTAAAAAAAATGGAAGACCTACGTGAAATTATAAAAAGTGAAATGAATAGGGCCAAAAGAACATCATATACAGCTACAGAATTAATGTTTGAAGACTTACTCATGAGTGTCCACCCCCAGAGAAAGAACTGATGAATAGAAACATGAAAGACATCATTTATACATACAGATTTTTTTTGTCAAGCAATGCATTCCTCTAGAGGGAGGGAGAGAGATACCTGGGCATTTTAATTTAACCCACGAAATAATGAGCTAACAAAAATAAATTTAAACCAATTTTTAACACAAAATACTTTAAAAAATATAGATCAGATTTCTTCTATAAAATGAGAAGAATGGATTTGGTGGCCTCTGAGGTCCCTCCTTACTGTCAATCTATTATCCCATGTTCAGAATTCTAGGAGTCTGCTGCTGGCCTCTGCCTAATGGTTCCAATGTCATATGTGATGGATCTTTTCCAGACTTAGCTATCATTATGTGAGTCCTATTATAGATATTTTGATGCTATTTTTTCAGTGAGGGTTTTTTTTTTTTGCTTAATAGTCCAAACTCTAGGGCGGTAAGCCCCTAGCATACTGCCAAAGATATACAATACCTCCATACTGGTGCTATCTGGAAGACCACATAGCACATCATTTTGAAAGATCATTTATAGAAGCCAGCAGAGGAGCACACCTCTCCGGGCTCCCCTGCTGCCCCAACTCGTTATACTAACTCACTCAGATTTGGGGAAAATAATGATGAAGTTGGCCTGTTCTCCTTTTAGCTCTGAAAGAAAAAAAAAAGAAATAGTTAAAAGCCCAACCACATACCCTAGAGAACAAAGACCAAAAGACAAGTCATTATTTGTTCAGTGAATTCTGGTTTTCCAGGTTATTTCTCTCTCCCCCCCACACCCCCCCACAGGGCATATAAAACAGGGACTGGGTTTCTTTTCCAGATAATCTGGCAAGAGGGGAAAGATATGGCCCCAGATGGCACAATTTGGCATATCCAAACTTGAAAATAGATGAGGACTTGGAAATACATGAAGATTGATTTGAAAATCAAGCAGGGAAGATGATGCCTAATGAGATGCTGTGGTGATTCTCTGATTGCTGGGAGCAGGCTTTTCTTTGTAGGTCTTGTCTTCCTTTCCAGCAAAGAAATCAGGAAGTCAGTGGAACTGTGGTTTCTCCCACCAAGAAGAGCCTCATCAGACATCCATCTAGCTATTCATTTGATAAATATCGATTGCAAACATGTCCTGCAGACCAAGTATTGTGGGGAATAGAGAAGTCTAAAGGATAAGTTCCTGTCATTATTGCATACAGTTAAGGTCTATTCTTGTCTTTCAAACCTCAGATCATTAATAAATAGTTGCTCAAGACCACCTCTATGTGGTATCTTGTAGGAATGATCCTGTGAGAGCCTTAAAAAGCAAAAGGCATAGTCTGACCTCTCAAAGCATGGAATCTAAATCAAGAACCAAATGTAAAATTTCATGTTAAACAATTACAAAGCAGAATATCAAAAGACATGATTTGCTATAGTGTGAATTATTATATATGAGCTTATGGGATCATAGATGGGTAGAAGCTATCACAGGGGGTAGGATTAGTCAAGAAAAGCCAGGCATTTGGAAAAAATTGGAAAATATGGCATGCCCTCCAATTGGGGAATGACTTAACAAATTGTGGTATCTGTTGGTGATGGAATACTATTGTGCTCAAAGGAATAACGAACTGGAGGAATTCCATGGGAACTGGAACAACCTCCAGGAATTGATGCAGAGTGAAAGGAGCAGAACCAGGAAAACATTGTACATAGAGACTGATACACTGTGGTACAATCGAAGGTAATGGACTTCTCTACTAGCAGCAATGCAGTGATCCTGAACAACCCAGAGGGATCTATGAGAAAGAACATTATCCACATCCAGAGGAAGAACTGTGGGAGTAGAAACACCAAAAAAAAACAGCTTCTTGATCACATGGGTCAAGGGGATGTGATTGGGGATGTAGACTCTAAATGATCACCCTAGTGCAAATATCAACAACGTGGAAATCGGTTTTGATCAATGGCACATGTAAAACGCAGTGGAATTGTGTGTTGGCTATGGGGAGGGGTGGTGGAAGGGGGGGGAGGATATGATTCTTGTAACCAAGGAATAATGTTCTAATTAGAATAAATAAATTTTTCAAAAAAAAAAGCCTGACATTGATAATAACTATGATTTATATAGTATCTACTATTGCTAGGCTCTGTTGTTGTGTTGGATCTAACAGAGAAAAACAAGCTAGCCTCTTCTCTCAAGGATAGATATGTACTGTCTTTCCATATTCAAATGTGAACCCTTCTCTCCCTTCCCCCTTTCAGCTCTGTGTCTGCAGTTCTCTTGAAGTTCTTAAGTACATATCAAAATATAAAAGAGGTACAAGTTAGTTTCTTATCAAATAAAATACCTTTTGGGCTTTACTGGATTTCATGAATAACTCTGTGTAGGTTGCATGTGACTGCTGCAGTTTGTCAGAACTATCTAGATGCTGGGCACATTTAATAACTATCATGCTCTGGGTACACTGTAAGGCATATTATCTGGAAGACAGACAAAGGTCCATCTTCTGATTTCTGAGCCTTCTTCCAGTAGCAGCGACCACAGCCATCCTACTGGTTGGATTTGCATCCTTTTTTTTTTTCTAAATGCTGTATAACTTCAAAAAAGGATTGTCATCTTTACTAATGATCTTCTACATGGGGTTGTCTTTTCTTTTCCAGACACAGGCGTGTTTGCAGTGGTGAATAGCCGTTCTTTGTCTTTATTAGGGAAACTGACCATCAGTGCTGCTTTTAACATTATTTACATCTATACATCGGAGCTTTATCCAACGGTCATCAGGTAAGGAGCCATCCAAGAAGCCCTCTCCAGGTAGTCTATTTGTTCCAAACTCCTCCTTCCATATCCTTTTATGCTTCAGTCAAAAACAAGCTTACCTTATAGCTGCCTTGTAACCTTGGAGCATTTTTAAACCTGTAAAAATGTCATGAAGGTTGTCACTGGGGTGGGATGACAGTTTTTGCTTGGATCTTGGTTCCTTTGTGGTATTTTATTACTGGGCATATTGTGGACTAAGTATCCTGATATAATTGAGTGAAAGACAATATTTTTTGCTTTACATTATCTAGGTTTCTCTATTAGATTCAATTCAACAAATACTTATCCTATGCAAAATACAGAGTATTGGGTTTTTAGGAATGCAGTGATGAAAAGCAAATAGTCCCTGCCTTCAAGAGTTTCATGATCTATCAGGGCAAACAATTTGTATACATGTAAGCATAAGCACAATATATTGAAAGTAGGGGCAGCTAGGTGGTGCAGTGGGTAGAGTGCCAGGTCTGCAATCAGGAGGACTCATCTTCCTGATTTCAAATCTGGCCTCAGACACTTCCTAGCTGAATTATCCTAAGCAAGTCACTTAACCAATTGCTTGCCTCAGTTTCTTCATATGTCAAATGAGCTGTTGAAGGAAATGGCAAACCACTCTAGTATCTTTCCCAAGAAAACCTCAAAATGGAGCTACAAAAGTGTCAGACGCAGCTGAAATAACTGGACAACAATAAGCTGCCATTTCATTCTTGCTTTTTTTAAAAATCTACTCTATTATTCTTATCACTAAAGGCAATTAGACTAGCCTCTACTCTTAAAGGTTAGCCTTTTACAATTGTATTATCTGTTCCAAAAATGAATGATTCATCATTTTACCTCTCTCAGTCTTCAGGCATCTCTTTTGTCCCTTCATGTGGTCTGATAAATGATAGCAGATACTTTTGTCTTCCACAAAAGCTTCTGCTATGGTAACATTGACTCTGAAGTCTTAATAAGAGGTGCAGCATGATGTAGGAGAAATAGAACTAGACTAAAAATTAGGAGACACCTGAGCACAAATCATACTTTTGACATTTATCTGTATTACTATGGACAAACTATTGAATCTGCTCCATGCCTCAATTTTCTCATTTTTAAAATAAGGATAATGATATTCACAAGACTTTTGTGAGGATCAAATGAGATGATTTTTTTTTAGATTTCTTTACAAACCTTACAATTCTATGATTGTCATCATTTTAGAATATCTTGCATATAGGCACGGGGAAGCTGTGACATTGTCCAAAGACCTGATTAGTTCCTAAATGGTTGTTAGAATTTTTTTTTTTGAGTTAAAAAATGGGATCATAGGAAAAGTGTTCTAAATTACTACTGTTTAAAAAAATGCAGATTCAAACTACTCTGAGGTACCCCCTCACATCTGTCAGATTGACTAATATGACAGAAAAGGAAAGCAACAAATGTTGGAGGGGATGTAGAAAAATTGGGACACTAATACACTCTTGGTAGAGTTATGAATTGATCCAATGATTCTGGCAAGTGATTTGGAACTATGCCCAAAGGGCTATAAAACAGTATATACCCTTTGGCCCAATTATAGTACTAGTAAGTCTGTATCCCAAAGAGATTTTCTTTTAAAGGAAGAAGAACCTAGATATACAAAAATATCAATAACAGCTCTTTTTTTTTCCTGGTGGCAAAGAATTAGAAATTGAGGGGATGCCCATCAATTGGAGAATGGCTGAACAAGTTGTGGTATGTGATTGAAATGGGATCTTTTTGTGCCATAAGAAAGGATGAGCAAGATAATTTCAGAAAAATTTGGGAAGACTTATACGAACTAATACAAAGTGAAGTAAACAGAATCAGGAGATCATCATACATAGTAACAGCATTCAACTGTGAACAATTCAGCTATTGTCAGCAATAAGATGATTAAAGACAATTCTGAAGGATTCAGGATAAAAAATGCTAGCCACCTCCAGAGAAGGTATTAATACAATTTGAATTCAGATGAAAGATTACTTTTTTTACTTTATTTTTCTTGGGTTTTTTTGAGAGGGGTCTATGTTTTCTTGTATAACATGGTTAATTTAGAAAGGTATTTTGTATGACTGCACATGCATAATTTATATCAAATTGCTGCCTACTCAAGAGGGGAAGAAAAGGAAGGAAGAGAATTTGGAACTAAAAAAAAAATTTTAAACAAATGTTAGAAATTGTTTTGACATGTAATTGAGGGGAAAAATTGTAAAAAAAAGAATCATAGGGATAACTTGAACCAGGCTTCTCCTTTTATACCATTTTACAGATGAAGAAAGAATATAGCAAATAAGTATATTATTAGAATGATGCAAGCATAATGAAAATAAACTCTAGACCTAACCTCTCATAGGGAGGTATAGAGGCAATATTTAGAGGGTCCTGAGATAGCAAGAATGCACTTGTAATGGGGTTCACTTGTCTAGACTAATAGAAATTATGTACAGATCATAATTTTCCAATTGGTTTCCTTCCTCTTGCTGATTTTTCTTTGTTCTTTGAGTCACTGAAAATCATGTCATTTTCTAGTTTATTTTTTTTATATTTCTTTTCAGGACTTTTATCTACCTATTTTTCTCACTGTCTCATAATTCTTGACTATGATAAATATTCCCAAGTCATCATAGATGACAGTAGCTATAAAATTTGCAGAATTTGTGAACACCATAGTCAATGTAATTTTTAAGGGATTTTGTCTTTGTTTTGGATGCTTCTAGGCATTTTTTGTGTTCCTTTTAAAAATGGACCCTATAAATCTTTCCTTGGAAGTGCCATTGATCCTCTCCTTTGTCTTTTATTTCAGGAATGTTGGACTAGGAATGTGTTCGATGTTTTCCCGAGTTGGTGGGATTATTGCACCCTTCATTCCCTCACTGGTTGGTTTGTACCTCCTGATTTTCTCTTCCCTGGCTTTTTGACTGTAGAAGTAGTTGTCTTTATGCCTTGAATATGAAAAACTAATTAACAGATACTAAATAAATCTACATAAAGGAGCTCTCATGTGTCCTCTAAACCTACTTTACTTTTCCCCCCTTTTGGGCATTGGTTATGTACTTGTTTTAAATTCAGATTCTAGCATTATAATAGGGACTAGTGAGCTTTGTGCTCTAAGGATGCCATGAGTATCCAGTAGGACCCCTCTCCTCAGGGATTCTATCCTTGTTCTGTCATATGACATCCCAAAGGACCCCTCTTTCCTTCTCTCCCTTTTCAGAGGGGAGGAGGAATAGCACTCTTGAAAAGAGCACTGGATTTAGATTTCACAAGTCTCTGGGTTCCAATCCTGGCTCTTGTTTACTACCTTATGGCCCTGAAAAATTCACTTCACTTATCTAGACCTTAAGAAACTGGAAATTGGGCTAAATATTCTCCAAGACACTCCACAGTTCTATAGCTGATGAGGCTCATTCTAATTAGGTCTCATCTCAAAACAATTTGATTGGTGACTCAAAATGACTCTATTCCAAGGAAACACACTTTATTATAAGAGAACAGAGTAACAGAGTAGCTAGTATAGTAAGTAAATACGATAAGGGGATGAGTAAAAGTAAAGAGTGAGAAAATAAAGAGTGTAAAAGATAAGAGAGTATATAGGGGTTTTCAGGAATGCTTTTTAGTTACTAAGGAAGGGGTCATTTGTTTGAGCAATTGTTGCTCTGTGTCTCAAGGGACTAACGTCACTTTACCCATGGTTCACTTTGATCTGTGTGGCTTTACCCATGGTTCACTTTGATCTGTATGGCTTTACCCATGGTTCACTTTGGTCCATGTGGCTTTACCCACATTTCACTCTCTTTGCCCACTGGATATTAGGGGGAAGCAAACTGCAATGTAAATAAAATCCTAATGATATGTTCTATATCCCAGGGGAACTTTAGGTCAAGTTTTGCTCTCTCCTGCTCAGACTCTAAGAAAGTCAGTGAGTGTGGAAATTGAGTATTGTTTGAACCTAGTCCTGTGTGACTGGGCAACTGAACCACCTGTATTTGCTGTCCAGAGACCCAGAAATCCAAACAAGGACCTAGGTTATGTCTAAAGATTGGCATGAGGAATTTTCTCCTAATTGTGAATCTAAGCAACTCATGTCTTATCTGAAAGGTGGACCCGTTCTTTTTTTTTTTTTAAACCCTTACCTTCCGTCTTGGAATCAATACTGTGTATTTGTTCCAAGGCAGAAGAGTGGTCAGAGCTAGGCAATGGGGGTAAACTGAGCTATCCAGCTGAGAAAGGTGGCCTCATTCTAATCAACTAGTTATTGTTTTCCATGTTCTTTTGATCATGGACAGCTACTTGGCAGGGTTTGTGGGACATTTCAGCCAACTTCATAGCCTGTGATCCAAAGATACTATGTGAATCATTGAAGAAAAAAACTATTCAAATATGTGTTCTACCAATGGCAGCTTGGTGATATTTTCATCAAACAAAGGTGTTCTTTCCTTATACTGCCATTTTATATTTATTTCTGGATTTATTGTTGAAACTATATCTGTTTCAGGTCAGTCACTTCCTTCTGTGACCAGGCATAACTTGTTTGACATTGTTGTTTTAGTTTAGCTGTGATAAACTGTTAGCAAATATTTTTGGCTCACTGGAAAAGTCATGCTCATGTTTACCTGACTTTTTTGCTAGATTTATAAATATTTTAGAGAATGAGAAGTCTTATCATATGTGACCAGGATTGTTTTAAAAGGTGATGAACTTTTCTTGTCTCTTATTAGCCCTAGCATCCTTATTTGCCTCTTGTTATCTATATAAGGAGGAGCAGCAGCCTATTATAGAGGAGAGATCTAAGTTGAGAGTCTGGAAATCCAGAGTCCATCCCAATTTCTACCACTCACTAACTTCATGACATTGAACAAGTCTCTAGATCGCAGCTGTAAAATATGAAGGTTGGTTGAGGAATTTTATTTTCCAGTTCCAAATTCTGATTATTTATGGCCTGAATTTGGTAAGGAAACATTCTTGGGGTTTTGGATGAAATGAACCAAAAGGTTTTCCTGTTCTTGTGGACCTAAATGCCAGTTCAGCTACGGCAAGTAGAAGTGAGTTCATAGCATTGCTGTTATATCTCCAAATTTCTTAGCCATAATGAAGAAGTTAGACTAAAACTTTTAGATCCCTTTAAACTCTAAGAAAAAAAGACCCAATGATTTCATATCAGAACCTGTTCTTTTCTTACCCACCTGTAATTTTTTTTCTAACCAAGGGATTTATGGCAAGAAGTCTAGTCAGCTTGCCTCAGTATTTATCCTTGTATTACTAGCTGAGTACTGTTAGATTATTTGAGTCCTATGAATTCAGTTAATCCTAAAATAGCCTCTTTGAACCACTCCCTGGTTTGGACATGTAGTGTAAAGGTAGAGCACCTTTTGGTTACTACAGTTTTATGTCATCTTTCTCTGAGTATACAAGATCAGAGATTTAGAACTGGAAATAATCTTAGAGGGCAATGAATCGAAACCTCCTCACTTTACAGATGAGGAAACTGAGGCTCAGAAATATTAAGTGCTCAGGTTCACATATCTGGTAAATATTTGAGGCATTATTTGAACCCAGATCTTTCCAACTCCAAATCTGGGGCTGAGATTTCTGTACCATGCTGACTCTTCAAGTTTTGACCTAAAGCCTAGGGGACCCCCAGACACAAGAGGCTCTGTTCATCCTGAAGCTGGGCCATTCTGTCTCTCTCTCTCTCTGTCTGTTTCTCTGTCTGTCTGTCTTTCTGTCTGTCTCTCTCTCTTTCTCTCACAAAATTCCAGTAAAAACCTCCATAACAGAATTTAAGTATGTTTGATATCTAGGGCTTTTCCTTTTTAGAAAAAAAAAATGTATTCAGGGGACAACTAGATGGCTCAGTAAGTAGACTGGGAACCAGACTAAGAGATAGGAGATTCAGGGTTCAACTCTGTCCTCAGATATTTTCTAGTTATGTGACCCTGGACAAGTCGTTTAACCTCTCTTGCCTAAAGCTTACCGTTGATTCTAAGATGGAAGGTCTTAGAGTTTTAGGGAGGAAAAATGTATTCAGTATACAATATGGACATCATGTATAAGGCATTCCTTCATTCTGTCTGCCACAGAAAATGTTTGAAAAACAAACAGCTCAAAGGGGGAGCAGTAACAAATACAGAAAAATATAGAACAAGAACCATATCATTTATTATATTCTTCTCTATTCTATAATTCCTTAATGTTTTGTTCCTTCTTATAAAGGAATCATATTCAATTCATTACAGAAGGCATTTATTTATATGCCTTATTGGGGATAAGGGAGCATATCGTGTATACAAATAAATAAATATCTATTATATACAAAGTTAACACAAAATATCATGTCTTGTTCTTTGAGCTAGACCAGGCACTAGCTGGCTACTTGTTGATTAACAATGTTTTTCTCTTTGGATGGATATCCTAGAATATTTTAATATCTATCCACATATTTATTTCTGTTTATTCCTTTTGACTTTAGGTGAAAGAAAATACTTGTAACACCTTTTCTCTTTATCTGGACAAATAAAATTCACTCAATCTCATGGCCCAAGGCACTTAGAGTATATATATGGAAATCTGTGTGCTGAGTAAGGATGGAAGGAGATTTTTTTTTTGGTTTTTGTTTTTGGGAGATGGTGATCCTTCAAATGAGAAAATGTCGGAAGAAGTCATCAGAATGGAGGTCTTAGGTGATAATAGTTATATCTATGGGGAGCCATCAATATTAATTCTGGAAGACAAAACCAACAAAGTCATAAAATGTTCTAGTTCCTCACATAAGGGAGATTTAGTTTGTTTATCAGAAATGCCCATCAGAGATACAACCTCCAATGAAAAGTCCTTTTTGACTTTTGAAACATTTCTTTTAAAATTTTTTCCCCCATAGAATGTTTTAAGATCTCAATTACCAATGGTAGCCATTTTTAAAATACAAGTTGTTTCCTGTTTCTTTTAAGTGCTTATCTTGTACTTGACACAGTTTAGACTTGGGCATCCATCCCTATCACAGATTCAGGTGTCTGCACACAGGTATGTCAGATTGTTCTCATCTTCCACACTACTAGTATACACTGAGCAACCTCCTGCTCCTCACTGATTGCACCCACATCATCTTTCTGATTAAATAATACCTCTAGATGCTCACGGAAGGCTTAAGTAATTTACCCGTGATAGATGCTTCCTTTGAGGGCCAAAAGGTTCTCATAAACAGGATCATGGTGGAGAGGAATGAAATAAATGATGAGTTGTGCTGTTCAATAATAGCTTAGAAAAGAAATTGACACTGAGTTTCTTCTTTCCTCTTACAGAAATATGTGCAGTGGTCTTTACCTTTCATCATATTTGGGGTGGCTGGCCTGTCCTCTGGGCTCCTCAGTCTATTGTTGCCAGAAACCCTAAACAGACCTTTACTGGAAACACTATCTGATCTCCAAGTGTATTCATATCGGAGGCTGGGGGATGAAGCATTATCTCTGCAAGTACTGGATCACACACTGGTATATCAACATTTTTTCTTACTCATTCAGATCCACCTCTTAGATGCAAATGTAGACTGAAAAAGGAAGGATTCTTTTTTTAAAATGTTATCTTTATTTTATTCCAGCAACAAACATACACATAAGTTTTCCAAAGTTATATGATTCATGTTGTCTCCCTCCCCTCTATTTTCCCCCCTTCTGGAGTTGATAAGCAATTCCACTGGGTTACACCTGTATTATCACTCAAAACAAAAAAAAAATATATGTTTCCATATTATTCATTTTTGTAAGAGAATAATCTTGTAAAACCAAAACTCTCATATACCCAAATAAGCACATGATAAATTATATGTTTTCTTCTGTATTTCTACTCTAACACTTTTTTCTCTGGAGGTAGAGAGCATTCTTTTTCATAAATCCCTCAGAATTGTCCAGGATCATTGTATTACTATTAGTAGTTATTAGTAGCAAAGACCACTTGATCATCCCACAATATTTCAGTTACTGTGTATAATGTTCCCCTGGTTCTGCTTATTTCACTCTGCATCAGTTCATGTAGGTCTTTCCATTTCTCTCTGAAATTATCCTGTTCATCTTTCCTTATTGCAATATAGTATTCCATCACCATCATATCCCAATCAAGGGATGTCCCCTCAGTTTTAAAAGAAGAATTCTTGAACAAGGTTACGTATAACTGAGATAGATGTTCTAGAAACACTATTTGGACCCTAATAGCTACAGATTTTCTATGAAGTAAAGATAACAGATGATTTGTTAGCTTTCTCAAGGCATTTCAGAGGCTAATTCCTGCAATAAGGAGTAGAGGATAATATTAAACCTACTTATTTGTTGGATGTCTTGGATATTGGTTTTCATTTTTGAAACTCCATCCCATGACTTTCCTATTATCTTTTTTCTCCTCGTTTCAGTCTGAAGACAAGGAGAGCCCAGATGACAGTGAAAGTTATGAAGAAGAGTTCTATGATGCTGATGAAGAGACTCAGATGATCAAATGAGGAAATCAAGGTCTTTTCCATAGTCCTCAAACCATCTTTCATGCCTCTGGCTTCAGACAGATTTCCCAGTGAACCCAGAAAAGAGTAGTAAACAGCAATAGGATGAAGGTAGACAGTGCTCCTCTGGACTCTGAAATCTCCTTTGGGACATGAAGAGAAGTATGAGAGACATTTCCACAGCAAGGAAAATTCTGATATTCTCATTGGAAAAGCATCCTAAACTTTTCTTGGACTTGAGATTAGCTTAAATATGTGACTCACTGGCCAAAGAGCATAAATCTGTGTTCGTAAATGACAAAGGACATATTTCAATAAGTTGAATCTTAGGAATATCCTTCTGCCTGAAGGTGGAAGTGTGAATTTGTCTTATCATTTTGATAGGCTAACAGGTACATCCTTATCGTTATTTAATGTTAAACAGTATTTATTGTTTATTCTTACTAGCACTCCTTCCTCATCAGGCAGATAAGTGTTTCCCTTTTCACTGGAGATCAATGGTAAAGGTGCCAGGAAAGGAAATGATATGCCTGAAAGCTCATAATTGTTTAGTGGTAAGGCTCAAATTTTGAGCTTCTAGCTGAATTCTAAACCTAAAGATCAGGGGTTCTTAACTTGGGGTCCATGGACCACCCCCAAGTCTTTGAACAGATGTCACGGACTCTAGGAAACTGAAAGAAAAAAAATTATGTCTAATTTAATTAGCCTCTAAATCTCCTTCAATTGTGAAAATCGACCATAAAACATGATTCTGAGAAAGGGTCTGTAGATTTCACCAGTCTGCCAAAGGGGTCCATGCCAAAAGAATGAGAATTCTTGTTAAAGATTTACCTTAGCTACACGTGCCTTTAATTGGAGAGATGTGAGATAAATAAAAATTAACCCACTCAAAGAAGCTTTCTGAAGTTTTAGCGGTTTGGCTCCCACTGATGAGGGACTCATATTACCTCTTTCACATCTCTGCTACATTACCCTAGATAAGCCATTTAATGTTTCATGGCTTCAGTTTTCTGATTTGTCAAATGAGACAGGACCTGTGGAGCAATGGCGTGAATTCAAATAGAAAGGAAATCCACTAAACTATGTATAAGGATCTCTGAGAGCTGCATATCGACTTAGAAAACCACATATTAACAATATATAAGTTCTATTCAATTTTATTTTTAGTGAAATATTTACCAATTATACGTTTTTGTTTTTTTTTAATTTTCACCTTCCATCTTAGAATCAATACTAAGTGTTGGGTTTAAGGTAGAAGAGCAGAAGGGTCAAGCAATGGAGGTTAAGTGACTTGCCAAAGATTACATAAATAGAAAGTATCTGATGTCTGATTTGAACCTAGGACCTCCTGTCTCTGGGCATGGCTCTCAATCCACTAAACTACCTAGATGCCCCCCAATTGCATTTTAATCTGGCCAGAGCTACACTGAGTAGTGTTGTGGGACCAGGGCTCATGGACCACATGATTGACATCTCTATTCTGAAGGAGTATCTTTTCCAGCCCCCAGATCTTTCTGATTCAATGGAATGATTTCTGGAGCAGCTGGAGGATCTTGTTTGGAATTAAGGCCCCCCAAAAGTATGCATAAAGGGAACTAGGGAGTAGAGCCTGATTCTCCATGAAGGGGAATACCTAAAAGGGATGGATGTTTCTAGCTTTGGGGAAGAGAGCATATGATCTCTGTCAGCTGGCTTTTAGTTTGTCTTGACCTTAATCTGTATTGCTAATTGACAAGCTCAGACATTACCTCTCTGACTTCTACTTTCCATAGTTGTTTTCCAGATTGCATTAGAAGTTCATTGGAAATCAATGGGCCATAGATGCTGCTGCTCCTGCTGCTGCTTCAGGAGCCAACATGAATGGCACATAGTTCCCTGAATACTTTCCTTTGGAAAATATCAAAGTTGACTTGTAAAGATTGCTTTCTATAGCACACCTTAAGAGATGTTGTGTGTTAACTCTGGCACATACAGTGTTGAGTTGGGTGGCTTTCCAGGAAGAGAAGATTCCCTTGTTTTCTATGAAAACAATAGCATTGCAAGAACATTTCAAAGGAGGATGACAGGAATCCCCAACAACCTTGCTTTCCAGTTACTGTGTCTTGCTGATCCCTGGAGAAATCCTAGAGAAGAGGTTCTGTTCTTGGGAAATTTTCAAGGGATCACTGAACTTAAATGAGAAGTAAATTACATCTTCATTTCCATATATTTGGTGCCTTTTGTTATTGTATATTTTTTATGTTATGCATTTAAAAACATGATTCTGTGGAATAAACTCATGAGTGTCCACCTCCAGAAAAAGACTTGATAAATAGAAACATGAAAAACACAGTTTATATATGCTTTTTTTGTCAAGTATAAGGAGGGGAAGGAGGAAGGGAGACACCTGGGAATTTGATGGAACCAACAAACAAATAAATTTTTTTTAACAAAACATGATTTTGAGAAGGGTCCCATAGGCTTCACTGCTCTTCCAAAGGAGTCCATAAGACAGAAAATGTTAAAAATCCCTGTCCCCCAAACCCAGCCCCTCTGGACTTCAGACTCACATCCCCCCATCCCTTGCTTCATTCTATCAATATGACTATGTTTAAGTTGCATAAAATTAAGTTCAATTCTTCTTTATTTTTCTTATATCTTTTTAATGTATTTTTCTTAATATTGCCAATTCTATTTTAAGTTATTTGGGACCATTTCTCTTCTCACTGTGCCTGGTTGTTAAGTCTAGGCCAGTGACAAACTGGGAAATTTGCTCCCATCTCTATCTCTAATTTCTAAAAGGAGGAGCCCTGGTGATCCTTAGGATCATTTTCATTTTCTTAGCCCCTGCTACTAAAGGTGCCTTAGGTTATCCTGGCTCAAATCCATGAATTATGGAGTCCCAAGAGAATTCTTTGGGATTTGGAGAAATCTAACCAAGCTTCTTCTGCCAT
The DNA here is from genome assembly GCF_027887165.1 of Monodelphis domestica. Taxonomy (NCBI): domain Eukaryota; kingdom Metazoa; phylum Chordata; class Mammalia; order Didelphimorphia; family Didelphidae; genus Monodelphis; species Monodelphis domestica. The sequence goes on from NC_077228.1 coordinate 487,582,251, forward strand.
TGGGAGGAAAAGAGTCTTCAAGTATGAGCCTACACTCCTTTGTAATGGTCTGATCTCAATGGGGGCAGTATTTTTTATGGAGGTTCTTTTGGTCCTAGACCTGAGTCTCCACTGTCCATAATGGATGCCATTTTCCCATGAACTTCAGTGGCTAGGGCATGACAGTGCTTATATCACTCACTTGCCAGGGAGCTGCTGCTGAATAAAAAAAAAAGTCCTTTACCCCAAAGAAGTGCTGCCATCTCTTCCATCTTTCGCCTTCTCAGAGTGCATCATATGAATATCTGTTCCATTAACTAATTTTTGAGGAATATTGACTTTAAGGATACTCTAGTGGGTGATACTGCATACAAAAGTACAGATATATGTGGTTTATTTCAGGGTAAACTAAAAATTCCTTTTGTTCATTCAGTGTTGTGCCTACTTGCAGTCATTTGGGTGAAACATTTTTTTCTGATTGTGTGTCCAAAATAAGTTCTCATTTCTCCTGAAAAACAACAATAAAAAATCTCAGGTATCCCAGTGTTCCCTGGGCAGAAGGATCATAAACAGGTTGCCCAGAACACAAAGGTCTGTTGAAGGGATATTTCCCATTTGGGAAGATAGTAGTTTATCCCTGGGATAACCTTTTGCCCATACAGCCTCCAGTGTGGTGGGGCATTTCGGTTCCACTCAACTTAGCAAATATTCATTGAGTGATTTCTACATGTAAATCACTGTACTAGCATGGGGGACACAAATGTGAAAAATGATGGCCTTTGTATACACAAAGATGCAATGGGATGGTCAAAGGAGCAATCAAGGACTTGAAGGGGGAGAGATGACTCATTTGGGAAGCCTCATTTGATCATTCTTTAGAAAGCAGGCATTCCTCAGTATTAAATGATAGACCAGCCACAGTTGATATCAATAAACATCACCCAATCATGAGGATCATAAGGATCATGATCCTTAGACTGGCCTAATTAATTGAGATTTTGGGGGTAGCTTTCTATTCTTACTGAACATGTAATTGATATCTTTGTTGCTGTGTCCAGATAACTTGTAATTTTATTCTTAACGTGTCATCCCTCCCCAGGTATACCTCGTTTAATCATATTTAATATTGGGAGAGTACAAAGGACTGAGGAAGCTTTAATACATGAATTCAATGTTGTCATTCTTTGATCATTTAATGAAGGATCCCAGAATATTGAGCCATTTTGTTCTTATACAGCATGTCAGGATGGTGTACTGGTGCCTTTTGGGATGTGGGCTTTGGCAGAGTTTGGTCAGAGTTGAGGTACAGAGAAAGACAAGATAGCACCAAAAGTTTTGTCTTCACCACTCCCAAGAAAAAATAAAAATCATTTGAAAACATAATTGTCAGTGTTCTTTCATAGTAACAAAAACTTACACTGATTTGGAATTAAGGAGCCCAGTGGAGATTGAAACCTTGGACTTTTAACTCCAAATTAGGTGAAAAAACAAAAACAGGGTTAGAGAGGTTGACTAAACTACCTAGTGGCAAAGTTAGGAATAGAGCTCAGGGTTTCTAATCCTCCCAGAATCCAAAGCTCTTTTTTCACTACACTAAGAAGATGCAAAAGTAGAGCACTTGACCTTGAGATAGGAGATCTATAATTCAAATCTAACCTCACACACTTACTAGTTGTGTAAACCCAGGCAAGACAGTTAACCTCTGCCTCAGTTTCCTTGCCTGTAAAATGAGGATAATGATGTCATAATAATAACCATAGGGTTATTGTAAGGTCTGTCAGATAATGGTTATTTAATGGAACCTTGTACCCTTCCACTGCCCTGCCCTATTAACGTATTCATTCTATGCCCAGGACTGAACTGAAAGAGAGGAAAACAGTTGAGCATCTGTGGGGAGGTTCTATGGAAGAGCTAAAACAGATGGGGAAAGTTGAGATCACTCTAAACATCATATGTATTTTTTTAATGAGGAAAATGGGTCATGGAAGGGTCTCTTGCAGAGGCATGACCCCTGGAACAAATATTAGTAAGCATAAACAACAGACATCTACCAAAACATGTCTAATGTTTTTTTTTTAATGGTTGCTATAGTCCTGATATCATCAGGATCATAAAAATTGTCTCTGGGCTAGAGATCTTTTAATATTTTTATGATAATGCATTATTTCAGTATTTAAAAGTGCATGATTTTATAAATACTGATGACCCTATCTCCACTGACATAGATTAAAACCTCCCTATATTTGAGCTGATATTAGGTTTTGTGAGTTACTACAGCCAAAAAATTCATCACCCTGTAGTCATCCTAGTGGTGAACCTCACTGGACTTAGCCCCTGAGAATACCAAGATAAAAGGAAAATCTCTCTCCTATTAAGAAGCTTACATTGTATAAAGGGAAAATAACTTATATGCATGTTATATTCAAAGTCATTGTGTTTCTGTCTTAGAATTGATACCAAAAGAGAAGGTATGGGGAGTGTAAAAATTAATATCTAATAAAAATATTATATTTTAAGGGATTTATTAAATAATCATTAGAAATCAAGGAATAAAGAAGATACAAAATAAAGACTACATGCCCATGGCTGATCAGCCAGTTCAAACACCCACCTTACCACCACCAAGCTCAGGACCAGAAGTAAAGAGGTGTGTCCTTCCACATCCCCACCTAATATCCCCTATCTACAGGAAGTACATAATGACAGGAAGTCAGTGGGCTCCTGGGAAATGTAGTTCTTTTTTAGGGTAACAGATTTCCAATTATACAGGAGAGAGGAGGAAGAAGGAGGAGGAGGAAGAGTAGGAAGGAGGAGGAGGAAAAGAAGAAGAAGAAGAAGAGAAAGAGAAACAAAAGTACTGTTAAATTTACAGTGGTCTAGATGAGAGTTGTGTAGGGTCTGAAATAATGTGATAGACCTATGAGTAGAGGGAAGAGAATGGAGATGGAAAAAGTAGAATCAATGAGATTATGTATGGGGATGGGGGACAGTAAGTATCATAATTTATAGAGCCCTGGGCTTGGAATCAGGAAGATTCATCTTCATGAGTTCAAAGTTGGCCTCAGAATTTACTAGATGAGTGAGCCTGGCCAAGTCACTTAAGCCTGTTGGCCTCAGTTTCGTCATCTGTTAAATGAGCTGGGAAGGAAATGAAAATTCACTCCAGTATCTTTGCCAAGAAAACCCCAAATGAGGTCGTGAAGAATCAGACATGACTGAAATGACTCAACAACAACAAATATTTAGATGAGGGAGCATGAGGAGCAAGAATTTGAATTCACATGACTGGAATAGTGATACCTTCTATAGAAACAGGGAAGTTCTGAACACAGTTAAGTTTTGGGAAGGCAACATTACAAGTTCTCTTTTGGACAGATTGAGTTTCAAATATTCAACAGGCAGTTGCTGATGTGGAACTAAACCTCAGGTCAGGAAAGTCCTCTTGAACTTAAGGAATTTCATGAGGTTCCTGAAAGATTATATATAGAGAAGAGTGCTGGAAAGGGCCTTGGAGTATACCCATAGTTAAGGAGAAGAGATTGGGGGGATGGGCAGGGAATGACCTGGTAACTATTTAACAACTCATTTCCCAAGGGGATATATATATATATATATATGATACACTTTAAAGTTTAATGTTCATGATTTTCACTTTTTTATCACTAGATGTCATGTCTAGATAACCAACAAAACCATAAACCTAACCATGATTTGTAGCATTTGCTCATTTCCCAAATGCAAATGCTCATACTGAAAATTTAACAATCAACTCTTAAGTGCAAGTATAAGCCAGATCCCTAGATATGAAGGATGATTCATCAAAAAAGAATGAGGAATGGTGGGCCAGTAGGCAAGTAGGAAAAGAATCAAGAGGAATATTGTGAAAATCCAAAGAAGGAAAACAATAATAAGAAAAGGGATAGTCAACTGTCATACTATAGAACAATAAAGGAGAACCTGAGAATTAATTGGATTTGGCAGTTAAATGACATTTATTAACTTTGGAGAGAATAGTTATGGTTGAGCAATAAAGTGAGAAGTAAAAGTTGTATGGATTAAAAAAGTGAATGAAAGAGAGTAGAGAAAGCAGAGGTAAGAATATATATGTCTTTTTTTCTAGGAGCTTGACTATGAAAAGGAAGAGATGTAGAATGACAGCTTGACATGATAGTTGTGTCAAGCATTTTTTAAGGGTGGAGCTGAGCATTCTTTTTTTAAATTCTTACTTTTTATCTTAGTAACAACTCTAAGATAGAGGGTAAGGGCTAGGCAAATGGGTAAAGTGATTTCCCCAACCTCACACAGCTAGAAAGTATCTTAAGCCAGATTTGAACCCGTCATCCTGACTCCTGGTGCTCTATCCACAGAGTCACCTAGTTGCCCTAAGATCTGAGCATTTTTGTAGACACCAGTCAATAATAGTAAACACAATGCTTGTTTCCTTCCTACAACATTCTCTTTTCCATCTTCATGAATAGCACAGAAAACTGTTTCTAATAACAAGAAAAAATGCCTCTCCTCACATCTTCCTGTAACATCCTCCTAATTGCCCATCTCTTCCTTCTCTACTACATCCACCACAGAGCTGCCAAATTGGTATTCCTAAAGTCTACCATAATTGTTCCCATGATCAGTAAAGTCCATTGGCCCCCTGTTACATCTTAGGGGCAAAACAAATTCCTGTTTTTGAAATATAAAGTCTTTCACAACTGAACTGGAGCCTTATGTATTTAATCAGCAAACAGTTATTAAGCACCAACTATGTGTCAGGCACTGTGCTAAATGATGAAGATACAAAAAGAGGCAAAAGGTAGTCCTTGTTCTCAAGGAGCTTACAGTCTAATGGGAGAGACAAGATGCAAATCAGTATATACCAAGTAAGTTATGTACAGAATAAAAAGGAAGGCATTGGACTTAAGGAAAGACTTGGGGAAAGATTCCAATAGAGGATGGGATTATATTTGGGAAGGAAAACAGGAACATGTCAGGGTGAAAGATAGTGAGGAATACAGGATGACTCCTAGTTTGTGAGTCTCAAGCACTGGGTGGTTCCCTCTCTAGAAAATAGGGAATGTAGGAGGTGGGGAGAGTTTAGGTGTAAAAATAATGAGTTCTATTTTGGATGTGTTGAGTTTAAGATGTCGACTGGATATCTGAAAGCTAGTTGGAGTTGCAAGATTAAATGTCCTCTTTGTGTACTCTTTGGTAAATCCCTTGAGCCACCCAGAATGTAAGGGTGGCAAAGGTGAGCTGGTGGATCTGGCAATTTAAGGGGTACCAAGCTGGCATCCAGTGCCTTGAAGCACCCCAGGAATAAAAAAAAAAGCCAGTGATCACCAAGACCTCTAATGCTTCCCCAAAGTGAAGCATCATCATTGATTTGTATTTGTCGTAATGGAAGAGAATGAGAGAAACATGAACAAACCCTATGTGAGATTAGGATAGGGAGGGGGCATGACAGAGAGTCAATTCCCCAAACATCCTTAAATACCTAACAGCTTTGCTAGCTAGGGAGCTCGCTGCTCCCTAGAGTAAGTCTGGCTGCATTATATGAGACAAAGTGGACAGATACTTCCTCCTATTGGTGAGGATGCTTAATAGCATTCAGAACTCTGCAACTGTCAATAGAGTGAGTAGCAACAACAGTGAAGACATCCAGGAGAGGGCAGCTCCCTGAAGATCCCAACAGAGAGCAGCGTGGTAGAGAGAACTGGTCAGGAGAGGACACCAGCTGATGGATGCCATCACCAAAAGGCTTTGGAAGATTTTCTGGGGAATAAGCAGTAGCATCAAAAGTGTGAGTTCATAGTAATAGCTAGCATTTAAATTTCTTTCTTTTAAACTCATTTTCTGTCTTAGATGAATACTAAGTATTGATTCCAAAGCAAAAGAATGGTAAGGGCTAGGCAGCTGAGGTTAAGTAACTTGCCCAGGGTCATATATCTGGGAAGTAGCGGAGGTCAGATTGGAACCAGGACCTCCCATCTCTAGGCCTGGCTTTCAATCCACTGGGTCACCTAGCTGCCTCAACATTTATATAGCTTGTTAAGGTTTGCAAAGAGTGTTATAAATATTATCTCACTTGATCCACACAGCAGGCCTGGCAAGGAAATGTTGTATTATTCCCATTTTACAGATAAGGAAACTGAAACAGGGAGAAGTTAAGTGACTTGCCCAGGGTCTCACAGCTATTAAGAGTCTGAGCCTAAATAGGATTGAACTTGGGACTTTCTGACTCCAACGTTCTGTCCATTGCATCATATGGGTTCCCAGGCTACATGTTACTTGTGTATATCTGCTTTCTCACAGATAGGATGTGGGAAGATATATACCTCTTGTGCCTATTGTAGGGAAGAGGAACTATTCATCAGTTATTTCACTGTATTAATCAGGAGGTGGCCCAGTGGATAGAGCATTAGACCTGTAATCAGGTAGATCTAAGTTCAAATTTGAATCAGGTACTTCCTAGCTGCATGACTCTGTACAAGTCACTTAACCCTGTTCATCTCAGTTACCTCATATGACAAATAAACTGGAAAAGGAAACACTCCAGGATCTTTGCCAAGAAAACCCAAAATAGAGACACAAAAATTTGGACACAAAATGACTGAAATTATCTAAGTATTTTTCTTTCCACTAATTAGGGCTCTATTTTTTGGAAAAAAGAAATCAATCATCAAGGAACTTGAATATGACATGCCTCAGACTTGGGAGAGCTTTCAGGGGACCCATGTGTAAAGGGGGTATATGGGGTGGGAATTGAGGGGGCCTTTGAAATTTCAAAGTTCACCCTCTTTTACCACTTATTAAAAAATATATGACTCTGGATGTCAGTTGTTTAAAATATAATATTTTATTGAGAGATTGGGGGGGTGGGGCATTGTCTCAGGTCAAAGACCCAAAACAGATGCCCCAAGGGATTACAGAGAAAATGTGGGGCACTGCCTCAAGTTGTGACGCAAGACAAATGCTCAATAATTCACAGAAAAATCCCCTTTGTAAAGGAGCCTGATGTAATCAAGTCTCCTAGAAGGGATTATAACATTTTACAAAGCTAGAGACCCTGTTGAATAGTTTTATATTGACAATGAACACATTCAAGCTAATTAATATCTTCAAGAAATCATGGGTACATCCAAACAAATCAGTATTTTAAATTGTAAACAAATATAAAGAGGGGAGGAATTCAGGACTAGATTATGTAGCAGGGGGTGAGGAGAAGATCATTGAAACCACTGGGCTTAACCTCTTCTTAGAATATTCAATAATCCAAATACAAAAATACAATAGGAGATTACTCTTAAAACAAAAGGTTACTGAAGATTGGTGGTTAAATTTTAGTCCTCAGTCCTTCAGGATCTAAGACCATAAAACCATCAGCCTGGAAGCCTGGAGGGAGGGAGGGAGGGAGGGAGGGAGAGAGAGAGAGAGAGAGAGAGAGAGAGAGAGAGAGAGAGAGAGAGAGAGAGAGTAACCTTTAGGTATTAACAACTTTTAATAACTTGAGAGTAACACACTAATTTCTCACTCCACACAGGGCCAAAGAGCTGGGGAACCACTATTGCTATTAGAGATATTTATAGCATTGCCACATGAAAGATAGGATAGAATTGGGTTTTTGTTGCTGGAGGGCTAAACAAAAAAGTGGCTGGGGCAGATTTAGCCTAAGGAAAACTTCCTTACAACACCAGCTATTCCAAGGGGAAATAGAGGGAGTTTCCAGGGAAACCCATGTTCCCTTCTTAAGAGGGGAAGCAAAGACTGGAAGACCACTTAGATCCTTGTTAGAAGGGATTCTTATTCAGATATAAATTAAATTGGATCATCTCAGAGTCCCTTCCAATTCTGACATTTTATAATTCTGTGTTTCAACAATGGAAGAGTTTCTTTGTGGATAGTGAGCTCCCTTTCTTGAAATTTGCAAATGGAAGCTGGGTGGTTACTTGCCAAGATATTGTGGAGGGGGTTTCTTCATTAGATGAGAGGTGAAACTATATTATTTAGGGGCAATAGACTTGTATAGTAGAAGGAGCACAGGATTGAGATGATTTCTGGGTTTGAATTGTGGTTTTTATACTTTTGAATAGGTAGTTCTGCTTAACCTTAAGTGTTATTTCCGTTCTCTGGGTGGTCATCTATAAAATGATCAAGAATCTAGGAGTGCAGTGGGTAGAATGATCGGTCAAGAACCAGGAAGACCCAAGTTCAAATCCTAATCAGAACACATACTAGCTGTATGGCCCTGGGCAAGTTCACTTAACTTCTGTTTGTTTCAGTTTCCTTATCTGTAAAATGGAAATAATTATAGCACCCACCTTAATGAGTTGTTAGGAGAATCAAATAAGATAATATTTGTAAACTACTTAGCTTAGTGCCTGAGGCATAGTGGTCACTTAATAAATGTTTGTTTTCTTCTTCTTCCCTGGGCTAGGTAAACTCTCTAGTCCTTTCCCTCTTTAAATACCTGTTCCTTACAAACTTCAAAAGTTACTTCTAATTCCAAGATTCCTGATTGATTCAATTCAACAGACATCATTTATGTTAATATGCTATCTGTTAATATGAGCTGTTTTTTTAAATATTGTCTAGAGTTTTGTTGCCTAAGGAATCTGAAAGCTTACTTGCTATGCTTTTTGAGTGTGTTAAAAGTCTGACCTTGAAATGATGTAGCTACAAGTTACTTGGATACTTTGAAATGATTTCTCTCCCTTTGCCTCTGACTTTATTATGCAATTTGTATCTTAGCTTTTTTTGTGTAATATATACATATGTGTATGTCTGTGTAGATATAATGTATCTACATATGTGTAATTTTATGGACATATATACTATGCATGTGAATATATGTACACACATATATACACCCACTTTTTTATAATGAAGAAAACTTCATAATGAGCCTTGGAAGCATGATACTATTCAGTGGTCTGCCATTAGATTGTTTTTCCTGACCTAATCGATTTCTTGCAGCAAGTGTTCCTATTGATTTTCAGAAGATGCTGAAGAGTTCTGTGGGTAATGTTTCTAGGCAGGAAATGGATACAAAGAAAATCAGGCCCTCTTAGAGCAACCAGGTCTTCTTGGAAACCTGGAATCTTGGGCAGAACCCTTGTTCATTCACTATTCTGAGCACCCACGATTCAATACAGACTCTGAAATCTGTTCGAAGGGACAATCTGTTTGCTTCCTCCGCAGATGGCTCATGCTAAAAGATGACTCCTCTTCTCAATGTGCTTGGATTATTGTCACTGAAAAAAAATTAATTATGGAAGCGGGGGTTGGGGGGGAGAGAGAGAAACTTGGGGGAAAAGGTAGGAGTAAAAAGAGGCAGTTGTTTATTCCTCTTCATGAAAGAGAGCACTCCAATGATGGGGCTAGGAAGGGATGACTGACTAGGCAGCAAATAGGCAATATACAAGGCTCCTCCCCTATCCTCTGTCAGCTCCCCTTCCCTTCCTTTGACCTACAAATCAAAACACCAGTGCTTCCAACCCAACTCAGGCAAGGCAAGGGAAGCAACTGAGCTGTTCATTGCCCCTTCTGTCCTTCATCAGTCTCCCTCCCAAGCCTATCCAGGAGTCCTCAACCAACAAAAAGGAACAAACTTGTTTTTGTAAGCTGAATACTACCCAAACTCTGCTCCTAAAAAGGACAGATTCAAGTCTCTTCAAGCCATGGCACAGTGTGAGATCAGGAAGATGCAAGACCGATGGTGGGAAAAAAAGGCAGAAGAAATCCAGTGCTTTGCTGATATGGAAAACTACAAACAATTTTTCAGTGCCCTCAAGATTGTCTATGGACCATTAAAACCCACCACCACTCCCTTGCTATGCTCTGACGGTGACACTCTCATAAAAGATAAAAAAGCATCAGCGACAGGTGGAAAGAACACTTCAGTCAGCTTCTCAACCGACCCTCTTCAGTCAACCAAAGCGCCCTTGACCAGATCCCCCAAAACCACACCATTGAACAACTTGACGTCCCTCCTTCAATAGAGGAAGTCCAAAAAGCCATTAAACAAATGAGTGCAGGCAAGGCACCTGGTAAAGACGGGATCCCAACCGAGGTGTACAAGGCCTTAAATGGAAAGGCGCTCCAGGCTTTCCACATAGTACTAACCAGCATATGGGAAGAGGAAGACATGCCCCCAGAACTCAGAGTTGCCTCCATCATAGCCCTATACAAGAACAAAGGCGCATGAGCAGCCTGTGACAACTACAGAGGCATCTCACTACTCTCCACTGCTGGAAAGATCCTCGCCCGTGTTATACTCAACAGACTCCTGTCATCTTTTTCAGAGCAGAACCTGCCTGAATCACAATGTGGCTTCCGACCAGATTGCAGCACCATCGACATGGTCTTCACGGTGAGGCAAATGCAGGAAAAATGCCTTGAGCAGAACCTGAGTCTCTACATTGTCTTCATAGACCTGACAAAGGCATTCGACACAGTGAACAGGGACGCATTGTGGGTGATCCTTAGCAAGCTCGGCTGCCCAGCAAAATTCGTCAAACTGATCCAGCTCTTTCATGTAGACATGACAGGGGAAGTCCTATCTGGTGGAGAGACTTCCGATCGCTTCAACATCTCCAATGGCATGAAACAAGGCTGCGTCCTTGCTCCGGTACTATTCAACCTATACTTCACCCAAGTATTATGACATACTGTGATGGATCTAGACCTGGGCGTCTACATCAAATACTGACTGGATGGCTCACTATTCGACCTTCACCGCCTGACTGCAAAAACAAAGACAACAGAGAGACTCATCCTGGAAGCTCTCTTCGCAGATGACTGTGCTCTCATGGCCCACCAAGAAAATCATCACCAAACCATTGTGGACAGGTTCTCCACCGCAACAAAACTGTTTGGCCTGACTATCAGCCTCAGCAAAACAGAGGTGCTGTTCCAACCTGCACCAGGGAGGCCAACGAACCAGCCGTGCATTACAATTGACCGCACGCAGCTTTCTAACATCAACACTTTCAAGTACCTGGGCAGCACCATCGCCAACGAGGGGTCCCTAGACCACGAGATTAATGCCAGGATCCAAAAGGCCAGCCAGGCACTTGGGTAGCTGTGCTGCAAAGTCCTCCAACACAGAGGTGTAAGCACTGCGACGAAGCTCAAAGTGTACAACGCAGTGGTGCTCAGCTCGCTCCTGTATGGTTGCGAGACATGGACACTGTACCGGAAGCACATGAAGCAGCTGGAGCAATTCCACCAACGCTCCCTCCGGTCAATCATGAGGATCCGATGGCAGGACCGAATCACCAATCAGGAAGTCCTCGACAGAGCCAACTCGACCAGCATCGACGTCCTCAAAACCCAGCTACGATGGTCTGGACACGTCATCCGCACGGACCCACAGCGAATACCAAGACAAGTATTCTACGGTGAACTGTCAGCTGGACTCAGGAAACAAGGCCGACCAAAGAAAAGATACAAGGATCAGCTAAAGTCAAACTTGAAGTGGGCTGGCATGACACCAAAGCAACCAGAACTCGCTGCCTCTGACAGAAGCAGCTGGTGAACCCACATTAAGCATGCCGCCACCTCCTTTGAAGATGAGCGACGTCGAGTCTTGCCGCTGCGCGTGAACGCCGACACCAGGCCACAACCGCACCTCCCGTAACAACTGGCGTCCCAGGCCCCATGTGCTACAAACTCTGCGCCTCAGCCTTTGGACTCCAAAGCCACATGAGGGTACATCAATAGATGATAATGCACAAAGACAATAGTCATTCTGGGTCACTGAGAGACTACCACTGTACTATACTCATTCTGAGAATAGCATACTCAATTCTGTCCCAGAAAGAGAGACAGAGCCAGATTCAGAGAGCCAGAGACAGAGACACAGAAAGATACCAAGAGATCTCAATCAGATGTTTGTTGTGGACTTTTGGTATTGGGTGGCAAGTCTCAACCAAAATATTTAGATTTAGATTGTTTTTTTATTTTTTTTCCCTACCTATCCAGACAATATCTCTGAATGTATGAAGAGTAGCTTCTAGGCATGAATAACACTAAGATCTTGCATATTAATCAGCTTTCCAAATATATCCACCTAAAAGGAAAATTTAAATACCCACTCGCCCTCCTCCAATTCACTTTAACCTTATCTCTCTTGCCTCCCAGGTCAGAACTGTTACAGTTGGACACAAATGACTGAGCTCTAGGCCAGTCTGAGGGTTAGCTGGAGCTCTTGAATTGTCAGGAAGGATATGGACCCAATTCATATCTACCAGCTGGTTTGACTTATTCAGATAACAGGAGAGGGGAAAGTACAAAAAGGCTGGAAAGTAGGTGGTCTGGGCTTCAATCCTGGAGTTTCTTATAGAAGACAAGATAGGAACAGCTAGGGGAATCATTTCTGCAGAAAACATGTTTCTATCAGTAAGATTCATTGGAAAGAAACCTGGACAGGGATTCAAGAAACCAAGGGTAGAGGCCCAACTTTGCCATTGTGCAAGGAAGAATATTCTGGAAGGAGTATGAAAGGACAGGTTAGAAAGAGGTGAGAGGAGAGAGTTAGAAGACTACACTGTCAATGTGAATGGCTTAAAGACATTCCCCAAGTGTTGCTTTCTTCCATTAGAATGTAAGATCCTTGAGGTGAGATGCTTTCTTTGATTTTTTGCTTATATTTCTATCCCTAGCTTAGTGCAGTGTCTAGCACATTGTAAGCCCTTAATAAATGTTGTTTTCTTCCTTCTTTCCTCCCTTCCTTCCTGACCAGTCAAATAATGCCAAAATGGTGACATGTCTTAAATGCGTACATTTTGATTCAAATTAACAGAAGACTTAAAGAAGTGGGAGGGTAGAATCAAAGACAGTAATGTAAAGATACAACCACAGTGGTCGTAATCTTTGGGTACCAGAGTCTTTAGACCATTGGAGAGGGATAAAAAGAGTCTTGGTCATGCTAGATAGTCACTTCTCATAATGTAGAAGAAAAGTTGTCTCCTATCTCTTCTACCCAATCAGGAGCTAACCCTCCAAATTAGGACTATTGTTACCAGCTTCAAACTAGGGCAACAGCTGACACTGCCAAGATTGGGGCAGCACACTATCTCTTATACCTACCCCACAGGAGCTGGAAGCCAATATTTCTGCCATTTGAACCAAAGATATTCCAAATACTCACAAACTTTGGCAACACAGCCACTAGGATGGTGCTAAAACAGGTTAGAAATCTCTGGAATTTCATACAGAGGGACAAAATTTCACTCAAGCAATCTGATCAGCTTTTTGCTTCTAATCTTACAGGCATAGAGGAACCAGTGACCAAGATTGCACAGGGCATGGAATTTTCTAACTTAGAGGGTTTTGAATCCAGATAATTTCAGAAAAGAAAGAAATGCCAAGTAGAAGAAAAGGGTCAACTTTAGAACAGATTTACCCTGCATAAGTGCAAAGATTAGAGTCCCCAAAACAGAAGATTTTTTGGACACAATTTATATTACTCTAGGTGGCTAACAATGAGAAGCCTAGACTGAGTGTGGCTCTTGGAATAGGATGAAGTAGGCAAATTAAGAGATGTTCCAGAGAAATTGTCAATAGAGCAGCTAAGTGATTCAGTGGACAGAAGGAACACTGAGTCTAGATTCAGGAAGAATAATCCTTTAGACACTAGCTATGTGATCCTGGGCAAGTCAAAGGTTATTCTGTCTTCCACTGTTGCCTCATCTGAAAAATAAGGAAAACAATAGACCCTACCTCCCAGGCCTGTTGTGAGGATAAAATGAGATAATATTAGTAAAGTGCTTTGCAAGGCTTAAAGTACTATGCAAATGCTAGTTATTGTTATTATTGTCATGGTTTGGTGAGAGCTTGAATATGAGAGATGGAAGAGCAAGAAGGGCCATAAATAACACCACTGCTAGGAAAGACAAGAATATAGCATCATAGGCAAAAATGGAGACTTTGGAAGGAGGAGCTCAGTTCTGGACATTCGAATTTGGGGTGGACAATGGAAAATCCATGACTGAGATGTTCATATTGCTAGAGGTCTGGAGTACCAAAGAGAGACAAGATTATTAAAGAGTCATGATAACCAACACAAGACTTAAGTTCCTAGAAGAAAAATGGTGGAGAAAAACCAGAGGCCAAGAAATCCAAGTTGAAAGAGCAATCTGAAAATCAGTAGATGAAAACAACAGGGGTAGAGGTGCAGGTGAATGTTACATATGGATTGCATTAACCACCAAAATGAAAAATTACTCATTCACTGAGGTGGAGGGTAGAATAACAGAAATGGCCATGAGGAACAAGGAATAGAAACCCATGTCTTATGGCCCATAGATTTGGGCTAGAGGGACTGTCCCCTAGCTGAGAAGAAGCTGAGAAGGGAGATCATTTCCTCAGGGAAATAAGAAGTGAAAGAAAGAAATGTTGATTGAAAAGCTCAAGATTATAGAATTCAGTGATAAGAAAGCAGGGATTCCAGAAACCACCCTGAATCAGTTAGATGTAGCATGATACTGGAAAAAGAATTTTACCTCAGAATCAAAAGATCTGACTTCAAATCTTCTTGTCCCTTGCTACCCATGAAGCCTTGAGCAATTCATTTAAACCTGCTGGGTCTTATATTCCCCACCTGTAAAATGAGGGGTTGAGGTAAATAGCTTCTAAGATTTTTACTAATTCTGAATCTATAATAAAAGAAGTAAGACTGGATGGACCTGGGGAGGAATAGGATTAATTAGGACGGGGTTGAAGTTCAGGAAAAGACAGATGCAAAGAATGGACAACTATGATGAGGGCTTAGTATAATGGGAACTGGTAGGTTGCCCTGGCATCCTCTATGGCTGATTTCCATCAGGAGAATCCTAAAAGAGTTCATCTTTCTGTGAATTTTAAATAGAATTGGTGTGTTTGGGGTAGTTAAAACTGTGAAGTCTCATCCTCAGTAATTAGAAGCACTGATTATAAAGAACTTTCTCAAGGAATCTAGCCACCAAAAGGAAGAGAGAGGTAGGAGGACAGCTAGTGATAATGGAAACATCAAGTGTGGAGATTTTTGAACAGGGTGGAGACAAGGTCAAGTTTGGAGGTAGGTAGGTAGGTAGGTAGGTAGGTAGGTAGGTAGGTAGGAAAGCAACCAGTAGAGATGGAGCCATTGAAGATTAGTGAGAGTTAAAATAATAAAGGAGACAATCTGCAGAAGTAATGGAATGGAATCACCTGAGCATGTGGAGGGTTTGCCTTGACAAGGAGAAAGACAACTTCAAAGGGGTCATCTCAGATCAGGTATTGTTAAACTTTCAGCATAAGCATTTATACCTTGGGAACCATCAAATGCTCAAATCAGGGGCTGAGTAGTTATTTTACTGATTGTCTAGACTTAATGAAATGATGGAAAAAATATTAATAATACAGATTAAATTTAAAAGTGGGTCATGGGTACATTTTCTTTTTCAGAGAGCTATTAGTTATACATTTACCAACACATCACTAGCCACCTCTTCCTGTGAGACAGGTGAAGGATGAGATACTGGGAGAAGTCATCTGGATGATGAGTTGAGGAGGAGAAAGGGGAAAGAGGGACCTATCACATTTTCAGTTAAACATGAGGCAAGGTCCTCAGCTGAGAAGGAAAGTGAAAGGAAAGCTATAGAAGGTGCAATAGTGAGTGGGATAGTGTGAGAGAATAGAATAGAGAATTGCCTTGGCTCCATGAAGATCCATTTGAGACTAACACAAACTTAATGTAGTCCCAGTCAATAGAAGATTTTAAAAAATTACTTACTAATTTAATTATTTTTCAATTACAAGTAGAAACAATTTTTGAGTTGTTTTCTTTATATTTCACTATTCAGATTTTCTCCCTCCCTTCATCTTCTCCCCATCCCAAAGACATTAAATAGTCTGATATAAGTTTTACCAGTGCTGTCATGCAATACATATTTCTATATTTCTATGCTGTGACAGAAGATATATGTCACATATATAATTTTAAAAACTCACGATGGAAATAAAATAAGTGGCAAATTTGATTTGCAATCAGCTTCCAAAATTAATTCTTTGAACGTATATAGCATTTTTTTTTAAATTGTGAGTCCCTTGAGGTTACCTTGGATCTTTGCTTTTTTACAATTTATACATTTTTTTAAACTAGTTTATTTGTTTTATTGGGACCTTGCTTTACTGATAGTAGTTTAGTCCTTCTCAATTGAACATCATACAATATTTCTATTACTATATACAGTTTTCTCCTGGTTCTTCTCATTTCATTTTTCATCAGTTCAGATGTCTTTCCGGTTTTTCTGAATTCATCCCACTCATCATTTGTTATGGTTCAATAGTATTCCATTACTGCCATATACCACAATTTTCAACACAGTTTTTGTATCTCAGCTTCCTTATCAGTAAAATAGAAAGTTGGGATTTGGTGGCCTCTAAAGTCCCTTTCGGTTTTAAATTTTTCATTTTATTTTTTTTCATTTTATTTTTCATTTCATTTTATTTATTTTTTTTTTTAAATTCATTTTTCATTTCATTCATTTTATAAATTGAAGAAGTTACCCAATCTACATTGGTAGAGGGATTTCATCATCAAGAATACCTCATATCTGGAGAAGCTAAGTAGTAGATTGAAAGCCAGTCCTAGGTTGAATTTAGCCTCAGACACTTCCTCATTGTGTGACCCTGGGCAAGTCACTTAACTCCCATTACCTAGCCCTTACTACTTTTTTGCAACATATTGTATTGATTCTAAGGAGAAAGGTAAGGGCTTAAAAAAAAGTTCCTCATACCAATGAAACCATAGCTCTAGGGCAAATGCATGATATACACCTACACTTGTGCATATCCATTAGTGATACAACAGTGCTTTGCATATAGTGGGTATACCATCAGTGATTTGGTTAATTACTGAAGGGCATCAACAAGGGGAATAGTCTAGGCTAGAGGTTGGAAAAGAAAATACACCCATGACCCACTTTTAAGCTTAGTCTGTATTACTAATATTTTCTCCATCACTTTCTTAAGTCAAGACAACATATTTCAGTTCCTTTCTCTTTAAGGATCTATTTCCCAAAACTAGGCACTATGTTCCTGGCTGAAGCCTTGGATACCTCCCAACTCAGTCACTGTGAGTCAACCGCCCTCAATATCCCCACCCTTTTGACATATTCTCAGGAATTTTAATGCTTATCTCCAGCAAATCTCATCTATACCCAGGGAAATGGGATCATTCTTTTCTTCACTTCTTCTTCCAACCCTTCTGTAACATATCATACCAGATTAAATAAGAACCAAGATACTTAGAGGGTCTCAGAAACAAATCAGACACTTAAATCCTTTGTGAGGGAAGGAGGTAATGAGTTTATATTTCTTTGCTACCACTGATTTTTCCATTAGGCTTTTTAGGAAAGAAGAGACTGGGTCCACCAAGTGGGGCAACTAAGTATCCAAGGCAGAAGATCAGTAAGGGCTAGGCAGTAGAAGTTAAGTGACTTGCTCAGGGTCACACAGATAGTAGATCAAGAGCCAGGCGAGAAAGAGAGGTTCTGGGTTCAAATGTGACCTCAGATATTTCCTAGCTGTGTGACCCTGAGCAAGTCACTTAACTCCTACTGCCTAGCCCTTACTGATCTTCTGCTTTGGATACTTAGTATTGATTCTAGGACAGAAGGTAAGAGTTTAAAAAAAAAAAAGAAAGAAAGAAAGCAGAGAATGGCCTGAACATAGACATTGAACATGAAATTAGGAATAGGTACCTTGCTAGGACAGTAGAGATAGGCAGAGGTTCCCATAGAAAAGGTCAAATCCAGACTTCCAAAGAACAAGAATGGCATCATGCTCTAATATGTGTAAATTAAAAGGAAGAAGAACAGGCTTAACTTTTTTTAGTTTTATTGTTGTTATTTTCTTGAAACACACTCCCTGCCTTTGGCATACTTGACAGAAGCATATTAAAATTGCACATGTATTGTAATTTGACAGATTGGCTGATAGGGTACGACTAGGCAATGTCTGCTGGTTTCTGGGAGACGGGTCATTGTGAAATTTTTTTTCCCCTTCATTAAAACCAGCCTGAGCCAGCCTGGCTAGGTATCTGCTGCCCATACTCTTCTCAAACATGACTCTTGCTGATGAAACCAGACGGCAGTATTTTCTCCACTTATTACAGACCTGTTTTTAGTGACTTTATTTTTATGACCAGTTACACGGGGCCTTCAAGTGGGAAGAGGAAGTTAGGTTTAAAGGAAAGCTGGCGAACAGGTGAAAGATCTCTGTTCTGTCATTCCGTGTGTGCAAGTATGAGAAAGAAAGGTGGGTAACAGAGAGAGAGACACAGAGACAGAAACAGAGAGATAGAGACAGAGAGACAGAAACAAAGAAGCAGAAACAAAAAGAGAGACAGGCAGAGGCAGAAATAAAGACACAGAGACAGAGGCAGAGACAGAGGCAGAAATAGAGTAACAGAAGCAGAGACAGAGACAGACAGACAGACAGAGAACACATTGATATCCTGTTCTAAAAGCCAAGAGCAGCACACACCAGTTCCCTCAAACTTGGTGCCAGATTGATTATCTCTCAGTTTCTTATCTGTTTATTATAAAGAAACTAAATCAAACTGTTTTGTGTTCTAGATTGGCAGGCAGGGGTATTTACTGTCAACAAGAGAGGGAGCAGAGGAGATAAAAGCCTGGGAAGAAAGGGGATTGTTCCTAGTCTCAGCAAAACTGAATGCAAAGAATGAGTTTGGGAGTTTGGGGAGAGGTTTGGGAAGGCTGGCTGACTAGAAGACATCTTTGTCTTCTAAAAAGTTTCAAATGTTTAAGTAGGAAATATGTTTTAGAAGATTAGATACACCTCAGGGATGATCTAGAAAATGATTCTAGACTTACATGAGTGACATTCAGTTTCTTCCCCCTCACCCAAAGTAATTTGTCTTTTCAAAAATGACAGATATGTTCTTATGACTTCCAAAAGATGACTGGAGTTAAGAGCCTGGAAGGAAAAGATCCCAGTGTGGTTGGGACGGCCCCTTTGTTTTGCTCTCTGAAAAACTGGGAGGGGCAACGTATGTATAGTGGGCAGAAGCTTGAAGACAAACAGTGCACCAGCATTTTGTATGCAGTTAGAATCAGCACAAGAACCTAAGGATTATGTTGCTACCAAAAAAGGGACCATGGAATTAACACAAGAAGACCTGAACTTTTATCTTCAGAATAAGGTAAGGGCAAATGCTCCTGTCTCCTCTTTGTTGTCTTCTCTCCGTTCACCCACCATCTCTGTTTACATACTGTGGGATTTGTGTAGAGATTTCTCCTGGAAACCCTTTGGACTTAAAGGCAATCAACAAGTATTTACTTTAAAAAAAAAAATCCTTACCTTCTGCCTTAGTATCAATTCTAAGACAGAAGAGCAGCAAGGGCTAGGCATTTCGGATTAAGTGATTTATTTGCCCAAGGTTATACTGTTAGGAAGTGAAGTGTGGGAGGTCAAATTTGAATCCAGGACCTCTAGTGTCCAGACTGGCTCCCAATCCACTGAGCCACCTAGTTGCCCCAACAAGCATTTATAATGTGCCAGACACCTTGCTAAGCACTGAGGATGCAAAGAGGCAACATACCAGCGGTCTGCGTCTTCACATTCTATCCAAGAAAATAACATGCAAACATTGTACAAACTAAATGTAGATATATAGATAGGTATATGTACTCATACTGTATATATATATATATAGTATATATAAAAATTTATATATATATATGTGTGTGTGTCTATATACCTCTCTCCCTCTCTTTTCCTCCCTTTCTCTCTCCCTCTCTCTCCTTCCTTCTTTGCCTCCCCTTCCTCTCTTTCTCCCTCTCCCTCTTTTTCTCCCTCCCTCAATTCTCTCTATCTCTCTCCCTACTTTTTTCCCTCCCTCTTTTCCCCTCTCTCCCTCTCTGTCTTTCTGTTTCTGTCTGCCTCTCTGTCTCTCCCTCCCTCCAATGCAAATGGAAAATAACCCTAGACATCCCAGTATTTCTCCCTTTTTCAGCTTCCTTTCCTGATGGTCCTGCCTCATTCAGTTTTCCTATTTCACCCAGTCCCCCAGGACCCTCTGAGGGGCTGCTTTGTAATCATTCTGGCATTGCTCAAGTCCGTTTTGTCTCCCTGGCTAGACGTGTGCGCTCTCCTGGAAGCAGAAACCATTTCTTTTGTTCCTTGCTTGTCTTTACAGTGCGTCCTGTCCAGGGGCAGCTTCATTTGACCTGGTTTACTAAATGCCCTGTAGAAGGAGCTCCTAGAAAGGAGCCTCAGGGGAGAGCAGTGACAGTCAATTGTGGTGCTCCCGGTACAAGAGTACCAGAAATGCATGCAGAACAAACCGCCCACACGTGCCCTTTCCTTGGAAGGGGTGGCGGGGACAGAGGGGAAGAACACCACTGTCTTAAAGTAAGGCAGCTCAGTGCCTAGACTGAGGGGAATTGCCCAGCTTTCTGGAGGAAGAAGGGGCTCACGCCCGGTCCCGAGACCTGGGAGTGTCCCCATTTAACTAATCATCTTAGTTAACTATGCGATAAGTTCTTTTGTTTCTAGTTGTCAAGGAATTGCAAAGGCTGTTTGTACCTTCCTGAGAAATTCAGTCCCCTCTGTCCAAGAGCTAACCATTGTAACCGAGTTAGAGATCTACCGAGATGTACAAACTCCTCACTCAACAGATGATTAACCCAAGGCCCCGGAAAAAGAGTCCTTGGCTTTCTTTGTTCGCAAGAAAAGAGAACAAGGTCTGTTCAAAACAAAAACCAACTCGAGTGCTTTAAGACTTTTTATGGACTTTCATGAAACCTGGAAAAAAATTCATCCTCGTGAATTAAGATTATTTTTATATTTTGTGACCAGAGATCTCCTGGCAGAATAAGAAGAAAAATGAGCTAGGTGGCTGGTCATTATAGGTACAATGAGAACTGTACCTTCTTGAGACTCTGAGGGATTTAGGGCAATGCTAAACATAAGAAGTTAATTTAATACTGATTAAGAATTCACAGAACATTTGTCTGTTTGTCTTTAGAGGCGTGGAGCTCACTGTAGTTAACTTTGTAGACGTTCTTACCTTAGGGCAGTTAAATGCCTCAGTGGATAGAGAGCCAGACCTAGAGACAGGAGGTCTTGGGTTCAAATGTAACCTCAGACACTTCCTAGCTGTGTAATAACCTTGGGCAAGTCACTTAAACCTATTTGCCTAGCTCTTCCTGCTTTTCTGCCTTGGACCTGATACTTAGTATAGATTCTAAAACAGAAAGTAAGGATTAAAAGACAAAACACATTGTATCGTTTCTTCTAGCCCAGAAAACTAAATCAAAATCAAATCTATCAAGTAAATAGTCTTTTTACACCTACATTTTAGAGGGAAATCCATATAGCTGAGTTTTCTTGGTTCAGTATTCAGACTTGAATTATTTTTGAAATTCTAGATAAAATTATTTCTATTATTCTACCATGATCCTAAGTAGATTAGCAGAGTGAATACTGGTAATGAACTTTCTAAAGGCATAATCTTTTAAAATATCTGCATTGCCCACAGCTAAAACTGAAACTCTCCTGAAGGCTCTCCATTATATGGAGCCATTTGACCTTCCCAAACACAGGAAAAACAAAACAAAACAAAACAAAACAAAAAATAACAAAAAAAAAAAACCAAAACACTTTGATTTCATAACTAGAAGAGTTTCTTCAGCTTGACAGATTTGTTTACATTTATTCTTTCATATATTCACTAGGGGAAATAATTATTGAGATGCTATCTTTCCTTTAATTTTGTCCCATGTTAAAAATTACTCTTTTATCTTTTGCTAAACTACCCTCCTTCAAAACTATACTCAGTCGCTCCATGCAGATTTCCAAGGGAAGCACAGGAAGGTAGCTCAGTGGATAGAAAGCCAGGCCTGGAGATGAGAGGTCCTGGGTTCAAATTTGAACTCAGATTCAAATGTGTGATCCTAGACAAGTCACTTAAAACCCATTGCCTAGCCCTTACCACTCTTCTACCTTGGAATCAATACTTAGTATTGACACAAAAACAGAAGGTAAGTGTTAAAAAAAAAAAAAAGACTTCCCAGGTTAGAATGAATTTCCATCAGCTACTCTAAATATTTCTATCACCTACTTGTACAGATTTTCCATTATCTTCCATGAGTCCAAGGTGCCTTTTCCCATTTCTATTCATGGATGTATCTGTCACCATCCAGAAAGTGTCATTTAATAAATATTTGGGTTTATACCTCTCTATCCAGCCTTTCAGGAATGCTTATTGAAAAAGACATGGTTCTTATCTTCTTGGAATTTATAATCTAACATTTATCTGCCACTAGCTATCAAATTATCTTGTCTTTAGATTATAATATTCCTGGAGGAGGACAAGAATTACATCTTCTAGATCATTTTTAGCTTTCTACAGGACTTAGGACAATGTAAGTAAGGAAAATTATGCTCAGTAAGTAGTAATTGAACATTTGTCTTTAGAGATAAAGAGAAAAAGATGGAAAAGAGGTCAGGTAAAGATGGAAATATGGATAACATCACATAAGACATGGTTCCTATCTTCAAGAAATTTACCTTCTAATCTTTATCTGTCACAAGCTATCAGACTATCTGGCCTCCTTCTTTAGCTATAATATGCCTAGAGAGTAAGAATTATGCTGTCTATATTATTTTTAGATCTCTGGGGAATTTAGGACAATGCCAGCAAAGGCAATAATGCTCAGGATGTAGTCACTGAATATTTGTTTTAAGAGAAAAAGAACAGGAGATGGGAGAAGAGGACAAATAAAGATAGAAATATGGATAAACTCCCATGACAGTACTGTGTCTCCCTGGAGAAAGGGGGAGCCCACCAAAATTTGGGGGCCCAGGTGATGACTTTGTTTGAAATTGACTTTATTATTTTCATATGATCTCTGATCATTTAAACACACACACACACACACACACACACACACACACACACACACACACACACACACACACCTCTTACCTTCTGTCTTAGAATCAATACTGTGTATCAATTCCAAGGCAGAAGAGTGGTAAGGGATAGGCAACGGGGGTTAAGTGACTTGCCCAGGGTCACATAGCTGGGAAGTGTCTGAGTTCAAATTTGAACCCAGGACCTCCTTTCTCCAGACCTGACTCTACCCACTGAGCCACCTACTTGCCCTCCTCTAATCAATTTTAATTCAAATATTTATATCTAGAATAAAAGCTTCTTTTAGTTCCTTTCCTCATGGTGGGGGCCGGGGGGGGGGGGGGGGAGAACTGAACTAGGTAACCTGTAAGATCCCTGTTTAGCATTAACATTCTCTGTGGTTACTGACAGCAAAGTGTAGTATGTAGGATACTGGATTTGGAGTCAGAAAGAGTTGGTTTTGAATCCCATTTCAAACACAAAATAGATGGACCAGTAATCAAGGGCAAGTCCCTTAATTCTCTGAGCCACATTTCCTCATCTATTAAATGGGGATGATAACATCACCCACAGACTAGGCTGTTGTTATGAAAATTAAAGAAGATCATTTATATAAGGGGCTTTGCAAACCTGAAAGGACTTTATAAATGTGGGTTATTATTACTAATATTAGTTTGATAAAAATATGAATATGTTATTATGCATTTATGACTTTCCTAGTTCTGATATTCCTCTACTTGTGGAGAACCTCCTCATGTACAGTTCTCTTAAAACCATGTATCTGGGGAATGGCGGGAGAGAGCCTAGAGATTCTGTGCCAATGGATCCCTGTCAGGTCCTACCAACCTGGAAAAGTTTTGAGTTAGGGGGGAAGTGAACTTTTAAAGGTTTTATATGATAATTTTTATTTTATATTATGATTATATTACATGTTACTATTTTAACAGTCTAAGATTTTCCAAATATTCAGACCCATTTCTTTTTTAAATATAGAATTTTAAATTTATATGTAACAATAACATAATCTATGATTTGTTATAAATGTGATATATGTAATGTAAAATATGTAAAAATGTAATAAATCATACCAAATATGCTTATCTAAGAGAAACAAATTCTCAAATTAGTTACGTCCAGAGATCTTTTTTCCCTGCTCTCCCTCCTTAAGAACACATATAAGAGGATATAGATTGTAAGTGTATTATCATAAAATATTTCTACCAAAGGATCTATAAAACCAAATGATCACTTGTACCTTTGTAACATTAAATTATGAGCTCCTTGAGGGAAGAAGTGATTTTTTTTGGCCTTTCTTTTTAACACCAGAGCTTAGGTGCTCAATCATAGATTCAGTTTTGCTGTCATTTGTCTAAGGAAAAGAATGCCCAAGTTTGTGGCTTTGGAAACACTCAGAAGGGTTGAAGTCTCTTTCATAGAAAAAAGATACCCAACTAATGCCATCATGGATGCTTCAAGAATATAATGATGATAATGAGATGGTGGAGGAGAGCTGACAGGCATGTATAATATTTGAAGATTTGGAAACATTTCACACACATCTCATCTGATCTTCACTAACAGCCCTGGAAAGCAGATATTACAGGTCATAGTTAATATTATTCCCATTTTACAGATGAGAAAAACTGAGATCCAGAGAGATGGTGATGGACCTCTGACCACATATAGATAGCAATAGATAGCAAACTCTGAAGGCAGTATTTCAGTCCAGTCTCTCCTGGCCAGGGACAGATTAAGACCTTTTTAAAAATTTTTTTAAACCCTTACCTTCTGTCTTAGAATCCATATTGTATATTGGTTCCAAAGCAGAAGAGTGGTAAGGGTTAGGCAATGTGGGTTAAGTGACTTGCCCAGGATCACACAGCTGGGAAGTATCTGAGACCAGATTTGAACGTAGGACCTCCAGTCTCTAGGCCTGGCTCTCAATCCACTGAGCTACCCAGCTGCCCCCCAGATTAAGATCTTTATAGGTAGGGGGCAATTAGGTGGTTCAGCAGATGGAGAGCCAAGCCTAGAGAAAGGAGGACCTGGGTTCAAATTTGATCAGAGACTATCTGACTGTGACTTTAAGCACTTAGTCTCCATTGCCTAGCCCATATCACTTTTCTGCCTTAGAACCAAGATGGAAAGTAAGAGTTTTTATCTAAAAAACAAAAGAAGATCCTTATTGGGTAAAGCCTTTTTGTTTAATAGATCCTTTGGTGGATATATTTTTACAAGTGGGTCTGATAATATAATATTTGAAAAGTCTTATAACAGGTTATTAATATTTAAATAATATTTAAATATTATAAATTTATATATAATTTTATTATATAAATTTAGTAATATGTAATTATAAAATATAATTTTCAAAACTTTCAAAACTTTAAAGATTTGTCAGCTTCCCACACAAAACTCACTTTGTTATGGTTTTATTATATAAATATTTACATATAAAAATGGAAATGGCCAAATATGTCCTTCAAAATCCTTTATAATTGCATTATCTGAATCTACAGGATACTTAGACCTCTCTCCTACTTTCTCTCTTCCTCTCTGAAGAAGTGTTTTTAGTCTGATTTCGTTGGTCGTCTCCTCAGAATCCATGTAGCTAGGTAGAGAATTGTCTTTTTTAGCAATGGACTGACTGAGAACAGAATGAGAGGAATCCTCTCCCCAGAGGTCCTCTGGTTTGGCCAGAGCACCAGAGTCCAAGACATACTTGAAATCATTTCAATCTAGATTCCTTATCTGGTCAGACAGTTTTTTTGTCTACCTTATCATAGGGTAGATCTGCTGATGTGGCTTGAGGGAAGAGAACACATAACACCTTCCTGTGTTGCAAGACAAGACGGAGCTTATGGGGGCCAATTCTGAGCAGGTTTCCACCTGTGGAAGTGCTTCTTGTTTGGACAAGGCTCTGCCTGGTCTGACTTCCTCAGAACTATGTAACTATGGTCACTCCCCCTCCACACACACACACACACACACACATCCTCACCTCCCTCCCCAACTTTTGTCTGTCTCCTTCAACCCTGAAATGGAAATGACTTTAACATAGCCCGAATTTGACTTAAGAGCAAGTATAAACTCACAGGATATGACCGTTTCAAGGGACCCCCTGAAAATGAGGAGCTTTGGACCAAATGGGTAAACAATCAGACCAGAACCGTAAAGTGCAAATGAAGAAACTTAGCAAAAGTGGAATAATACGTTTGGAGTCAGAAGAGAACTGAAGTCCAAGAGAGTTCAAAGGGACCCACACGTAGACCTGGAGGAGCTGGAAATTTCCCTTTCCTGGAAGGGAAATTAGACACATACTACCTACACACATACATGTTTGCATAATCTACCATGTATGTATATGTGGATACACATCCTCATATGCATGTATATAGGCACACATATATACACAGAGATACATATGAGTATATGTACATTTCCTTGAGTGTGTATATATATAAATATATATATAAGTGTGTTGTGTATATATGAATCTATATACTTTTATATATATAACACATCTGAATGTATACATGCATATATACATGGGAAATTATATTGATACACATATATAGATACATTTATCTATAGATGAGTATATCTTCAAATGTATATGTATACATGTATATACCTATATGTTTATGTGTAATTCCCCATGTATGTATTGCATATTTATATATAGATTGTTATGGATGTATTTATACCCACACAAACATATACATGCATATGATCTCCCATGTGTGCTTATACATATGCATATATGTGCATACTAACAGAGATATTATATGCGTAAATGCATAGACACACCTGCTTACATGTGTGCATGTACACACATGTGTCAATATAAAGAAATATTTGTCTATATAATTGTACCTATATGCTGCTATATAATTTCCCGTGTATACATATATTTGTTTATGCAGATGTATTATATATGTAGAAATATATATAGGGATACACATATACATATACACACACTCATATATACATGTGTATACATATATGTATATCAATATAATTTCCCATGTTTATGTGTATTGATACATTCAGATGTGTTATACATGTAACGTATATAGATATAAACCATGTCGCCATGTATGTACATGCATGTAGCATATGTGTATCAATATAATTTCCCACAGACACCTATTTGTACATATAGATGCATTATATAGGTATAGGTATGTAAATAAAAATATACCTATGTACACATGTACATGTATCTGTGTATAGCAGTATAATTTCCCATGTATATATATTTGTACATACAGATGGTATATATAAATATATAGATACATATACCTATATATAAGTGTGTATATATAGATATATTTAATGCATGTATGACTTTATATGTATAAATGTATATCTGTGTGTATACATATACACATATGCATGCATATCTGTGCAATGTGGCAGCTAGGTGGCAGAGTGCTGGGTCTGGAGTCAGGAAGACTAAATTTCTTGAGTTCAAATATGGCTGTAGACACTTATTAACTGTGTGACCTTTGGCAAGTAATGTAACCCTGTTTGCCTCAGTTTCCTCATCTGTAAAATGAATTGGAGAAGGAAATGGCAAACCACTCTGGTATCTTTTTTTTTTTTTTTAAATCCTTACCTTCCAGGCTCCAAGGCAGAAGAGTGGTAAGGGCTAGGCAATGGGGGTCAAGTGACTTGCCCAGGGTCACACAGCTGGGAAGTGTCTGAGGTCAGATTTGAACCTAGGACCTCCGGTCTCTAGGGCTAGCTCTCAACACACTGAGCTACCCAGCTGCCCCCCCACTCTGGTATCTTTGCCAAGAAAGTTGCTAATGGGGTTATAAAGAGTGAGATGTGATTGAAACTACTGAACAACACAATTAGAAGGTTGCTTCCAAAAGGAGTGAGTTCTCTCTCATTAAAGGTCATAAAGTAAAGGCTTAATGGCCTATTGCCTTTCTTTTAACACCAGAGGTTAGGTTCTTAGACAAGGTTTATTGACTATTTGACATTTAAAACCTTTCTTATCCTGGCTCCATCTTACACCTCCACGTGTATTATCTAGTACCCCATACCCTTGGTTCAAGCATCTTGACTTTCTTGCTCTTCCTCACATTTGTCACAGTCACATCTCCTTTACTTTGGTTGTTCCCCATTCTTTTCTTAGCTAAACCTAATGGAATCCTTGGTTTCCTTCAAAATTCTCCTTAAGTTCTACCCTCTGCTGGAGGCCTTTCCTCATTTTCTCTTCCCCTCACTCTTTCCATTTGACTACCTTCATAAGCTTATGTTGAACCTGCTTTGTTTGCTGCTATTTAGTCTTTTCAATTGAGTCAAACTCTTCTTGATCCCATTTGGAGCTTCCTTGGCAGAGAGACTAGAGTGGTTTGCCATTTCCTTCTCCAGCTCATTTTTACAGATGAGGAAACTGAGGCAAATAAGATCAAGTGACTTGCCCAGGGCCACACAGATAGTAAGTGTCTGAGGCTGGATTTATACTCAGGTCTTTCTGACTCTTGGCCCAGAACTCTATCCACTACTCCCCCAGCTGACCCTGCTTTGTACACACACACACAGGGAAGATAGATGGGTAAGGAGTAGGGATAGAGTAAGGGTGAAGGGATAGTAGGGTTAGGGTAGAAGGGAGAGAGAATCACTGGAGCTGAGAGAAGGTCTGTGTAATTCTCCTTCTCCCTCACACTTTAAACACACAAGAAGGGTGCCCCTGAGCTGATGTTGTGGCAAGGATGAACAGAGACTGTGTCTCAATAAGTAGTCTTCTATGGGATTATGAAGTTTACTTGTCCTTAGGCCTTGACTGGTGCCCCAAGAAGACTTCCTTATCAGGTAGGCTGATGATCTCTGTTTGCTCTTTTGTTGTTTAGCCAAAGCTAAATGGCCAGCCTACCCCAACACCCTCTCTTCCTCCTTCTAACTCTCTTCCTTAACTTCTGTAATGATTTAGATCTGACTGCGGTTTTCTTCAAAACAAGAGTGGTTTAATAGTTCAAGTAACAAGGGAGGGAGGAGGTCAGTGGGAATAGGAAACCCTACAGGCCTAAGCAATCAGGTTGTCACTTCCTTCTTCACCCAAGCCAAATGACTCAGCCTTCAACGTCTCTTTTCCTCCCTCCTCTCTAATCACTTCACTATCCTACTCTAAACAGGTCACTAGTGTCCTTTTTGGGAAGGTAATGGGATGGGATGGGTCTTTGGGGTGACCCCTGTGAGGTTCAAGGGATCAGCACCCTTCAGCAGCAGTTGTTGTTCTTTTCCTTTCTTTAATCAATGATCCAAAGATGTCAGGGATCTTCTGTCTTCAGGGCAAAGGGAAATGGAGGCAAGGCTCTGGCACCACAGGTTTGGGGTCCTGAGCTCTGGTCCTTAACTCTTGTCTCCCAAGAGTTCACAGGGCAAAAGACCCCCTTCCAAGCTCTCAATCCCACAAGCCGTTTCTGCTCCTTCAACTGCCATTCTCCCTCCTGCCAACATTCTAAAATGGTTCCTTAGTCTCAGTTTTCCTTTCCATTCCTTTCCTATTCCTATTTCCTTTCATTCCCATTCATTTCCTTTCCTATATGTGTATACACATATATAAACACACGTATGTGTGTATACACAGAAATACATATGTATAAAATTTATTTAATAGATCAATATATACCAATTTTCATATAATACATGACATGTATGTATTATATAGTATACGTATATGTAAAGTGGTATATATTGATCTATTAAATAAATAAATTGAACATATTTGCCCATTTTGTGCCTTACACTGAAAGGTAAAAAGGCAAGAATGGCTTCATTTTTTGATTTTGTAACCCCAATGACTTATACAACTGTTGATGCCTCCTAAACCGTTAATAAAGGCTTGTTGAGTGACCAACTGGACATGTCGTAGAAAAGGCTCTTCTTCAAGTATGAGATGGACTAGACTTTTGAGTGGAACCAAACCACGGTTGGTGATTCATCCCAGGGGCAGCAAAATTTAAAGGAACAAGAATGTGATGCTGATGAAGAGGGATTGTGGTAGGATTCAGTAGGAGATCACTACAAGAACTGCTTAATTGTTTGTTAAATGCCTGCCACCTCTCAGGTACTTCTGGGCATATAAAGAAAGGTCAAACCAAAATAAAACCAAAACTGGTCCCTATTCTCAAAGAATGTTTAGTCTAATAGGGGATACAAAATGGAAACTATGTGCCACAAGATGCATACAAGAGAAATCGGAGATAATCTCTTAGGGAAGACATCAATTAAGGTGTAAAAGAAGGAAGGGGCAGGAGCAACAAAGGACTTTAAAAGCTAAAGATGTGGCCAGGTGGCTCAGAGGATAGAAAGCCAGGCCTGCAGATGGGAGGTCCTGAGTTCAAATGTAGCCTCAGACACTTCCTAACTATGACCCTGGGCAAGTCACTTAACCCCCATTGCCCAGCTTAGAGTTGATTCTAAGACAGAAAGTAAGGGTTAAAAAAAAAAACTAAACTAAAAAGGATTAGGCAAACAGATTCCTGATGATGTGGGCTGTCATTGGGTAGTGAAGGGTAGTAATAGGAATAGCACCCTCATACTCTGAAATCTTGCATTTCTCACTAGTTAGTACCAGTTAAACATCAACTGCAAAACCAGTAGTTTCAGCATTAGTCAAGCATGAATTGTAGATTGTTCAGTTATCCACTGTGTCCTGGATCTGTAATATTCTATACTGGGCATCAGCTTTGTGGCTATTCTGTTTCATGAATTACTCATATTGTTCTTAGAAACAATTATCGGCGAGACCTCTCCTGTGTTGACAAATGATGAAAAGGTGGACAACAGGGGAACATGGAACCTGCTCATTGGGGACTCTCATTCCAGAAGAATACCCCAATCTTGCACACATTCCTTATTCCCTATAGCAACAAACCCCGAAACATACCTCCACCTGAGTTTGGAATGGGAGGCACCAAGCTACCAGACCCTAGTAAATATGCCAACCATGGTCTACAGGGTATGGAAGCTGCCACTTTACAGTAGAAGCTGCCACTCTACAATGGAAGCTTCCACTCTACAGTGGAGCTGCTACTCCATAATATCAACTCCAAAGAGGCTACTCTACTAGCCCCTGGGCTTTTCCATTAGCCAAAAGACTACCTGATTAGTTCCCAGATGATTCTACAAGCTGTTAGGCAATTACTGCACCATAAACAACTTCTTCAAATACAATTTTTTTCTTACTTCTGTCTTGAATGGAATTTGAGTCCCTTGATCTTGGGGTGAGACCCTGTTACAAACTTGGGTGTGTTTCTCCCAGATATCAATGGCATCCTCTGGTCTTTCCTTATGCAGACCAGAATTTCTGCAGTTTGTTTCTGCATTCCCAATGTAGTAATGTCTCTCCTCTAGCCCATTGCTGCCTCAATGGAGTAAGCCTTCTAAACCCATTGAAAAAAATGGTCCATTAAGACCTTGCCTCTGAGGTCTCTTCTAACTCTTAATTTTCTGTGATTCTGCTTAGAGGAAAAAGCCTGAGAGTCAACAGACAAGAGTTCTGGTTTCTGTTCCATGATTCTTTCTATGACATTTTGCCTCATCTCAACTATGATTTTTTTCTTCTGTAAAATAAAAGGATTGGTGTAGAAAGTGTACTGTTATCTCCCTCACACTAGGCCAGAAAAAATCTTTGCCAGAAGAGGAACTTTTTTTAACCCCTTACCTTCTGCCTTAGAATCAATACTATATATTAGTTCCAAGGCAGAAGAGTGTTAAGGACTAGGTAATGGGGGTCAAGTGACTTGCCCAGGGTCACACAGCTGGGAAGTGTCTGAGGCAAGATTTGAACCTAGGACCTCCCATCTCTAGGCCTGGCTCTCAATCCACTGAGCTACCCAGCTATCCCTGAAGAGGAACTTTTGAAACACTGGTCCATGTGAAATGGCCAAAGGGAACATTTTATATCTTTGGTGGTTTCAATTGGTGTTCATGCTAGAAAACAAGCCAAAATTCAGAAGACCTATCTACTTATCTTCAAACTTATCTCTTACAATTTTATGCTTTTAAAAGCTAGCAATCTGTTATTTTTACTCAAACTTTTCCATTTATCATTCTCTATCTGCTTCTAGATCTCATCTTCTTTGTTCTCATGACGTCCTTTGGTTCCCTCAATCCTCAGTACCTCCCGCTCCCCAGTCCCAACCACCAGTCTCTAGTTTCTCTTCTCTCCCTCAAGTTTCTCCAGGTCCTCAGACTATTTTTACCAGCTGTCTTCCCCCTGGATACTAAAAGTGCTAGTAGAAAACATGAAATACTGCTAATTGGGTCCAGAACAGTTTATTCTCTCTATTCTTGCCTGTGTCCTTAGTGTAGCAAGGGAATCCGTCCTTTGATCCCTCCATAATTCTTTGCCTCTGTCCAAACCTTGTCTTCTGTTCACCTGTCCAACACTGTGTCTGTCTCCATCCTTTAAGCAGAAGTCTGTACCTCAATCTTTACTGAAAAAACAAAACAAAACAGAGCTCTTTGTCCTGAGCTCATCTTCTCCCACATTCTGTATCTCAGAACCCTTTGACATCATAACCAATCCTCTTTCTCTATGCTACATTTTTTTGATGAAGACATGGTTTTTCTCCTCACCAAGGCCAATCCTTTTACCAAGACCCCCTGATCTCCTCTTGTCCAACAAACATTACATTCCCAAACCTCACCTTTAGCTCCTTCCTAGCTACTGGCTCATTCCTTGCTTCCTATGAATGTTCCCAGTTCTCCTTCATCCTTAACATACCCCACCAAGCCCCACCTCACTGCCATTTTCTTTTAGCTATTATCTCATATGTGTGTAGTGAATAGACCACATTCCTGGAATCAGTGAGACATGAGTTAGAATCCTTCCTCAGTTATTTAATGGCTCTATGACCTGACCCTGGACATGTCTCCAAAACTATGTTTGCCTCAGTTTCCTCATCTATATAAATGAAAATAATGGTAGCACCTACTTCATAGGGTCATTATGAAAAATCAAGTGAGATACAAAGCATGTAAAATACTTTGCAGACTTTAAAGTTTTACCTACATGTTACCTATTTCTATTTCTCTTACCTACTCTGTGCTCCCATCGGGCTACTGGGCAGAGGGGCAGGGGATGTGAAAAAATGTCATCAGGTGTAGTGGAGAGGGGGAAGGGAGTAGTTCCACCTGAGTTCCTCTGCCTTTCTAGTAATGAACTCTGGGTGAGGAGAGAGGGCCAAGTGCCCACAGAGAGTGCTCTGTGTGCCATCTTTGGCACTTGTACCATAGGGTCACCATCACTGGCCTAGAGCAATTCTCTACATTCTCAGATTTGATCATAACTTCTTTAATCCTAATGAACTCAATTATCATCATAATGCAGATGACTGCTGGATTATATATCTGGCCCTCCTCTCCCTCTCCTGATTTCCATTGTGTTCAGTTGTTTCAGTTGTGACTGACTCTTGATGTCCCCATTTGGGATTTTCTTGGCAAAGATGTTAGAAAGGTTTATTATTTTCTTTTTCCAGCTTATTATATAGATAAGGAAACTAAGGCAAATTCTGTTAAGAGACTTGCCCAGGGTCACATAGCTAGTAAGTGCCTGAGGTCAGATTTGAATTCTGACTTAGACCTGGCATTGCTATCTACTGAGTCACCCAGTTTCCATGTTCATTCCACCTATTGGACATTTCAAAGTACATGCCTATGGAATCTCAAATTCAATGATTATAAAACAAAACTAATTTTATTTCTTCTTCAAAACAATTTCTTATCTAATCTTCCCTATTCTGTTGAGGATAACATGATCCTTCTGCTCTCATAGGTTCATAACCTCAGAATTATTCTCAAATACGCTTGCTCTTCCCCAATAAGTATATTTAATGACTTGCCAAGTCTTGTAAAGTTTCCCTCCAGAATCTCTCTCTGGCTATCCCCTTCTCGAACAGCACCACCCTAATTCCTCATCACCTCACAACTAGACTGTTTCCATAGCTTCTAATCTCTTACCATTCCATCATAACTGCTAAAGTGTTATTACGAAGAGCCAGGTTTGATCATGTCTTTCTATATTACTCAGGAAATTCCAGTGGTTCCCTATTATCTCTAGCATCAAACACCACCACCTCTGTTTGCCATTTAAAACACTTCACCACCTGTCTCCAACATACCTTTACTATGAATAACTCCCCTTTATACATTTTTGGTCTGAGAGACCAAATAAGTCACTTGTTGAAGCGTAGAGATTTCTCATTGATATGGGGACCTTTATTGGACTAGATTTAATGCAGATGTCATTCCTAAGCTCCTAGATTAATTTCCTTAAATTTGGCAATGCCTAAAGGAGGCTGACTGTGTTAACTCTTATCTTTCTATTTTGACTACAATTTGCTAAAAAAAAAATTGTTAGGCTTCCTACTCCTCAATCTGTCTGCCACCATCCTTTTATATTTTCTTTCATGTTTGTGATTGCCTAGAAGTTTGATTCTCAATTGGTATTCTCCTTCTTTTTATTAATTGTATCCCTAGTGTTTAGTATAGTGCCAGATACATAGTAGGTACTTAATGCATATTTATTGGATTGGATTAGACTTATAGTCTGGAACCCATAGAAGTTTGCTTCCTAGATCTAGGGATATGTCTGTAATATCCATCATCAGGATATAGAACACTAAGATATATGTCTAAAGCACAGAAGTCCTTGACTTTAAAGAGTTTACAATCTAGAAGATGGAAAAAATATCAACCTAGGACACACAAGGCAGAGAAATAATCCAGGTGGGTTAAAGAATAGACGGCATAGCGATAAGGAATCTGAGAAAAGGTACTTTGGAGCAAAATTTTGGAAAGCCATAAGTACTAAGAGTTAGACTAGAGTTGGTGGGGTAGATTCACAAAGATGCAATAATGTGTTTAATTGCTAGCAGATGATCTCTTGAAAACTGTCCTACTGAGGTTGCTAGTTGATCCTGGATTCAAATATAGCCTCAGGGACTTCCTAAGTGTGTGACCCTGGACGAGTCACTTAACCCTAACTGCCTAATCTTTACTACTCTTCTACCTTGGAATAGATACTTAATATTGATTTTAAGATGGAAGGTAAGGGGAAAGAGAAAAAGGAAGAGAGAAAATGAGAAAGAGAAAGAGAGAGACAGAGGGAGGGAAGGAGAAAGGGAGAAAGAGAGAGGAGGGACGAAAAAGGAAGGAGGAAGGAAGAGAGGGAGGAAGAAGGAAAGGAAGGAAGGAAAGAAGGAAGGAAGAAAGGGAGGGAGGGAGGGAGGGAGAGAGGAAAAGAGAGAGCGAGGAAGAAGGAAAGGAAGGAAGGAAACTGTTCTATTCTTTGTTATAAGTAAATCCACTTTTCTTATCAGTGGCTATCACAAGTATCTTACTGGAAAGTGTTAAGATAACAGTATTAAGGCCTGTGTGCCTATTTTTCTGTGACTAACTTCTCCCCAGCAACATCGAAAGGTGAAACAGTAATCCTTGTTTCAGAAGGAGCCTCTGGGCCAATGAAATGTTAGTTTACAGATCACTCCTATAAGATTTAAATTAATGTCCAACACTGCAAGTATTAATTTTATAAAGTTTATTAATAATCACTTGAAGTAGAAGAAATGAAAAGGAAATAGAAGTATAAAAACCTAATTATCTAACAAAAGTAAACCCACATTAGTAAGTTCTCCTGGCTTTTAAAAACCCGCTTCCCCAGCTGCCTGTGATCACAAGAAGAAAGAGTGAGAGGCGGGACTACACAAAATTTATATCCTGCCTACATCAGCACTTAATGTGAGAAGAAGAGTGGGGTGCTGGGAATTGTAGTTCTGAGGTTCAGATTCCAATTACACAATTCCAGGACTAAACTTTAATTTACCCAAAGAGAGAAGGTTGTTACCTGAAAGCAAACTTTGTGCCAAGGTTAAGGGACCCAGGAATGGGTGGGAGATGGGAAAAAACATGTGGAAAATTAGGTTTTAGGATACCTTCTTGACTATTTTTGTTCATGAATTTCTCTATTATAGATAGCTATTTATGAACATTGATCCCTGCAACTCTTTTATCTTCAGGAACATAAATAATTCTGAGTTGGCTTGATTTTTGCTTTTAGTGCATACATTTTCATTTTTAAATGCTTTTATTTAATGCTTTTAATGCATACATTTTCATCTATACATAAAATATGTGGGTCACACTTTATACATGCAGGAAATGAAACATTTGGGTGCTATTTAAGCTGCTAGGTAATGTCAGAGTTTAGGGCTTGGAGTCAGGAAGACCTAATTTAGAATCTTACCCTGGACACCAGTTGAGTGACCCTAGAGAAATTATTTGGCCTCTCCACTTATGCCTCAGTTTTTAACCTAAAAATAGGGATGCTAGCATTTGCTTTACAGGGTTGTTGTGCTCAAATTAAAATATGTAATTATTGTTGTTGAGTCATTTCTGTAGTGTCCAAACTTTTGTGACCCAATTGAGGGTTTTCTTGGCAAAGTGGTTTGACATTTTCTTCTAACTCATTTTGCAGATAACATATATAAAGCATTTTACAAACCTTAAAGCTCTTTGTAAATCTAAAACAGAGCTATTATTATCCTTATTTACAATACGTAAACTTGACCAAGATCATAGTGGTAAGCCACAGTCAATGATTCTATCTCACGGGAACTCTATGTCACGAGTGCAAGAGTTTATGAACAGTATTGTCCAATAAGGAAGATTTAAAACGTAAATTTTGGAGTGATGATCAGGACATTCACATGGATGTACAAAGACAGTTTTTGCCCGTCTTTCCAATGCAGGTGGAGCTGAGACAAAGTACCATCTCCAAGACTGTAGAAGAGGTGAAGAAAATCATCCATGAATTGACCTCAGTAATCAGTCTCAAAGACATTAGATTCCAACCCATTTCTAAATCAGACCTTTACAATGAGAACATAAAGGTAAGAGATGGTGGCTGTTTTTAGATTTAATGTCTACTGTAGAAACTAAATGATTTAAATAACTTATAAATACTTTAAAAATAAATAAATAATAAATATTTTAAAAATAACTTCAAATAACAAATTTGGTAGTTTTAAAAAATTACTTTTAAATAAATAAATAACAAGCACATTTAATAAATATTAAAAAAATATATTTGTGCTTGACCCCACAGAGCAGAACAAGCACTATTGGATAAAAATTCCAAGGAAATAGACTTTAACTGAAAAAAAATGGGGGAAAGTTCTAATAGTTAAAGCTGTATAACAATAGAAAGGGTCACCTTGGAGAGATCTTTAGTGCTCTGTCCCCAGAGAAGTTTCTGTAGACTCTAGATGATATCTTAAGGATGAAATGGTAGAAAGAATTACTGCACTGCATTGCAGAGGTGTCCAACTCCCAGATTCACATATGGCTGGCAAAACTACCTATAAAACTCCCAAGCATGGCCAAACAAAGTTAAAATATAATTGGGGAGGTGCATACTGGTAACTAAGATGGCAGAGTAAAGAAATCTCTTTATATAAGATAGCAGAGCTCACAGAAATCATCTCTAATCTCAAAATTCTCTATCTGTAAATAAAATCTCTGAGACAGAGCTCCAAGCCAATACTGTTTATTAAAGGAACCAATCCCCTTCAACAAAAAGGATGTCAGATCTTTCTCATGATATGAGACACCCCCTTGTTCCAAGGTACAACACTTATAGCCTTTAAGTTCAAACATAATCTATTAATGCAATCCATTTTGGACTGGTACAATTAAAAATATACATTTTCATTAGTGGATTAAAATTAGACAAGAGTAGGGGTGACCAGAGGGTCCCCATGGTTGGAATATGTAATGAAAGGGCCTTGTGGAAGCGTTGAGAAGGTCATGTTCTTATGAGGGTTAGTTAGTTAGTTAGTTAGTTAGTTAGTTAGTTAGTTAGTCCTAGTTAGACTAGGACAGAGGATCTCAAAATAGCCGGGAATTTTCCATTTACTCTTATGATATCCTATGTCATGAGGAACTTAGATGGTCAAAACTAAAGTGGGGACCCTGTAACTGTGGCCAAGCAAGGGGCATGTCCATAGAAATTTAATAATATTGCATGAAGAAAACTCCTTCAGCTGCCTATATTAAAATAATTACCCATAATTGTGGTGTGAAATCAGGATTAGTTAATTATTCTTAATTCAATAGATGTATATTAATATCTGTTAACATAAGAAAATTAATTGCTATTTCTATTGAATCACATTAAACTGAATAATGCTAGTTGGAAATTTAAAAAGGGGTAGAATCATTGATTTAGGATGAGCAGGGGTCTATTCAAATAGGGTAAGGATCAACTTATTTCTCGTACATTCATATGCACAAAAAGAAAAAAAATATCACCTCAAAACAAACATTTCACTGGGTTGAGGAGGGAAAGTAACCCATAAAGTGTCATAGTAGGGGAAACAGCATGATGCAGACCATCTTAACACACTGCCACATTGTCCAGGGCAATGAACCAGGAGAGAGGACCAGTGTAATCATTAAAATGGGTTTGACAAATATAAGAATTAAAACAATTATTGTGATTGCCATTTATAACAATTAATTCAAGTCAAAAGGCTATTAGTAGTTTTAGTAGCTTTATTACAGCAAGGTTCAAGAAAGTAAAGGGGAAAATACAGGAAGGAGGTAGAAGATATTGCCTAGCCAAATTCCCTAAGTCTGGATTTGAAGAAATTCAGCTCAGTTCCGACAAAGGCTCCCTCGGGTTCCAATCTCCAATCAGGAGTTACAGTAGTCTCTTCAGCAAGAGTCTTACCAGTGCAGAATCAATTTCCAATGCAGAAGTCCAAGGCAGAAGAATCCCTCCAATGTAGAAGACCCTCCAACACAGAAGTAGTCTAACACAGACACCCATGCAGCAGAATCCCTCTTTCAGCAAGAGTCACCAAGGCAGCAGAATGAGTCAGAATGCCCTTGGCTGGCTTTTATAGGCAGTGTTCTCCATGTCACTTCCTCTCTCCCTGGTTTCTACTTCCTTTCACTGTGGGCTGGTCTATCAAATCTCAGGAACCAATCAGAGTCTCCCAATTTGCCAACTCCCCAAATCTTGAATGGACCAAAGGTAAATGGAAGTACACAAATACATTGAAGAAAAAACTCCTTAAAGACTAGAATGAACCAAATGGAAATGGAAGCCAAAAACAACAACAAACCCACTAAAGGGGGGGAAAAACCTTCTTAAAGAGTAGAATTAACCAAATGAAAGAAAAAACATAAAAGTTGAAGGAAGATTAAAAACTTCCTAACAGAATTGGGCCAATGGAAGCTAATGACTCTATAAAATATCAGGCAACAATAAGACAGAATCAAAAGAATGAAAAAAATAGAAGAAAATATGGATATTTCACTGTTAAAAGAACTGACCTGGAAAATAGATCTAGGAGAGACAATTTAAGACTAATCAGAATACTTAAAACCTATGATCAAAAAGAAAGCCTGAACACCATATTAAAAGAAATTTCCCTGATATCCTTGAACAAGAAAGGAAAATAGACATTGAAAGAGTACTCAAAGAGATCCCAAAATAAAACATCCTAGGACAGTTATAGCCAAATTCCAGAACTCCCAGGCCAAGGGAAAAATACCACAAGCAGCCAGAAGGAAATATTTCAAATACCATGGAGTCGGTCAGAATTACACAGGGCCTAGCAGCTTCTACATTAAAGGACTAGAGGTAGACCAGCTAGGTGACTCAGTGGCTAGATGTGAGATGAAAAGTCCCAAGTTCAAATCTAGTCCTAGACACTTCCTTAGCTGTGTGACCCTGGAAACATCACTTAACCCTAATTGCCTAGTAGATCTTACAGTCTGAGAACAAAAAGAAACCCTACTTAAGCCTGAATATATAGTATGAACATATGCAGGATATAGTATTTTTAAAAGAGTAGGGATGGAATAGTCATGGGGAAAAAAGTGAGCAAAATCTCTATCGCCTTTTTACCTGAAGTGATAATCAGATCAACTCAAATAGAAAGCCAGTTCTTGAGACTGTGAGTTCTGTATTTGTGTGCTAATTCTGAATTTGATGGGAAAAAATACATATCAACCAAAAATATTCATAATTTCCCATAAAAAGTATTTTAGATTTATACAATCCAAAGAGAAACAAGAGTATATCATAAGAGGTATTTTAGCAGACAAAATGGTAGACTGATAATCTCTAAAGAAAGAATAAATAGATGGAAAAAAGAAGGTGCAGCCAAAGGGAACTTGAACTTAGACCACATCACACTGAAGCCCTCACCACAATTTGGGCTGTGTTGTTGTCATCCAGTGGGGTCCAGAAAGACCACTGTGTGAAGAGCAAGTTTCCTGTCAGTAAGATTTGGTTATTCTTTTCATCAGTACTAAACTCTCTACCTTTTTTTCTTTAAATGAGATGCTTATTTAGAAAATGACAAATTTCACAGCATTAGAGTAGATCTTTCTCAAAGAACAATAAGCTGTTGTAAGAATAGAATGAAGTCAAAATTCAAATGAGTGCTCCAGAGCATTATGACCCAGTTGTAAAAAATATAAAACAAAGAAGTCACATTCTACATGTTATTTCATTTAGCTTCAAATGGGAAATCAAAAGGGTTGTCTCTTAAGTCCTGCAGTGTTAGCTAAGGAATATATGTTCAATAGATACTTGAATTGATTGAAATCTGGGATGAAATAAAATAATTCTGTGTAGTTGAAATTAAATTGTTAAAAGCTACTATCATCCTCTTAACATAAGGATTAATTATTTTATAAATGGTGACCATGATAATTTTTAAACTAATATTATATTTCCAAACCGATTTCTAAATATAATATTGATATTAATTTTTAATATTATAGCTCTATCCTTTGAACTATCTAGCTACCCCCTGTGACTGAAAAAATGTGGGTTCAAGACTTTGAATTGCCAAAACGGTAAAGATAATTTTTAGTGTCTTGATTTAAATAAAAAATAAGTGGTCGCCATGGGAAAATTCCCAAAATATTGGAAATACCCGTCAGCTGGGTTTTATGGAGATTTTAATTAATACAAATGAAGAAATTAAAGAAAGGGAGAAAGAGAGAGAGAGAGCCAGAGGAAATAGTAGGAAAGGGCCTAGGCCATTGGCCTGAGCCCTAGGCCTGAGCTTTAAGAGAGACTAGTCATTCCTTAATCACTCACCACAAGATCGTTCCAAGCAAGCTCTAGTGTTCAGAGAGACCAGCTCCTATTCAGCTTCCAAAGCTGAACTAACTTCAGAGGCCTGAACTCCTTCCTTTTAAAGAACATTTTTTCTTGTGTCACCTCCCCTAAATTTTCACATCTACCAATCACAGTAGACACTTTTCCTAGAACTGCCCATTCTTAGTTTTCACCACTCTTTAGTTCTTACCTTCTCTGGGTAGATTATATCTTCTGAGTACTTCACACCTCTTTGCTAAGCTTGCCCTTTGTAAGTTGCTTGACCTTTTAGTGATTAATTTGACTTTCATAGGTACTTTGCACCCTTTTGTATTAGATCTAAAAATAGACCTAGTTTAAGGTTTTGGCCTCACTATCAGTAAGGGTTAGGGACTTTTTCTCATTGTTCCATCAAGAGTTTTAAAACTTTATCTTCCCCTAAAGTATGCCCAAGTATGGGTGGAGTAATGTTAGAGTTCCCAATACATTCCTGACCAAGTACCTTCATTGTTTAAAATGGGGAATAGCCTTAACCAAATGTTCCAAGGTAGAGTCTGGGAAATTTTAAGATTCACAGTCCTCCCTGATAATCATTGGGAGACTAGTCTCCCAACTGATCATTTAACATAATCATCTTATAGTCCTAAACACTTCTAACTACAGATTCATACAATATTCAATTTTCTAAGAAGAAATTAGAGTAGTTAGGGAGGAATAGAAAAGAAAGAAAGCAAAACCAATGTTTTGCGAGGTGCATTGACAGAAAGCCAAATTAGGGGCAGTCCCTTTTGGCATAAATGTGTACATTTACAATAAATGTTTAATCAAACTTCAGTTCAATCAACCACACCCAAAGTTCATTCTTAATCTTCTTGATGTAGTGTGGGTTTTCAGGCATCTTTCTGCAACAGTTCATTCTCTGGATTTAGGAGTTAGCAAGCTTCTTCCTTGAAGATCTTTCCTTGAACAAAATCAAAATCTTAGATTTTTATAAAAATGTAATCTCAAACAAAAAAAAAACTTGGATTTTAAATTAAAATACAATACCCCCTGAAGTAGGTGTTAAAAAACATCCAGTTCAGCTCAGGATGCAATGTTGAGTTATGGTGGTGTATGTCAATTATCAAAAGAATTGAAAAACAACAAAAAACATAAGAAAAAAAATCCAAAATAGGCCCTTGTATAGGTCCAATTTAAAGCAGTTTCTATCCCACAAGTCTGTAGGACAGAATGCAGTAATATTTCACTTACCCATTTGCAGCCAAGACTACAGGAAGTTGCCATACTATAAGAAGAAAAGGAACTAGAATTCTATTTTGATAGGGAAGTCTCATTCCCTCATCTGATTTTTGACATTCTCAGGGATATAGGGAACCAGCATGATAGTCAAATTTTGTACTTGTATGAGTACTTCACGAAAAGTGTAGATACAAGGAAGTCCTATGATTTAACCTATGTCAAGCATTGCAACCTCGAGTCTCACATTAGTTTTTTTCTGTATGCTCTTTTTGGCACTATTCAGGTTAAGTTTGTGCTCCTTGTTTTTATCCCATTTCCTGGAACCAAATACAAACATTAATCACAGTCCCATAACATTTTTCAATAAATGGCAGGTTCCCATAGCTTAAAGCTTTGGGGTATGCATTGATATTATAGCAAGAATATATATATCAAACTTGTATTACTGCAGAAAATAATATTGATTATATGTACCTTTAGTACAAGAAATGAGAAAAAGAAAAAGAATCGAATATTCTAATCAAAATAAAAGCAATAATAAATAAGGAGGAAAAAATCAGTTATTCAATGTGACCTCAAAAAACAGCATCCATTTGTCTATGGATTATTATCTCCAATGCATGTGATAGGATACAGTCATCAATCTCAACAGAAGATTCTCTCTTTACATGTGAGCAATGAATCCAAAAGTCCTTCTTTCCAACCTTTATAGATGTTGGAGTAGTTAACAATATTTGGAATGGTCCTTCCCACGAAGGCTGAGTTGTTCTAGTACGCTTGAAATTCTTAATATACACTTTGTCTCCTGGGTTCAGGTCATGAAGAGAAAAGTCTAGTGGTCCGGCTTGTACTGCAGCTCCGGATTCATAAAGTTCACGCAGTTTGTGCTTTAATTCCTGTATATAGGAAGCAATAGTAGTATCTCCCCCTAATAGTGAAGTATATGCAGGGGGAAAAGGTTTAGCCTGTATAGGCAGATGTCCAAAAAGCATCTCAAATAATGAGATGTGTAGGTCTCCTCTAGGCCTGCTTCTAAGATAAAATAGGGCCAGAGGGAGAATTTCAGGCCATTACTGGGGATGATATGGAACATGGAATTTGGGACTTATCCTCAAGCAAGAATATATCTGATTTAAGACAGCATCAGTAAAATGACTTCCTTTATCTGAATCAATATGTGCTGGCAGTCCAAATCGAGAAATAATTTCCTTTAAAAGTACCTTAGTAACAAAAGCTGCTGTGCCTCGGGTCACAGGAAATGCTTCCAGCCATCTGGTTAGTTGATCTACAATGACTAGACAAAATTTATAAAGTCCAGCCTTTGGCATTGTTATGAAATCTATCTGTAGATGTTCAAAAGATGTGTAAGCCAGAGGACGTCCCCCAAAGGCTTTTCCACGATATGCATGTTGGTTATATGCCTGGCAAATAGGGCAGGCTGAACATACTTT
Source organism: Monodelphis domestica (assembly GCF_027887165.1). Classification (NCBI taxonomy): domain Eukaryota; kingdom Metazoa; phylum Chordata; class Mammalia; order Didelphimorphia; family Didelphidae; genus Monodelphis; species Monodelphis domestica. The sequence goes on from NC_077228.1 coordinate 487,625,968, forward strand.
AGAGGCTATAGTAGTTATACCAGGGGCTATCCATACTCTCTTAACAGAGTCCATGATGCCCTGGGTACCAAAGTGACCATTATTATGAACAGATTGGCAAATTTGGTGATAGAAACATCTAGGGAGCAGGGGTTTTCCTTCAGATGACACCCACACTCCATTGATCTGTTTTGCTTTGAATTTTTTTTCCATTTTTCCACTTCCTTTTCATTATAGGAAAGTAATAAGTTTAAGTCCCACACCCCCTCCTTTAAGATTGCCTCTTAAAACTTAAAAAATTGCTTAGAACACTAAAAGCTTAAATGACTTTCCCAAGGTTATGCAGCCAGCATTTGTAGATGCATATAAGACCTTGAATTCAGGTCCTTTCCATTCAATCTGACCCTGTTTCTATTATGTCATATTTCCTATTTTTAGGAATATTATGCATCAAAATGAATTAATATTAAAGGAAGCAAGTTGTATTGTTTGTATTGAAGTTCCAAGTCATGTTCCTTATAAAACATTTCATTAAAAGGTGTACTCTCTGGCTACCATTTTCTCTTTGGCTCATGGTCATACTGTGTTCTAAGATAGGTCTAATTACGAAATCCTGTGAGAAAAGATAAGGGGTAGGGGAAGTTGGCAGTCTCCATTCCCATTGCTAGCTGTTCTTTTCTCAGAACTTTCAGACCCATCTTCCTAATAAACACCAGCTTGGAACAACATTTATTAAGCAGAGCATTGTGCTAGGTCCTGAGAACGGTATGAAGATAAATGACACAACCCCTGCCTTCGAGGCACTTATCATCTAAGTAGCAGAATACTTAAGCAACCATAATTCAGAATGATGTAACAAATGCAATGGAGAGGTGCAAACACTGCCATAGGAGAATGGAGGGAGAAGTCATGAATCTGCAGTGGCTAGTTTAACCAAGATAGTATTTACCTCCCTACTGTTTGTTTACTAGAAATGATCTTTTCCATCCTGGGTTAATGAATTCAGTTCCATGAATTCGACAAACATTTATTAATTACCTATCGTGCTAGTCTCTATGGTTATAAACACAGTAGTGAAATAGTCCCTACCCTCAAGAAACTTGCACTCTATTAGAGAGAAAGCACATATTCAAAAATAAATATATTAGGCAGCTAGGTGGTATAGCGGTCAGAGCACAGGACCTGGAATTGGAAAGCTTTGCCTTCCTCTATGGTGTCATACACTTCCTCATGATGTGATCCTTGGCAAATCACTTAATTTGTCTGACTCAGTATCTGCTTCTGTGAAGTGGGGAGAATAATAGCACTTCCCTCCTTCCCAGAGTGGTTGGGAGGATATAAGCCAATATCTGTAAAGCACTTTGAGAACCTGAAGGCATTATGTAAAGGCTAGATATTATTATTATGAAAACACCAAATTAATGCCTAAATCCCCTTTCTCTTATTGTCTCTCCTTTTTTCTCTCTGGCTTTACCTAGGTTTTGGCTCCTAACCAGTTCCTTATCACAGTCCCCCTTAAAGGACTGGTTGGGTATAAAAAACAACAGAACCGAAGGTGGCGGTATTATTCCTTGAGTGGCTCTCCCCAGGTCTCTCCAGTTCGGGATCCTGAAGATTTGTACCAATGGCTGGAAGTAAATCAGTTTTTGAAGTCTCTGCAGCAGTGGCATGAAATGGATGTGATTATGGAAGGAGACATCATACCAGCAAAGGTCCTTCAAGTGTTCCGGAATCTGGTGGATATCTCAATTAAGACCTGCAGCTGCTCTAGTGAGTCTAGGAGCTTACAAAAGAAATTTCATGGGATCTGATCTTAGAATTAGAGCTTGAAATAACCTTAGAGGTCATCTAATCCAAACCATTCATTTTATTGATGAGGAAACTGAGGCTAAGAGACTTTTAATTAATAAGGGGCATAGTAGAACATAGATTTTGGAATCAAGAGGTCTGAAGTCTTAGCAACTAGGTGGCTCAGTGGATTGAGAGCTAGCCTGGAGATGAGAGGTCCTAGGTTCAAATCATGCCTCATACACTTCCTAGGAAAACTATTTAACCCCCATGGCCCAACCCCACCCACTCTTCTGCCTTGGAACAAATATATGGTATTGATTCTAAGATGGAAAGAAAAGACAAATCAAACATCTCAAACAATTATAAACTGGATGACCTTGGGCAAGTCACATAATTACTCTTCATCCCAGCTTCCCATTTATAAATGTGGAAAATAATTACAAGGACCTCACAAGGTTTTGTGAGGATAAAATAAGATAATAAATTTAAAGTGTTTTGTCAATATTACACTCTGTAGAAATGTTAGCTATTGGTTATGGTTCAAGCTCAAATAATTTGTAATGAATCCAGAATTGGAACCTAGTTTCTCTCTGCATCCAAGTCTATTCTCTTTTCACTAAGTTCTCTTGCTCATAAAATGGTTACTTTATAGCTATAGATAATCTCAGTGTCTTATCCCTTAAATTTAAGTATCTGTGAAACAGTTCATCTTTCCCTCTAAGTAGGATAGAGTCTGTGCAAGACTTTAGAAACATGGCATATTATGGACAGTTAAGTGGCTCAGTAGATAGAGAGCCAGGTGTAGAGATAGGAGGTCCTGGGTTCAAATGTGGCCTCAGGCGCTTCCAAGATATGTGACCCTGGGCAAGTCTTAAACCACCACTGCCTAACCCCATGTTGGCAAACCTATGGCCTGAGTGCTGGAGGGGGCTGCTCTCCTCCTCCTCTCTATCTGAGGACATTTCTTACATGACCCACCCCTCTACCCAGCAGCCCAATGGGAGCTCTTCCTCCTTCCCTTGTCTGGGGTAAGGCTAAGGGGGCAGTGGTGGTCACGTGTGGCATGAGGATTGCAGTTTGGGCACTCAGCTTTTGAAAGGTTCACCATCACTGACTTAGCCCTTACTGCTCTTCTACCTTAGATTTGATATTTAGTATTGATTCCAAGATAGAAGGTAAGGATGTTTATTTAAAAAGAACAAAGAAAAATGAAACATAGCATGTTAGAGCTAAAAGGAATGAATGAATGAAAAAATACTTATTAATCCCTTGTTTTGTGCCAGTCACTATGTTTTGAGTGCTAAAGATATAAATAAGAAAAAACAAAAACAAAGACAATCCCTGCCCTTAAGGATTTTAATCAGGTAAGTCATCACATATTGAGAAATGGTTCTCAGGGGTGAGTCTGGGTCTGAGGAGTCATAAAGAGTTGATCTAAAAGGAAGTCAGTTGAGGAATCCTTCCCTGGAAGCAATGGTGTCATGGATTAATTACTATGCCCATAGCAAGGGGTAGAAAGTGGGTATGAATCAGGGATGCATAAGTGGGAGCTATATGGGGGGATGATCTGGGTAGGGATGGCTGGATGAGATTTGAAGATGAAACAAGGTCTGGTCTAGCATTTTGGGTCAGCTAGATATGATGGGCTAAGTGAGATTTTTTCTTTTCTTTCTTTTTTTTTTAAAAGTGAGATTTTTTTCCATTTTGTGGCTGAAACCCAGGGTGGGAGTTTCAGAGATTTCAAAGATGAGTGGATGAGTGTCCCCCAGGAGTCTGTGCATTGAATTCACGTTACAGATAAGGAATCCAACACTCAGATAAATAAGTTGCAGTTCTCCATAGGTTCATGCACTCTTCTGACTCCAAATCTGGTGCCCTTTCCATTATTCTACATTGCATCATGGATGACAACAAAAATCTATACATCTCTATATGTTTGTGTATATGTTTGCCCCTACATGCTTGTTTGTAATGTGTGTAGAATAAACAAAACCGTAAATCTCTGCCTAATTTTAAAGAGGATTGAAATGGTTAGGTGGCTTTTGTCAATAATACAGTACTGTGGGTCATTCATACCCAGTTAATTGTGTGATAAGGATAATGAATCTTTTGTACTACCTAGATTGATAAAGGAATGTTTCCTCTTTACACTATCTCTCTTTCATTCTTTGTGTAGTCATTGTCTTTGGGAGGTCTTGGTCTCTTATCTTACTTAAAGGAAGATAAGGACTAATCTATTAGAAAAGGAATTTTTCAGAGATTAGTATGTGAATAGAATGGCCTCCGAGCCAAATTTCAAGAGCTGTAACAAGATGGAATGGTGGAAGAGACTCAGAACCATGTTCTAGGAGGAACTAAGGATAGTTAGTGTAGAGAATAGATGTCCTGGGTTTGGAGGTAATGAAGGAGAATTGGGAAAACTGTTTTCCAATATCTGAGGCACTCTAATGGAGAATCCAGATTAGGTTTGTTTTTCAGGGCTTCTTAGGACAGAAGTATGATCAATGGGTCTATGAAAAACTAGGATGGACTTCCTTTATAGATAGTAAGTCCTCTGTCACCAGAAGTATTCAAGCAGAGGTTGGATCTCTAGGTTCTCTTTCAAATCTGTGACCAGAAGTCCAATGTGAAAAGACAAATCTCTAGTACTTTTACAACTTGGTTCATGAAAACTGAATCCTAAAAAAATAATTTGCCTTATCCTAGAGATTTGAATTAAGCTAACAGAGCTTCAGATATTCAGACATACCCAGAGAAATGTTTGGTTGTTTTTCAGTTGTGTCCAACTCTTTGTGATCCCATTTGAGATTTTCTTGGTGAAGATACCGAAGTGCTTTGCCATTGCCTTTTCCAGCTCATTTTACAGATGAGGAGATTAGGGTAAAGGGACTTGCCCAGGTTACACAGGTAGTAAGTATCTGACGCCATATTTGAATTCAGGAAGATGAATCTTTCGGACTCCAGGCCTGGCACTCTATCCAAGATGCTGCCTATCTCTCCTCAAACAGAAATTTCAGACCTTCAAACACAGACCTCATGCATATTAGGTTATTATACTTTCTCCATTGTTCTCAGGGAAGCTATCCTTCCAATTCAATAGCTTATTACTGTTCTTTAGCAAAGAACAAAAGTCCGATTATCCATACTAGAGCTTGGCCTTAATGCTGTTTAGATGAACCCACCAAGTAGAGAAACATTTGCCTATGTTCTGAGTAATCATCCATGGAATAAGTCTTCAGGAATTAATTCATCAGTTTACCTTGGTGAAAAGAGCATGGAATTTAGAGTTAGAAAGACCTAGGTTCAAGTCTCAATTAATTCTTGCTAGCCACTTGATCCTCAAAAGATTTCGTATCTCTAATCTTTCATGTGTTTGTAAACAGAGGTTGATAATCCCCCCCCCCACCCCTAAACCTTAGTTATCAATTTTAAGACAGAAGAGTGGCAAGGAGGAGGCAATTCAGGTTAAGTGACTTGCCCAGGGCCAAACAGCCAAGAGGTGTCTGAGATCAGATTTAAACCCAGACTTTCCCAATTCTAGACCTGACACTCTATCCACTGTTCGATCTAGCTGCACCTAAGAGTGACAGTACTAGAAAAACCTACCTTTCAAGTTTGTTGTGTAGTGATTATAAGTATTAAAGGATTTTAAAATGTGTACTTGCAGTAGAATTTTTAAATGTAAGAAGTGGAACTAGCTATTATTTTCATTTTTATTATTATCAGTTTTGAACCCTTCTTAGAAAATGTTCTGTGGATATAGCTTGTAAAAAAATTATGCCTGATGAATCAAGTGTACAGGGTAGTCTCCTTCTCCCTCAGTGTGGATATCCCTAAAGGCTCAATCCTGGACCCTTTCCTCTATCTTCTCTCCATTCTCTTCCTTAATGTTATCATCTCCATTGGATTTAATGGTCACTTCCATGCAAATAAATCTCCAATTTCTACATGTAGCTCTCTCTTTTGAACTACAAATTTTGAACTATGAACTGCCTGATGAACATCTCAAACAATATGTCCAAAAGAACTCATCATATTCCCTACCCAACCCTTTTCCAAACCCTGCATGTTGAGGAATTATTAAAGTAGTGGAAGCTGTTTAGTCTGGAGAAGAAATGGCCTTGGTTTTCTATTAAGGACAGCTCAATCCTTCTAGCCACCAGGTTTATGATGTGGGAGACATCCTTGGCTCTCCTCTCCCGCACAATATCCAATCAGTTAATAGATCATGCGCATTCTACCACCTTAACATTTCTTTGATCTGTTCCTTTGTCTCCACTCACATTCTACCATCATAGTTAAGGACTTTTCCCTCTCTGTATCTAGAGTATTGCAATAGAGTACTAAATGGTCTCTCTTCTAGTATCTCCTCTCTCTAATCCATTTTCTATAAAGATACCAACTTTCATGTCAGCAGCTTGCTTGAGAAACTGTTTACCATGACTTTTTTCTTTTTTTTCAAACCCTTATCTTCTGTCTTAGAATCAATACTAAGTATTGGTTTGGAAGCAGAAAAGCTGAAAACAGTAGGTAATGAGGATTAAGTGACTTGCCCAGGGTCACACAGGTAGGAAGTGCGTTAAGTCATATTCGAACTCAGGACCTCCCTTTCTAGACCTGACTGTCTATTTACAGAACCACCTAGCTGACACACACCCCACCCCATCACTTCTAAGATATAATACAAACTCTTGAAAACATTGCTGAAAACATTCCCCAGTCTCCTTCCTACCCAGCTTTCCAATTTTACTGCATTTTACTTCTGTTCTTCTATTATAGCTAAACTGATCTATTAGCTCTTTCCCCAATTTAACAGCCCATTTTCTATCTCCTTATATTCATGCAGGATGTTCCCTGTATCTTTAATGAGCTCCCTGGTACAGTGGGAAAGGCTCTGGTTTGAGATTGAGAAGACTCTGAGTTCAAATCCTGCCTTTGATATAGCTTACTTCGGTGACTTTTGGCAAGTCATGTGACCTTCCTGCACCTCAATTTCACCATTTATAAAGTAAAGCCAACAGGCAAAATAAATAGAAGTTATAAACTCACATTTATAAGCTTCCTAAGTATCAGTTATATATATGATCAGATAGTCTCTGATGTCTACTCTAGCTTCGTGGTCCTATGCTCCATCTTCATTTCTCCCTTTCAAAATTCATCTTCATTCTAAATTCAATACCAGTTGACACTCTTTATAGGGGGCCAATTCCCTTGTGAAGGCTTCCCTGATCCCACCAGTTGCTAGTTCTCTCTTCTTCAACTTACTTTGCATTATACTGTAGCAGTTTATAGAGTATACATACTCCCTTACCCCAGTAGAAATGTGAGCTCCTTGAGTTCTAGAACTGGTTTTTTTGGGGGGAAGTTAGGTGGCTCAGTGGATAAAAAACCAGGACAGAGATAGGAAGTCCTGGATTCAAATGTGTCCTCAGATACATCCTAGCTGTGTGACCCTGAGCAAGTCACTTAACTCCAATTGCCTAGTCCTTACACTCTTCTGCCTTGGAACCAATACATAGTAAGGGTTAAAAAAAAAAGGAACTGGCTTTTTGTCTTTGCATATCCAGTATCTAGCAATGGCTGATTTCTAGGAGGTATTTAATCAGTGTTTGCTTTTGAATTGAATTGGTCTGGGATTTGGCAAGAAGATGAAACAAAACCAGCAGAGAAAGAGTAAATGAAAGTCAGTTTGAGACCTTTGATTTGAGAAAGAGATGATCGAAGTTCCAAGGTTCCAAAATTGGAACTTCTCTTCCCACTCTCCACCCCTTAAAAAGTCACTGGCAAGCAAACCCCTAGGCTTTACTAAATGTTAAGAACGGGGGTGGGGGGATTGGGGGGGGGAGCAATCCTCTAGTCATCAGAATGGTGGAGGATTCTACCAGGGCTTCCCAGAGAATTACTGAAATTACTGAAACAGCCAGCTAGCCAACTGGCTTCTCTAATATATTTAGGTATGATCAGATTATAGGAATGGCATGTCATTATTTGTTGTTTTACCTTTATCAAGGAAGGTAAAGCACAGTAATATCCCTGATTCAAGAAAATGTCATCTTTATATGAATTTTTAAAAATATGTATCATCAGAAGAGAACAAAGCAGGATGTAGGAGATTGGGATCAGCTTATTTATGAGAATAATTTATTATGGAATCTATTATTCCACTTGGCTCTCAAATTGTTCTTCCTAAAGAAAAAGTCAAGCTGTCTCTTTACTCCACCCCACTCCCATTCTATCCACTCCAGTGGCTCCCAATTATCTCCAATTGTTTTTTGGCTTTTTAAGTCCTTCATAATCTGACCCCTTCCTCCTTCTCCAGTCTTCTCATACATTACTCTTCCCCTTCTGCTGCCCCTTGCCAGGATCTCTTGACATCCAGTGACACTGGCCCATTTTTTCTCATCTTGATTCCATGAATTCTTACTGGCTCTCCTCTCTGCCTTTTTCTTCCTCATTGCCACTTCCTGGTTTCTCTGGCTTTTTTCAAGTTTCATTTAAAATTTCAAATTCTTCAAGAAGCCATTCCTCATACTTTTTCATGCTAGGTCCTTCCCTCTGTTAATCATCTGCAATTTATCCTGTCCTTTGCTTGTTTGGATGTAGCTAGTAGCACATTGTATCTTTCAGTAGACTAAGTTTCTTGAAAGCAAGAACTGTTTGTTTTTGTTGTTTTGTTTTATTTCATTTTTGCCTTTCTTTCTAACACTAGAGCATGGCACATAGTAGGTATTTACTAATTCTTGTTGTTTTGACATGCTAGCCTCTGTGCTGGTGGCTTGGGATAGAAACACACACATTATATCCCTGTTCCTAAAGAGGATGATATTCTATCAGGAGACAACAGACAACATGTACATGAAATACGTACAAATGAATATATAAAGCAATTTGGAAGAAGAAGGCAACTAGTAGTTGGGGATGATCAAAAAGGTTTAATGTGGGATGTGATGCTTGAGTTGATCATTGAAAGAACTACAGATTCTAAAAGGCAGAGGTGAGGAAGGACTATTCCAGACCAGGAACAGCCTGTGCAAAGATGAGAGATGGAGATTTGGAGGGTCTGGAAAGGTTTGGAGTCAGATGAGTTGTGTTTCTATGTGACCTTGCACAAACTCCTTCATGCCTCCAGACCTTAGTGTCCTCTTATGCAAAATTAGAGGATTTAACTCTATATGGCCCCCCGAGTCGCTTCTAGATCTAAATTTTAATTATTATTGTTCTTCCACCTCTCTCATTAACTGGAAAATGAAGCAGCAATATCTCTAGTCATTCTTCCTTTCCTCCTATCAGGTCAGTTTTTCATTTTGCTATAATCAGGATAAATAAGGCAATGATTATAAATGTGATCAAGATATTATAGAGATGCTGAATTCTGTAATAAAATTTTTAACCCTTACCTGCCATCTTAGAATCAATGCCATGTATTGGTTCCAAGGCAGAAGAGTGGTAGGGGCTAGGCAATGGGGGTTAAGTGGCTTGCCCAGGGTCACACAGTTAGAAAATAGTTGAGGTCAGATTTGAATCTTTAGGTCTGGCTCTCAGATCACTGAGCCACATAGCCATCCCCTGTAATAATTACTTTTTAAAATCTTACTAGAGTCTGGGATATAGGACTAAACCTCAGTAGTCAGGAGGGTGAAAACATTTGAGACTGTTGCTACAGAATTAGGTCCAGTCTGAATGGCATCTTGCTCCTCCTTATTTACCAGTCCTCTTGCCCTATGGCCTCTTTATTATCTGGACACTGCTGTCTCCACTGTCTTTAGGGCTCTTAAGGTGGCCAGGGGGAACTATAGCATCAATGGAGCTGGCAATGGTAGACTCTCAAGATGCTGCTTAATAGCTAACAGGTATATTTTTATTGCTTTAAAGCTAACAAAATACTTCACATATATGATCTCATTTGATCCTCACAACAACTCTTTATTATAGATGCTTTTATACTAATTTTACAGGTGAGGAAAATGAGGCATGAGGTGATTAAATGGTTTGTCCAGGGTCACACAGCTCATAAGTATCTGAGGTGAGATTCAAATTTGAGTCTTCCTGATTCTAAGTCCAATACTCTATCCACTGTGCCATCTCAGTGCTCAGCCTCAGAGGGAAGAGCAAGGAACAATGAGTGGAAGTAATAGGAAGACAGATTTACAGTTCAATGTGTAAAGGAAAATTCCCAATAATAAAAAGAGTCATCCAGTAGTGGAATGGGCTGTCTCTGAGTGATAGATGAGGGAATGGGTTTCCTTTCACTCAATATATTTAGACAAGGGATGAATGGTTGAGGAGGGAATTCCTGTTCAGTTAAGAAGAGCCTCTTGGACTCTTTTCAGTTCTTAATTTTTTTTCCTTTTTTTAAAAATAAATTTGAATATTTCAATATAAAACAAAGAACAGGAAAGGAAACCATATGTGCAATTAAAAACTTCTATTATATTCAGTTTTGCATGACTACAATAGTTAACATGAAAGTTCCAGCACTGTCCTGTTTATAACTTTGTCCTTTTCTGAACTATCTTCTGCTCTTGTTTGTGGATTTTTGAGTATTTTATTATTTTCTTTTCCCTCAAGTCCTTCTCTCATTTTGCTTCCCCTCCATTGAAGAGCTTTCTTCTTATAAATAACATATGTCAAGTAATATCTGAAAATGTCTCATTCCGCATTTCTTCACCCTGTTTGCCTTAGTTTCTTTATCTGTCAAATGAGCTCAGAAATGCCAAATCACTCCAGCATCTTTGTGAAGAAAATACCAAATAGGATCACCAAGAGTCGGGCATGCCTGAACAACAAAAAAGTTTTATAAAGCATTTTCCTCACAACAACCCTGGGAGATAGTACAAATATTAATGTTATCATTATGAGGAAACTGAGACTCTGAGAAGAAGAAATCGAACATGAGTAACCAAACTAAGCATGAGAGTGGGCTCTTGAGGGCAGATCTTCAACTCCAGTTCCTTGAAGTGAAACACTTTAACTTAAAACAGAGTACCTCTCAAGCAAAAATTCTTAACATTTTTAATCCCATGGACTCCTTTGGCTGTCTGGGGAAATTATAAACTCCACTTCTCAGAATACCATTTTTAAATACATACAATAGAATACACAGAATTAAAAAGGGAACATTTATATTGAAGTACAGTTATCTATCTATGTCTATCCATTCATCAATCATCCATCCATTTGTCTATCTAATCATCTATCTATCTTTCTATCCATCTATCTATCTGTCTGTCTGTCTGTCTGTCTGTCTATCTATCTATCTCTCTAAAATCCCTTACCTTCTGTCTTAGTATCAGTTCTAAGACAGAGTTGTAGCAGAGATTAGGCAATCAGGGTTAAAGACTTACCCAGGGTTACCCAGATAGGAAGTCTCTGAGAGGCCACATATGTACCCCAGATCCACCTGACTCCAGGACTGGTGTTTTATCACTGTGCTGTCTAGTTTCCCTGTGAAAATATATTTTTAAGAATAGCAAAACAAGTTTGTGGACCACAGGCTTGCAAAAGCAAAGCTCTTTGGGTAAGGCTTGGGCAATATTTACTTGGCTTCTCAACTTATCTTGTCCTTTGTGTCCCACCCCTTTATACCTTTCCCTGTTATGAACATGGTAAAAATAGCTCCTTAGGAATATTGGTGCCACTTACATTTGGTAAGTGACCTTAAGCAAGGTTCTCTCTTTAACCAATTGCTCTGGGTTTTCCCAACAGGAAAAGCCAACCTACTAGAGTCTTATGGTTCCACAGTTCGACTAGAGATAGAGACATCAGTATGTCAGGTGGAAGTAGAATTGGTTCCTGTGGTAGAGATCTTCAACCAATGGTGTGACAAGGCTCGGTGGCCTCGATGTTTGAAGCGGTGGCCTTCTCGGGAGAAAGCAGAATGTGTTAAGGTATCAGGGGCTTATAAACACTGAGTGATGATTGAAGCATTTTTTTCACTTTGTTTTTCCCCTCATAGCATGGCTAATGGGGGGAAATGTTTTGCATGATTTCATATGAGTAATAGGTATCATTTCTTGCTGTATAGTTGGAAAATCTTGAACCCCAGGACTACATTCCCCAGAATTCCTTTTACTATTTCCCAGCATCCCTTTCCCTGTGTCTTCTCATTTGCATGGTTATGAGATTGGTTATAAGTTTAGTGTAACTCTTCCCTTTTTCCTCTTTTTCCTGGAGATCACGGCTTAAATTAGTTAGCTCCCTTTTAACTCTATTTTTTTTATTTTAATAAATCTTATAAATATAATACTTGAGTTATTGTATATTAGTTTTAATATACAATATTATATTGTATTGGGGAGATTGGGGAGAAGATGGAGAGAGGTAGAGAATTTGGAACTGAAAATAAAAAAATAAAATAACTATTAAAAAAAGTAGGAGCACTAGAGTGGGAAGGGGCCTCTGTAGAGTCCCCTGGAAAGAGGCCAACTGATCATCTGAGGGTCTGAGTTTTGATTCACCATGTGAAGATGTACCAGCGGACTGAAAGCATGTATTCAGAAGAAAAGGATCAATATCCTGTGAACCTCAGGTCCCTCTTATTAGTTTCCCTTCTAGGAAGGAGCATTTTGGGTGACCTTTTAACATAGAAGAGTCAGTGTGGCATAATGGTTAAAGAACTGGCCTTGGAGCCAGGAAAAAGATTGAAGTTCTTGCCATGATACAGATTTGCTGTGTGATGTTGGGTAGATCACTTAGCCTCTCAGTGAGTGATCCAGGCCACTTTCTGAGACTATAAATGACAGAGAAGGTGCCTCTACCTGCATTGGTAAAGGGAGTTTCCTTATCCAAGAGTTTCCTATATCAATGAAATCACAAGTCTAATCTCTGTTCCTAGCTCTTCAGTATCCTGAGGTTCATATTCCTTACAGTTAGGTCACTTAGACAAACCAGGTAATTTCCTCTTAGTTCTCCCCTCCCATCCTGATATATCCTTATCACACCAAAAAGGGGTTTTTTACCCAGCTGATTGCATTCTTCTTATTTCTCCCATCTTGAAGTCAATTGGGTTTAGCCTGATGGCTTGCTCCAGGTTCCACTGGCAATTGAACTTCTCTCAAGCTGAGTATATGCTGATGGAAGGGATAGATGAGGATGGTGGTTGCCGAAAGATATGTTTCCAGGTCCTGAGGCAGATGAAAGAGGATGTTTGGTGTCCCGGAAACAGACCTATCATCACATCTCAGCATCTTAAGGTATGCACACCAGATGAGAGTTTTGGAGAAGTCATAGAGAGTAATGGCGGAACACTCTTTTATCCAATAGAGTCGTTGGGCTTACCTTTAACTTTAACTAAGGTTCAGAAATGCTCTAAATTGTTCCCCATGAAGACCAGACATCATTTAAGAATTAACAGCTTGGTACAGTAGATAAAATGCTAGGCTTGGAATCAGAAAGACCTAGGTTCAAAGACTTATCTCAGACACTAGCCTCTTAACCTCAATTTCTTTATCTGTGAAATGAAGTTGGTAGGACTAGATGGCCTTTCAGATGAGCTTTAAATTTATGAGACTGTAGAAATTACACAGAAAACCTATGGTAGGTTAATGAATTTTTAAAAGAGGGTAAAAAAGTGAAGTAAACAGAAAGACATTGTACACAGTGACAGCAATATTTCTTGATGAACAACTGTGAATGACCTGGTTATTCTCAGCAATATAGTGATACATGACAATCCCAGAGACTCATGTTGAAAAATGTCATCTGCCCTTGGAGAAAGAACTGGAGTCTAAATGCAGACTGAAGCATACTATATTTCATTTTCTTTCTTTCCTTCCTTCCTTCCTCCCCCCCTTCCTATAACCCTCTCTCCCTCCCTCTACCTCTCTCTCTCTAACCCACCCTTCTCTCTTACCTTTTATGACTACTCTGTGCAAACTTTGTATTTACTTGAACTCATGGTAAATCTCTAGTAGAATGTAATCTCTAGGTTCTCCAGTAGAATGTAAGGTCCTGGGTTCAAATTCGACCTCAGATGTTTCCGAATTGTGTGCCCTGGACTAATCACAACCCCCATTGTTTAACCATTACTGTTCTTCTGTCTTGGAACTCATACTTAGTATCAGCTCTAAGACAGAAGATGAGGGTTTAAAAAAATAAAATATTTGTTCAGCAAATTCATGAATATGTCCACTATGGCCTCTGTACCTCCTTTCTTCAGAACTTTCAAAACATGCATTTTCAGCTCAACAATTTGCTTAATAAGCATGTTTGATCCCTTCTCCTTTTTACAGATGGTTCTGTTTTGGACTTGTGAGAAGTACCCACATGCCAAAGACTGGAAAATTTTCACAGTATCCTTTCTGCGCCTGGTCCGTAAGCTGCACAAGTGTGTGTCCCAGCACTTCTTGAAACACTATTTTGTTGATGGAAACAACATGTTTCAGTATGTCAGCATAAATGACTTGGATGCCATAGCCCAAAAGCTGACCCTTTTTCTAGAGAATCCAGTACTCTGCTGGACCTGAGTGCTGGGAAGGGTCTCCAAGGCTTCCAGGGGTCAATTCCTCTTGACCTTGCCTGACTTTTCCTTTGAGATTCACTCAAGTGGATGTTAGGACTCTGACCACTTCGCCTCCGTCCTGACATCAGAAGAAACATAAACCAAGAGCATTTAAAACTGGATCCTACAAAGTCCCACCCATTTACCTTACCTGGTTTGGATCAAATATTTCATTTCTAAACTACCTCACTTGGGAGCTGAGCCTGGACAAGCCAAAGATTGTGAACTTTTAAATAATTCTGTGTTTATTTGCCCCTACTCAGACTCGTCACTGCCTAATAGAGAGGGGAGAATGGAGCTTGTAGACTTGAATCATGGTAATATGATGTATTTCCATTTCACTGACTAGAGATGTGCCATTTATTTGTCCATTCCTACTTCTATCCATGCTTACTTCTCCAGGATATTGTGAAGCTACTGATGCCCTTTCAGTAGAAAGACCCTTGAATAGCCCAAAGTGTTATTAGAAACAGACTTCTGCACCTAGGATGAAGAGTTTACCTATATCATCGATGAAAAGAATAGGTCTAATAGCTACCTGTGTTAATATTTCACTAGCTGTTCTTAGTACTTTCCTAATCTCTTTTTCATCTGAGTCCCTTCCTTTAGCTTCTTCCATAGGAAGAAAGAGAATTATATCAATGGCCTGCAAATATATGAGAGATCAATGCTATGAGTGGGTGTGGGAACTGGCTGCTATTACTCATGCCCATTCCCTCTGATGTGATGTGTAGATCATGTCAATTCTTATTCATGAACTGCATGCACAGATACCATCTCCTGTCTTATGGAGACCACTGCTCAGAGCTGATTTGGAAGACATGGTACCAGGCAAAGAGCATTAACTAAATCCAAAAGAGTGGAGATCAAATCACATGTGGGATCCTTGGAAACTCATCTAAACTCCATGGACTTCAGTGCCTGCCTCTGTAAATTGAGTAGTTTGGAATAGATGAGCTCTCAGTCCCTTCCAGATCTTGACCTATAATTCTATGATTTCATGTGCTAGTTAATTGTAAATGTTTCTTGATGCTTGGCTAAAGGCCAAAGAGCAGCTCTGATTTTAAATATCATTAAAATCAGCAGGAAACCAAGTATCCTAAGACTACAGTGATTGTGCAGGAATTCCAAAATTTTGAGTCAAAAGCAATGACTTCTAATCCCTTCTCCAATCATGGATTCCATCTCCATATCTCCAATGAATCATTGAATATCTTCTTAAAAACTCTAAATTCAAAGGAACTCATTACTTCTGAAGTGACCCATTCCAATTTTGAACATCACTAAACATGAGGAAGTTTATTCTCTATCTTAATTGAAACCGATCTCCTTGTAATATCCATACAATGCTTACAGTTCATTTTTGCAACTGGCTCCATGTGGCTGGGAAGCTGGATCACCTCTACCTGCTGAGAGGCCCTTTGCTAAGGACTAAAGTTATGCTGACCCAATGAGATCCAAAGATTTTCTCACAATTACACATGTCAAGCAACCTATATGTCCTATCTGAAAGTTGACCCCATATTGGCCAATCAGGTGACTTCTTCTATATTCCTTTGATTGTTAACAAAAATGAGAGTGGAGTGGGATATCTCTTTTTCTGATTCCAGGGAATAGTACCTATTTGCTCTCCCTACCTTCCCAAGTTGGTGTATGGGGTGCTCAGGGAGGTGTAGTATCTCTGGTATGGAGGGCTTGTCGTGCCCTCCTAGGGAAGTTCTCCAGCCTCTAACCCCCACCTGACACCCAGCTTTCACTTGTGGCTCCCAGTAGCTGCTAGCATGTGGCAGTGGCCACACCCCAGGCAACGGCTTCGACAGGCTGGCTAAACCTTGTGAGGGTAGCCATCGGGTCGTCGTCGACCCCTGGTGAACCAGGGCTTTGCTCACCCAGCATGTGAAGACTGCTTCTGCGGAACAGATGGAAGAAACCAATAAGAAGGTTCAACGGCTGAGAGGGCGATGCAGCAAAGCACTGTGAAGTGCTTAGGGTGTGTTGGAGCACAAAGGACAACACGGCCATCCAATGCAGCTGAGGAAGTCTCCAGGTGTAACGACTTTTTGTGCCAATGGACCCAGGCTTCCAATGCCGAGAGAGTGGGACTGTCTCTGTGCATCGACTTTTCCACTTAAATCTCTTTCACGCACAAGTATCTTTGTGCACACTCATCTATCATAGATGAAAATGCACAAAGACAATCGTCATCCTCGGTTACCGAGAAACTATGACTACTACTACCTTCCCAAGTTGGGAAGTCCCTAATCTTTCCTCCAATTAACGATCAATTTACCTAATTTTGTGTCCTGTTTGTTTTCTTTCAATTAATTGGTGTTTTTTGATTAATCATTTTTATTTTTTAATGATTTGAAATTTTTATTTAATTAATTAATTTAGAATATTTTTCCATGATTACATGATTCATATTCTTTCCCTCTCCTCCCCCCTTCCCCCATAGCCAATGAGCAATTCCACTGGGTTTTACATGTGTTGATTAATCATTTTTAAAGCTTAAAAATCTGTCTCTCCCTATATTAGGAGACCAGTGTCAAACTGAGGAAGGACTGGTCCCAATTTGCTATGCAGCTGGCATGCATTGCTTAATGAATTGATATGCTCAGAAGTTCAAACCTTTGTTTCCTTAGCCATTTCATCTTTCACCAATCACAATAAATCTAATCCTTCTTCCACATTAAAATCCTATTGTGTTTAAAGTCTGTGAAAATTTATAAATCTTAAACATTTGAAAAATGCTATCATTTTCCCTCCCTCTGCCTTCTCTACTTTAGGCTAAATCTCTGTTCCCTCTTATCACTACAACCAACAAAATATTCAATGAGTGCCTGTTTTGTACACAATATTATGCTTAACATTCAAATGGATACAAAGAAATATAAACTGGGCTTTGATGGCAAGGAGTTCATAATTCAATTCTGGAAATAAGATATATATATACATATATATATATATGTATATGAAAATATAACTGGAAACACAATGCAATACATGGTAAGTACCAATGAATAGAGAACAGAGGAAGGCAACATCACTCTATCGAGCTATTGAGGTCAGGGAAGCCTTCTTAGAAGAGGAGAGATTGGGGCTAGATTTTGAAGAATGGGTGGGATTTGTATCGTAGGAGAAGGGGTTCTGATAAGGGGAGGAAACATAAGCAAAGACTTGGAGTGGCAAGATGAAAGATCTTTTCAAGCTATTGTGTGTAGACAAATTTGATGTCCCGACATTTGGTCATGCCCAACTCTTCATGACCCTGTGGACCATATCACTCCAATAATGCCTTGAAGTTCTTGTATAATTGAAAATCAGTTACCCTAAAAAAAAGAACTACATTTCCTGGAAGCCCACTGACTGCCTATCATTAAGTACTTCCTATAGACAGAGGATATAATTCAAGGATGGAGAGTCCTGTCTCTTCTTGGGCTTGCAGCCAGTGGTGATGGTGGTGATTAGGGATTTTAAAAATGGCTAACCAGCCATGGGCATGTGATTTTTATTTTGTACCCTCTTTATTCTTTGATTTCTAATGATCTTCAATAAACTTCCTTAAAATATAATATTTCTATTATTAGAGATTAAATTTTTACAATTGGCGAACAAAAGGGATGAAAAACTTTCCATTTTTTCTAAGATAGCCTAAATAACTTTTTTAAGCCACATTTCTCCTGCCAAGGCTTTTTGTCCACTGCACCCACCCTCAAAAACTCCAACTCTCTTTGGAGCTGCTTCATTTTTCTTTTTCTGCTTTTTGCCCGGTTGCTTGCTCTCCCTACTGGCCAGGCTATTTTTAGCCAGGGGACTCTTGGTGAAGAAGAGATAAACCACTTGTCTTGCCCAACTTCTTGAGTCCTCATTCCTCATTCATCCTTCATTTCTCATTCCTTGCTGCTGACTCTGGTGTTGCTGATACTGCTTCCTCCAGCCCCTGACCCCAATCACTCATTGGGCCCCCAGAAACTCTGCTCCTGATCTCTGGCCTCTGACCCAGATCACTCATCCAACCCCAGGCTCAGTCCTAGGACCCAGGCTGCTGGTAGCTGCCACTGTATCTTTAGAATTACAAACCAACTGGTAAAAACTGGGGTGTGCTTTCCTTAGGCAACAATTAGCCTTCACGTGGCAGGGGACCTCAGGGTGTGTGTGTGGCGGGGAGGGATGAAGAGAAGGAAGAGACTCTTCCAGACAGGAAGTTGATTACAAGCATGCCGCGTTCTATAAAAGAGCAGTTCATTGCCTGTTTCAAACAGCTTCTACCATTCATGAGTGCACTGATCCTTTCATTTATTTTGCCTGATATTCAGGGGAGAAATTCATTTGGGCCTGCCCAATTTGAGATTCCTAAAGCCCATATTCTCCCTTGCTATTAGATATCCCACAGTGCTGACAATAGGGATATGAGTTTTAGAAAAAGGAATTTTAAAGGGTCTGGAGGTGAAATTTTAAGCCTTGTCAGACTCCATTTTTTAAATGAAAGTCTTTGCATTTCATTGTATTTTGCTGATTGTTTTGTTTAAGATTTAATTTTGTTGTTTTAAGTTCATATATAAATGTATTCAATACTATTCTGTTACATTGAATCATTTTAATGTACTGGATTTTAACTAATGTTATATTCTGTTACCTTTTCCCTATAACTATACTGAACAAATATTGAATAAGCCCATAAAAAAACAGCCTTTTTTTTTCTATTTTGACTTTGTAAATTGTCACATAGATGATGATGGATGGATTTCAACAAAACTGGTTAAATTGTGTGCAACCTTTGGAGAATTTAAATGATAATTCTAAAGGGTCATCAGAAATAATTTTAGCAACTAGTAGTTTCTGAATGGATGATTTTTAAAAATACTTATATATATTTTAAAGAATTCTGTATTAAAGGTAGAGAAACAAAGAAATATTCCTAACAAGGTATTTCTATGAAGCAGGAAGCCAAAAAGAGCTCCTGAAAAACTCTTCAGTTTAATTTACTTCCACCAGAGCAATCTAGATTTCTTGGTGATGTTCTAGACCCAAATAACTTTTACTTTGAATAAAAATATATTTGCCAAGGTTGGAAGATTTGCTATGTCTGTAAAACTTGTGATAAATATCTATCAGTTCATGGGTTTCTTTTGGGGGGGTGGCATACAACAACTTATGTGAGATATGATAGTGGATTTGTATGCTATTGTAATTAACTGGGCTATTGTGAATTTGGGGGACTTTGGTACTTCTTTGAATGTGCATTATCTACTGTATCATTGTTTTATTCTGAAAATCATTTGTACTGACACAGTGGTTAAGTTAAAAATGAAATGGATCTCAGTTTTGGTGAGAAACCTTTGTATTTTACCTTCCCTTAGCTGACACAGTGTGTCAATGGGTATGAGCTATATTTTTTTATTTTTGAAACTTTCATTATTGTTTTTCCTAGCATGTGCAATATAGTATCTGAGTTTTATTTTTTCTCTCCTTTTTGTATTTGAAGCATGTCAACAATATTGATAAGATTTTTCTTTATTTTTTTATTTAGCAGTAATATAAGTTAAAAAATACTTTTGTTCTCATATTAATGCATACCCCAAAAGTTTTAGACTATAAAAATTATGCCATTGATTGTTTAAAAAAAATTACAGGACTTTGCTTAATGATGTTGTCTAATTCCAGGAGAAGGGAATTAAAAAAAGAGCCATTTCTCAGTGCCAAAAAAGCACAAAGCTAAACTGCATAGTGCAGATTGAGCATAAGGTCAAAGAAACAAACTAATCCCAATGGGACTGATAAAATTTTGAGCCAAGACAAGAGGACTTGAACTTGTTTGGGGTTTGAGGTTGTGGCTGTTTTGACATATGTCAAAGGCAGGTCTTCCTTGCCCCACATTCTACCAAGTATCTCAAATTTGGCTCCTACGTGACTCCTATAATCTAGTCCCTATTCTGTCTTTCATTGTGTGGCAAAACATTCTGTACTCCTGGCTGCTGATTGGATAAATGCATAATTGCTTAAATCACTTTAATTGGGC
The DNA here is from genome assembly GCF_027887165.1 of Monodelphis domestica. NCBI lineage: Eukaryota > Metazoa > Chordata > Mammalia > Didelphimorphia > Didelphidae > Monodelphis > Monodelphis domestica. The sequence continues at coordinate 487,646,256 of NC_077228.1, forward strand.
CCTGATTCAAGGACCTCTTATAGGTTTGTTTTTCCTTTACTTAAATTTTTTACACATAAGACTTTGATAGTCTATATTTCATCCATAAATTATTTTCTCTTTTATTTAGATTTTTTGATGTGTTTTATTTCTCTTGCCAATTGATTCACATACCTCATAACTCAGCCATGCATTCTTTTTTTTTTTTAAACCCTTACCTTCCGTCTTGGAGTCAATACTGTGTATTGTCTCCAAGGCAGAAGAGTGGTAAGGGCTAGGCAATGGGGGTCAAGTGACTTGCCCAGGGTCACACAGCTAGGAAGTGGCTGAGGCCAGATTTGAACCTAGGACCTCCCGTCTCTAGGACTGGCTCTTAATCCACTGAGCTACCCAGCTGCCCCCTCAGCCATGCATTCTTAAGGAACATGGGAACCTGGGATTTAGAGCCCTGGGGAGAAAAATCTAATTATACGCATGCTGAGTACTGCTATTTCTTCATTGTCTTGTTTTTCAACACCCTCTTGGGGGGGTGTATTATTATTATTATTAATATTATTATTATTTTAAGTTGCAAAGTTTAAATTCTTTTTGAGAGTAATTTTAGGTTAAGAAACATGCTATCTCTCCAAATCTAGCTGCACCAGGAGATCCAGAGTGAACTTTGGGATGTGGTGATCTGAATTGTGTGGGGTTCAATGCATTTGTTTTGTATGTATACACTTATGCTGAAGGGAGCTGCCCCCTAACTGGCTTTTTGTCAATGTGCCAAGCAATCATTGGTTTTGTTCTCTTTTCCTCTTATCCTCAAATTATTGTAATTTCAAAGTTGGTATGTTTACACGACCCATCGGAGAGCTAGTCTTCCTCGGATCTCAGGAGGGAATGTATAATTGAAAATCTGTTACCCTAAAAAAAAGAACTACATTTCCCGGGATCCCACTGACTTCCTGTCATTACATACTTCCTGTCGACAGAGGATATAATGCGAGGACAGGGAGAGTCCTGCCTCTTCTTGGACTTGCAGCCAACAGTGATGGTGGTGAGTGGGGATTTTAAAAATGGCTAATCAACCATGGGCACATGGTTTATTTTGTTTGTACCCTCTTTATTCCTTGATTTCTAATGATCTTTAATAAACCTTAAAATATAATGTTTCTATTATTAGAGATTAAATGTTTACACTCTCTTTGCAAAGATACCAGAATAATTTGCCATTCTTTCTCCAGTGGATTAAGGCAAACAGGGTCAAGTGAACTTGCCCAGGGTGGCACAGCTAGTAAGTATATGAGGCTGGACTTGAACTCAAGTCTTCCTAACTGAAAGTCTTGCACTCCACCCACTGTCACTTAGCTGCCTTTAACTAGAGTGAAGGGGTTAATAGATAAGATTGAAAGAGAAAGCTGGGGCCAAACTATGAATAAGCCAAAGAGCTTAGACTTTGTCCTGTAGGAATTTGAGGGTCCTTGGTGGCATTAGGAAACAGTGGTTTTGTCAGGAAATTATGTAGGGGAATTGTTGATCAGTCATTTTCAGTCATGTCTGACTTTTCATTAGTCTTTTGGGGATTTTCTTCAAAAAGATACTTCAGTAGTTTGTCATTTCCTCCTTCAACTCATTTTATGGATGAGGAAACTGAGGCAAACGGGATTAAATGACTTGCACCGGGTCATGCAACTAATAAAGTCTTTGAGGACAGATGAATCACAAAAATGAGTCTTCTTGACTCTAGATCACATTGTGCCGCCTAGCTGCTCATGAAGGGAAGTAGTAGGTGCTAATTAATTAGTCCAGTGCCATAATGTTGTTTCTACTATGGCATTGTTCTACACCATGACTTTGCCCATCACAATTTCAATATATTGTGGTTGGCATAAGAAATTAAATGGGAATTTGGGGAGAATTTTGCAGAAGCAGCAGACAACACCAAAAAGGTTTAGAAACTCAAGAATGTATAAAATCTATGCATAGTATTGTATAATATTTTATCAACATACTTTATCTTCTAAAATCATAAACATACATAATTTAAAATAAGTAAAAAGTTAAAGTTTGAGAAAAGGATGCAGAAGCCAGCAGATGACACACAAAGGCTAGAAATGTTAACATTGACCCACTTGTGGCCTATGACCAAATAATTGAGCTTTTACAATAATATACTGTACACACTCCATGAAAGAAAAAAATTCAGACAATTTCTCTGCTACAAAGGGAAGGCCAAAAAGTGTGTGTGTTGGTGTGGAGGGAGGAAAGGGAGAGTATCATGCCCCCAATCCGGTGACGTAGAAAGGGCACTTAAAAAGTTATACATGTTGAGCTTCAAGAATGAAAACTTGGCAGGAGGGAACAAAGTATCTATAAATTAAATCATTCACTGCTTGGAGCACCTGAATTAGGTGAAGCACTTATTCCTGGTTTCCTACCTCTGCAGGAGGGGGCATTCATTGGCTTGTGTAAGACCTGACTATAGTAATGCTTTCTTCATCATTAGAGAGGTTCATAGTCCATATGCCATTGGGAGGGGTTCAGGGCCCGTGATTAATCATGCTATAATCAATGATCCCTTCCTCCCGTGGAAAACTTTCTTTTTTTTTTCTCCTGGTGAAATATTGTCAAAATTAAATCAAGAGCACATTAAAGAAAAACAAATGAGAAGAGTAAAAGTAGGGGCAGCTAGGTGACTCAGGAGGTTGAGAATTAGTCCTGGGGATGGGAATTCCTGGATTCAAATCTAGCCTCAGACACTTCCCAGCTATGTGACCCTGGGCAAGTTACTTAACCCCCATTTCCTAGCCATTATCACTCTTCTGGCTTGGAACCAATGTACAGGATTAACTCTAAGAAGGAGGTAAGGGTTAAAAAAAAAAGAAGTTCTTCATCCAGAGCTTCTGGGAGCAATGAAATCACAAGGTCAGTTTTTATCTTCACAGGACAAAAATATGGGGAGAAGTTTGCTTCATTCAATCAATTGGCACCTGTTGGAACAGAGAGATGCAGTGGGTTTGGAGACCTTGGCTGAAATCTCTCCTTTTAGAACCCATGTGAACCTTGTTCAAAACACTTCCCTTTTGTAGATCTGTTTCATCTATAAAATGAAAGGATTAGATTATATTGTAAAGGTCTCTTTGAGCTCTAAATTCTATGAATCTATTGGCATATGTTGGGCAGCCAGGTGGTAGGGTGGATAGAGTGCCAGGTTTGGAGTCAGGATGACGCACTCCTCTTCTGAGTTCTAATCTGGCCTCACACACTTACTACCAAGTCACTTACCCCTATTTGCCTCGGTTTCCTCAAAATGACAAACCACTCTAGTAACTTTGTCAAGAAAACCCCAAATAGAGTTACGAAGAGACAAACATGACTGAAATGTCTGATCAACAAATGGGTATATGTTAAGTATATCGAAGAGATCCACATAAGGTGATGTGAGCCACTCAGGAATGAGAGATGATCACAGAGGTTCCTAGGGAACAGTGGATCAGGAACCCAGGAACCCACATTTTTGTTTGAGGGCTAATGGAGTTGTATAACCTTTTAGCAAGTCATTTCCCCCTTCCAGGCTTCGGGAAGAAATGCTGATAGAACATTTAATTGGGTTAAATGAATAAAAGTCACCAGGTCTGGACAAACTAACTAGGTATGGACAGACAAAAGTTTGTGTGAGATAAGACCAAGAGCTTTGGAGAGTGGTTTGTCTTGTTCCTTGGAGGTAGGGACTGTCTTTTACCTCTTTTTGTATTCCTGGTCCTTAGCACAGTGCCCAGCCCCTTATGTGTCCAGTGGACAACTGGAGATGGGGCTGTGGGATTGTTTTGTTTTATTTTATTTCACTGCAAACTCATTATTACTTCAAAGTGTGGTAAGACAGCCAAAAAAAAAAAAGCAAATGTGATCTCAGGCTGCATTGAGAGGTATAGTTTGCATAATGAGGGAGGTTCTAGTCCTATGGTACCCTGCCCACATTGGCTCATATCTGGATTATTGCATTCAGTTCTGGAAGTTCTATTCCCACAGAGGAAGTGCATCCAGAAAAGACAACCACATTGGGAAGAAGACTGGAAAATAAGAGATTTTTTTAAAACCCTTATCTTCCGCCTTGGAGTCAACACTGTGTATTGGCACCAAGGCAGAAGAGTGATAAGGGCTAGGCAATGGGGGTCAAGTGACTTGCCCAGGGTCATACAGCTGGGAAGTGTCTGAGGCCAGATTTAAACCTAGGACCTCCCATCTCTAGACCTGGCTCTCAATCTGCTGAGCCATCCAGATGCCCCCCCAAATATGAGATTTTAAGGATCAAAAATGGAAGGGGCCTGGGATGCCTGAGGTAATTAGGTGGCAGAGTGGATAAAGTATTGGCCCTAGAAGATCTGAGTTCAATCCTGATCTCTGACATTTCCTAGCTATGTGACTCTAGGCAAGACCCTTTCTGCCTCAGGTTTCTCATCTGTAAAATGGGAATTATAAATAGCACCTACTTCCCAGGGTTATTGTGGAAGTAAAATGAGATCATATTTTTAAAGTGCTTGTTTAAAGCACTACATAAATGTTAGCTATTATTATATGATTTGCAAGGTCCCTTTTGTCTGTAAGACTTTTAAGTATATAAAGAACCCAGTTCGTGTACTATTTTATTATTTTTAAGAATCTGATATCTGTCCATTAGCAGGCATCCCCATCAATTACACAACCCCTTTGTGTGGAAGGCTCTGTGCTCAGCTTCACCAGTAAGGGTCACTGAACTCTGCCATTGGGAACTTACCCCCAAGCTGGCCTCAGCCTGTTAGATATCATCTTCCTGGCAACAGAGGGCAGAACAAGCAATGATGGATATTGCAAAGAGGAAAATCCAGGCTTCCCTTCCTGAAGGCTTCCAAGCAAAGGGTTCCTCAAGGCTATTGTAGGGCAGTGTCTGGTTCAGGTATGGGCTGGGCTAGATGAACCTAATGGGCTTGGAATTAGGACAACCTGAATTCAAATCCTGCCTTGGCCATTTCCAAGCTTTTTGAACCCAGGCAACTTGCTTCTACCCCATATCAGCTTCAGTATCCTCTTTGGTAAAATTATGTGGTTGGACTTGATGGTCAGATAGAGAGCCAAGATCGTCTGATTCTCTGGAGACCCCCGCTTAGAGATTCAGTGGTCCTCATTAGAGGATTGCACTGAGAAAGCAAAAGTCACATCTGCTCCCATCAGAAGCAGGTGAGCTTTGCCTTGTTCTGAGGTCACAGACTTTGAACTCCAGGCATCTTGTTGCAAATGTTACCATTAGCAAGGAGGAGGGACAAGGGGAAGGACTGTGTGAATGGGTCTGCAAAAACTAGGGGAAACAATTAACAAATAGACAAAAGATATGAACAAGCAATTTTCAGATGAAGAAATCAAAGCCATCAATAATCATATGAAAAAAATGTTCTTTTTTTTTTCTTCTAAAACCCTTACCTTCCATCTTGGAATCAATACTGTGTAATAGTTCCAAGGCAGAAGAGCGGTAAGGGCTAGGCAATGGGGGTTAAGTGACTTTCCCAGGGTCACACAGCTGGGAAGTGTCTGAGTCCAGATTTGAACCTAGGACTTCCCATCTCTAGACCTGGCTCTTAATCCACTGAGCTACCCAGCTTCCCCCCTAAATCATTCTTGATTAGAGAAATGCACATTAAAACAATGCTGAGGTACCACCTCACACTTATCAGATTGGTCAATATGTCAGTAAAGGAAAATGGTAAATGTTGGCATGGATGTGGCAAAATACTAATGCATTGTTGGTGGAGTTGTGAATTGATCCAGTCATTCTGGACAGCAAATTGGAAGTATGCCCCAAAGGCTCTAAAACCACATATACCTTTTGATCCAGTAACACCACTTCTGAGTTTGTAACCTAAAGAGATAATTAAAAAGGGGGAAAGGACCTACTTGTACAAAAATATTTGTATCAGCTCTTTTTGTAGTAATAAAGAATTGGAAATTGAGGGGATGTCCATCAAATGGGGAATGGCTGAACAAACTGTTACTTGTTTGGGTGGAATACTATTGTGCTATATAACAAATACTAAGCAAGGTGATTTCAGAAAAAGTTAGAAAGATCTGTAGGAACTGACTCAGAGAAAAAATAAGCAGAGCTGGGGGAACATTTGTACAGAGTAACAGCAATATTGGATGATGATGATCTGTGAAAGACTTATGATGAGGGATGCTGTCCACCTCCAGAAAAAAGGACTGTTGGTGACGTTGTCCACATCAGGGTATTTATGGTTTTATTTGGGAGTTTTGGTTATGTATGAGTGTGCTCTTACAACAGTGACCAATATGGAAGAGTGTTTTGCATGATAATAAAAATATATATACATATATTTATTTTTTTAACCCTTACCTTCTGTCTTGGAGTCAATATTGTGTATTGGCTCCAAGGCAGAAAAGTGGTAAGGGCTAGGCAATGAGGGTCAAGTGACTTGCCCAGGGTCACACAGCTGGGAAGTGTCTGAGGCCAGATTTGAACCTAGGACCTCCAGTCTAGGCCTGGCTCTCAATCCACTGAGCTACCCAACTGCCCCCTATTTTTTTTTTAATGAGGAGAAAGAGAAAAGCCTAGAGAGGATAGAATCAAGGGAGCCAGGGCTTCTTAACCCCAGCTTCATGAACTCCGCCCCAATAAATAAAGATAGCTGTGCTTCAATTTACCTGGTAGTTAAGGTGGTGCAGTAGATAAAGCACTGAGCTTGGAGTCAAGAAGACCCAAATTCGAGTGCTGTCTCAGACATATACTAGTTGTATGACCCTGAACAAGTCATTCAATCCTGTTTGCCTTAGTTTTTTTTTTAATTATTTGGTACTTTATTATTTTTTTTTTAGCAAATTCAAGTTTTGGTAAATAATTATTGGAGACAAATGATTAATTCTATTGAGTTGTCTTTACAACATGAAATTTAGAGTAAATAATTTTTTTTGCCTCAAATATTTCACCTGTAAAATATGCTAAAGGTGGAAATGGCAAACCAAAACAATGCTTTTGCCAAGAAAACTCCAAAAGGGATCACGAAGAGTCAGACATGATTGAAACAACTGAACAACAAAAAATTTCAGTCTAATTATTTGCTCTTATAATGCCATGGATTTTATTTTCCATGCTTAAAAAACATTGCAAGATGGGATCCATAGGCTTCGCCAGACTACCCAAGGGGTCTACGATGCCAGAAAGTTATGAACCCTTGCTAATGGGCTCAGCTTTGGCAAGGAAGATGGTCACTTCATCTTCTAAACCAGAGAGGGAGAGAGACAGGATAAAGCTAAGACAAAGAGTATTGGGATGGAGGAGGAGAAATGAAAGAGGTCATGATCATCAAGAGAAGAGATGACTCATTTATTCCATGAAATCTGAATGCGGAACTCCAGCAGGGATTTTTCCTCTTCCCTGTTGAATCCCCATGATTTTCTCCTGTTTCCCAAAAGGAATCAGTGATGACCCATGACTTCCTTAGTGTTGAAAGGCTCCCCCTTATTGGGACTCACCCATGTCAATGGAATGAGGTCCCATCCAAAATATGTTACTATTCATTCTTGATTGATTTAAATACTTTTATTGTACTGGGTGCATTTCTCACATATTGGTATCTTCCCTTATATAATATCAGTGTAAATAGTAGGCAGTTAATAGATGTGTGATGGATTAAAAAAGAAAAAAACTCAAAATCTCAGCATGCAGGTTTACTAGAGAATCAGTAATGGCATCTTGTGGATCCAAAGAGAGACACATGCTTCCCATGTATCCTGGTAGGTATTTTATTCCAAGAAAGAAGAGAATCTTTGGTCATTTTCCCACTCCCAGGAAAGGTGAACTCCCTTATTTTATAAACAGGTCAAGCCAGACTAAACCACATGAAGCAATAAATCTATCTTTTCTGGGAACTTGCCTCCTACAGGTTCTCCCTGGGAGACCTCCAAGCCCTTAGGGGAGGAACCAGTTCCCTTTTTAGCTCTGATGGCAGATAAGTAACAATTGCATAAACCTCTGGGACACTGAGGCAAAGCAAAGTAAGCAGAAGGTTTTTGTTTTTGTTTTTCCTGTTTTATTCATCCTTTTCAGTCCTGTTCAACTCTTATGATCCTATTTGGGGTTGTCTTGGCAGAGATACTGGAGTGGTTTTCCATTTCCTCCAATTCACTTTACAGATGAAGAAACTGAGGCAAGCAGGGTTAAGTGACTTGTCCAGGCTTTTCACACAGCTAGTCATTAGCTGAGATAAGAGTTGAACTCAAGAAGATTAGTCTTCCTGACTCCAACCCCATGCTCTATCCACTGTACCACCTCACTGCCCTGGGCAGAAGAGAGTATACTAAAAATAAGGAGATCAAAATTCTAAGCCTAGCTCTCCCACAAATTCTCACTGGATCTATGGGAGAATTTTTTTACTTCTCACTTCCCCAGACTGAGATAAAATCTCATCATCCCTGATGTGTCAAATTAAAATGATCTCTAAGTTCCCATCTGATCTGGAATTCTATGATTTCATGAATTCTATGTCTCCCTTTCTAATGCCAGGGACCTTTACTAATTATATTTCTATTTTTTTAAACCCTTACCTTATATCTTAGAATCAATACCATGTATTGTTTCCAAGGCAGAAGTGGTAAGGGCTAGGCAGTGGGGATTAAGTGAACTGTCCAGGATCACATGGTTAGGAAGTGTCTGAGGTCATATTTTGAACCCAAGACCTCCTATCTCTAAGTCTGGTTCTCATTTCACTGAGATGTCTAGCTGCCCCCTTTCTGGTTTTATGTTTCATTCCTCTCTTATTCAAAATTCCACTTCTCTTTCCTAGGGGAATGCCTCTATCATTGCAAGACTCCCTTAGTTCCTGGGCTTGCTTCTAAAAAACCAAAACAGAACCAGGACAGTTTAAAGGACCAAGACAGGGTCCAAGACTCCAAAACCTCCGCTTATGTGCTAGTGACATTGATCATGGCATTGCTTGTAGGAATCCACATGGCTAAAGCAGGTAGCCGGGTAATATAGTAGATAGGATGTTGGACCTGGAATTAGGAAGACCTGAATTCAATTCCGTTCCCAATAATTGCTGATTGAGTGACTCTGAACAACTCAAATAATTTTTCTGCCTCAGTTTCCTTAGCTGTAAAATTGGGGATAATTGAGTATCTATTTCCCAGGGTTGTTGTGAGAATCAAATGAAGTACCATTTGTAAAATGCTTAATCACAGTGCCTAGCAAGGTATATTATTAACATTAATTAATTAATAATATTGATAAATATGTGAATAATTAATGCTTTTCCCTTCCCTTGCTTCTGTGGTATAATAAGGGGCAGCTTCTCTTGCATAAAGTTCCAGGGTGTATCAGCTAGGGAAGAGGCTATCAGAGGAATGGAGAAAAGATAACAGTTGGCTCTTGGGAGCTGGTCAGAGCTGGTTCCAGCATACGCCTATGTACATGGGAGGTGGACCAAGGAGGGATATTTTAGTCTGTGAAGTTACAGATTTGTCAAGTGAAATCACAAGAGAATAGACGAAGGCATGCTTTGGAGCCCTGACGGCAGTAGAGATTCAATTTTTTATTTTAGAGCTAGAAAGAAGGACTAGGAAGATTCTGAATGATAAGTCAATATAGCTGGTGAGAAGTAAGCCAAAGAGCAGAGTAAGTTGGGAGGGGGGCAGAAATTCTGTTGATAAAAGAATTAAGACATTCAAACAGGGTTTCTAGTCTTGGCAGTAAGCACAGTGTCTTATACAGACTATGCTTAATAAATTTTTGTTGGGTTGTATGTACAATTTGCTTTCTATATATTTGCAAACAAAGTTACAATTATACAAATTGTAAATATACAATTATATAAATATACAAATACAATTTCAAATTTATTTATTTTTTGTAATCCTTACCTTCCATCTTAGAATCAATACTATGTATTGGTTCTAAGACAAAAGAGTGGTAAAGATTAGACAATGAGGGTTAAATGACTTGCCCAAGGTCACCCAGCTAGGAAGTGTCTGAGGCCAGATTTGAACCTCCTGTCTCTAGGCCTGGCTCTCTATCCACTTGGCTACCCAGCTGCCCCCTACAATTGCAAATCCCCCCCCCCCCCAAGTTTTGGGAAATTTTATTTAATTAATTAATTTAGGATATTTTTCTATGGTTACAAGATTCATGCTCTTTTCCTCCCCTTCTCCAATCCCTCTCTGGTAGCTGATGCACAATTCCACTGGGTTTTACATGTGTCTACAATTGCAAATTATAATTAGATTGTAAGCTCCTTGAGGGCAAGGACAGTCTTTTGTCTCTTTACAGCCCCAGCACATAGCATAGTGCTTGGCACATAGTAGGCACTTAATAAATGTTTCTGTTGTTTAACCCTTACTTTATATCTTAGTACCAAAAGAGTTAAATGACTTCTCCAGGATTACATACCAAGGAAATAAATATCTGAGGCCAAATTTGAACCCAGGACCTCTATCTCCAGGACTGGTTCTCTATCCACTGAGCCATCTAGCAGTGCCAGCTTAATAAATATTGATTGAATGGAATCAATTTGTTTGTTTGGACCATTTATTTCTCTCTGAAAAAACAAAACCAAATCCCAGCCTTGGAAAGAAGATGATGGCTCTATCATCTCTGAACAGCAGAGGGCAGTGGGATATCACTTATGAAAATCAGATGCTCAACTCTCATTTCTAGGCTTTAATTCAAACTTTTAGTTTAGTTCTAACTTCGTTTGTAGCTTTAGAGCTGTAAGAAAGAGGACAGAAAAAAGGGATGCCTTGTGGTTTTTCCCACGTCAGCACTTCCCTTGGTTTATGGATTCTGTATTGCGTTGTCTCATTCTTCCTTCTCAAAGGTTTCACAGAGCCAAAGAACATCAGGTGGGGGCGGGGGGGGGGGGGGACCTTGATGGTGATCTAATACCTGGGGAAAAGGAGCAAAATCTCTGCCCCCACTTACATGGCAGGTGGCCATGGAACCTTTGCTTGAAGATGGTCGGGGTGGGGAAGCTCACTACCCCCTGAGTTATCACCTACAGTGGATAGAGCACTGAGCTTGGAGTCAGGAAGACCAGAGTTCATAATCTTGCCATGGATACTTAATGGGTATATTACCCTAAGAAATTCACTGAACCTCTGTTTGCCTCAGTTTCCTCATCTGTAAAATGGGGATAATCCCAGCATATGATTACATATTATAATAACATATTATTATGTTATAATATATTGTTATAATTACAGTAGTGATGTAATATATATTGTTATTTACATATAATAATGTAAGGATATATAATTAATGTATAGAATATACAATATAGAATAATAATATAATCATAGCATATTTCCCAGGGTTGTTATAAGGATCAAATGAACTAATATTTATCATAAAGCACTTAGCACAGTGTCTGGTACATATTAAATGTTATACGAATGTTAGCTATTATTATTATTGTCATCATTATCATATTAAGGCTAAATCTATCTGCCACTTCTATTTATTTCTTCTAGTCCTGCCCTCTAGGACTAATATGAATAAATTTTGTCTTTCAGGAGAGAGCCCTTCAAATAATTGAAAATGGCTATCGTGTCCCATCGTAGTCTTTTCTTCTTCAAACGAAATATCCCTAGTTCCTTTAATCCATCCTCAAGAATTAGGTAGCCAGGTGGCACAGTGGATAGGGCATGGGGTTTGGGGTCAGGAATATACATCTTTCTGAGTTGAAATCTTGCCTTAGACACTTAACTATCTGTGTGACCCTGTGAGAGTCATTTAACCCTGCTTGCCTCAGTTTCTTCATCTGTAAAATTATTTAGAGAAGGAAAAAGCAAACCACTCCAGTACCTGGCCAAGAAAATCCCAACTAGGATCATAAAAAGTTGTGAATGACAAACAACGGAACAACAACAACAACAACAACAGAGGATAGTGGTTTTTAGTAGAAAGACTGTTGCAGCCAGGACAGATTAGAATTTATGTCTGACTTCATACAACCAGTAGGTGGGCAATTGTGAAAGAGGTCCTTAGTCTCTCTGAGTTCCAATTCTTCCTCTATAAAATGGAGATAATGGAGCTTTAACTGTCAACATCCCAAGAGAATTATGAAGAGAATGCTTTGAAAACTTTAGAGTCTTTTTACAAATATGAATTGGTAGTCATCCCCTACTAGGCTCTTTCCAGATTATCAATGTCTTCCCTAAAATATTTCATCCAGAATATTCAAGATATAATCTGGTCAAAGCAGTAGAATACTAATCTCCCTTCTTCTGGATACTTTTTTTTAAACCCTTACTTTCCATCCTAGAATCAATAATGTATGTTGGTTCCAAGGCAGGAGAGAAATATGGAATAGACAATAGAGGTTAAATGACTTGCCCAAGTTCACACAGCTGGGAAGTACTTGTGGTCAAATTTGAACCCAGGACCTTCCATTTCTAGGTCTTTGATCCACTGAGCTACCTAGCTGCCCTTTGGACACTGTTTTTAATTCAGCTAAGATTCCTTTAGCCCTCCCCCCACCCCCACATTATTTCTTCTACCAAATGTCTTTAATTACAGGTAACTCAAGTATGAAAACCCATTGGTGTGGGACTCTGCTTATTGGTGGAGATTGATGTCCTTTTCCTACATAAGAGGCAAGAGGCTGGGCAGAACTGATTAGATTAGGAGAGGAGAGAGATCTGGAATTCTGGTAGGTGAACTGTGATCTTCATCTTCTGGATGGAGCAGGAAAGAGCACAATCCAGAAAGAGAAAGATCATCCAGATCAGGCTAGTTTTAAAGACACAAAAGAAGACATTCCTAAATCCCAAGTATCTTATAGACTGGTTGGATTTGCAATGCAGAAGGAAATATCAACTTTAGAACTGACAGATGGCTTTTAGAAGCCTGAGATAAAGCAATTGGGCCAGCCAGAACTGTGACTAGAAAAAAGATTAAATTCGTATGAAGAATATCAGTTTATTAATGATAATAGTTTATTGATTAAGTCAGCATCATAACCAATAAAGTGACATAGATCAATGGCCCTCTTGATGACCAAAGAACCCATAGCTTGGTCAGGGAGATCTCTTTTGGGTGCTTATTATTCAGCCCCTCCCTTGCACATTCCAAGATATCTCTAATTGGTAAAATAGCTCATTTGGAGATAGTCCATCAAATTATCTACCCTTGTCTACTTCCATGTTATGAGGAACAGGCACACAGGAAAAGAACCTTTGTCTCCTTCATTTATTAACCAGATTAAAAGAGAAGGCATTCTTTGGGATTCCTAAGGTCAAAGAAAATGCAAAAAGCAGCAGACTGGATAGGATCTCTGATCCAGGAGTTAGACATAGGAATACACGGAAATTCTCACCAATATATGAGGAATTGATTGGAGCCTTCCTAATTCAGGGTCCTGATGCAGGAATTAATACAGTATATGAAAAATAAATTCTCACACCCCCATATGAGCTTATTGAAGATAGAGACTGCCTTGCTTGCTTATATTTATATCCCTGGCACTTAGCTGGTACCTAGCATGGAGAAAGTACTTAATAAATTCTTTCATTATCCATCCATCCATCCATCTATCCATCTATCTATCTATCTATCTATCTATCTATCTATCTATCTATCTATCTATCCAACCATCCATCCATCCATCTATCTATCTATCTATCTATCTATCTATCTATCTATCTATCTATCTATCTATCTATCTATCCAACCATCCATCTATCTATATCTAGCCATCCAACATAGTATGTAACACCAATAATATGATACATTCTGGTTTCCCAGGTTCACAACCTTGCATTATCCTTGACCCTTTATTATTCTATACACAATCACCAAATCTTGTCCTTTTTGACCTTCACATCCCTTTGCTATATCCTCTTCTCTCCATTCTCATAGATACCACCATGATTTAGGCCCCCAGGCCTTCTCATCTGGACTATTATAATTGCCTTTTAATTGGCACCCCTGCTTCAACTCTCTTCCCTCTGTAATCTATCTTCTACTCTGATGCCAAAGTGGTTTTTCTAAAATCAAAGTCTGGTCATGTCATTCCTCTATTCAATAAACCCCAGGAGTTCTTTATTAGTTCCAGGCTCAGATATAAACTCCTAGGGCAATTTGATGGCTCAGTGGATAGACAAGAGGTCCCAGGTTCAAATCTTTCTAGGCTTTTTTTTATGATCATCTTATTTGTCATTTCTTAGGGTACAAATATATATATGCATATGCATATATATAGAGAGAGGAAGAGCTGTGTATTCTTATTTTCTATATAACATAATATATAACACCAATAATATACTACATATGATTTGTTATAAAAATGTAATAAATCATAATAAATGTGCTTATCCAAGAGAAACAATTTCTCACATTAGCTCTGTCCAAAATTCTGTCTCGTTCTTTTCCTTGTCCCCTTCCACCCCTCCCTACTCCCCAAGAAGCCAGGTAACATGATATAGAGTGTACATATATTATCTTATAATGTGTTTTTCCCTGTTTGACATATTGTAAAATAAGACATCTTGCTTACACTAGAGAAAAGTTCATGGAGGAAAAAAAGGAAAGAAAGGTATGCTTCAGTTTGCATTTGGACTCTGTCTGTTTCTTCCATGGCTGTGGAGAGCTTTTTTTTGTCATGAGTTCCTTGTTGCTGTCCTGGATCCTTTTATTGCTGATAACAGTGAAGTCATTCACAGTTGAGCATCGTACTTTATTGCTGTTTCTGTGTACAATATTTTCCTGGGTCTGTTGATTTCACTTTGTATCACTTCATGTAAGTCTTTCCAACTTTGGGGTTTTGTGTGTGTGTGTGTGTTTGTGATCATTTTCTTTGTCATTCTTATGGCACAAAGTATTCCATTACAAGCATATACCACATACCACAACTTGTTCAGTCATTCCCCAAACCCAATATTAATTCTAAGACCGAAGGTGAGGGTTCTAAAAAATAAAAAAGGAGGGGCAGTTGGGTAGCTCAGTGGATTGAGAGCCAAGCCTAGAGATGGGAGGTCCTAGGTTCAAATCTGGCCTCAGCCACTTCCCAACTGTGTGACCCTGGACAAGTCATTTGACCCCCATTGCCTAGCCCTTAACACTCTTCTGCCTTAGAATCAATACACAGTACTGACTCCAAGATGGAAGGTAAGGGTTTAAAAAGGAAAAAGAAAAGCAAAAATCACCAAAAAAAAGTCTCTGTTGGCATTTAAAACCAAAGAAGCCTTACTGGGAGGCAAGACAGACTAGGCATAGATCTATGATGCCAAAGAAAGTCCATCAAAGGGGGGGATATATTTAATCCTAGAGATGCCTCTCTCTCTCTCTCTCTCTCTCTCTCTCTCTCTCTCTCTCTCTCTCTCTCTCTCTCTCTCTCTCTCTCTCTCTCTCTCTCTCTCTCTCTCTCTCCCTCTCCCTCTCTTCTTAGGTGCATGATTCTGGGTAAGTTACTTAACCCTATTTGCTTAGCCCTTGCCCTTTTGTGTTAAAGTTGATACCAGGACAGAAGATAAGGAGGGGAGGAGGAAGAGGAGGAGAAGGAGAAGGGGGGGGGAGAGAGAAAGAAAGAGGAGGAGAGAGGGGGGCACTTCTAGGATTAAATATATTCCCTTTGTTGGCCTTTCTGTAGAGTCATAGATCTATGTCTTGCCTTCCAGTGTAGACGCTGCTGTCAAATGTTCCAAGGCCTCCAGAAGGACACTGATAGGAGGGCAAGGAATCCAAAGTTCTCTGAAGCTTGCAAGGTCCTCCTCTGGTCTAGGGTAAAGGAGGGGGAGACCTAGGCTAATCCCAATGCTGAGGTTTCTGCTTGATTCCTGCCCCCTCCCTCAAAACAGCTCCTCCTCAGAGATTTTACTTGTTGTCTTTTTCCTCAGGGGGAAAGCAAATAGTCTATTATTTCCTTCTGTTGGGGTCTCTTGCTATCGGTCTTACCAGGGGGTGCTTCTGACCAAACACTAGGCTCAATTTAGGGAGAAGAACAATCTTAGGCTTGCCCAGCAGTAATGTTAAAGGCTCTGCAATACACCAGAGGGTGCTCTTAGGTAGCATCAAACTACCTGTCAGTGACTCCTGAAGATCTGCCTCTCTTCTTTTGCTCTGTGCCCTCTGTGTGTGTGTGGGGGGGGGGGGGGGAGAATGGGGGGGGGGGGGTCGACAGTGCTAAACATCTTAATCTATGGTTTTAGGCATGTGTGTTTGTCCAATCATACTCAGACTCAGTCCCTGTTCCTATTCTGATTCTTGCTGCTTTGTCAATGGAGTTCAATCATCATATGGAATTGGCATAACTGAATACTTTCCTTTATAAGAAAAGCAACAAAATCAAATAAATTGGGGCAGTTAGGGAACACAGTGGATAAACTATCAGGTCTGGAGTCTGAAAGATCTGGGTTTGAATCTAACCTCAGACACTTTCTAGCTGGCTTGACTGGACAAATCACTTAATATCCATCATCTAACACTTGCAACTTGGTTTATCTTAGAATTGCTACTTCAGACACTTCTTAACTGTGTGACCCTGGGCAAGTCACTTAACCCTGTGTGCCTAGCCCTTGCAGCTCTTATATCTTTGAATTATTACCTCAGATATATCCTAGCTTTGTGACCCTGGACAAGTCACTTAACCTCCATCATCTAACCCTTGCAACTTGGTGTATCTTAGAATTGCTACTTCAGACACTTCTTAACTATATGACCTTTGGCATGTCACTTAACCCTGTTTGCCTAGCCCTTGTAGCTCTTATATCTTAGAATTGCTACCTCAGACACTTCCTAACTTTGTGACCCTGGGCAAGTCACTTAACTCTGTGTGCCCAGCCACTGCAGCCCTAGTGTCTTAGAATTGCTAGATACTTCCTAGCTAATGCAGCCAAAGGCAAGTCTCCCTATCCCAATCACCTACTCCTTGTTGTTCTGTCTTAAAATGGACACTGAGACAGAAGGGAAGAGTTTAAAAAAGCATAAAAACAAATACACGAAGGCATCAGTGCATGCATGGTCTGGGCTCTTCCTAGGTCGAGCACCCCCAAATCTTTTGTCTGAAAGTAAGCTAAACCTGAGAGTCCAACAATCCCAGAGCTCAGGTTCAAACGTCCACTCCTATAGAAGAAAAACGTCAGCCACTGGTGGGCTCCTCCTGCCAGGCTGGGTACTGCAGATCCTGGCCAGCTCCTGATGCCCCCAACTGGGTTCAAAGCCAGCTCTACTTGCTGGCCCAACTTTTCCCATTTGCCTTTGCCTTTCCCCACCCAGCTTCCTGGATCAGATGCTGCTCCCCTGTCCCCCCCCATGATCCCCCCCTTTTTTTCTCCTTGGCATGTGTAGGGAGGGGGGCCTCTTTGTTCTCTTTTAGACCAGTGAGCTCAAGGAAAGGAATCCCTCAAAGGCATTCCAATCCTGTGGAAGTAGCTGGGGGAGAACACATGGGCATCCCAAATCTGGCACATTTGCCCCATTTCCATTTCTCCTTGCTTTTCCCCTTCTTTGAAAACTCCATGTTTAGGCTGTGCCACCTTCTACATCCCTTCTCCTTGTGAGGTGAGCTCTCTCCTTTGTTCCTTTTCCTTCCCTTCCTCCTCCTATATGGAGAGCCACAGGCTCCGGGCCAACTCTGCCCTGGTGTGGAGGAGGGAGTGGAAGCATGAAAGGGGTGTTATGCCTGGATTTAGCTGAGAAACCAGAAATGCTAGTCAATGCTGAGAGCAATGGACCCTTTTGTTTGGTGTTTGGGAAGGCCACATGCTCTAAGAGCGAGGAGAGCAATAATGATAACTAGCATGTAGAGACAGTTTTATGTTTTGCAAAGTGCTTTATACAGGTTATGGCATTTGATCCTTACCCCGCGCCTTGTGATGTTGGTATTATCACAGATTATTCCCATTTTTCAAAAGAAAAAGCTGAGGCACAGAGAGATCACATTGCTTGCATGGATCAGAGGCAAGATCATGAACTCCAAGGCCAGCATTCTACCTACCAAGCTACTTCACCGAACCACAGGAAGCACAGAGACAGAAAGAAAGGCAACAGGGAGGTGCTTGGGCATCATGGGAGCCATGGCCAATGCCTCCCTAAGTCTCTCTCTTTCTCTTTTTTAAACCCCTTACCTTCCATCTTAGACTCAATACTGTGTATCAGTTCCAAGGCAGAAGAGCAGTAAGTGCTAAGCAATGGGGGTTAAGTGACTTGTCCAGGATCACACAGCTAGGATGTGTCTGAGGCCAGATTTGAACTCAGGACCTCCTGTCTCTGGTCCTGGCTCTCAATCCACTGAACCATTTAAGTGTCCCCTGCTCCAAACTAAATCCCTTGTCTGAGCCTGATCTTCTTTTTCAGTTCTTAACACAGCCTTAATTATCTGCAGGTACATCTTGGGACACCATGAGGTTTTTGTGTTCGGGTTAGCTGTTGCTGAGAACGTTGGGATGGAAGGGTAGAACAGGTATGACTAGGACCACTGGGGAAGGAAGCCTGCCCATGGATGGTATTTTTGATGCTCTCTAAATTTCAAAAACCAGTGTCCAAGCCCAGATTGCCCATCCCTAGTTACGATTCTGCTTTGAAGATGAACCCTTGTATCTTTATGGGCTTCGAATGCCCTTCTTTCTAAAAGAGAACAAAATTCTCTCGGGCTGAGAAAGTCAGTTTTGCAAAGAGCATCTGTCTCCTTTCCCAAGTCAGCTTGCATTTGCTCACAGAGCTGGCTATAGATTGGAGGCCGACTCTCTGAGAATGCACACTCATGCTGCAGAGCTGGCATCTCTTCCCAGCAAGCTTCCGACTCTGCCACTTGAGTTGAAGAGGGACAACTCCAGATTGCTTCATTTTATAGCTGCAGTGATGGACCCATTGCGGACACCGCTTGGGAATGGGACTTGCAACAATCCTTTTGAGGTTTGCACAAAGATACACACACACATACACACACACATACAGAGAGAGAGAGAGAGAGAGAGAGAGAGAGAGAGAGAGAGAGAGAGAGAGAGAGAGAGAGAGAGAGAGGAAAGGCATTGGGTACTCCATCTTTACAGATGGGGAAACTGAGGCTTAGAGAAGAGAAAACGCTTGCCCCAGGAAAGCAGCAGAGGCTGGGTTCAAACCCATTTTTTGCTTCCAGATTCAGCCACCTTTCCCACTGTATGTCATTTCCTTAACCCTGTGACTATTCAGTGAAAATTGAATGCTGCTGAAGAAAGAAAGCCCTCTTTCCACCTCCTCCCTCCCCAAAGAGGGCTCTGTGAGCAGAGCAGGTCAGAAAGTCCTTCACACTTGTCATCCTCCCTTCCTGTACAGTAGGAGGGACAATAAACCAATCAGTCCAGTCCCTTTGTATATCACTCAGGGCTGAGTTCCTGCGTTTCCCCTCATTCAACATTTCTGACCTTTTCCTACTCTTTTGTTAGCTATTTTTTAAAGCTTTTCCCAGACTTTTTCACATAGGGATGCCCAGTCAATTGTGATCCCCTCTCTCCAAGAGAAGGAAATGAGAATAAGGTAAAAGATATTTGATGGTTGAGTCCATTCTACTTAAAATAAAATCGCCCCTTGGGCAGGGGTCCATGTCTGGTTTGCTCTCTGCACAACACACAGCATTTTGGGGATCATTTAGGAATGATTAGTCACAAGGTGTATGGGATACTCAGGGAGGGGTAGTATCTCTGGTATGGAGGGCTTGTCCTGCCCTCTTAGGGCAGCTCTCCAGCCTCTGACCCTCACCTGACACCCAGCTCTCACTTGTGGCTCCCAGTAGCTGCTAGCATGCGGCAGCGGCCACACCCCGGGCAAGGCTTCCACAGGCCGGCTAAACCTTGTGAGGGTAGCCATCGGGTTGTCGACCCCTGGTGAACCAGGGCTTTGCTCACCCAGCATGTGAAGACTGCTTCTGCGGAACAGATGGAAGAAACCAATAAGAAGGTTCAATGGCTGAGAGGGCGACGCAGCAAAGCACTGTGGAGTGCTCAGGGCATGATGGAGCACAAAGGACAACATGGCCATCCAATGCAGCTGAGGAAGTCTCCAGGTGTAATGACTTTTCGTGCCACTGGACCCAGGCTTCCAACGCCGAGAGAGTGGGACTGTCTCTGTGCATCGACTTTTCCACTTAAACCTCCTTCACACACAAGTGTTTTTGTGCACACTCATCTACATCACAGATGAAAGCGCACAAAGACAATCATCATCCTCGGTAGACTACTACTATACTTGTTCACCTGTAATATGAACTGGAGAAGGAAATGTCAAATTACTCCAGTGTCTTTTTATTTTATTTTTAAATTTTATTTTATGGTGTTTTTTTTTCACCCCAGCATCTTTGCCAAGAAAATCCTAAATGGGGTCAAAAAGGGTTAGGTACAACTGAAATAACTGAACAATATCTAGAGTGGAAAGTAAATGAAGTTTGGAATCCCAGGTCCTAGGTTCCAATCTAGACTGCTGGATCTGCTACAACTTACCTTGAACAAATAAGGTCTCCTGAACCTAATTTCCTTACTTTTAACTTTGAAGGAAGAAACTTAAGGATACCTGGAAGGAACTATAACATGCAGAAGAGGAAAAAATGGGGGAATGGTTTTTTTTTTAAAGAAGGCCTTAGAGAAAAGGAGAAATAGAAGGGCTTGAGGTGAAGGAGAATTTTTAAAAATTAGAGATAGAAAAAGAGGCTTGAGGGAAAGGAAGAAAAAAAGAAGTTGGTAGGACAAGGGAAAGGAAGTTGTGTGTGGTTACTAAGGCACAGAGAGCTAAGTGACTTAGTGGATAGAGCCCTGGACATGAAGTTAGGAAGAGTTATCTTCCTGAATTCAAGTCTGGTCTCAGACACTTCCTAGCTATGTGATCCTGGGCAAGTCACTTCACCCTGTTGGCCTCAGATCCCTTATCTATCAGATGAGCTGAAGAAGGAAATGGAAAACCATTCAAGTATTTTTGCCAAGAAAATCTCAAATGGGGTCTTGAAGAGTTGGACTTTCAATTACAACAATTAAGACCCTTATGAGGTGGGAAGGTGCTAACTCCAAAGTATTTGGCCACAATTGCTATTAGTAAGAACTATAAAAGAAGGACCACTTGCTTTTGGAAAGTATGGAGAGGAGCACAACTCAGTCAATTGAGAGTCAAACCTAGAGACTTGGACTTGATTCTGGCCTCAGACACTTCCTAGCTGTGTTACCCTGGATATGTCACTTAACCCCCATTTTCTAACTTTTACTGCTCCTCTGTCTTGAAACCAATACACAGTATTAATAAGAAAGAAAGAAAGAAAGAAAGAAAGAAAGAAAGAAAGAAAGAAAGAAAGAAAGAAAGAAAGAAAGAAAGAAAGAAAGAAAGAAAGAAAGAAAGAGAGAGAGAGAGAGAGAGAGAGAGAGAAAGAAAGAAAGAAAAGAAAGAAAGAAAGAAAGAAAGAAAGAAAGAAAGAAAGAAAGAAAGAAAGAAAGAAAGAAAGAAAGAAAGAAAGAAAGAAAGAAAGAAAGAAAGAAAGAAAGAAAGAAAGAAAGAAAGAAAGAAAGAAAGAAAGAAAGAAAGAAAGAAAGAAAGAAAGAAAGAAAGAAAGAAAGAAAGAAAGAAAGAAAGAAAGAAAGAAGGAAGGAAGGAAGGAAGGAAGGAAGGAAGGAAGGAAGGAAGGAAGGAAGGAAGGAAGAATTTGTATGACCCACATAGTGTCTATATTGCTTGTCTTCATTCTCTCAAATAACTCTTCCTATGCTTAAAGAAGCCTCCTTCTAAAGGAGAAGATACAAGAATTCAAAGGATGATTTTTCCCCTTGATGTGTCATATTCCTTCATTAGAATGTAAATTCCTTGAGAGCAGACCTGTCTTGCTTACATTTGTATTTCTAGTGCTTGACATGGGGTAGATGCTTAAGAAATGTTTTATCTATTACTCTTGCTAAGTTACTAAAGGAAATGAAATGCAGAGAATGCATATGGCTAGGGGACATTCATAGAAAGGGCTTATTTAAATATGAAGAAGCCACACATTCAGAGAATATATGTGTTTGAGAAACATTCAGAGAAACTTGTATTCTTTGGGCTACATTCCCCATGAAACACCTGGCTTCCCTGTAGACCAGCTCCTGGTATCATCTTTGGTCTAGAAATGTCATTGGTCTACAAGTTAGCTGCTTGTCTCTTCTAAGCTGTTCTCCAATGAGTTTTCACTGCTGCCCCCTGCTAATTGTGCACTGAACTGCCTAGATAGAGAAGGATGAAAAACAACTTTCTTGTCAGAAGGAGGCCTCAGGGCTTGAGGTTTATAGTTTATATTTGCCAAACAAGCACATCATTGAATAGAAAGGATATAAATGGGAGCACCTAGGTGATTCAATGGATAGGGTGTCAGGTCTGGAATCAGGAGGATCTGGGTTCAAATTTGACTTTAGACACTTGCTAGCTGCATGACCCTGGGCAAATCTCTTAACCCCAACTCTAGCCCTTCCAATGTTTAGCATTAATTCTAAGACAGAAGGTAAGGGCTTAAAAAAAAAAAGAAAAGAAAAAGAAAGGTTACAAATGAATGAACCCAAATACCTGGGGAATGGAAGAGGTGCAGAAAAAAAAAGGAAGACATGTTTTATCAAAGATGAAAGGAATCACACTTTGGGTAGCAGTCCTAAACTCAGACAGCAAGCAAGTTAATGGATTCCCCATCAATTTAAGTCTTCAAGTAAAGGCTGAATAACCACTTTCCAGGGATGTTCCTGAAGGGATTCCTGATCTGGGATGGATCATAGTAGATGGCTTCCTTCCTATCTCTGAAAGTTCAGGACTCTTTATCTTAATAGCTACCCCTTAAGATCTCTTCCAGGTCGAAGACTTGGGAGGTCCTATAAGGTCTGAAAGACAGTGACTCAGCACACAAGTCAGCACATCGTCATTCAGTATTTCCAAGTCTCTAACCCTCTTTCTCCAGAACCTGCCAGTCTCCATCACCACCAATCCCAGAGATATTCCAATATCCCAGCACTGCACTATGACTGCCCTTTGAACTATGACTGGTGTGATCTAAAGGGCACCACGAAAATTCACCTGCTTCTAAGTGTCTCTCTGGCTGGATGCCACCTCCCCTGAAATCTCTTTCCCATGTTTCCCTTCTGTTCAGGTCCAGAGAACTCCATGGGCACTGGGCTCCCTGAGGCAGAAGAGGAAGGGTCCCTGGAAGGGATTGTGGAGGACCTTAGGGACATGTTATGCCAATGACATCATTTTGCTGAAGGCTGTACTTGCTAGAGTGACGCAGGCTGCAGGGCAGGAGAGGAATTGTAATGAGTGCTCAGCAGCAAGGACAGTTTCCCAAACCAGCTGCCATGCTTTTGGGACTCAGCAGGGGGCAACCTCAGCTCCTTCATGCACAAACTCTACCATGGAGAGAGTTCAGAGATTAATAAGGAAAATTCCCATTTCTATAAAGAAAACAAGCTTTATCAAAGAGCCATTTCAGACCTGCAGACATGTCAGACATGACAGCCTTGTTTGTGGAAAAGGGACCATGCCTGGACTCTGTGTTTTGCTGGGCTTCTAAAACTGGGGTAGCTGGTTGTCATCCTTCAGTCAACCCAGAACTCTGGGAAAACCATAAGGAAAGCTTGGCTGCCTCCCACAGCAGCCTTCAGGGCTGGGCTTGTGTCGGTCTCTCCATGAAGGTGGGGTGACAGCTGGGAGCAGCTCAGCCCCATCCCAAAGGGTTGTTCTTCTCCATATTCGCTTATGCACCATCCCTGGGGCTTCTGGAGTCCCACTGGAGAAAACAAGAGTCAAGGTGGCTCAGTGGATAGAGAGACAGACCTGGAGACAGGGAGGGGATGGTGATGCTGACCTCAGACACTTCCTAGTTATGTGATCCTGGGTAAGTCACTCAACCCCAATTGTTTAGCCCTTACCACACTCCTCAAAACCTATACTTAGTATAATTCTAAGACAGAACATTTTTAAAAGTGAAAGAAAATGAGAGAAAAAAAAAGGAATAAAGAAAGAAAAGGAAAAAGTAAGAAACAAAAAAAAAAACAAAGAAAGAAATGAAGCTTAGCAATTTCCAGAACAGAAAATAGCTAATGACAATTGTTATTATTGTTATTGTTCATTTGGTTCTGACAGTTCATGCCCCATTTGGGTTTTGTTTTTTTTCCGGAGGAGATAGTAAAATGGTTTGCTATAATTTCCTTCTCCAACTCATTTTACAGATGAAGAAACTGAAGCAAACAGGGTGAAGTGACTTACTCAGCTAGTAAAAGTATCTGAAGCCAAATTTGAACTCAGGAAGATGAGTCTTCCTGACTCCAAGCTTGATAGTCTATCCACTGATCCAACTAGCTGCTCATGAAAAATATTAGCTAGGAGTTATTTAACCTTTAAGGTTTATAAAAGGCTTTTCATGTGCTGACTCAGTTGATCTTTACCCCATATGGTAAGTGTATCAGCATTCTTAGTTTACAGATAAGGAAACTGAGGCAATAGAAGATTAAGGAGTAGGTAGATCAGCCTTCCTACTTTACAGATGAGGAAACTGAGGCAATAGAAGGTTAAAGAGTAGGTGGATCAGCCTTCCTACCTTATTGATCAGGAAACTGAGGCAGTAAGATTAAGAACTTGCCCAAGGTCATAAAACTCATAAATGGTAATGCTGGAAATCCAAAACCCTTCATTAAAAGTGGTAGAATTCACACACACACACACACACACACACACACACACACACACACACACTCCTGAGAGCTATACTTTAGCCTACTGATGAGGGAATTTAAGGACAATGAAGTAGAAGTAGTTGCCAAAAAAGATGCTCAAATATATACAAGATGAAGGAAGCTGTAGCTGACTTCTGACTTCTCTGATACTTCAGATATGCAATCAGTCAGTCCATTTGTTTCCTCTGTCCCCTAGACCTTCTGCTCAGAGTTCTAAATGAAGAAAGAGGCTCACAGATTTAGAGGTCATCTAGCTCAACCCCTCAATTCACAGATGAGCAATTGAAACCTTCAAAATGGAAGTGACTTATTCAAGATCAAATAGCTGCTGGAAGCTAGGTAGCACAGCAGATAGAGCACTCAGGCACTTGCTAGCTGTTTGACCCTGGGCAAATCACTTATACTGTGATTGCCTAGTCTTAGAATTGATACTAAGACATGAGATAAGAGTTGGGTTTTGGTATAATTAATATAGGTAATAAGTGGCACAGCAAGGATTTGAAACTAGGTACTCCAACTCTTAAGTGTGTATAAATCTGAGGTAGCATGATAGGAGGGAGGGAGACAATAATTACTTACTAAGCATATTCCAGGCACGCTGCTAAGTACTTTACAATATTGTCTCTTTTGATCCTCAGAACTACAGCCCTGGAAGATGGGTATTATTATTACCCCCATTTTACAAATGAAGAAACTGAGGCAAACAGAGTTTCAATCACTTGCCCAGGGTCACACATCTAGGAAGGACCTGAGGCTGGATTTGAACCCTAAGTCCAATGTTCACCAATCTAGCTGCTTTAACAGGAAGGAGAGTAAGCTTGTGAGGAAAGAAGAAAGAAGGGAACTGGGGATCTGAGTAGACTGAAATCTTTAATAGAATTCCTTGCATTTAAATGTCACTTTGTCATTGGCAGAGGTCTAAGAGAAGGGGGATGTGACTAAGGGGAGGCTGACAAGTGGTACAGTGGTTAGAACAATGGACCTGGAATCAGACTTAACTTCTATAAAACGGATAATAATACAACCTACCTACCAGAGTTGTGAGGATAAAATGATATTTGTAAAGTACTTGCTAAACCTTATCTGAGAGAGAGAGAGAGAGAGAGAGAGAGAGAGAGAGAGAGAGAGAGAAGAAAGAAAGAAAGAAAGAAAGAAAGAAAGAAAGAAAGAAAGAAAGAAAGAAAGAAAGAAAGAAAGAAAGAAAGAAAGAAAGAAAGAAAGAAAGAAAGAAAGAAAGAAAGAAAGAAAGAAAGAAAGAAAGAAAGAAAGAAAGAAAGAAAGAAAGAAAGAAAGAAAGAAAGAAAGAAAGAAAGAAGAGGAAGGAAGGAAGGAAGGAAGGAAGGAAGGAAGGAAGGAAGGAAGGAAGGAAGGAAGGAAGGAAGGAAGGAAGGAAGGAAGGAAGGAAAGGAGGAAGAAAGAACTAATCTCTTTTCATTGGAAGGCATTCCCAGGTCCACTGCAGCTTTTCCTGAGTTAAGAGAAGAGAGTAAAACTTGGGATAAAGTGGGAGGGAGCAATTCTTAGAACATGCCCTGGAGAAAAATTTCTAGTTGTACCTTTGACCACTGGTAAAATCCTAAAAACCCTTCCATGGGAGTTAATCATTGACTTTCTCTGGCCAGGCCAAATGAACTTTGCAATGATTTTTTTGTTGTTGTTGTTTGTGTTTTTTAAAAGTTCTGAAATTCTCTTCAGGATTATGGTCACCACAGTAAATCAAGGAAAATAATTGGGGGAGTTCTAGTACAACTCAGCTCAAGTCTTCAGTCCCTTAAATTCTCCTTCTTTAGATAAACTATTCAACAAAGGAAACTCCACCTCCATGGCTGGCCCTTCTGGTTGTTCAGGACCTTTGGGCTGCTTGTCATGAGCTCTTCTCATCTCCTATTCCAAATTTCCAACTGCCCATGGAACATTTCAATCCTACAGAGGGTGACCAGGACTTTGTATTAGGGTACTGAAATTTAGTTAGCCTTTATGTTCATTCAATGAGAAGAAATCATTGAATTTAGGTCCCAGTTAGCAATTCACAGATCCAAAGAGTACTTATTGAATTCCTTTAATATGCAAGTCATTATACTAGGGTTGAAGATACAAAGATAATATTAAAAGCAGTCCCTGGGGGCAGCCAAGTGGCTCTGTAGATAATCTATCTTGTAGATAAGAGGTCCTGGGTTCAGATCTAGCCCCAGATACTCCTGTGTGACCATGGGCAAATCACTTAACTGCAATTGTCTGTCCTTTACCATTCTTCTGCCTTAGAACTGATACATAGTATTGATTCTGAGATGGAAGATAAAGGGAGGAAGAGAAGAGAGAAGGTTACTTTCTAAAACTAGGATATGTAAATAATAAGTAACAATTCTCCTTTAATGAGGGAAAGTTCTGTCAACTAGAAGAATTAGGAAAGATCTATAGGAAGTGCCATATTAGATAAGCTTTGAAGGAAGTTAAGTGATGATGATAGCATTACCATTAAGCCTTCCCCAAAGGAAGGTAGGAATTCTAAGAAGGTAATAAGAAGGGCAAAATGCATTTCAGGTTGTTTTTTGTTGTTGTTGTGGTGGTGGTGGTCATTTTATTCAGTCATTTCAGTTATGTCTGACTTATGATCTTTTTACTTGGGGGGGTTTTGTGATAAAGATCCAGAAGTGGTTTACCATTTCCTTCTCCAGCTCATTTGACAGATGAGAAAACTGAGGAAGAGCTAAGTGACTTGCCCAAAGTCCCACAGCTAGTTAAGTGTCTGAGGCCAGATTTGAAATTGGGAAGGTGAGTTTTTCTGAACCCAAATCCAATGAATGCTCTAACCACTGAGAAACCTAGCTGCCATCTCTAAAGATTAGTTTTAATAATTAATTAAAATAGAAAACTACTAGTTGGCTGTCTTCCTCTGCCCCTCAGAGTCATCCTGAGTTTCTCCCCAGTCTGCCTTCCCCTACTCCCTGCCTAGGTAATATACTCACAGTCCCTGCTCAATGCCTGAGGTTCCAGGGTTTCTATTTAATCACTCCATCGTCCTAAGAAGTAATATCACCCGACAAGGTTCTTTATCCTAAAGTCCAGCTTCTTTTCTCATCTCTTGCCCTAGGGCTTATTGGTGAGTACAAACTCACCTAACAGACTCTATCTAGATAATGCTTTACATTCATCCATAGTGGACATCTTGCTATCTGCACTGTCACATTCTATACTTTATGTCTATCTCCCTATCTCCCAGCTCAGAGGGTCTGACAGTTAATTGACCTATGGCCTCACTCCTCATCCCTGTGACTTCTCACTCCCCACATCCTTTCTCTGGATTCTTCTTTCCAATGTATCATCTCTCTCTATTAGAAAGAAAACATGTTTACAGCAGAGGCTATCTCACTTTCAAATTTGTATTTCTAGTAATCAATCAATTGATAACTATTTATTTATTTATTTTATTTTTTAAACTTCCTTTTTTCTTATACAATTTTTGGACTGTTTTTCTTTTGCAATATAGTTAATATGGAAATATGTTCTGCTTCACCACTCAGGTACAATCCATATCAAAGTGTCATCCTTCTCAAGGATGGGGGGAAAGAGGTAATATCAAACTCAGAAATTATTTTTTTAAATGCAAAAAATTGTTTTTACTTGTAATTAAGAAAACAATAAATAGTATAATACCCTTGGCTAATCAATATTTGAAGTGTGGGGCATACCTATAATTCTAGCCCAACACCATATTTATTTAGTGCCTACTGTGTACCAAGAACTATGCTAACTGCTAGGGATAAAAAAAAAAGGGAGGAGGAAAGATGGCCCCTGCACTCAAAGTGCTTACAGTCTAATGAAGGAGACAACAAGCAAATAAATATATTAAAAGCAGGCTATATATAGAATAAATAGGAAATAATTATAAGAAATAAGGTACTAGAATTAAGATGGATTGAGGAAGGCTTTGAATTCAAGATGGGGTATTAGTTGGAACTTAAAGGAAGCCAGAGAAGTCAATAGGCAGAAATGAGAAGAAAGAACATTTCAGGCCCCGGGGGACAACCAGAGAAAATGTCCAGAGCCAAGAGACAGAGTATTTTATTTGTTTAATAACAAAGAGGCCAATGTCACAGGATTAAAATGTATTGGGGTATAAGGTATCCTGAGACAAGATCTGGTCTCAGAAACTTCCTAGCTTTGTGACTCTGGGCAAGTCACTTAACCCCAATTGCCTAGCTCCTTGCTACTCTTCTGCCTTAGAATCAATACTTAGTATTTAGCAGTGATGCTTAGTGTTGATTCTAAGACAGAATGTAAAGATTTTGTTTGTTTTTGTTAATTTAAGATTTGAACCCAAGTCCTCTGATTCCAAACTCCAAACACTTTCCACAGAACTGTATTTTCTCCCATAGGCAATAAATAGCTACTGAATTTATTTGAACAGGGAAGGAACATAGACCCTATGCCTTAGACAGATCCCTCAATTTTAGCTAGGAGCTAGAAACCCTAGCTAATTAGAATTTCAAAGGTGTTAGTTATGGGAGGCAATTTGGACCTAAACACATACTGTATATCTTTTTCCTAACCCCATGCTTCCATCTTCTACCCTTATGTAACTGTCCTCCAGACTTTTCTCCATGGGTGAATAATAAAAAATGATTTCTGGTTCAATTGGTTTGTTCTGTGCCCACAGCTGACAGGTCTCCTTCAGTTCTCATCACATATTTCCAGGACTTCCTGAAAACTCCATTTGCAGTAGAGATTTTTCCTGTCCCTAAAACATTCAGGAGGTGGGAAGAATTCCAGTAAGAAAAACTTAGGTGGTCCCACGGAAAGGATGTTCCCATCTCTCTCAGACCTGTCCAGACATAGCATCACTTCAACAAGATGGGACTTCCAGGGGGTGAGTAATACACTGGAGATCTCTCACTTGCCTCAGGTTACCTGCCAGATCCCCAAAGTTTTGGCCAAGTTTATAAAAATGTAACACAGCCCCAAATAAGTGGGGGACAGCTAGATCTGTTTCTTTGACAAAGAGCAAATGTCCAACCAGTTTCTGCCATCCAGCTAGGTGCCCTCTGGGCATCTGAGAAACTGTCATTGAATTGAAAGTAGGGTCGAAAGTGTACCTCTGATCAGCAACCTTCATTAGCACATTCCTCATTAGCATGCTTTGGGGCATATCACGATCTCCCCTCCACCCCTCCTGACCACCTCATTAGCCCTGACCCTTGTTAGTATGTTTTCCCACGATTCGTTCTGGTTTTTTCTGCCCTTTGGTCTCCTGATAAATGTTTTAATGAAGTTGCAGTGGATTGGAAATATGGAACAGGAATGTGCTATCAAAACACATGTCTGCCTAAAAGCACGCTTGTTTATTCTTTCTACATTTGGGGTTTTAAACGCAGGCAGTCTTTATTGTCTTCAGGGGGTGGAGAGGAGAGGAAGTAGGGAAAAGAAATTGACCTTGGTGAAAGAGACAGGAGACCCGGAAACCCGTCCCCTCTCAGGAAACCGAAATGCTCAATTCTGTGAAGGTGAATGCTGCAGCTCTCGGTTTTACTGCAGTCTACTCTGTGCTGCAAGTTCCCAGAATCAGAGCCAGGTCTCCAGCAAAATTGCTCCTTATTGCAAAGTTTCTATTCAGGAGCCCTAGAGTTCCACTGGCACCCAGCCTCAAGGGGAAAGGACCTTCCGGATGGCTCTGTGTAAGGAGGTCCCAGGCATGAGTTTTTAAGATATCAATCTTACAAATATAAAATGGGAGAGGCTTGAGCAGAGGGAAGCTTGTCTGACAAAGATCTGGGTATTTCAGTAAATTACAGACTCAATAGGAGTCAACAGAACCACAAGACTGTGTGGGAAAGAGGGAGTGAATGCCATCCTGGTGATCTACAAAGAGGCAGAGTGTTTGGTACTTTATGCAGTTCTGGGTTGGAATGTCCTTTAGGGAGGACATTGACAAACTGGAAAATGACCAAAGGAAAGGAACCAGGATGGTGAGAGACTGGAGATCATGCTGTTTGAGGATTACTTGAAGGAAATTGAGATGCTTAATCTAAATAAGAGAATACTTAGGAGAGACATGATAGGTAAATTCAATTATTTAGGTTGTCAGGGGCTTCTAGGTAGCACAGGGATTAGAGCACCAGTTCTGGGGATAGGAGGATGTGAGTTCAAATCTGTCCTCAGACACTTCCTGGTAGTGTGACCCAGGACAAATCACTTAACCCTTATTGCTTAGCCCTTACTGCCCTTCTGCCTTGAAACTTATACTTAGAAGACAGAAAATAACAGTTTAAAAAAACCCCAAAGTTAGGGTTTTTTAAAAAAAAAGATTTAGGTTGGTCTAGATGGCTTCTGAGGCCCCATCATTCTATAAAGTTACCACTACATAGGTCATGTGATTATACAATTAATTAACCAAATTTCTTTAGCCTTAATCCCAGGTGACCAGATCTATTCATTTGACCAGGCCAGAAATAGAAGCCTTGCCTATATTCTTGGAAAAAGAACTAAAAGAAAAGGGTCCTAATTTGCTTAGTCTTCCACCTTCTCTGATGGAATCTTAATGCTCTTGGTTAAAAATGAAAAGTGGGAAATGATCATTTTCCATGACTATAGAACATAGATTGTCCTCCCTATCCAGGATGAGTACCTTCTTCCCAACCTGATGGAGTAGCTCATAGATGTCCACTTCACCAAACTGGCCAGTGTTCTTCTTGGACCTCTGGGGTGGGAGTGGGAAGACAAAAAGTGGATAGCAATACCAAGGGACTGATGAGTGGAAGGTGACCTTCCAGACTAATCAGGCCTGCAAAAAATACTGAATTACACTACTTTGGTTATGCACACCAATCTTTTAAAGATCACAGATTCATTATTTCAAGGCCAAAGAAGAGATGGCTTAAAACAATGATTTTTTTTTTCATCTATTTACAAGTTCATAGGATCATAGAAATAGTCAAGAGTGATCTCTGAGGTCATCTTAGTCAAATTCTTCATTTTACATGTGAGGAAACTTAGGTCCAGGATGCCGGAAATACTGCCTAACATAATAAATCAGTCCAAGTTGTTCTTTCATGCTTATGCCAGCATGATGTTCAGTCATTTCAGTGATGTCTGACTCTGACCCATTTGGGGTTTTCTTGGAAAAGATGCTAGAGTGGTTTGCCATTTCCTTCTCCACCTCATTTTACAGATAAGGAAACTGAGGTTAGCTGTGTGACCTTGGACAAGTTACCTATCCTCTGATTTTGTGGTTTTTCAGTCATTTTCAATCATATCTGACTCTTCCAGATTTCCATTTGGAGTTTTCTCCTTCCTTTTTTACAGATGAGGAAACCGAGGCAAACAAGCTAAAGTGTTTTATCCAAAGTCACATAGCCAGTAAGTAACTTGAGTTCAGTTCTTCCTGACTCCAGGCCCAGTACTCTATCCACTATGCCACCTAGCTATGCCAGTATGACCTATTTGTCAAATTGGAAAAAAAAATGTTCACTCAGAAGATGGAGAGAGAGTGCTTGAGTCACAAAACAGTTGGAAAGATATCCTTAGGGGAGCTAAATAAGCTAGATACATTTTTGCAGTAGAAGACCTCCCATCTCTATGAATGACTTTTTTTTTTAAACTTTTACCTTCCATCTTAGATAATCAACACTGTGTATTGGTTCCAAGGCAGAAGAAGAGGGCTAAGGTGGGAAATGGGGATTAAGGGACTTGCCCAGGGTCACACATCTAGGAAGGGTCTGAGGCCAGATTGGAACCCCAAACCTCCCACCTCTAGACCTGGCTCTCAATCTACTAGTTGCCCCCCATGAATGGCTTTTAATGATTTGTCAGCTTTCCAGAATGCTAACACCTCTTCTTTTGGAGCTTCTCCATCTTGACAGTGCCTTACTAATTTTCTAGAGAACCACAAAGCTTGCTAGTGGACCTCAGTAATAAGGGACCCATTTCTATCTGATTGGGGATGTTGGCTTTAAATAATTGCTCTATTGCAAGTATGAATAATATGGAAATAAGTTTTGAACAATGATATATGTGTAACTCAGTGGAACTTCTTGTCAGCTTTGGGGGTGGGGAGGAGAAAGAGGGGGATCACGAATCATGTAACCATGGAAAAATATTCTAAATAAGTAAATAAAGTTTAAAAATACATAAATAAAAAATAAAGAACCCATTTCATTCACCTCAACCTTCATTTGAAAATTACTGGACTTCAGAAACAATTCATCGTGGAGACACTTGTTTCCAACAGAAGTGGAAGGGAAGTCCTCTCCCAGACCACCCTCATGTCCCCCATATGTGGCACTGGATTTATTTCTTCTGCAGACTAACTAATGAAAAACAACCATGCAATCTGGAAGAAGCAGAGATTAGACCCTTGTAAGGAGTTTGGACAGTGGAAAATGTCACAATAAAGAGAAGTAAGAAAATAAGGGGATAAAATGTCGTCCACTTATAGCTTTAAAAAAATACTATTTGAGAGAACTTCCTGGGATGGCTGAAGCAGCTTCTCTGAGTTAGAAGCATCCGCTTGTCCTCCAAGGGATGCTGTGGTAGAATCGGAGAAAGCATCAAGAGAGCCAAACAGTAACGGTGGTTGTTGTTTCCCTTCTTGGGGCAACTCTTTGTTGGAAAAAATGGTAGCAGGATTTCTCTATTATTTCCTCCTTTAAAAAAATTGTAATCATCACTTCCTTTTAAAACTGCTCATCCATCCAGATATTAAACTCTTTCTATTTCTTTTCTTTTCAACCCTTACCTCTCATCTTAGAATCCGTACTTTGTATTGGTTCCAAGGCAGAAGAATGTTAAGGGGTAGGCAATGGGGGTTAAGTGAATTGCCCAGGGTC
This sequence comes from Monodelphis domestica, assembly GCF_027887165.1. Lineage (NCBI taxonomy): Eukaryota > Metazoa > Chordata > Mammalia > Didelphimorphia > Didelphidae > Monodelphis > Monodelphis domestica. Next base: position 487,679,711 of record NC_077228.1, read on the forward strand.
ACACAGCTGGGAAGTGTCTAAGGCCACATTTGAACCCTGGACCTTTGGTTTCTAGGCCTGGTTCTCATTCTACTGAGCCACCCAGCTGCCCCTTTCTTGCCTTGCTTATTGCAATAGTCTGCCTAGTGGGTCTGCCTGCTTTAAGTCTCCATTGCAATCCATCCTCCATTCAACCACAGAAGTTATGTTCCTAAAGCCCAGGTCCTATCATGTCACTCCCTCACTCAAAATATTCCAGTGGCTTCCTATTGCTTCCAGAATCAAACATAAACCCCTCTATGTGGCATTCAAAGCTTTTCATAACCTCGTCCCCTCCTACCTTACCAGTCTTACACTGTAATCCCCAACTTGTATTCTTTAATCCAGTACCAACCAGAAAGGATAATTTTTTTTCATTGTTAAAGCTTCATTTTTCTGTGCATACATGTCTTAAGGAAACAAACCACATGTAATGTGGAGTACAATAGAGTCATTCAGAATTGTTTAGTGTGTACATTGGCTATAAAATACCTATAAAGGGACTGCTATACAACTGGAGGGCTCTAAAAGTTGGATTCATTTTAAAGAGACACTCTTTCTTTGTCTCTCTCTGGGTCTGTCTCTGTCCCTATCCCTGTTTATCTCTGTCTCTCTCTCCCTTTCTTGGTCTCTCTCCCTCTCTCCCGCTCTCTGTCTCTTTTAGTCTTTCTCTGTTTGTCTCTGTCTGTCTGTCTGTCTCTCTTTCTCTGTCACTGTCTCTGTTTCTCTCCTCTCTGTCTCTCTCTCTCTCCCTTTCTTGGTGTCTCTCTGTTTCTGTCTCTCCCTCTCTTTGTCTCTCTCAGTCTTTCTCTAACTGTCTTTCTGTCTCTGTCTCTGTTTCTGTCTATCTGTCTCTGTATTTCTCTGTCACTGTCTGTCTCTGTCTCTGTTCCTAATAGTTTCTCCCATTATCCCCCAAGCCTAGAATGCCTTCTCTTTCCCCCTCTAACTACTGACCTCTCTCTGGCTTCCTTTAAATCCTAACTAAAATCTTTGTCTCCTTTTTTTAAACCCTTACCTTCCATCTTAGAATTAATACTGTGTATTGGTTCCAAGGCAGAAGAGTGGTGAGGGCTGGGCAGTGGAGGTAAAGTGACTTGCCCAGGATCTCTCTGTTTTGAACCCTGGATCTCTGGTCTCCAGGCCTACCTATCTATCCACTGAAGCACCTGGCTGCCCCTCCTTTGTCTCTTTCCATATCCGTAGTGCTTACCACAATACCTGGCTCAGCACCGGCACTTTTAAATAAATACATTTCCAATAAATGTTTATTGAGTAAATGATCTAATGCTCTGTCCATTGTACCAAAAGGAGCTGAGACCTTGAGTAAATCGCTTCCCCCCTCCAGGTCTCCTTTAGATTAAGTGATCTCCAAGGCCTTGCCACCTCCCAAACCAAGGTTTATGCTCCTGTCCTCTGCTTGGTGTTCACAGGTTGCCATGGGACGTTTGGGTGAAGCCCCCAGCTGAAAAAGGTCTTCTGCCTTTGTTGATAGAAGCATAGACTGACTCCTTGTAGCAGCCGGGAGCCTCCCTTGTGGGAGGAGGAAAGGTCCAACGAGTGGGCAGCATTTATGCCCATTCTGAGAGGCTCCTCTTCTGGGGTACCATTCACATGCCAGGCAGCTTGGCAGAGGCACAGAAGATGGGACTCATCTCCTAGGGCCAGAGCCTTCCCACAGTCCTCTTAGGTCCAGTCCTCTGGCTTCTGCTGTTGCCGCTGCGGCACTGGTCAGCCAGGGCCAGCTGGCACCGTCCATTCCCCCTCCTCCCAGCGAGGGCTGCATTTCAGTTGAGCTGAATAGGCAATCTCGAAAGTGCTCTGGGCTCCTCTGGGAAGAAGAGCATTAGCTTTTTATATTATTATATAATAATAATGAGAACATATTTCTGCATCCAGAGGCCTCCTGGCTGGGTACACTGCGCACTGTGAGGAAATATTGTTTGGGGAAATATTGTTAAAGGGGGTCTGTTCTTATTATCTTTTCTATACAGTATCAAAACTGACAGTGTCAAAACCAATTGAGCCATGATGCTCATTGTTCTCCCTGTCCCTTTCCCACACAGCCTCCATTTTTTTCCTCTCTGGCTGTCACCTTTCTTCATAAAAAATGAGCAGATTTTTTATAGAAGATGGAGGGATCCAGGGCTTCCAGGTCTCTCACTGGATAGAAAGTCAGACCTGGAGGCAGGAGGTCCTGGGTTCAAATCCAGATTCGGATACTTCCTAGCTGTGTGACCTGGGCAAAGTCACTTAACCCTCATTGCCTGGTCATTACTGCTTTTCTCCCTTGGAAATAATAAGACAGAATGTAAGGGCTTATTATTTTTTTAATAAAGAAAGGAAAAGAAAAAAAGAAAATGCAGGTCTCACTTGGAAGAGCCTTGAAGGGCAAAAGTCACATAGCCGAGAGTTCACCTTTTGGGGTACCAAACCCATAGACTCTCCCATTGATTAGCCCGTCTACACTTTCTAGTCCCCTGGCCAAGGCTGAGAAAAGTGTCTCTAGGCATCCACATATCTTTGATAATATTGACTGACATTTATATAACACTTTAACTTTTATCAATTACTTTCCATATATTATTTCATCAATAATAATAATAATAATAATTGACATTTACAGAGTGATTTTTAAATGGCCCAAGCTCTTTCCAAATGGTATCTCCTGTGCTCTTCCTAGAGACTCTTCAAGGTAGATTACACAGGTATGATGAGTTCTGTTTTAGAGATGAGCACTCTTGGGCTCAGAGAATGTAAATAATTTACCCATGATCACACAGCCAGGCAGTTCTGGGATTATTGGATCATAGTAATAAAACCAGAAGGGGCCTCAATGACCCCAAACCCCTCATTTTACAGATGAGAAAACTGAGACACAGAGATGTCAAGTGACTTACCCAGGGTCACCAAGCTATTTATTACATGTCTGAAGCAAGACCTGAACCCAGTCTTCTTGACTCCAAGCCCAGAGCTCTCTCCATTATACTTAGGGGCAAGTCTTAAACAATCATTATTTTATTTTATTTTTAAAAGGTTTCTTTATTTTATTCCAGTAACAAATCTGCACATAAATTTTCCAAGGTTACATGATTTGTGTTGTCTCTCTCCTTTAGTTAAACAATTACTTATTAAGTGCCTCCTATGTGCTAGGCACTGTCCCAGGAATACAAAGATAAAAGTACAAACTCCTGCCCTCAAGGAGGTTCCATTCTAACTTGGGGGAAAGGAGAAGACAACATGTATAATGGCACATTTTTAAAAACTAGACCAGTGATTTCATCAGAGTAGGGATCGTCTGAGAAGGCACTTCCTTTAGTAAAATAGTTCTAATTCAGTACCTTGTTGGTACTTTATAATCTTAGAAAGATTCCTGGGGTTCTAAGAGGGTGCTAATAACTTGCAAAGGGTGGTTGGTTTAAAGAGGTGTCAGAATAAGTCTTGGGTACCAAATAATGCTTAAACTGAGCCTTGAACAAAGATCAAGATCCAAGAAGTGAAGGTCCACCAAACTAAATGGGGGATGTACTAATTAATCAAAGGTGCAAAGATGGAGATGGGATAGTCTACAGGGGCAACAGCAAGGACCATCCCTGTCTATAGATGCTGTATTCTTCTCTCTATACAATTCAAATTTGTGTGTGTGTGTGTTTCTTACACTCTCTTCACTACCAATTTGTCCCTCCTGGGAGGTGTCCAGCACCCTGACATTGAGGTCCAGCTCTTGTTGCCATCCCAGAGGTTTAGCAGGGTTGCTTTTCTCCAGATCTCTGTGGCCTAGAATTATGGCCACAAAGTTTCCCTCAGGTTTCCCAGAACCATCAGAGTGATGGATAGCCAATGACCAGAAGGCAGCCAAGAAATAGCGGGACCCAGACAAGGAAGTGACAGCCCAGAGAGTAGCCAACCTTGAGACCCCTTCAGTGCATATTTGTGAATGTAACAACAATAAAATAAAAACTAATAGTAGAAGCTCACTCATATGTCATGTTTTAATTATATTTTATTTATTTTTGCAGAGCAAAACGGCATGAGCTAGATGCTATTAGGATACCCATTTTATAGATGAGGGAACTTAGAGGTGAAGCCACACAGCTATTAAGTGTCTCTGGCAGGATTGGAGCTGAAGTCCTCCACATTCCAGGTCTGGCACTTTCTACTTACTGAACCCTGCATAGGCTCAGGGTGTACAGGCGTATAGTAAATGATCTCTCTAGCTCTGATCATTTTAGTATGTCCCTAATTGGGTGTATATTTGTATATCTGTATTCATGGGTCTCTTAGGGAAGTAGGTAATTATGAAGAAGAAGGGTATCTGATATATTTATGCAGGAGGAATGGAGGGAGGGGAGTATATAGAATTATTACATATTATATATATTATATCAAATATTATATATAATAATATATTATCTTTTATTATATTATTATAAATATATGTATATTTTTAACAAGTCCCTACTGTCATATATGGGGCAGCTCAATGGTGGACTTGGAATCAAGAAGACATCTTCTTGAGTCTTCCTTCAAAGTTGACCTCTGACACTGGCTGTGTGACCCTGAGCAAGTCACTTAACCTCTCATGCCTCAATCTCATCATCTGGAAAATAAACTGGAAAAGGAAATGGCAAATGCTTACTGGCTGTGTGATCCTGGGCAAGTTGCATAACCCTGTTGGCCTCAGTTTTCTCATCTGTAAAATAAGCTGGAAAAGGAATTGGCAAATGCTTACTAGCTGTGTAACCCTGGGCAAGTCACTTAACTCTGTTGGTCTCATTTTTCTCATCTGTAAAATAAGCTGGAAAAGGAATTGGCAAATGCTTACTAGCTGTGTGATCCTGAGCAAGTCATTTAACCCTGTTGGTCTCAGTTTCCCTATCTGTAAAATAAGCTAGAGAAGGAATTGGCAAACATTGGCTTTGTTTCCCTATCTGTAAAATAAGCTGAAGAGGGGAATGGCAAAGCACTCCAGAATCTTTTTTTTTTTAAACCCTTACCTTCTGTCTTGGAGTCAATACTGGGTATTGGCTCCAAGGCAGAAGAGTGGTAAGGGCTAGGCAATGGGGGTCAAGTGACTTGCCCAGGGTCACACAGCTGGGAAGTGGCTGAAGTCAGATTTGAACCTAGGACCTCCCGTCTCTAGGGCTGGCTCTCAATCCACTGAGCTACCCAGCTGCCCCCATCACTCCAGAATCTTTGCCAAGAAAATCCCAAATGGGGTCATGAAAAGTGTGACACGACTGAAAGGACTGAACAACAAAAACAGTTATACAACTCCCTCTGGACGCACACACCAAAAGCCAGGATGCTAACGTGGAAGGGACCTTCTTTTCTAGGGCTCAGACTTTCCCAAGGTCACTCAGGCAGCAAGAAGCTTCAGGAATGTGTGTGCGTGACAAAGACAAGGAAAAGGATGGGCAGAGTCTGTTTGTGAGAGGTTCTTCACTCAGGCTGTCCTCTCCCCGGCTGTCTTCCTCCTTCCTCCCTTGCCTCTCAGAGCTGACATCTGCTCCCAAGTAGGACTGGCCTTGCCCGGGGGGGTTAGAACACTTGCTTCTCCTTTCTCTTTCTTTTCGGTTGTTGCCTGTGTGTGTGTGTGTGTGTGTTTTTTCCCCTTCTGGGAACAGCTCCGCAGCCCTTCTCCTTCCCCCTCCTCTCCTCTATTGCTAGCTGCAGCCTTGCTCCCTCTCCCTAGCAACACCCAAAGGGAAGCAGCAGCCATTGGATCTGAAGCGATTTGGGAGCCAGTGAAATGGGTGGGGCTATAAATACCTTGGGCCATCGCAGGACTATGCTTTTGAATTCCCTGAGCCTCCTACCACTCCACCAATCCTTTCCCAGATTAACTTGGTCCAACTCCCTGCAGAAGCGCATACCGAATGAAGTCCACAAAGCAAAGCTGAAAGGGATTCCAGGGGCCATCTTATCTACGCCTGTCATTTTATAGAAGAAGAAACTGAGGCCAGGGGCTCAGGCTTGCTCTACACCCCCCAGGCAGCCAATATCAAATTCAGGATTTGAATCCAAGACCATTGCCTGAAAGAATCCTGAATCTTTCCAGTCCCTTGGTCCATGCTTTAGAGATTTTACCCCTGCACTGTATGGACCAGGCTAAAATAAACCTGCCCTCTGAGCCTTAGCCTGCCCCACATTGCCCATTCTGTCTCCTCCCAGAATCCTGGTTGTCCCTCAACTGCCAGGTCATTGATTTGGAGACTTCTAGGCTCTTGATTCAATGCAATTGGCTGAGCTTTTCTTGATGTCCTCCTCTGCTCAGGTGCCATACATAGCAGGGGCTGAGAATTCAAAGACAAAACAACAGTAGCAAAGCTTTGCCTGCAGGTAGCTTCTAGTCTACTGCTTGAGTTTGTTCAGTTTTTTGGTTCTTTCAATAGGAGGGAGGGGATGGATATTGGACACACAAGTTCATTAGGATTATATAGGAAATTCCCAGCTGAGAAAACTCTCTACCATTCCAGGTTAGTATCTTCTCTGAAACCTCTCATCTTAAAGAGCTGGGGAAGTTAGGATAGAGAGCCAGGCTGAGAGACAGGAGGTCCTGGGTTCAAATTTGACCTCAGACACTTCCTAGCTGGGCAAGTCCCCATTGTCTAGCCCTTTCCATTCTTCTGCCTTTGAATGGATATAAAAGGTAAGGGGTTAAAAACCCAACTAATTACAGAGGCAACTAGGAAGCACAGTGGATAAAGCCCAGGTCTACAGTTGAGAGGACCTCGGTTCAAATGTGACCTCAGACACTTCCCAGCTATGTGACCCTGGACAAGTCACTTGGCCCCCATTGCCTATCCATTACCACTCTTCTGACTTGGAGTTAATACTTAGTATTGATTCTGGGATAGAAGGTAAGAATTTTAAAGAAAAAAACTTTTAATTAAAAAAAATTAAATACAGTCATGTGCCTGAGTTTCCATTGACTACATGCTACAATGGAAGGTGAAGGTTTTTAAAAAAGAGTATTCTATAGCAGAGGGATAAAACACAGCCACTGGCCTACCCACATGTGGCCTGAAACACTCCTAAGTGCTCTCCAACCAGATGAAAATGTAATTGAGAAACAGTTTAGCAACATAAATAAAAATACAACAAAACAGAGACAATGTTAATATGTGGTTTTCTAAGTGGCTCTGTAGCACAGGGATCCTTGTATACAGTGTAGTAATGCCCCTTCAAGTGGAGTTTGATACCACTACCCCAGAGTATTAAAGGTTAAGGGACTCACCCAAGGTCACATATGTAAATATGAGTCAGAGGTGGGATTTGAACCCAAGCCCTCTTAGCTTCAAGGCTGGACAGGCATTCTACTTATACATATGGTACATAGATATATAGAGGCAAAATTTTTACAGAGGAGCTATAAAGTCAATTTTGGGCATCAGAGGAACTCTGGAAGTTGAGGAGATCAAGGAAGATTTCCTGCAGGAGTTGGACCCTGAGCTGTACTTTGAAGGAAACTTGAGCTAGAAGAGATTTCTGCTGGGATCCTGGGAGGGATGGGTGCCACAGCAGTAAAATGGCAACTTGGGACAATTCTCTTTTTTTCTGCATGTATGCACATGGGTCTTTTTCTGCCTCAGTTTTCTCATTTTTGAAAGAAGGGCGATGGAAGAGATGACCTTCTTGTTCCATCTATGATACTGAGGAGATGAGCTACAAAGGAATTTTTCCAGTCCCGAGAACCTATAATAATAAGGAGAAGAGTATTATATTTTAGAGAACAATTATATAGGATAGGAGAGTTATAGTGTATTATAATATCACATCAGGAACATAACAGATATGGACTGGGGTTGGGGAATCATTGACTAGGATGGCATTTCTCCTCTACTCAGGCTTTTGGTCACTACCACCCCCCCCCAGGACACCCCCTGACCCCACAGGCCATAGATGGCAGGGTGTGCTAGTAGGAGGTACTAAAGCTAAGAGGAAACCATTTTAATTCAGTGGGGAGGAGGAGGGAAGAGAGAGATGGGTTTTGTTGAAGGAAGCAATCTGGGTAAAGCTTTAGGTGAAGGTGATTCTGCAGTCCTGGCAGCAGCAGGAAGCTCACTCCTGGCAGAGGCTTGAGTCAAGCCACTCCCTTTGCAGTATTTCTCTCTCCACTGGCACACCCTGCTTTCTCTTCAGGGCCCATTTCCTGCCCCCCTTTTCTCAAATCTCCATCCTCCTATCTTAAAGGGTCAGTTCAATTGGGGTATTCCCATATAAGCTGACTTTAGATGAAAAGATGTGGGTTTGGTGTCTTTCAGAGGAAAAGAAATAGCTACAGGAAAGCTCCCCCAGAGGGCAATCAGTCATTTGTAGTGGTGGGAGGAATCTTTTCCATAAATGCTGCTGGGACAAAGTTAGCAAGGCCAGCGAGAAGGGAAGAGAGGCAGAGGGAGGGGGTAAAGGGTAGAGCACTGGACCTGGAGCCAGGGAAACCTGGATTGAAATCCTGCCTCAGATTAGAATAATAGACAACATTTAAATGGCACTTTTACTATATGTCAGACACTGGATTGTTGTCAAGGTGTTTTTCAGTCTTGTTAGACTCTTTGTGACCCCATTTGGGGTTTACTTGACAAAGAAACTGGGGTGGTTTGCCATTTCTTTCTCTAACTCATTTTACAGATGAGGAAACTGAGGCCAATAGGGTTAAGTTACTTGCCCAGGGTAGTTGAGGCAAGATTTGAATTTAGGAAGAAGAGTCTTCCTCACTCCTCTAGGTCTAGTACTCTATCCATTGTGCCACCTTGCTGCCCCTTAACCTTAGCACTAGGTTCCAAATAAAGACTTCCTGAGTGATTAGTAATCAGCAGATAAGGTCTAGGGAGATTAGACCTGAAGCAAGGTAGAAAAATTCTAGGTGTATAGTCTGGTGACCTTGGGTTCAAATCCTCCTCTACCATCTAATACTGGTGTGACTTGGGACAAGACGTTATACATTTTTGTGGCTGGGTTTCTTCATTTATAAAAGATGGGTGTTGGGCCAGATGCCCCTGAAGGTCCCTTCCAACTTTACATCTGTGATCCTTTGAGGATCACAGCTCATCAGTATGGAAGATAGAGCACTGGTCCTAGAATCAGAAGTTTAAGTATAGGGGGCAGGTGGGTAGCTCAGTGGATTGAGAGCCAGGCCTAGAGATGGGAGGTCCTAGGTTCAAATCTGGCCTCAGACACTTCCTAGCTGTGTGACCCTGGGAAAGTCATTTAATGCCCATTGCCTATCCCTTACCACTCTCCTGCCTTGGAACCAATACACAGTATTGATTCCAAGACGAAGGTAAGGGTTTAAAAAAAAAAGTTTAAGTCTAGCTTCAGTTTCAGACACTTACTAGCTGTGTGACCTTGGACAAGTCACCTAAAGTCTCAGTCCCAGTTTCCTCATCCAGAAAAAGAGATGATAATAACAGCATCTACTTCACAGGTTTATTTTAAGGATGAAATGAGACAATCATTGTAAATGTGCTTACTACAATGCCTGGTATACAGTAGTTGCTTAATGAATGTTTGTTCCCTTCTCTTCTTCCCCCATGAATTTGAAGAGGCACATACCCAAAGCCAAAGGCAGGGATTTGCACCCAGGGCTTCTCTCTCCAAGACCATCCTTCTCTCCATTGCTGCCACAAGCCTGCATAAATATGAGCTATAGAAATATCCTCCCCTGAAAACTCTTCTTACTATCTTGGTGTTAAAAGCATTGGCTATTTTAGTGGTTGCTCTGGCCTGTTTTGTGGAGATTCTCTACCCCCAAATAGGTAGAAAGGAAGAAAATCTATTGTCCACAGAAGCCTATTCCCAGCTTTCTCCATTCTTCCTCTGAATTCTTTCCTTAAGATAATCAGAGTAAAGGGACCCCCACTCCCAGCTTCTATTTCTAGAGATTGGACCTGCAGACACTGAAGCTAAAAATAAACCTTAATAAGATTTTAAATAAACACTTCCCACAAGGATTGGCTTCATGGTTTTTTTCCCCATTCCTGGAACAGTGTGACTTAAAGCAAAGGGTATTCCTCCCAGAGGAGGAAATGTCAAAGGATCTCATAGAGGAAGCAAGTCTGGAGGAGGTCCATTATTCACCCCCAGCTTCCCAGAAGCAGCCAAAGCTCTTTGGGATTTTAGGGGAGTGGAGCTCTCCCAAGCCTCTGCTCTTCTGAGACCTCCTTAGCTAACCTCTTGAACCCTAACAGCCCTTAGCTTTCTCTTCCCTTCTATCATCCACCCACCATGACTGCTTTTGCTCTTGGAGCCTCAGAGAGAAGCGGTTTTCTTTTTTTTAATTTCTGATACTCTCTCTCCCTCCGTAACATGCCACCAACTTTCAAGGATTCTGTTCTGGCTTCAGATGAAAATCTGAATCGACTGTCCCTTTAGCCACACAAGCTACCATGACTTAGTGTCTGTCTGTACAATCTGTTTGCCCCTGGAATGTGCTCGGTGCCGGTCGGATGGGGAGAGGAGAAAGAGCAGAATAGTTGGGACCTTCACAAGCAATTATCAAGGGTGTTAGAAACCCAAGCATTCTGGGTCTGAAATGCCAGCCAGTGGGCACGTGACAGAATGAATTTTTAGCTTTCCTCCCTTACACCTCCAAGTGAGAAAAGGTCAGAGGGGTGCTGGGATTTCTATCAATAGTACCAGCTTCCTCCTGTTGGTCTTCTCTAGGAGCCAGGAGGGAAAAAAATAAAAAGGAAAAGGGGCTGGAGGGGGGATGCTGGGGAAGGCAGAAGGAAAGATGAGAAAGGAAGGTGGTTTAATAATAAATTGTGTTGTGGGAACAGCCCAAATTCCCCATGATGCTCCAGAACAATGGTTGTTTGACTGTCTGCCACCAAAGGCTGGCTTGAGAGAGTCCAGAGAGCCCCTTTGAAAAGCTCCCTGGCAGTGCACCTGTCACGGGAAAGGGAGCAATGGGTGGGGTTGTCCGCAGTGTGTCAGCAGCAGGAGAAAACAAAGGAACAGACAGGAGAACCATGCCCTGGGAACTGGGAAGGTGCCCGGAGAGAGTTCTTGGCTGCAGGCCAGGTCTGATTTTTAATGAAGCCACCTGAGTCAATGAGGGAGTGCAGAGCTGCTCCTCTATCTATGTCCTCAAGCCATGTTCTGTTCAGTTAGCCAGACCAAGCAAGCAGCCTTCTGCCCAGCCACTAATTGGAAAGAGGTGCCCAAACCACCCACAGCAGGTGGCACTCTTGTCTCTGCCTCAGAACAGGCCAACTGCCCCACCAAGGGGACCTACCTTGCCTGAGCTGAGGTGCCATTTAGTGATGGAGACAAAAACCCCAGGCCCTGACCACTCAAACTCATTCATCTCTTCCAGATACTTTCCACATTAACCCTAGTGTCCTGGCCCAAGGCCAGCCTAAGTAATTGCCTTCCACCAGGCTCCATTTTGCCTTAGGTTTCAATTGAACTGAGTATTTTTCATCATTTTCTTCCTGGAGTTGTGGTAGGATGAGAGTGTCCCTGCCAGGATAAAATGTTAAGTCATCTCCTCTGCCTCAGTTTTGGGATTCGAGGCCAAAAACGAAAAAAAGAGAAAAGAAACACTGGGATGTGAGGAGTTGGGTGGTACAATAGAAAGCACCCTGGATTTGGAGGAAGAGCATCCAGGTTCAAATACCACCTCCAGTGCTTATTGTCTGTGTGACTTTGAGTAGCTTACTTGCACTATCTGGGCATTTGCAAAAGGTGATAGTTTAAAACCAAATAACTATGGAAGTCCTTTCTAAATCTAAATCTAGAAGGGGCAGCTGGGTCACTCTGTGGACTGAGATCCAGCCCTAGAGGCGGGAGGTCCTAGATTCAAATCTGGCCTCAGCCACTTCCCAACTGTGTGACCCTGGGCAAGTCACTTGACCCCCATTGCCTAGCCTTTACCACTCTTCTGCCTTGGAACCACTAGGCAGTATTGATTCCAAGACAGAAAGTAAGGATTAAAAAAAAAAAACTAAATTTAGAGGTTCTGATCAAGAATCTCTCTTAATTTGGCAGAGGTCGTGGAAAGTAGTAGCCAGAACAAAAAAAAAGTGAAGAGAAAGAAGTCATCTTTGACAATTTCTATTCTTCTTCCCTTGGCCACTCCCCATATCCCCTCCTTACAATCCCAAGCTAGGTCTCCCCAGGCTAGCTCTGTGGAAATCTTCCACTTGCAACCTCAGAGAATATTTTGTTTGGTTCCTTTCTAATAAAATTATGATGTACTTTAATGTAGTATAATTATCTGCCTTGGTATTACACCACTTTAAATGTATTGAGGGCCCAGATCCTGTCTCATCCAGACTTTCTATCTGCCCCAGACCTTTCTATGTGCTCAGTATTCTATAGGTACTTAATGAAATATTTATTAATGAATGAAAGAAAAGAAGGCAACAAACCATAAGGTGTGTATTTTCCAGGCCACTAATGTATTTAGATATTCAGGTCCATGTCACCACAAGACATCAGAGTGTCCTGGAAATGTCAATAGTTCAGAAAATAGTACACAAATAAATCAAGTTAGTAAGCATTGCAGTAAACCTGATACCTGTCCTACATTAAGCGCCACAAATGGCAGCAAATTATAAGCTGATGAAGCAAAGTAATTAAACCTAACAATGGACATATTACTTCCAATAGGTGTGTGGTTTGTAAAGGTCCATTGATTGGCTTCCATAATTCTTTTCCAACTGCATATGTTCATACTCAATTATGGCAGAAAAGAAGAATCAATTGTTCACGGATTTTACACTTAAGAGACCAAATATAGTTGGGTCTTATATTCTCAATCCTATCTACCAGGCTTACTGTTCCATCTTGGGCAAATGACTTCACCAAGATGGGCCTCAGTTTCCCATCACATTAGGTTTTGGATTAGAAGGCCTATGAGGTCCCTTCTATCTCTTGATCTATAGACTTTGGATCTGGAGCAGCTAGCTGGCACAGTAAATAGAGTGCTAGGCCTGTACTTTTGAAGAGCTGAGTTCAAATATGTCTTCAGATACTTACTAGTTGTGTGACCCTGCGCAAGTTACCTATCCTTAGATTTTGTTCAGTCATTTTCAATCATATCTGACTCTTCTGGATTTCCATTTGGGGTGTTATTAGCAAAGATACTGGAAAAGTCTGCCATTATCCTTCTTCATCTCATTTTATAGGTGAGGAAACTGAGGCAAACAATATAAAATGTTTTATCCTGAGTCACATAGCCAGTAAGTATCAGAGGCTAGACTTGAGTTCAGGTCTTCCTGACCCTAGGTCTGGTGCTCTATCTGCTGTTCTTTCTAACTTGGTTTCTACACAAAAAGGATAATAATGTATCTACCTGCCAGGATTAGGGGAAGGATAATAATTAAGAAGGGCTTTTATAAATATTTTCTAATATGATTATGAAGTATATCCAGAACTATTTGCATCTTAACAAGTTTTATAGTTTCAAAGTAAAGCAAAAGAGATTCAGAAAACCTAGAAAACCATAACTAGAATTCCTCCCCTGGGACTAAATGGGCTTTCTTGCTTCTTGTGGAAGAGCATTACTAAAATGACCTTCCTAGGAACTCTTGGTCTCCACTGACTCCTCCTGATTTAGAATGATTAAGGATGAGACCCGAAAGGCCATCTAGTCCAACCTACTCATTATGCAGAAAAGATAATCAAAGTCCAGAGTGGGTAAAGTTACTTGCCCAAGGTCACTTGAGTAGTAAGTCCTGGGACCAAATTCTCAACCTAGTTCCTTTGATTTCAAATCTAATCCTCTGTCCTTAGAACTAAATATAGCAACTTTTGAATATAGTGGCTTTGCTATTAAAAATCCAATTCGTACGTATTAACTGCAGGTGTCCCCTGGGGCTCTGTCCTGGGCCCTTTTCTCTTCTCCATTTCTTGGTGATATCATCACCTTCCATGGATTCAATTATTATCTTTCCACCAGTGTTTCTTAGATCTATTTGTCTAGGTCTAACCTCTCTCCTAACCTCTACTCTTTCATCTATTAGATGTTAGACATCTGTTAGACATCTCAAAATGGATGTCCAGTAGTCACCATCAACTCAAAATGGACTCATGTTTGCACTTGTCTGCTTCTCTCCTGTATTTCTAGTACTTAGCAGAGTGCCCTGCCTATCTTTTATTGTTTTTTAGTTGTTTCAGTCGTGTGTCACTCTTCGTGACCCCATTTGGAGTTTTCTATGCAAAGATCCTAGAGTGGTTTGCAATTTCCTTCTCCAACTCATTTTACAGATGAGGAAACTGTGGTAAACAGGGTAAAGTGACTTGCCCAGGGTCATATAGCTAGGAAGTGTCTGAGGTCAAATTTGAACTCAGGAAGATGATCTTCCTGACTCCAGGTCCAGCATTTTATATTCTCTGCCACCTAGCTGCTTGTCTGGCACATAGTAAGTATTTTTTTTAACCCTTACCTTCCATCTTAAAAACAATACTGTGTATTGGTACTAAGGCAGAAAAGCAATAAGGGCTAGACAATGGGAGTGAAGTGATTTGCCCAGGGTCACAGAGCTAGGAAACATCTGAGGTTAGATTTGAATCCAGGACCTTCAGTCTCTAGACCTGGCTCTCAATCCACTGAGCCACCTAGTTGCGCCCCCTTTGTAAGCTTTTAATAAATGTTTACTGATAGATGGCCTGAAATTTCAGAAAAATATCTTCTCTCCTCCCCTTTTATTTCTGACTGATACCCAACACTCAGAGCTTCTATTCTCTAGCTTGAGACAGTGGGGTCAAGGCTGAACTTTGATCCCAGATGGTCCTCTTTTCCTAACTTCCCTATTAGGGTGGAAGACATCAGCATTCTCTCTGTCCACAGGAGTCACCCACAGTGCTTCACTCCCTCTTGCCCTGCCCCATATCCAATCTGTTGCCAAGGCTTGCTGATTCTAGCTTTATTACATCTCTCCAATATGCCCCCTTCTCTTTGAAACTGCCATCACCCCAGGGCAGGCCCTCCCTCCCTCCTATACCATTGCAATGACCTCCTGGTGGATCTCTTTGCCTCCAACTGAAGGACCTTCTCCAATCAGCTGTCAAATTCATCTTTCTAAAGAGCAGGTCTGACCATGTCACAGGTGTCCTTCAGTGCCATCCCTATTCCCCCATTCTACCAACTCCAGTGGCTCCCTATTACCTAAAGGATCAAATAGAATATTCTTTGTTTGTCTTTTATAGTCCTTCTGTAACCTGACCTTTTCCTACCTTCCTGATCTTCCTACACCTTACTCTTCTCCATGTAATCCATGATCCAGTGACACTGCACCTATTCTTTTGTTTTTTTTTTCTTTCTTTTTAGAAAATAATCTTTACTTTCTGTCTTAGAATTCATGCAAGTGAACAATTCCAAGGCAGAAGAATGGTAAGGGCTAGGCAATGCCAGCTAAGTGACTTGGCCAGGGTCATATAGTTATGAATTGTCTGAATCTAGATTTGAACCTGGGACCTTCCATCCCCAGGCCTGGACCCAAGAACCTGTTCCTTTCACAAGATACTCCATTTAGCAAGTCTGAGTATTTTCACTGGTTGTTCCTCCCATCCCTGGAAGGTCTATCTTCTCATATCCATCTCCTGGTTTCCTTAGCTTCCTTCAAATCTCAGCTAAAATAATCCCACCTTCTAGGGGCAGCTAGGCCCAGTGAATAGTAAGCCAGGTCTGGACACAGGAGATCCTGGGTTCAAATCTGGCCTCAGACACTTCCCAGCTGTGTGACCCTGGGCAAGTCACTTAACCCCCATTGCCCAGCCCTTACCACTCTTTTGCCTTGGAACTAATATAAAGTATTGCTCTTAAGATGGAAGGTAGGGCTTTAAAAAAAAATCCCACTTTCTACAAGGATCCTTTTCCAAACCTCCAGTAAGATGATCTCCATTTTGTTGTTCTATATCTTATTTTTATGTGGTTGTTTGCATATTGTCTCCACCCTCACATCTCACCTTAGATTGTGATAGCACAGGGACTATTTTTTGTCTTTTTTGGATCTCCAGTGCTTAGTCCAGTGCCTGGCACATAGAAAGAACTTAGCAAATGCTTTGTGGCTGACTGACTGACTGAAACCACTTGATGCTATCTTATTCAAGTTTCATAATAACCTTGCCAAGTAGGTAGGACAAATATCCCCATTTTGCCAATGGGAAAGTCAAGTCTCAGAGACATGAAGGAATTTGCTCCGGGTTCCTGTAGTTGATAAACAATGGTAAACTGAGTCTCTTAAATCTAAATTTCACACTGACTACAGCATCTCAAGTTTGAGAAAGGAAGCTGAACACTAGGTATCAGTCAAGAATAGAAGGAGTGGAGTGAAAATATTTTTCCAAGATGGTGGGTCATCAATCAACTAATCAACAATCATTTATTAAGAGGTTTAGTACAGGATAGCTAGGTAGCACAATCCATAAAGTGCCAGGCCTGGAGTCAGGGAGAGTTGGGTTTAAATCTGTTCTCATATACTTCCAAGCTCTGTGACTTTGGACAAGTCACTTAACCCCATTTGGCTTTGCCCTTCTGTCTTAGAGTCATTATTAAGACAAAGTGTTATATAAAAAAGGAGCTTATTATGGGTTAGGCTCAAGGCTAAGCACTAAGACTACCTGAATGAATGAATGAGTGAATGAATGAATGAATGAATGAATGAACGAACAATTAATGCAACAAACAAAAGATAGGCAAACATTTCCTGCCTACAAGGAGCTTACACTCTAATGGAAGAGATGAAATTTAACAAATAGGAACATACAAGATATACTGAGTAGAGCGAAGGTACAGTAGAGAGAAAGGGTCCAGTGGCTGGGATCCACAGCCTAGGCAAGGTCGGCCTTTACTTTTTCATGGGAAAGGGGCTGGAGAGAGAGTAGGGGATACCCCTATTAATGAGTGTTGTGGCAGAAAAATGGCCTGTTCATCGCAGTGTGCCTTTAAGTTTGCCCTCTCTTAAATGTCCCTTCAAGCTCCCACTCAGGCTTCCAGACTCCACTGCAGCATTATGAGATCATTACAAAGTGCCTTGCATTCCCTTCTCCATTTGTGCAGCATAAATGTAAAGGAATTATCATTTTTCTTCTTTTCCCCCTCCTCCAACCTCAGTACTCCAGAGGATGAAATTCAAATATGCCCAGTTTAAAGAACAAAGTTTAAAAAAAAATCCTGAGCACTGAGTTAAAAATGGAAACTAGATTATGCAAAAAAGCATTTTCAAGGTGTCTTTCTCTGTGTTTCTATTTTGCAAGTTTTAAAAGAGGAATTAAAGTGTAAGGCAGAGGGAAATTTCTCTGATGCAGCATTTACATAAGAAATACATTCAGAAAAAGGAGTGGCATCTCTGAGAGTGTCCTTATTATCCAGGACTGAAACCGTCCCTGGGGTTTGGGGGAGGTTTCAATTAGTTGGGGAGGGAAGAAAATAAAAATCCTCTTTTGCGAAATGCAAATCCTTCCCATACTCTGAGAATTCCACCCAAGGAAAGGGCCACACGGGGTTCTGTTCCAGACAATGCTTTCATTGTGCTGAGCATTCTTACCTTCCCAAGCCTTCATTACAATTCCCAGGCTCCTACGATAATTGCTTGACATGTCCTAACACTGCAGTTTGTGCTACATCAGAGTTCTGTGTTCCTGAGGACAATTCTCAAGGAGGCCATTGTTTTCAGAGATTGCACATTTGGCTCTAGAAATGGACCCATGGGAAATTGATTGGAACTTGGGAGAGCAGAAGGAGCCCCAGTCAGTCAGTCAGTCAACAGACATTTATTAAGCTCTTACCGTGTGCCAGGCATTGTGCTAAGCACTAAAAGTACATAAATGAATGGATAGCTAGATAAATGAATAATGGATGATAGAGATAGATAGATAGGGAGACAGGTAGATAGAGAGATAGATGATAGAGAGATGAGATAGATGGATGGTTAGATGGATGGATGTTTGGATGAATGGATGGAGAAATCAATAGATAGGTAGATAGAGAGATAGATGATATATAGATAGATAGATATGATAGATAGATAGATAAATAGATAGATAGATAGACAGATAGGTAGATAGACAGAGAGATAGATTGATGATAGATAGATAGATAGATAGATCGATAGATAGATAGATAGATAGATAGATAGATGATTAGATGGATGGATGGTTGGATGGATGAATGGATGGATGGATGGAGAGACTGATAGATAGATAGGTAGATAGATAGAGATAGATGAGAGAGATGATAGAGAAATAGATAGATGATAGAGAGATAGATGGATGGTTAGATAGATGAATGGTTGGATAGATGGATGGTTAGATGGATGGATGGATGGATGGGTAGATAGACAGATAGATGATAGATGATAGATGCAAAACAAAACAAAAAACCCCACAGTCCCTGCCTTCAAGGAAAGTACATTCTAATGGGAGAGATAATGTGTAAATATATTGGGAAGCAGCCAGGTGGCTCAGTGGATGGAGAATCAAAACTAGAGATGGGAGGTTCTGAGTTCAAATATGACCTCAGACAATTCTTCTGTATAACCTTCAGACCTTCTCTGTATGTCTGACCCTGGGTAAATCACTTAATCCCAATCTCATTGCCTTTCTACTTTTTTTCCTTAGAACAAGTACTCAGTATCAATTCTTAGATAGAAAGTAAGAGTTTTAAAAGAAAAGAATGGATACATAGATGAATGGATAGATTGGTAGTTAAATGAAATTAAGGATAGATAGATAGATAGATAGATAGATAGATAGATAGATAGATAGATAGATAGATAGATAGACAGAAGCAAAAAACAAAACAAAACAAAAAATACCACAGTCCCTGCCTTCAAGGAAAGTATGGGAGAGGCAATATGTAAATACTTTGGCACATACAAAATAAATCCTGGAGGTCAGCAAGATGGCTTAATGGATGGAAAACCAAACCTGGAGATGAGAAGTTCTGAGTTCAAATCTATCCTCAGATACTTCCTAGCTGAATATGTGACCCTGGGCAAGTCACTTTGCCCCAATTGCCTAACTCTTACCACTTTCTGCCTTGGAACAAAGACTTAGTATTGAAGGCAAGGGTTATAGAAAAGAAAACAAAAGAACTCTTCATGGCCACATGGACCTTACTGTTCATGGAGTTTTCTTGGCAAAGATAATGCTTTCCCATTTCCTACTCCAGTAGATTAAGGCTAACAGAGATTAATTGAGTTGCCCAGGGTTACAGAGCTAATTAAGTATCTATGGATGGATTTGAACTCAGGTCTTCCTGACTCCAGGTCCAGGGCCTATATTCACTGAGCCACTTAGCTGCCTCTTAGTTTTAAATTATTAAAACTTTAATAGTTTACATTTTAAAGTAATTTTGTGCCATGAAGCTTTCATCTCCACGAAGACTTTGGGAACAGCCTGGGTAATAGATATGCATAATGAATTACCAACTGTAAATAATAATAATAGTCTGAGAAGCATTACACATCAAAGAAATAACAGCAGGATAACGACTTATTCCGAGACCATTTCTATCTGAAAACCTCAGGAATAATATTTTTAAAATGATTATAATAACTGGTTTGTTTGCAAAGCACTTTTCATACGTAATCTCACAGGGCTTCCACAACAACTCTGTGAGGGAACTGCTTAAAGCAGTAGAAAAGGTGCTGGAATGGAGGCAGATTAAATCCTAGCTCTGCTTCTTACTATCTATATGTCCTTGAACATGCCACTGGGTGTTTAAGACCTCTGGGTCTTAAAATTAGAGAGGGTGGGGGATAGACTAAATGACTTTGAAAGCCTCTTGCATCTTTCAATTTATGGACCTAATCTATTACTATCCCCATTTTAGAGATGGGAAAACAGAGAGT
This sequence comes from Monodelphis domestica, assembly GCF_027887165.1. NCBI lineage: Eukaryota > Metazoa > Chordata > Mammalia > Didelphimorphia > Didelphidae > Monodelphis > Monodelphis domestica. The sequence continues at coordinate 487,699,534 of NC_077228.1, forward strand.
CTGAGAGGTTATATTGTACCTTGTATTTTATAGATCCACCATGTTTCATTCATTCATTCTTCTAATCAACCACTCATTCACACATTTATTAAATTGCCTACTATATATAGTATACTCTGTTCCTAAGAAAGATAAAAAGAATCATAACTAGGAATTCCTTAACCTGAAATTAGCTTCTATTTTTTTTAAATATATTTTGTATTTACTTGTATGTGTACACATTTTCTCCTCTGATAAAATGTCAGCTCCTAAAGTGTAGGGAGAGATCCATTTTTGTTTTTACATTCCTGGTGTCTAGTAAGTAAAAGATTAGCAAATACTGATTGATTAATTAATTGATTGATTGACCTACAGCAAAAATACTAGGAGAAAGTGGTAGTGACATGGTTAGTGAGGGTTAAGAGATGGGCTATAGGGCTGAGGATAATATGACCATTGGCTGAAAAAGAAAGCCCAGCATGTGCACCTGAGAGAGTTGGAGGGGCAGAGAAGCAAAGTGATGAGATCCTGTGATTAGATACCCTGGGCTCAGCAAGGAAACTAGGAGAAAACTGTAAGGTAAAATGATGACAGCATGTAGTAGGTGGGAAAAGGGAAGGAAATATGTCATTCCTATTGACCATCCCCCCCTCCCCACTCCTGAACCCCTGCCACCATGGCCAATGCTCTAGTTCTACATCTTGGTTATGTCTTTGATAATAAATGATGATTTGGACATCAGTTTCTCATCTATAAAAGTGAAAGGATTTCATAAGATGAACAAAGTTGACCAAAAAAGGAAAGAGGATGTTATCAGGGCTATGGAAAAAACAGCCTTGATCTGATCCTGCCATTCTGGAAAACAATTTGAAGCCATGCCTCCAAAGCTATGAAACTATACATGCCCTTTGATCCAGCAATGTTGCTACTAAGTCTATACTTCCCTCTACCCCCGCCACAAACAAACAAACAAAAATCAAAGAAATTGGAAAAGGACCCACAAGTACAAAAAATGTGTTTAGAAGCTCTTTTTTGTGGTAGTAAAAATTGGGAAATGATTGAACAAGTTATGGAATATCGATGTAAAGGAATATTATTATGGTATAAGAAACAATTAAGGGAAAGATTTCAGAGAAATCTGTGAAGCCTTTCATGAACAGATACAAAGTAAAGTTTGCAGAACCAGGAGAACATTTTATTCAAAGGAAACAACATGTAACCTTGAAGGACTTAGGAACTCTGATCAACAATATGTCTGAACACCCCAACCCCAGAAGCTCCTCCTGTAAAATGTTCCCCATCCATCAAAGTGTAGCCCCATGGTTAATGTAGTGTAGAAAATCTTGACCAACAAATTAGACTACTCTTAGCCTTGAACATTATTGGAAATTAAGTCCTCACACAATTTCTGGTAGGAAGGGAAGAGAATAGAAGGGAAGGCCCTTAACTCATTCTTCCTTAACTCATGTCATGCCACATACCTTGTGTGAGGATTGTTTCAATGTTTTCTAAGAGTAGATTAAGGGAGAAACAGTTGGACCAATTTCCGCATTTTGACCTTTATGTACCAGGGAGCACATGATATCTTCCACTACATATTCTGACTGGGAGAGCCTGATCCTAGATTTGGGCTCCTTCTTTTGTGTTCTTTTTCTTTTTCTTTCTTTCTTTCTTTCTTTCTTTCTTTCTTTCTTTCTTTCTTTCTTTCTTTCTTTCTTTCTTTCTTTCTTTCTTTCTTTCTTTCTTTCTTTCTTTCTTTCTTTCTTTCTTTCTTCCTTCCTTCCTTCCTTCCTTCCTTCCTTCCTTCCTTCCTTCCTTCCTTCCTTCCTTCCTTCCTTCCTTCCTTCCTTCCTTCCTTCCTTCCTTCCTTCCTTCCTTCCTTCCTTCCTTCCTTCCTTCCTTTCTTTCTTTCTTTCTTTCTTTCTTTCTTTCTTTCTTTCTTTCTTTCTTTCTTTCTTTCTTTCTTTCTTTCTTTCTTTCTTTCTTTCTTTCTTTCTTTCTTTCTTTCTTTCTTTCTTTCTTTCTCTCTCTCTCTCTCTCTCTCTCTCTCTCTCTCTCTCTCTCTCTCTCTCTCTCTCTCTCTCTCTCTCTTTCTCTCTCTCTCTCTTTCTTTTTTTGGTCTTCTGTGTTTGTTATTTCTGATCTTAGGCAATTGAGCACTTGTCCTGAGATACACAGGCTTAGGCTTGGAGGTGACCTGGTGAATTTGGGTAATCTAGAATCCCTAGATGTAAGTTCAGTATATTGTAGGAGGGAAGGAGTCCCCCAGAAATCACTCCAGTGGTCTTAGAGAAGACAACCATTGACAAGATTATCCCCATCCTGGCAATTGTTCCAGAAGATATATATCAGGAGAGGTTTGAATAGTATTAAACCAAGTGGAAATGTAAAACACCTAACTAGCAGTCCTACAAACTCCCTTAGATTTTGATAGGGTTTAAGTATATTCTTCTTAACAGATTGTAACAGTAGTTGTAAATCAAGTTACTGAATCCTATTTTATGTATTTTTTTTGTCAAGTGTGTGCTGTTGAGTGATGTGTGTTTAGCATTTCTTTTGTGTGTAGGAATAAATTACCTATTCCATTCTGAATGTTCTTTTTTCACTGTTCCTTTTTAGGGAAAACTTAGACATGAACTCAAAATGAAGATACTCAATAACATTATCACTGGTTTGACAGAGAGAGGTTTAAGGAACAAGAAAAAGGACCTTATCTGCTTGTATTATTAACCTGATTTCACCAGGATTAATCATGGCCTTAACTGCATGCCTGAGTACAGAGTTAAAAGTAGTCCCTTGGGGAGAGGAGTTAGAAGTCAGTGTCGTAGTCCCTGAAGAACCAGCAATAATTCCTTCGACTTATATATGTATTTGCATTGTTTTTCCCCTTAAAATTCATCAAGGGCTACTCTTGCAGAAGCATCTCAGTCCGTACCTATCATACTTTACCTCTGAAGAATACCACTAGATAAACAGGGACATCTAATATAGGTGTCAAAGGCATAGCAGTTAGATTTCAATTATTCCTTTTTTCTACTTAAAAAAAAATTAACAAACATTTATATTTATTTTCATTCCCTCCTACTCCTTAATTAAAAAAGGAAATAAAGAAACGCCTTGATACAAATACAAATTCCTTGATACATAATAAAGGAAAAGAAATCTCTGCATTGCCCACATTAAAAAATGTATCTCATTCAGCATTTTACATCTATCACCTCTCTATCAGGAAGAGGACAGAATGTTCCATCATCAGTTTTTCAGAATCATGGTTTATTGCATTGAGTGGTTCTTGAGTTTTTTTAAGTTATTTGTCTTTGTATATATTTAGTGTGTTGTCCTAGTCCTGCCTACTTTACCAGCATTCATCCTTTTATTCATTTCTTCATTTAACATACATTTAATCAATTTGTTGTTCAATTGTTTTTCAGCGGTGTCCAACTCTTTGAGACATCATTTGGGATTTTCTTGGCAGAGCGACTAGAATGCTTCAATATATTCTTATTTATCTCATTTTACAGATGAAGAAACTGAGGCAAACAGAGGTGAAGTGACTTGCCCAGGGTCACACAGCTAGTAAGTGTCTGAGGCCAGACTTAAACTCGAGAAGATGAGTCTTCCTGACTCTAGGATTGGCACTCTATCAACTGTGCCACCTAGCTGCCCAATTTAGTTGTTAATTTAATCAATTATCCTGTGCAAAATACTGTTTAGCCTGAGACAAGGACTAAAGATGAATATAATCTTCTGTCCCCTCTTATCTGGGCATAATGGATCCATTGGCCTTCTTGATTTGCTTCTGGCTACTCACCTCTCTAATAATTGGAAGTCAGGATTCCTGACTTCTAAGAGCTTATATCTTAGTATGGTGGATAAGATGATTTCCCAAATTGTTATTATTATTACTTTAACCCTTACCTTCTGTCTAAGAGTCAATTCCAAGTATCAGTTCCAAGGCAGAAGAACAGTAAGGGCTAGGCAATGCAGGTTAAGTGACCTCCCCAGGGTCACATAGCTAGAAATACCCAAATCGTTATTAAGAAAAAGAAGAGTGTAATAAGTGCGTGAGGGAAGCACAAAGTCCTTATTATGAGGGCTCTTTAAAAGCAGAATTCTGTTTTGTTGGAATAGTTGCTCTGAGCCAGGGGAAAACCAGGGCAGGACCAGTCAGGGACTGCTCCTGAAACCTTCCAAGGAAACAACTTATAACCTGACATGAGCATGATAACTATTCTAGAGGTGAGAGGCCATGCTGTGAGTTGGGCCAGCCTCCCACAGGGGATGGGGTCTTGGAGGTGGGATAGTGTCGGCAAAATGATGAATGGGACACAGCTTTCACATTCAACCCATAGCACAGGTTTCACAGGATAAATTGCTTCACTTTGGCTGGGGTCTGGCTTTATTTTATACCCTTGTGATCACACATCTACTTAGCACACAGTTTCATTCTCGACATACATGTTTCCGTAGAACCTAACAACAGACAGGAAGTCTAGGGAGATAGTCAACAAAACATTCTTGCTAAGGGCAAGATCAGTGGTAGAATCAACATGACCCAGATATAGGTTAGGGAATTCAGAGCACATATTTGCCAGAAGTTTTTATGCCTAGAAAAGAGGGTCCTATCTAAGTGGGTATATAAAAATCCTTAGGTTTAATTTTGTAAGTGGGCTTTCCTGGTAATATCCTGGGGGGACAGAGTGGGACATCTGAATTAACCCTGCAAGCATGTTGCTCTCAACTATTTTTCCTGGGGCTAAGTAAGAATAATAATCACAACAATCCCAATAATAAAGGGATGTTAATAATGAAAGTCACTTAGGGGAGTTTCAGTGGGTATTTCCATCCTTCCTGGGGGCTGTTTTGCAGTCCTCAGCTTCCACATGGACCGTGTCAAACAGCATGGTCTTTGATGGCTCCAGGCATCTCCCCCTTTTTTGTTTTTAATTGGAGTGACTTCAGTTCATCTTGGCCTAGATGTAGGGTAGAACCTATTTATGGATGATGACTGTTATGCAGTCAATCAATCTTCTACAGATGTGATGTATGTGACATTCTACAATTTGATTGGATATTATCAAAATATCAAATCACCTAAACAACACTTGTGTGATGCTACAACAAAGAATTCTGTGATCATTTACTAGGTTTCTACAACACTCTGTGATAGATATGATTAGTACCCCTTGACCTGCTGAGAGGATCACTGTGCTTTTGGTCAGCTTTCACGAACAACAAAACATCTTCGCATCTAGGTGTGAGGACTTAAAGCAGAGCAGTTTTGGGATTTTCCTCAATTTACAAGTTTTGTTTTTCTTGTGTTACTTTGAAGTGCCTAGCAATGTTGTTTGGCTTCTGTTTCAACAAATTCATTGGACTGTGGTAACTGTAGGAAAAGATTCATTATAGTACTCAAGCTTTTGGCTGGGGTTTATTATAGGGCCTTGGAGCGTATCTTATGCTTGAGAAAGGAGGGGTCATGTGCATAATCTTTGGGCTTTAATTCTGTAATTGCAATCTTTTAGGGTAATAACCTAGGGGGATTAAAGTGGGATACATCTGTATTGATCCTATAAGTATTTGCTCTCATATTATTTCTCCTGTATTGGGGAGAGAATAATAATCATAACAAGTCCATTAGTGGGGAAAATTTGGGGAGAGAAGTCACAGAGGGGATCATCAGGGGGCCCTCATTCTGGGGTCTGCTTTGCTGACCTTCCTTCCTCAGACCATGACCTTGTCAACTGATTGGGGTATGATGGCCTCCAGCAAGGCAGCAAGTCAAGGAGGCCAATGGGTCCATTGTCACCACCTAGCAAGAGTCAGAGGAAGGAATTAGATCCAAAGGTCCAAAGAATGATAATAACAGATTAAAGTTAGCTTTAAGGATTTCAAAGTGCTGTTCCCACAACAACTCTGGGAGATCAGTAACACAAGTATTATTTTAAAGAGAAGGAAACTGGGGCTCAGCCAAGTAAAAATGGGTCCAAGAACTAGTAAATGATGAAGCCAGTATACAAACCCCATCTCCTCACCTGAACTCCATCTTACTACAAAACCATACTGTCCCATCATGATCTGAAACCCAGTGTTTTCAGAAGGATGTTTATCTTAGCTCCATCCAACACTCCTACTCCTAATCATTTACTGCTCCCTTTTTAAAAAAAAATTATTTTCACTCATTTAAAATTATTTTTCCAGACCCTCCATCTTGGCCTGTCTTGAAGGAGCCAAAGTAGTTTCTAGCTAATATATGTAATGGAGGGTTTAAAATTTTTTTTATCCTTCGAATCAATAATATTGAGGCTAAGGCAAAAAAGCAGTAAGGCCTAGGCAATTGCGGTTAAGTGACTTGTCCAGGGTCACATAGCTAGCAAGTGTCTGAGGCCAGATTTGGACCCAGGTCCTCCCATCTCCAGGCTTGACACTCTGTCCTACCTGTAATAACTACCCGTCCCTCATGGAGGTTTAACTCCTGTTTGTCAATCCTTTGTCCTTCCCTCATCCAAGAAGCATATACTTCCCAGATGCCCAAGGCCTAGCTCCCTCCATCAAATAGCTGGGCCACCCCCAAATAACGTACCTCATGGAGACTCACTTAAAACACAAAGGTTCAAAATTCTATCTCCACTCTTTTCTTGTTCAGTCGTGTCCAACTCTTCTTGACTTGATTTGGGGTTTTCTTGGCAAAGATACTGCAGTGGTTTGCCATTTTCTCCTCCAGCTCATTTTACAGATAAGGAAACTGAAACAAAGTGAAATGCCTTGTCCAGGGTCACACAGCTAGGAGGTGTCTGAAGCCAGATTTGAGCTCAGGAAGAATCTTTCTGACTGCAAGTCCAGTGCTCTAGCCTCTGTGCCACCGACCTCCCTTATGTCAATTCTAGGTCAGATTAACTGTGCAAAAAACAAAAACAAAAACAAAAAACATGGTTAAGTTTTATCAAGAAGCCTCCCAACTCCAGTTATTCAATTTCATTGCCTTCAGTATAAGCCACATGCCCATAGGACCTCCTTCTGACCCTTCTGCCCTGTCCCAATCACCTTTACACCTCTGGCGTCAGGTTCTGGTAAGAATCATCCTTCCTCTAGCACATCCCAGCAATCTCTTTGGAATCCCCAATCTGTTGTCCACAAACTCCTCTAACATCCTCCAACACTGCAGCCAACATTCCTTCTACCTCCTTGGTTTAGTTGGGTTTAGTTTAGTTACCCCGTTAAAAGCCTTCAACTCACGATCATTCTCTGGCTCACAGAGCTAGGAGAAAAGGTAGACAAGCTATTTTCTCCTTGTTGTTTCAAGACCGCTGTTCTATTACTAGTACTAAACAGATTCAAGGGGTGGCAGAAGTCTTAGTGTAGTTTTAAACTCTAGTATCCTCAAAACAAAATAAAACAAACTTAAACTGTGCTAAGACCTTTGGGACATCCAGGATAAAGTCCTTTAAACCTCGTAATGACTATTTCATTTGAGCCTCCTAACCAATATAGTAAACTCTATCGTTATTCACACACACACACACACACACACATGTTTTACACATGGAGAACTGAGACTTAAGAAATGTTAAATGACTTGTACAGGGTCACACAAGGTAGATCTTCTGCCTAGAATTTTATACATGTATGTCATGATGTCTCTTTACTCTCCCTACCCCTATCCACTTTTGCTCTTTTAGAGTCCATTCAACCTGATTAAATCACCCTCTCTCCACTTATTAATTCCCAGATCATTAATTTTTTCTTTTTCCTTTAAAAAAGAAACATTAGCTTCCATCATAGAATCAATAGTGTGTACTGGTTCTAAGACAGAAGAATGGTAAAGACTGGGGTAAACACTGGGGATTAAGTGACTTGCCCAGGGTCACCCAGCTAGGAAGTGTCTGAGGCCAGTTTTGAACCCAGGACCTCCAGGCTTGTCTCCCTGAGCCATCTAGGTGCCCCCCCCCCATCATTCATCCAACTATTTCAATATATTTAGTACCTAGCTGATGACTTTCCTTTCCCAACTCACCCCCTACCATAATTTGAAGAGACATCAATATTTATGTTGAAACAGGAGTGTTTTGCCTTTTCCTTCTCCAGATCATTGTATAAATGAGAAACTGAGACAAACAGGGTTAAATGACTTGTTCAGGGTCACACGCTAGTAAATGTCTAAGACCAGATTTGAACTCAGGAAGATGAGTCTTCTTGACTTCTGCCTGACTCTCTCTCCACTCTGCCGCCTTGCTGCCCTATTAATATAATATACTCATATGTGTGTGCGTATTCTAAATTTTACTTTTAAAAAAACTTTCTCCAATCTATAGGCTCTCTCAGGTCTTAGTAATGGCTTCTGGTCCTGTTTTAATTGGCACTCAGCTCTTTTTCAAATGCAAGTTTTGCTTACTTCATTTGCTCTGCAATTGTTAAATTCCTAAATGGCTCAGTCTGTCCTGGTCTAAGAGAATTGGCTTTCCCTTTCACAATATGATCAGCCAATAACTCCCTCAGTTTGGGTTTCATACAGTGAGTGGGAGCTAAGCTTATTTTGCTTTAATAAGTAGAAGGTAGGAGGCAGGCAGCTGGATAGCACAGTGGAGAGAGTACCAAGCCTGGAATTAGGAGGACTTGGGTCCAAATCCAATCTCAGACACATCCTAGCTTTGTCACCCTGAGTAAGTCACTGACCTCCATTTGCCTTGCCCTTGCCCTTCTGTCTTAGAGTTGTTACTAGGATAGAAGGTGGGAGTTGTTGTTGTGTGTGTGTGTGTGTGTGTTTTTTTTAAGGTGGTAGTTTGTCCTATCCTATCCCCATACACACATACCTACACATCTCGGTCATTTCCATCCACTGATAACCTGCCTCCATCTGACCTATGTGATTTTGGGCAAATCACTGAACCTCTCTGCTCCCCCCTCTTGTCTATATGATAATGGAATTGATTTGGTCCGTCTCCAAGGGCCCTTCCAGCTCCAGATCTCTGATCCGTGGCAAAACTGCTAGCTTGGATAAAATGGGGTTAAATCACCTGCCTCTTTCCAATTTCTATCTTTCAGCCTCTCCTCTAACCTCAATTACCTTCCTCCTTTCTGACGCTCTCAGCCTGGTTTCTGGAATGCTGCATTTCCAGTTAGATAGCCTGCATTATGGTCTTGGTTCCTATTCTATTATTTTTGTGTCTATGGGTGCCCCTTGGTCTCTTTAAGTCTAGTTCTTTCAATCCTAAAATGGATGAAATAATAATACTTGTAGTACCGAAGTGTTTTACAAACAACAACGTATTATTACAAATGTGAGCTATTATTACTACTTCATCACATAATCTCTAACAGCTTCTCTAATTTTAAAGTGTTTTATAACTGTAAAGCACTGCATTATTCCATTTACTCAATGATTCACTCATTCTGTAGAAATTCATTGCCCCTACAATGTCCATTGGACTGGGTTAATGTTATTATTCTTAGGACAGCTCTATGGTCCTTTTACCAAGATGATGGACCATTCTGCTGCCAGATTTCATTTTCTAACTGGGCTCTCTTCCCTCCTTTGCTAATGATATGTTATGCTTCCATAAGGTTGTTCTCTGGCATCAAGTGCTGCTTTTTAGAGGAGAAAAACAAGCACCTGGGCATTGTTTTGGATCTTTTTGGATCTCCTGGACCAACAAATAAACTCTGTGTGCCATGTTGACAAGCTTCCAAGAAAATGGCTACCCCTGAAAATTCCTGCCCTGGATTTCCACAGGAAACAGAATTTTCTTGGATCCAAAAAGAAAACACAATTGTCCACAGATCAGAGAGGGCTATGGAAGTAAGAATTCTCTTCTTTTAATTTTTAATTGAAAAATTTTCCTAAATTACACATGTGTCCATACAATTTTTGATAATCGTTTTCTGATATTTTGCAATCCATGTTTTGTCACTCTCACCCCTTCCCCTTCCCTAAGATAGCAGGTAGTATGATATGGGCTGTTCATGTGTTATAGTAAGAAACATCTTTTAAATTGTCTCCCTTTTAGAAGAAAGCCAGTCCAATCCATTCTAAACCAATCTGATGAATTTTTATTAAATATTAAAGTCCTAGGTCAGGCCCTAGAGATATAGAGAAAACCAAAAACCAATCTCTCTCCTCAAGGAGCTTACACACATACACTGAGAGAAGGACAAGGATCATTCTAGCCAAATGGACCATTTTTTTGCCAAGTTGATCATTCTCTCACCCTCTTCTTCCTATCCAATTCATCCTTCTGACTTTTGTTTCTCTTTGTGGAACCATCACATAGTCAGCCAGACTCAATGTCTTAGAGTTGTTTTTGACTGTCTCTTCCTTCATTCCTTATATATGATATAAAGTCTTATCAATTCCTTCCCTGCAGTTCCTGCTTCTCATGTTGATTCTTCCCTTACCATTTCTACCACCACAACTCCAGTTCAAACATTCATTATTTCTAATTAGGACTATTGCAGTTGTTTCTTCTTCCTGATGTTCTTTCAGAATCCAGGCTCTCCTCTATCCAATAATACATAATATTGGCAAACTGGTCTTCTTAAAGCATAGATCTAACCACATCAACTACCATGACAACAAATATTAATAGCTACATACTGCCTAGAGAACAAAACTCAAACTTCTTAGCTTGCTTCTCCATTATCTGGTCCTAACCTACCTTTCCATCCTTCTACCCCTTTCATATAGTTTCTATTCCTATCAACTTGACCTACTTGCTAACCTGTGACATTCTTTTCTATAGAAATGCCTTGCTCATACTATCCCCTGCATCTAAAAAGGTCCAACTATGGACAGTGGAATGTGTTAATATTTTCGGGATTCCTCACTAGTGCTCTTGCCCTCCTCTCAGAAATCTACTCTTCCTTCAAGGCTGAAATGCTCATACTTTCATTAAAAAAAAAAATGCCTTGGGGGCATCTGGGTGGCTTAGTGAATTGAGAGCAAGGTCTAGAGATGGGAGGTCCTAGGTTCAAATCTGGCCTCAGACACTTCCCAGCTGTGTGACCCTGGGCAAGTCACTTGAACCCCATTGCCTAGCCCTTACCACTCTTCTGCCTTGGAACCAATACACGATATTGATATTAAGATGGAAGGTAAGTTTTTTTTTTTTTTAAATGCCTTTACTGGGGACAGCTAGGCAGCTCAGTGGATTAAGAGCCAGGCTCAGATATGGGAGATCCTGGGTTTAAATGTGAATACAGGCATTCCCTAGCTGTGTGACCATGGGCAAGTCAATTAACCCCCATTAACTAGCCTTTATTGCTCCTCTGTTTTGGAACCAGTACATAGAATATTTGAAACAATACTATATATTGGTTCCAAGGCAGAAGAGCAGTAAGGAAGGAACTATCACCTCCCTATTTCTGGAATTTATGCTTCTTTTAAAACAATTCAAGGTTGTAATACCTTTTATAGCTATTAAATCACACTATTGCCTCATATTGAGTTTTCAGTCCACTTAAATGAAACTGATGAATTAAGGATTGTTTGAATTATAAGATGATTTATTCCAGGTTCCCTTTGAATAGTAAGTTACCTTCGAATATTTTGAATTTTAACTCAATTTTCACAAATCTGATTTTTTACAAATTTTTTCAAGAATATCCTATAAAATGAGGCATCCCTGTGCCCTTACAGAAGTTTTTGGACTTGCCTATGGAGCCTTCCCAGAGTTTTTCAGCTCTGTACTCTCATTTGTCTTCTGTAAATTGTGGGCTCAGAGAAGATAAACTGTATTTATCTGGGGGCCCTGGGTTCATTTAAAAATCTTTTATAGTTTGGCTGTTACTGCTTTATGGTTGGAGTGGAATGTTACTGGATCTGTCTGTAGGTCTCCTTCTGAGATTTTTTCACCAAAAGCAGGAGACAGAAAGATACACCAGGACAACAAAAGAGGTTGAAACATACTATAATACACTGTGGGACCAGGATAGATACACAGAACAGGGGTGGAGGCGAGGGAGTGAAAGCAGGCAACATTCAGTACAAGCAATAAAAGAATAATTGTAAAACCATAAAGTGATCCAAGGAAAAGAACACAGGATATGATTAAATGCCAAGGACCAGGACATTTTGTGATTCATAGACTCAGGAACATAGAGCTTGAGCACTGGAAGGGACTTCAACTATCAGTGACATGTTGGAGATCTAGCTGGATGGATTCACTATCCCACTCACCATAGTGGCTGTTCTAAAGATTTTCATCCTTCCTCAAAACTCCTATGGGTCTCTGTCCATCTACCCTCTCAGCTAAGAACCTTGCTTCACATTTCACTGAAAAAAAAAATGGAGACAGTTTACCAAAAGCTTTCTCTCTCATCTTCTCATTTCACATCACTCAGAGAGATGCCTTTCCCTCCTTCACCCCTGACTTCACAAGAAAAGATGGCCCTTCTTGCTACATCAGGCTCTTCTACTGTCCAAGTGATGCCATTCCATCTGGCCTTCTTCATAAGATTTCCACCACCCTATTATCCCCACTCTTATTTGTCTTCAATCTCTCCTTGTCTACTGACTGGTCCCATACTGCATACAAATCCATCCATGTATTAAAAAAATCCCTCTTTTGATTCCTTCATTCCTGCTAGCTAATATCATATTTCTCTCTAGGCTAAAATCCTTGAGAAGATCACTTGCAATTAGTGCCTTCCCTTCCCTTCCTCTTTTTCTCTTCTTAACTCTATAAACTGGCTTCCAAAAGTCATCATTCTACTGAAGCTACTCTTGAGAAAGTTACCAATGATTCCCTAATAGCTTTCCCAGTCTTCATTGTCCTTTAGAGCTTTTGACATTGTCAATCAGATTTTACAGATGAGGAAACTGAAGTCCATTAAGATGAGATGACTTAAGCTAAATTCACACAGGTTTTAACAAGAGTTAGGGTTGGCATTCAAACATGAGGTTTCTGACTCCAAACCGAGTCCTCTTTTCAACAGGCACAAGAGATGTCATTTAATCTTCAGCCTTGCCAAGTAATAGGAACTTCATCTACCATATCCCCACCAGGTCATCAGCCAGCCTCTATTGTATATTTCCAGAGACGGGATTTGTTGTCTCACAAGGAAACTTCTGTTACGTTGTTTTAACTTGAGTTCCTTGCATCGCCCTTGTCAAAATAATCAATATTGTTCCTTTTATAACAGTTTCATCTACACACCTTATAGATACTTAAATCTGTTAAAAAAAACAAAGCAAGCATTATTTCTATCACTTTCAGAATTTGTCAAATTAACCTTCATATTGATAAGTGACTTGGGGTTTGGCATTATTTAAACTAGAAGATGTAGAGGATTTTTAGGTCCATTTGTTCCTAAACCCTCTCCAATCTTTCAGCTCCAGCTGCCTATTAGATATCTCAAATTGGATGTTCTTTAGACACTGAACTCAACATGTCTAAAATCGAACTCATCTTTCCCCTCCAAACCCTCTCATCTTCCTCCCTTGTTAGTGCGGAGTAGACCACATATCTCCCATTCACCCAGGCTCCCAATCCGCATGTCATCCTCCACTTCTCACTCTCTCTCATTCCTTATGTCCAAGTGCTCCTAACTCTTTAATGTGGATCCAGGATCAAATATCAAATTCCATTTTAAAGCTCTTCATAAACCTTTCCAGTCTTCTTTTACCATATTTCTATGTACTCTAAGATCCAGTGACACTGACCTTCCTAATGAAAGAAGACACTCCCATTTTCCAAACAGACTTTAGAAAGTATCTAGTCCAATACTCTCACTTCACAAATAAGAAAACTAGGGGGCATAGATGGCTCAGCAGATTGACAGGAAATCCTGGGATCAAATCTGCTTTCAGGTACTTCCTAGCTGGTGACCCTGGGCAAGACAATTGACCCCCATTGCCCATCCCTTGCCACTCTTCTCCCTTGAACCAATACACAGTGCTGATTCCAAGATAGAAGGTGAGGATTAAAAAAAAAAGAAAAAAGAAACAATTAGGGAAACTAAGGCCTGGAGAGATGAATAGATTAATTCAAGGATATAAGAATGTAAACCTAGGTGCTCTGACTCCAAACCCAGAAAAAAGGAATTTCAGGTATGTGCAGAAGAGTTTTAAGGAAATAAAAATGAAATAAAGTTTTGTCAGGGTATTTCATAAACTTTTGCTACTGTTATGCTCAGTATTAGCTGGTTAGCTGTCTGACCTTGGGCTGACTGTCACTTACAGTCCTTGTATATGCTTCATCATCCTCTACTTGTTCTGCTTGTCCTCGTTTTATTTTATTGGTCTCTGACCACAGTTGGATCCGGTTTTATGTAATACTATGATTTTAATAGCTGGTTCCTTTAACTGGGCTTTATATTTATTTTACTTGCCATATGATACTTGTTCTATGCACCAGGATGTTGGGTCATTGGTCCCCTAGAGGCAGGTGCTTGGTTGCTATAGCAACACACACTTATAAGAGAAGGAAGGGAGGGTGAGTAAAGGAGAGAGTGAGTGACTAGATAAGAAGATGGGAGAAAGTGAACTGGCAAGTGAAACAAAAAGAATGAGGGACAGGGAAGGAAGGTGAATGAATGGTCAGGACAAGGACTCAAGGATGCCAGCACATCATCTAAATCCTTTGACCAGAATTTAAGCTCATTTCCTTCTATTTGTCCTTTGATGAGGCTGGAGTATAGCCTCTCACTCGCTTGGTATAATGGCTCTCCAAAGACTTCAAGGCTATTATTAAGCTGCCCATCAACTTTCTGTACTCCATGCTGACTAATCCTAGTTATTTCAAGTTCCTTGAATCTTTCTTCCCAGGTATTATCAGCCTTTAAAATAGTGAAATAAATAGAGCCCTGGAACTTGACCCAGGAAGACCTGAATTCAAATTAAGCCTCAGACCCTTAATAGTTCTGTCACCCTGGACAAGTCACTTAATTTCTTTCTGCTTAGAATTCCTCATATGTAAAATGGGGAGAATAATAGTACTTTCCTCCCAGGGTAGCAGTGAAGAAAAAATGAAGGGAGTAGCTAAGTGGCTCAGTGGATTGAAAACCAGGTCCAGAGACAGGGTTCAAATTTGACCTCAGAAACTTCTCAGCTCTGTGACTCTGGGCAAGTCACTTAACCCCCTTGTCTAGACATTCCCTCTCTTCTGCCTTGGATCCAATACACAGTATTGGTCATAAGACAGAAGGTAAGGGTTTAAAAGAAATGATGAGAAAATGAGCCAATATTTGGAAAACAAATCTTAAAGTGTAATATAAACACTAGCTATCGTCACCACCACCATCATCATCATCATTGCCTTTCCATGTCTTTTCTGAACAACTTCCAAGTTGTTCTTTTCATTCATGGTGTCTAGAGTCAGATTAGTAATTGAAAAAATGCCAAGTCACATTAAGGTGGAACTAATGCTATTGGCAAAGACCTCTCCCCACTCCTTTTCCCCAGAATGCTTGCCTGTGGTTCAGGACCAAGAAATGCTTGGATTTTCAATTCAATATCAGGTAAGGTGCCATTAGGAGGCTGCTTTTAATTCTAGGCTATATGGTTTTTTCTTGAGTAGATTTGTGGATTTGGGGCCAGTATGGAACATCCAAGGATTTATTAGACCCATCCTGAGCAGAACTAAATTAGCCTATTGGCCTACTATCTAAAATGTCTTTCCAGGAAGCCCTTTGAATGGAGGAGGATTTTGTTCTAATCTATACCCTTGAAACCAAACCAATAAAACAATGGTCTTCAGACTTAGGTAGTAAGGTAAAGTTGACTGAGTTATTCACCCCAGAACATTTCCTTTGATGTGAACCTTTGGATCTAAGACCGAGTACACTAAGGGTTGGGTTACCAAATGCCAGCTGAAATTCCCATTTACTTTTTCCTTTTCTCCTCATGTACTCTGGCTGATTGACCATTGAAATCAACTTTACCTTATCTGGATTTTCCCTTAGGAAGAGACCCAAGAAATTTTATCCTGTCACTGTAAATTTTGTGGGAGTCATTTCACAGTATATTTTGTTGAAAAGTGGAATCCTTTTTTTTTTAAATAGTTTCTAGCATTTTTTGAAGAGCAATTTAAATGCATCTTCTGTCCTCGGTTGCTACCTTCTATTTCTTCTCTTTTGTTCCTGACAATCTTCTGAGTTAGAAGCCTTAAATGTTATTATCTCCTTTATAATCTTGCCATGAGTCATGCAGCTAGTAAATGTCAGATCCAGAAATCAAGCCCAGATGTCCTGACTCAAAGTCCTGCATGCTAGCAATTCTACTACTACTTACCCATTTGGCCCTTGGAAAATCATTTCCATTCTTTGGGGCCCAAGTTCTTCATCTATAAAATTAGAATAGGACTTTGTGATCTCTAAAGTCACTGCCAACTGTCATATCTGACTTTCTCCACTCCTTTGCATTTCATATAAAAGCGTTCACTTACCTCTTGAATTCTAACAGATGACATTGCTTTTGTGTCATCCATCTGGGGTCTACCCTAGCCCATGGATCTTTGTGGGGATAGGAGAAAGGGGGAACAGTGCCTTCTCATAGACAGCCCTCCCCCACTCCCATCTAGACAGATAATTTTCTTCTTTAGCTTGCACTTGTACTCTTTGTGATTAATTTTCTTGGTTTCAGACCACAGTTGGATGAGGTTTTATTTCATACTTTGGTTCCTTCAACTAGGCTTTGTAATTATTTATTTTGCTTCTGATGTAATCTGTCTTCTGATTTCAAGTACTAAATCCCTCCCTGTTTTAGGATTTAAAGCTCTGGCTTCTGCAGGTTCCCAGAGCCTTTCCATTAAAGGTCTCTCTGCTCTGCCAATATTTATTGCTCCAGTCACTGTTTGCCCAGAAGCTACTATCTCCTGCATCTTCTGGGAAACAAAATTTATATCTTGTGGCACTGCTGGAGGTGACATCATTAGAGCCTTGTTACCCCCACTCTGGGCTCAGCTGCATAATCACTGAATTTAATTCTCCCCTTGGGAGGAGAGAGATGGGGAGCACAGAACAGAGGAGTGGGTCTCGGCAAGCAAATGATATTTATCCCTACCCTTTCCCATCGGCTGTAAATGCTCACCCCACCTCTCCTGAGAAGTGTCTGCCACAGATCTACATAGGAACTGGCATCCGTGGGTACCAGGAAGTTGTGAGCACCTACTAAGGGTTAGAGAGGGCAGCAAGAACTGGGAAGAGGGAAGGGGAAAGAGAAGAGGAAGGGGAGGAGGAGGATGTATTGATGGATACATCTGGCTTAGGAGGAGGACTGCTGAAACAGACAAAGCATTAGAGCAGGCTGGGCACCCTTTGGTATGGTACAGTAACCTGCATGATGATTCTAGAGCTCCCCCCAAGCTCGCTGGCACTTTGATGCCATGAAAATTGTGCTGCCCTGATGGAGGGGGGTGGGGTCACTACAGTTGATGTCTGTTTCCATGGTCACCATCTGTATATGACCCCAAAGCTTAGGGACAAGAATTCTGCCTCCCCATATCATACACATATACTCCCCAATACATAATTCCCCAGTCACATGTGGTTCGAGGAACAATTATAGGACATACCTAGATGGCCACTGACTTGGAAATTGCTATTACCTACACTGAGGGAGATAGTGCCCACAAAGTACTAGAGAAACTCTTTGGAAAAAGGAAAAATCAGGACAGCTAGGTGGCTTTGTGGATAGTGAGTCAGATCTGCAAATGGAAATTTTTAGACTTAAATCTATCTCTCTGAGGCTAGATTTGAACCCAAGGCTTTCCAACTCTAGGCCTGGCTCCCAATCCACTGAGCCACCTAACTGTCCCCAAGGGTGGGTTTCCTTTCCTTTATGCCCACCAAAATGCATGGCTAATACCTCCCTCAGATACTTCTGAACTGTGTGATCCTGGTCAAGTCCCATAACCCTCATTACCTAGCCCTTACCACTCTTCTGCATTAGAACCCATACTTAATACTGATTCTATGACAGATGAGAGTTAAAAGAATGAAAAGAAAGAAAAAGGACCTACTAGATGACAAATATTTATAGGTTCATAAAATTTAGAGGGAGAACTAGACTACCAGACCTGAAGTCAGGAAGATGTGAGTTCAAATCTAGCCTCAGATGTTTACTGGTTGCATGATCCTGGCAATTTCCTCATCTGTAAATTGGGCTGAAGAAGGAAATGGCAAAACACTCTAGTGTCTCTACCAAGAAAACCCCAAATGGGGACACAAAGAGTCCAATACAACTGAAATAATTGAACAATAACAACATAAAATTTAGAGGGAGTGGAAACCTTGAAGATGATCCACCAACACCTTCATTTGTGAGGAAAAGGGTCAGAAAAGTTCAATAATTTGCCCAAGGTTATACGGTTAACAAATAGCAGAGTTGAAATTTGAATGTAGTTTGGCAGGTTTTTTTTTTCAATAAGTTAATTGACAATCAGTTGTTTGGGCAAAATTTATACTGGAAATATTATGATTCTTAGTTATAACATACATTTGTATGGCATATTACTGTTTGACCAAGTGCTTTATGAGCCTGTAATGTAGTGATATAAGCTTTATTTATTTATATTTTATGGGAAGGAAACCAAGGCTTAGAGAAGTAAAATGATTTGCCTAAGGATATGCAGGAAGTTCCTGGCAAAACTAGAAATAGGGCTCACATCTTATTCGGAGACTAGTGCTTTTCTGTCTCGTAATTTTCAGCGTTGTCCAAACTACCCGTACTCGCCATTCTAGGGGCACCATTTTAGCAATGGAAGTTGCTTGGTGTAGCCACGGGCTCCTTTTCTATCTACATCAGAGAATCCATTGGTGGGGATGGGGTGAAATAGAAGGGAACTTTTTCTTCTTCTTTTTTTGTTTTAAACTCTTACTTTCTGTCCTAGAATCAGTATTGTATATGTATGGTATATGTATGGTAATATACATATTGTATATGTATAGTATGGTTCAAAGGCAGAAGAATGGCAAGTGGCTAGGCAAAGAGAGTTAAGTAATTTGCTCAGGGTCATACAGATAGGAGGTATCTGAGGCTAGATTTGAACCAAAGACTTTTCTTCTCTAGGCCTGGCTCCCAATCCATTGAGCCACTCAACTATCCCCAAGGCAAGATTTCCTTACCTTTATGCCCACCAATATGCATGGCTAATAATATCTCCCTAAAAATAACGGGAAACTAGGTTCTCTCTGGCCTCTGCTTCCTAAATAGTAATAATTTCTTATCAGTACAGTCAGGGGTTATAGTGGACAGAGCATAGGAGAATCAGGTTCAAATGTCCTTTTCAGGCACTTAGTAGCTGTGTGTCTATAGGCCTATCTCTTAACCCCTTTCTGTTCTGAGTTTCTTCATCTGTAAAGTGGGAATCCAAATGCTGTCATTTCTCATTTCAGGTTCTTGTGATGAAAGTGCCCTGGGTCAGATATGAAGTCAGTTCTCCCTGACTTAAGGCCCTATGGTCTATCCACTGCACCAACTAGCTTCTCCCCTCTAAATTTTATGATCCTATAAATATTTGGTATTTGGTAGATCCTTTTTCTTCCTTCCTTCCTTCCTTCCTTCCTTCCTTCCTTCCTTCCTTCCTTCCTTCCTTCCTTCCTTCCTTCCTTCCTTCCTTCCTTCCTTCCTTCCTTCCTTCCTTCCTTCCTTCTCTTTCTTTCTTTCTTTCTTTCTTTCTTCCTTTCTTCCTTCCTTCCTTCCTTCCTTCCTTCCTTCCTTCCTTCCTTCCTTCCTTCCTTCCTTCCTTCCTTCCTTCCTTCCTTCCTTCCTTCCTTCCTTCCTTCCTTCCTTCCTTTCTTTCTTTCTTTCTTTCTTTCTTCCTTCCTTCCTTCCTTCCTTCCTTTCTTTCTTTCTTTCTTTCTTTCTTTCTTTCTTTCTTTCTTTCTTTCTTTCTTTCTTTCTTTCTTTCTTTCTTTCTTTCTTTCTTTCTTTCTTTCTTTCTTTCTTTCTTTCTTTCTTTCTTTCTTTCTTTCTTTCTTTCTTTCTTTCTTTCTTTCTTTCTTTCTTTCTTTCTTTCTTTCTTTCTTTCTTTCTTTCTTCCTTTCTTCCTTTCCTCATCTTCTGTCTTAGAATCAATACTAAATATGAGTTCCAAAGCAGAAGAATGGCAAGGGCTGGGTAATGAGGGTTAAGTGACTTGCCCAGAGTCTTATAGCTGGGAAGTGTCTGAGTTCAGATTTTAACTCAGGAGTTCCCATCTCCAGATTTGGCTTGGCACTCTATCCACTGAGTCACCTACCTACCCCAATTTTTCCTTTTTTTAAAGGATTTCTCTAATACTTTGTGGCCTAAACCTCATCAAATTCATAGCCAGTGGGTGGCCCAACATTCTCAAGTACAGCCCAACCTGATTAAAATGTAATTGGGAAGAATTAATGAAATAAATAAAAATATAATAAAAACAGTTAATTATATAATGTGATTTCATAAGGCTCTTTTAGGACAGTTAAGTGCCCCCCTTTATTTGAGTTTGATAACATTGCCTTCAAGCACCATAAAAGCATAGATTGGTGTTGTCAGTCAGAGTTTCATGTAATTCAGTCAATCTCCATAGGATCTTTATTCAGACTTGGTATTTTCCATTGATTTACTGACTTTAGCAAGAGCTCTTGCTAGAGAGAAAAGAGAAGAAGGAGTTTTCTCTACCTCATTCGATATACATGTGATATACTAGAAGAAGCACTAAATTTCAAGTAAGAGAGCCTTGGAATACAGTCTCATCCAGGCTATTTACTAGCCCTTGGGGGGAATAATTTCCTTTCTTGGGACCTCATTTATTCTTCTGTAAAATTAGAGGGTTGGACAAGTTTCTTTTCCTGCTTATTATCTAGGATCTTCTGTAACTATACTTCCAAATAAGCCTGAGGGTCTGCTCTATTACCTGGAATGTGACTCCTGATTGTCTCTGAGAAATCTGAGCCTCTGTGTCTGCATGAGGGGAGAAGGAATCCCTTCATGTGGTTGGAAGATGACAAGAGAGGAAAGGGAGGACTTTTGAATGGCCACCAGGGGCCCTGTGAGCCATAAACTTGTCGGGAGCTGGCCCCGAACATGGTCTTTGTTCTCAGTGCTTACAATCCTAGGAACTATTGAGAGTGGACTCTTCACTCAGTGAAAAGGTTCCTGCTCCTTGAGTAGAGTTCCTATCTTATAACTCCCAGATAAAGAGCTCATTTGCTATTGTGAATTCTTTCATCTGTTTGAATCCTTATAACTTCCTGGATTTGTTTGCTGCTTACTCTGATAAAAAGGTAGAAGAGCTATCCATGATGGACTTTTATGTGACCAAAACTTATTGGACAGCAGCTAAGTTGGCAACAGTAAGCTTAGTATCACCTTTCTCTGGAGAGGGATCTGGGCAAATGGCATTGGATCTGAGTCTCCAAATAATATTCTTCTGGATTACCAACATTTGAGGTAAGGTGGAATGATATAAGTAGAATACAATTCTTCTCTTAGAGAGAGGTAAGCAAGTACCCAGACACAGTCCTCCTCCTCCTTTCTACAAAGTTAATGGTCAGTAATAATCTAAGCATCTACGATATACCCTGTGCTCAGGGCTGGGGATAAAAATTAAAAAAAAGAAAATAGGACTTGTCCTCAAGAACTTACAGGCTAATGGGGGAAGACAACCCACAAAAGAAAACTGAAAAGGATGAGACAAGAGGCTGACAGAGGGTACCAGACTTGGGGTCACACTGTTCTATAATGTTGTGGAGTCCAAACAAGCAGAGCAGATGATAGAAAATGAGGAGTTAGCTGGAGAGTCCTGAGCCCTCCTTAAAAGAAGGGTCTGGGAGGAGTGAGTTGCTCTCCCCTCTAGTCCTCCAATCAGAAGAGAGAAGCAACCAAGGATGCTGAGAAGGAAGAAATGGGAGAGTCCTTTGGAGAGGGTTGGGTCAGATCTAGTGGTATTCTGGTAAATATTTAACAACCAGCTTTGGGGGAGTATGTGCACAACACACTTTTAAGTTTAATCTCTTTTTTTTTTGTCTAGACAATCAATAAAGCAAAAACTCAAGCTCTAATATGTAACATTTGCCAATTTCCAAGATGTAAATGATCAGACTGAAAACTTAACAATTGGCTTTCATGTACCAATGCTAACTGGCTCCAACATACCACTGGTCAGATCTCAGATCAGATATTTATTTATCTACGTCTCTACACATGAACTGACCTGTCATCATATTGCACAACCCAACCACATAAATAAATGAATATTGTAACTTAATCCAGACACCCTGGACAACACTTGGTTGACAGCAGATAAATGACCTGAATTATACATTTGGTAACCTTCAGATGGTCAAGTTCCAAAATCATTGGCTCATAGTTTGCTAAATCTAGAACATATCTAGACATAGGATTTAGAACTAGAAAGAACCTTAGAAAACTTCTAGAGGGCAGGATGGATTGAGAGCCAGGTCTAGAGATGGAAGGTCCTAGGTTCAAATCAGGCCTCAGACACTTCCTATCTGTGTGACCCTGGGCAAGTCACTTGACCTCCATTGCCTAAAAAAAAAAAAAAAGGAACTTCTGGTCCAATCCTCTCATTTTACAGATGACAAAATTAGGGTTTGGTTGCCCAAAGTTTTAGACATGATAAGTAATAGAGTCACAATTCAAAACCATGGCTTTCTGATTCAAAATTTAATACTTATTCCCTTATTCAATGCTACCACTTCATTTTATAGAAGAGGAATGAAAGCCCAAAGAAAGGAAATGATGGATCCAAGGTCACTCAATGAGTTGTGCTGGAGGCAGAATTAGAGCTCAGTTCTCCTGATACCTAGCCCAGTTCCAGAACACAGCCATTTTCCTACCAGCTTTTAAATTCAAGATAGTAGTTGATTCTAACTTCTTATGGCTACACATCTTACAAACAGATTTTGAACAATTCAAAGTAAATAGTTTCCTTTCATTTTTTCATTGATTCTAACATCCTTTGCAAAGTCACTGACTCTTTAGGGCTCTCACTCCTCCCTCAGCATGTAGTTTACATGGTGGTACACAAGAAGGGGAAAAACCGAGTGCAGAAAATGGGTTTCTCCAGGAGGCAGAGTTCTCCCTCTCTAGAAGTCTTTAAGTGAAGACCTGCTAACCACTTGGTAAGGATGCAATGATTTTGATGAAGTCAGGAGTTCTCTAAGTGAACTGACCCTGATAAGAAAAGCTAAGAATAGCAAAATGGATGAATTGTATTTGTTTGTTTGGAGTTTGGATGGTTTGGTTCTATTTTTAGCTATACTGGAGAAAAAAGAAACAAAGAAGTTCCAGTATCTCTTCTCTGGGTGGATAAGATAATGATACTTGACAACAGAGGAAAGGCAGACCTGATCATACCCTATTTTTCTTAATTTTCTTTGCCAAGAAGAATGACATTTGGGTTGGTAAGGACAAAACAAATAGCTAAGAGGAAGCTGATATCAGGGGGAAATCAGAGAAAATTACGAGAGTACCTAGGTGTCCTTGATTTAGTACATGTATCTGGCTCAGATGACCTATGTATTCCAGGAATGAAGGAACTGACAGGTGCCACTGAACTAACTACTGCTAATGATGCTGGAGATTGGGGATAATGGGAGATGACTGGAAAAGGGGAATGTCCCAATTTTCAAGAAATGGGGAACAGAATTTGCAAACTACAGCCTTATGAATTTGATTCCAATTGTAGAATAGACTATTAAACAGATGCTTAGTGAATATCTAGAAAAAAGGAAACAGTGACTACAAAAAGTCAATAGACCTTCATGAAGAACAGATTGTTCCAGACTAATCTTGTTTCTTCTTTTTTTTTTTTAACCAGGATTATTAAATTGGTAGATCAGAGAAATGTTGTAGATCAGGACTGGTGAACCTTTTCCCAGTTCAAATGCCCGGAGGGCAAATTCAAGGTGTCTCTGAACCCCCAGATTACCAGAGAGAGTTGAGGGAGAAGGTGCTTGCTTTGGACAGCTGAACAGAGGGATGGGGTATGCAAAAATGTCCTCTGGTGCTGGGAAGAGGTGGAACTGAGCAGCTCCCCAAGTGCTGCCTGTGCACTCCTGCCACAGCTCTGTCAACCAGGCTATAGAGCATAGTTTCCTGGAATAAGTTCAGAGCTAGGAGGTATTTTATTGAAGCATTCAATAATGTATCTCATCTATCTCATCTCATTCTTAGGGAAAAGATAGGGAGATGTGAATTAGTTGAGAGTATAATTGGGTACATTTGGAACTGGTTGGGATGGCTGGACTCAACAATTAATCTAATAGTCTCAGTCAACTTGATAGGAAGGTTTCCACTGGCATGTCCCAGAGAGCTATGTCTGGCCTTGGCTAATTAGCTTTCCTTCCTTCCTTTCTTCTGTCCTTCCCTCTTTCCTTCCCTCTTTCCTTCCCCTCTTCCTCCCTCCCTCCCTCCCTTCCTTCCTTCCTTCCTTCCTTCCTTCCTTCCTTCCTTCCTTCCTTCCTTCCTTCCTTCCTTCCTTCCTTCCTTCCTTCTTTCCTTCCTTCCTTCCTTCCTTCCTTCCTTCCTTCCTTCCTTCCTTCCTTCCTTCCTTCCTTCCTTCCTTCCTTCCTTCCTTCCTTCCTTCCTTCCTTCCTTCCTTCCTTCCTTCCTTTCTTCCTTTCCTTCCCTTTATTAGTCCATGATTTGGATAAAAGTATCCTTATCAGATTTTCAGGTGGCACAAAAATAAGAAGGATCATTAGTCCTTCTTGGACTAAATATGACTGAATCAGGATGTAAAATGGTACCAATAAACTAGAACAGGGACCAGAAAACTATGGCCTATAGGCCAAATTTGATATAATCATATCAGTTTCTTTAAAAAAATAATAAACCCTTATCCTTCATCTTAGAACCAACACTGTATATTGGTTCCAAGGCAGAAGAAGGTAAGGGCTTGGCAAATGGAGTTAATTAACTTGTCCAGGATCACACAGCTAGGAGGTATATGGGTCTAATTTGAACCCAAGATCTCTCATCTCCAGCCCTGGCCCTCTATCTAATGAGCCATTTAGTTGTCCTATCAGATCAATTTCTTATCTTGAACTGTTTGACAATTTCAAAGATTGGGTCTTGGAACCCAGAACATTTCTGGGTTTTAACAGCTTTATAGTGTTTATTGCACTTATAGAAGCTGTTTTCAGGAAGTGTCTTCACTAGGGTTACTTGCCAGAATAATGACTACAGATATTGGGTTGGAAGTGATTGAAGGAATGTATAAGTGGAAATTTTCTACCTTTGAACTATGTTCCCCAGAATTCCTTTTGTATTTCCCAGCATCCCTTTCCCTTTGTTTACCTGTGTCTTTAAGTTATTGTTTATAACTTTCTGTGACCCCTCCCTCTTTTTTTCTTCTTTCTCAAGATCGAAGTTTGAGTTAGTTCCTTTTTAACTCTAGTTTTTATTTTAATAAATCTTATAAATGTACTTGAGTTATTGTATATTAATTTTATTTCTCACAGGGAGAAATTATTGTGGAGAGATTGTTTGCCTTTTTCATCACCAAAAACAACTGCTAACCAACTGCCACTAACAAGTTGGTTCAAGATATAAGGTACAAGGTACATCCTGCTGATGGGAGTATCTTCAAATCCATCAGTCCTCCTTCCAGGCCAGTCCTCCTGTTTCCTTCTTCAAGGAAGCAACACCTGTGGAAAAAGGACCAACCACCCTCAGCAAATTCCAACCAATTGCTGAAGAGAGGGCAGGCAAGGCAACCTAGTTGAAGATTTGAGGAACCCTGAGGGGGAGACTGGAAACATCTTCATGTTCCAGGCAAGTTCAACCACCATCGCCTCAACTAATGTCTCCCCTTGAATTCTGATGGGGGCAGGCCAGAACCTTAAGCCCAAGAACCCTTAGAATAACAGTGACATCCAAGCCACCAGGATGCTTCAAGTTCAGACCCAAATAGTCATCATTGAGGGGAGAAATCACAGTAGATAGAGAGTCCATCTTCTTCATCACTGCCAGCAAAACAAAAGCAAATAATCACTAATTGAGAAGATGAGAAAAAGCAGAATTATATGAGACTGATTTGGGGATGGTCAAACAAGTTGTGGTCTGTGATTGTAATGGGATACAATGAATGAATTATAAATAAGACAATCACCAAAAAAACCTAAGAAGACTGATCAGAAGTGATGCAAAGTGAAATGAGCAGAACCAGAAGAATATTGTACACAGTAACAACAATAATGTATGATGATTAACTGTGAATGACTTCATAATTGTTATCAGCAATGGGCAATGCAAGGATCCAGGAAAACTCCAAGGGATTCATGACAAAAAAAAGATGATCCATCATCAGACTGAAGCATTCAATTCTTCACTTTAGTTGCTTCATGAATTTTTCTCTAGTGTGATATGTGTCTCCTTTCAAAACATGGCAAACATGAAAATATTTATTATATGTTAATACATGTACGCCTTGTATCATATCACCTGCTATGTAGGAGAGGGAGGTTGTGTGGGAGGGCAGGAGAGAATATGGATCACAAAATGTCAGAAAATTATTATTAAAAATTTCATCAAGATTGTACGTTGTTTTTCTAACCTGCTCTAGAGAAGTCTGAGGGTGGTTGGAATCTAAGAAGAGCCAAACTGTATCGATTTGCAGCAAATCATTACAGATGAACAAACTGTGGAGGTGACTTGCCTAGCTCACACAGGCAGGAATCAAACACAGAACTTTTGGACTTCAATTCTAGCACTTTATCTGTCCATTATGTCGTAAAGTGAGAAAGAGTACTGAAAAGGTCAAAATCTATGACACTGTGATCTTTGAGATTCCTTGCTGAGGGTGGAGTCAAGATGGCGGCTTAGAAGCAGCAAAAGTTCAGACCTCTGAAAATCCTTCCTTACCGATCACAAACTGAATGCTCCTAGGGGACTGAAATTCAAACTTAACAACAGGACAGAGGCGAGGAACCCTCCTTCTGGATTCAATTCAAAAGGTACACCCCCCAAAAAAAACTGGAATCTGAGAACACTCGGGTCTAAGGGGAAGGCAGAAGGAAGGTCCCAGGGTCCCTCCCCCCCAACCCAGAGCATGGATTCCCCAGTAGCAGCGGGAACCTCTGGGCAGGCAAAGGTGCTGATCTGGAGGGTATACCTTGAGAGCGACCTGGGCCAGGCTCAGAGCATCCAACACAGGTGGCAGGGAAGCAACCAGGGAGATACCAAAGAGCCTGCAGCCCCTTGGCTGGGTCCCTCCATCTGGCTCCAGTCTCACCAGAGGTTTTTGCCTTGGGGCACATCCAGACCAACCTAGTCCCATCAGGAGTCCTCAAAGCTCAGGGAGGTCAGGACCCCTTCCCCCCCCTAGAGTGCAGGGCCTCCCACAAGGACAGGAACCTCTGGGCGGGCAAAGGCACTGGTGTACCTTGCGGACAGTGCTGTGCCAGCCTCAGAGCATGGAGCACAGGCAGCAGAGAAGCAGCTGGAGAATTAGAGAGAGCCTGGGCAGCTGAGACCTTCCATTTGGCTCCAGCCTTCCAGGAGTCTTTGTCCTCAGAGCACATACAGCCCAACCCAGTTGAACTTAATCTGATCAAAAGCCTCCAGAGAACAGGGAAGCCAACATTCCTCCCCCAGAGACTGTACCAAGAGATCTGACAAAGCTCCAAGAGGAGAGACTGACAGCCCCAAAACAAAAAAAAAAAAAGAGAGAGGAGCAAGAGCACAGACAAACATGGGAAGCAAAGAAGGGGTAAACACAAGCAAACAACAGAAAAAGAAGAAAGAAATTACAATAGACAGTTTCTGTACAGGTAACAAGCAAAGAGCAAATGAAACAGAGGGGGAGGGATCAGCAAAGGAAAAATCAGAAATCCCTGCGAATTGGATACAGGCTTTGGAAGAACTCAAAATGCAATTCAAAGCACAATTAAGAGAGGCTGAAGACAATTGGGAAAAGAACTTAAAAACTAAGATAAATCATCTGGAAACAGAAAATAGTGTCTTGAAAGCCAAAATCAACCAGCTGGAAAATGAGACGAAGGAGATGAAAGATGAGGTGAAGAAGATGAAAGATGAGAAAAAGGAGATGAAAGATAAGGCAAAGAAGATGAAAGATGACCTCCAAAGAAAATCAGATCAGAAGGAAAAGGATGACCAAAAAGGCAGGGATGAAATCCAGTCTTTAAGAACCAGAATACAACAACTAGAATTAAGTGACCTCACAAGGCATCAAGACACTATAAAACAAAACCAAAAGAATGAAAAAATTGAGGAAAATATGAAGCATCTCATTCAAAAAACAGAATATTTAGAAAATTGTTCAAGGAGAAACAATTTAAGAATCATTGGTCTACCAGAAGACCATGACAAAGGAAAAAGCCTGGACATCATACTACAGGACATTAAAACTGCATCAATATCCTAGAACAAGAGGGAAACGTGGAGATTGAAAGAATCCACAGATCACCTCTTGTACTTAATCCCTAACTGACAACATCCAGGAATGTTATAGCCAATTTCAAGAACTATCAGACCAAAGAAAAGATATTACAAGCTGCCAAGAAGAAGTCATTCAGATACCAGGGAACCACAGTGAGGATAACACAGGATCTGGCTGCATCCACACTGAAAAACCAAAAGGCATGGAATATGATATTCCAGAAAGCAAGGGAACTAGTTCTACAACCAAGAATCAACTACCCATCAAAACTGACTATATTCTTATAGGGGAAAGTATGGTCATTCAACAAAATAGAAGAATTCCAAGCATTTGTAAAGAAAAGACCAGACCTGAACAGAAAATTTGATGTCCAAATACAGAACTCAAGAGAATCATCAAAAGGTAATTAAAAATGAGGGAAAAAAGAAAAACAAAACAAAACAAAAAATTTTTTTCAAGAAACTCAATAAGTTAAAATGATATGTAACCCTATAAGAAAAGAGGTCATTGGTAACTCTTACAAACTGTTGTTATTACCTGGGTAGCAAAAAGAAGTACACTTGGAGGGAACAGTGACAAACTGTATAGGATGAAAGGACAAGATATAAATAGGTATATAGATATATGCATGCATAAATACATACACATGTGTATATATATATATATATATATAACTAGAGCTAAAAATAGGTTAATATTAAAAGAAATGGGAAAAGAAACAAATGGGAGTAAATTTATATGTCACAAAGAAACTCATGGTGGGAGGGGGGAGAACATCAATACACAGGAAGGGTAAAGAGGTCGGAGATAGGAAATACACAACTCTTACGTGCTTTGAAATTGACCCAAAGAGGGAAGAACTATCCAATCCATTGGGGCAGAGAATAGATTTGTGCCCTATAGGGGAGTAGAAGGGTAACAAATGGACTGGTGGGGAGGGAAGCAGAAAAGTGAGGGAGGGGGCAGGGGGTTAATTTTAGAAAGACTACAGGGAAAATAAGGGGGAGAATAAGAAGGCGGGGTAGAAAGGGAAGTAAAATAAGGGTGGGAACTAGGGAGACTGATTAAAAACAAATATTAGTGTAGAAGGAAATAGTGAAAGAAGAAAAGACAGGATCAGGAGTAGAAATCAAAATGCTGGGTAATACACAGCTAGTAATCATAACTCTGAATGTGAATGGAATGAACTCACCCATAAAACACAAGCAAATATCAGATTGGATTAGAATCCAAAACCCTACCATATGCTGTCTACAAGAAATGCACATGAGGAAGGTAGATACACATAGTGTGAAAGTAAAAGGGTGGAGCCAAATCTATTGGGCATCAACTGATAAAAAGAAGGCAGGAGTCACAATCATGATATTAGACAAAGCCAAAGTAAAAATAGATCTAGTTAAAAGAGATAGGGAAGGTAATTACATCCTGATAAAAGGCAGTATGGACAATGAGGAAATATCTGTACTCAACATGTATGCACCAAATGGCATAGCATCCAAATTTCTAAAGGAGAAAGTAGAGGAGCTCAAGAATAAAATAGATAGAAAAACTACACTAGTGGGAGACCTAAACCTTCCTCTATTCAAACTAGATAAATAAAACCAAAAAATAAATAAGAAAGAAGTAAGAGAAGTGAATGAAATCTTAGAAAAATTAGAGTTAGTAGATGTGGAGAAAAATAAATAGGGACAAAAAGGAATATACCTTCTTTTCAGCAGCACATGGTTCATTCACAAAAATTGACCATGTATTAGGGCATAAAAACATTGCAAACAAGTGCAAAAAAGCAGAAATAATAAATGCAACTTTCTCAGATCACAATGGAATGAAAATAATAATTAGTAAGGGAAGATGGAGAGATAAATAAAAAATTAATTGGAAATTAAACAATACGATTCTCCAAAACCAGTTAGTTAAAGAACAAATGGTAGAAACAATTAATAACTTCATTGAAGAAAATGACAATGATGAGACATCCTTTCAAAACCTATGGGATGCAGCCAAAGCAGTACTCAGGGGGAAATTTATATCCTTGTGTTCATATATTAACAAATTAAGAAGGGCAGAGGTCAATGAATTGGGCATGCAAATTAAGAAATTAGAAAGTGAACAAATTAAGAATCCTCAGGTTAAGACTAAACTAGAGATTCTAAAACTCAAAGGAGAAATTAATAAAATTGAAAGTCAAAGAACTATTGATTTAATAAGTAAGACTAGAAGCTGGTACTTTGAAAAAACAAATAAAATTGACAAAGTACTAGTCAGTCTAATTAAAAAAAGGAAAGAAAAAAACCAAGTTGACAATATCCAAGATGAAAAAGAAGACCTCACCTCTAATGAAGAGGAAATTAAGGCAATCATTAAAAACTACTATGCCCAATTATATGGCGACAAATATTGCAATCTAGGTTATATGGATGAATACTTACAAAAATATAAGTTGCCTAGACTAAAAGAGGAAGAAATAAATAACCTAAACAACCCCATATCAGAAAAAGAAATTGAATAAGTCATCAAAGAACTCCCTAAGAAAAAATCCCCAGGTCCAGATGGATTCACAAATGAATTCTATTAAACATTCAAAGAACTAATATTAAACAAACTGTTTGAGAGAATAAGCAAAGAAGGAGTCCTACCAAATTCCTTTTACGACACAAACATGCTACTGATCCCAAAGCCAGGCAGGTCAAAAACAGAGAAAGAAAACTGTAGACCAATCTCCCTAATGAATATAGATGCAAAAATCTTAAATAGAATACTAGCGAAAAGACTCCAGCAAGTCATCACAAGGGATAGTCACTATGACCAGGTAGGATTCATACCAGGATTGCAAGGATGGTTCAATATTAGGAAAACCATCCACATAATTGACCATATTAACAAGCAAACCAACAGAAATCACATGATTATCTCAATAGATGCAGAAAAAGCCTTTGACAAAATACAACACTCATTCCTATTGAAAACACTAGAAAGTATAGGAATAGAAGGGCCTTTCCTAAAAATAATATACTGTAATATAATAATATATCTAAAATATATAATAATATATCTAAAACCATCAGCAAGCATCATCTGCAATGGGGATAAACTAGAAGCCTTCCCAATAAGATCAGGAGTGAAACAAGGATGCCCATTA
Source organism: Monodelphis domestica (assembly GCF_027887165.1). NCBI lineage: Eukaryota > Metazoa > Chordata > Mammalia > Didelphimorphia > Didelphidae > Monodelphis > Monodelphis domestica. The sequence continues at coordinate 487,730,980 of NC_077228.1, forward strand.
TCACCTTTATTATTTAACATTGTACTAGAAACACTAGCAGTAGCAATTAGAGAAGAAAAAGAAATTGAAGGCATTAAAATTGGCAATGAGGATACCAAGCTATCATTCTTTGCAGATGATATGATGGTTTACTCAAAGAATCCTAGAGAATCAGCCAAAAAGTTACTTGAAAGAATCAACAACTTTAGCAAAGTTGTAGGATACAAAATAAACCCGCATAATTCATCAGCATTTCTATATATCTCTAACCATTTCAGCAGCAAGAATTAGAAAGAGAAATACCATTTAAAATTACCCTAGACAATATAAAATACTTAGGAATCTATCTGCCAAGACAAACACAGGAACTATATGAACACAACTAAAAACACTCTCCACACAGTTAAAACTAGATCTAAACAATTGGAAAAACATTGATTGCTCATGGGTGGGACGAGCTAACATAAGGAAAATGACAATCCTACCCAAATTAATTTACTTATTTAGTGCCATACCCATTGAACTACTTCTTTACTGAATTAGAAAAAAAAAAACATAACTAAGTTCATTTGGAAGAACAAAAGATCAAGGATATCCAGGGAAATCATGAAAAAAAAATTTGAAGGAAAGAGTACTTGCAGTCATAGATCTCAAACTATACTATAAAGCAGTGGTCATCAAAACAATTTGGTACTGGCTAAGAGACAGAAAGGAGGATCAGTGGAACAGACTTGTGGTAAATGACCTCAGCAAGACAGTCTATGACAAACCCAAAGACCTCAGCTTTTGGGACAAAAATCCACTATTTGATAAAAACTACTGGGAAAATTGGAAGACAGTGTGGGAGAGATTAGGTTTGGATCAACACCTCACACCCTACACCAAGATAAATTCAGAATGGGTGAATGACTTGAACATAAAGAAGGAAACTATAAGTAAATTAGGCAAACACAGAATAGTATACATGTCAGACCTTTAGGAAGGGAAAGATTTTAAAACCAAGCAAGACTTAGAAAAGTGTAAAATGTAAAATAAATAATTTTGACTACATCAAATTAAAAAGGTTTTGTACAAACAAAACCAATATAACTAAAATCAGAAGGGAAGCAACAAATTGGGAAACAATCTTCCTAAAAACCTCTGACAAAGGTTTAATTACTCAAATTTACAAAGAGCTAAATCAATTGTACAAAAAATCAAGCCATTCTCCAATTGATAAATGGGTAAGGGACATTAATAGGCAGTTTTCAGACAAAGAAATCAAAACTATTAATAAGCACATGAAAAAGTGCTCTAAATCTCTTATAATCAGAGAGATACAAATCAGAACAACTCTGAGGTATCACCTCACACCTAGCATATTGGCTAACATGACAGCAAAGGAAAGTAATGAATGCTGGAGGGGATGTGGCAAAGTAGGGACATTAATTCATTGCTGGTGGAGTTGTGAACTGATCCAACCATTCTGGAGGGCAATTTGGAACTATGCCCAAAGGGCGATAAAAGACTGTCTGCCCTTTGATCCAGCACTGCTGGGTTTGTACCCCAAAGAGATAATAAGGAAAAAGACCAGTACAAGAATATTCATAGCTGTGCTCTTTGTGGTGGCAAAAATTGGAAAATGAGGGGATGCCCTTCAATTGTGGAATGGCTGAACAAATTGTGGTATATGTTGGTGATGGAATACTATTGTGCTAAAAGGAATAATAAAGTGGAGGAATTCCATGGAGCCTGGAATGACCTACAGGAAGTGATGCAGAGTGAGAGGAGCAGAGCCAGGAAAACATTGTACACAGAGACTGATACACTGTGGTACAATTGAAGGTGATGGACTTCTCCATTAGTGTCAATGCAATGTGCCTGAACAATCTGCAGGGATCTAGTAGAAAAACACTATCCACAAGCAGAGGACAAACTGTGGGAGTAAAAACACTGATGAAAAGCAACTGCTTGACTACAGGGGTGGAGGGGTTATGACTGAAGAGAGACTCTAAATGAATCCTCTAGTGCAAATACCAACAACATGGAAATGGGTTCTAGTCAAGAACACATGTGATACCCAGTGGAATCAGGCGTCGGCTATGGGAGAGGTGGTGGGAGGGGGGAGGAAAAGAAAATGATCTTTATTTCCAATGAATAATGTTTGAAAATGACCAAATAAAATAATGTTTAAAAGGAAAAAAAATTCATCAACATGGAATCTGGGTAAAAAAAGATCATATGAGATTGATTGGGTTCAAGAAATTTTCAAGCAGATACTGAGTAGTAGAGGGGGCTTAAGTTCAAGGATGGGTTGGAGTATATGCCATCTTAGGTCCCTTCTAGCCCAGAGAGTACTTGATTCTATGACTCAGGTGACTGAATCGGAGTTAAGTAGATCAAATCTGACAAAGAGCTTCTTTGTTCCAGCCCCTCCATGTTTCTCCAGGGTATCAAGACCAGTTAAAGAATAATAGAAAAGATTTACAATAGAGGTTCTTAACCTGCACATACATGAAGTTGGCTTTAATATATTATCTATTTATTTATCTATCTGTCTGATGTTGGGCTTAATATATATCATATTTTGATGTAATTCATTTCCTCTTAATTTTAGGTATTTTACTTTTATACATTAAAAAAGTATTCATCTAAGAAAATGTCCAAAGGCTTCCCCAAATTGCAAAAAGGATTCGCCACACCAAAAATGTTAAGAATCCATGAGTTGAAGAGTGGTTGGAAATGGCAAAACCCTAGGGAATAAAGGATTAATGTTCCTTCCTCGTCTGTCTAAAATGCTCCTAACCTTCTTGTTTATTTCCATATATTAAATATTTTCTGAATTATTTTTTTTAAACCCTTACCTTCCGTCTTTGATTCCAAGGCAGAAGAGTGGTAAGGGCTAGGCAATAGGGGTTAAGTGACTTGCCCAGAGTCACACAGCTGGGAAGTGTCTGAGGCCAGATTTGAACCTAGGGCATCCCACCTCTAGGATTCACTCTCAATCCACTGAGCTACCCAGCTGCCCCAATATTTTATGAATTCTGAAGCAACATGGTATTGGCCTCACCTAGTTTTTGCAGCCTATACTCAAAATTCTCAAACGGTGAGAAGTCCCTAACCTTACATGTTGATATCACCCTAGAATCTCTGAGACTTCAGAATCAAGCTATAGCCTAGTCTAGAGTTTGGGGCAGGTGCTGAATTTTGTTTCTTACTTCCATTAATCCTAATTGAGGCTTCCAGGGGGGCTTTACACTGAGGATTTTCCAGAGTTCCAGGATCAGGCCAATTATAGGACAAATCCTCTGGACCTAACTTGGTTACATCCTAGAGGAGTCATAGAGACCTCTTAAACTATCAATAAATCAAGAGCCATTTTGAGGGTAGCTGGGTGGCTCATGGAAGATCCTGGTTTTAAATCTGGCCTCAGATACTTCCAAGCTGTATGTTCCTGGGCAAGTCACTTAACCCTCATTGCCTAGTCCTTACCACTCTTCTGTCTTGGAACCAATACAAAATATTGATTCTAAGTTGGAAGATAAGTATTGTTTAAAAAGTCATTATAAAGTGCCTACTATGTGTCAGGCACTGCATCAAGTTCTGTATATATAAATATAAAAAGGGAAATAGACCCTGCTTTCAAGGAGCTTTCTTTCTAAAAGTGGTTAGATTTGGAAAGACTGTGGGAGGGGTTCTTACCCTGAGATTTATGGGCTGCACTGGTTGGAGGATGTATTTCAGGATGTGTATAAACTTGGATGAGAAAAAAGCTTCAAATGAGTATATTTCAGTGTAATTGGTTTCCATTGTAATCCTATGTGTTTTATTTATGTATTTCAAAACAATTCTGAGAAAGTTTTCATAGGTTTTGCCAGACCTCTAAAGGGGTTCATATGACACACAGAAAAGGATAAGAACTGGATTATGGGATAAAGGGCAGATTGGGAGCTCTCCATAAACTAAGTGGAGTCAAAATCATCAGACTAAAAAGGTATTAAGATCATCTAATCTGATGCCATTATTTTGCATTTGAGAAGACTGAGACCCAGAGAAAATGACTTGTCCAAGATTGACTGACTTCTACCCTAAGACTCCTCCTATAACTCCTCATTTCCTCTAATTAATTCAATGAGTCTATAGTGTGGTCATTGAGTGGACATCAGGGAAATATTGGCACTTGGTAAACCCTGATATAAAGGTGAAGCAGGAAGTGAGAATGATATTGGGGTGGGCCTCTACTTCACCAAATACCCACTCTACCAGCTCCCTGAAGCATGAAATATCTTTTTTCTCCAACCCTTACTTTCCATCTTAGAATCAGTACTGTGTATTGGTTCCAAGGCAGAAGAGTGGTAAGGGCTAGGCAATTAAATGACTTGCCCAGGGTCACATAGCTAGAAAATGTGTGATGACAAATTTGAACCCAAGACATCCCATGTCTAGGCATGGATCCACTGAGTCACCTAGCTTCCCCTAAGGAGTATGTACTGGTGAAAGAACAAAGCCACAGAGACAAGAGATGTCATGGGGTATTCAATTATTAGGAGGCCAGGTTGGTTGGGTACAATCCATAATCAGATCCTTCCCTGAGAGCAACTTTCTTTGAAATAGAGATGACCCTGGCATAGGGAGGGATAAAATAAGAGGCTTGTCCAAGCCTATAGAATCCTTCTTAGAATTGTTTTTAAGTCCATAAAATAATGAGTGGGGTGGTAGAGAGAATGGTTGAGAAAATGGAGCTCCCAAAGTTTTCGAAGCCCAGTTCTGTCTAATAGAACATCTTCCTAAGAGCACCAACAGAATTTTCCCAGTAGATAATCTAGTTGTTGTTCAGCTATTCCAGTTATATACAACTTTTTGTCATTCCATTTGGGGTTTTCTTGGCAAAGATACCAGAGTGGTTCGCCATTTTCTTCTCCATCTCATTTTATAGATAAGGAAACTGAGCAGAGGAAAACAAATTCCACTCAGGGTTTCACAGTTGGTGAGTATCTGAAGCCAGGTTTGAACTTAGGAAGATAAGTCTTCTTGACTTCCATTTAAGTGCTCCACTTAGCTTCCCAATGGATGATCCAATACCTAGGAATTTATTATGTCTCTGTGGAAACTTCATGATTCTTTTCAGAGATACCAAGGGTGGGAGAGGGGAGAAAACCATCAATTACTGCTTCAGTGTAGATGTGACCTCTTCAGAAGTTATCATTTTGGAGTCCTCCTTCCTGTGTGATCCTCACTGGCCAGGAGGAATGAATGCTATAGCTCCCAAACACAGAAGCTATACCAAGAGAATCTGTGTTATTTGGGACATTGCAAGGAGCTGTCAAGAATAATGAACTAGACATTGAAACGGGGAAATAGAATGTCTCAATAAATAAACATCACTTTCTTTCCATTCTCTTTGGTAAGAGAATTGAGTTTGGACCTTAATCCTTTTTTATACTGCTGTGGGAACCCTTGAAACAAAACTCATTTGTTTTGTAGGAATTGCCAAGAACACAGAAGATAGTAGCTCATCTATAAAAAGAAGCATATTTGGTATTATGATGTTATCTTGAGCCTGGAAACTGTCTGATGTATGTGAGTCAGGCTGGGCATAAGAGTGACATTTTTTCTGACTCCTTAAAAGCCTGGATCATTTCATTTTTTTTCAGGGGGACATAGAGGGGTTCATGTCTTTAAATTTTCTTTTTTATTATAATCTCAATAATCATTGATAAAGGGGGCAGCTAAGTAGCTCAGTGAGAACCAGGCTCAGAGAGAGGAGGTCCTGGGTTCAACTCTAGCCTCAGACACGTCCTAGCTATGTGACCCCGGGCAAGTCACTTAACCCATTGCCTTGCCCTTAGCACTTTTCTGTCTTGGAACCAATGTACAGTAATGATTCCAAGATGGAAGGTAAGGGTTAAAAAAAAATCATTGATAAATACAAACATTCCAGTATGCAAAAAGCAAAAAGGGAGATTATATATGAAACTATGAACTAAGGCTTCATAGTTTATTTTTTAAGTGTATATAAAATTTAACATGGCAGTAGCAAATTGTTTTTTTGTCACCCCAAACCTTCTTTTTGTTTCCTTCTATGTATTTTTCAAATGATTTATTAGTGCTCTTTTCAGTAGTTTTTGGCATGTCCATCACTACTAAACCTCCCTGCACTCCCATAGAAGTTTAGTCAAGAAAAATAATTCCACACATTAGATTTTTTCAGAAAACATCTGTCCTCTTCTGGAATAGCCACAACATAATGGCTTAGTCATCATGTCTGCTTTTCAGCCATCATTCCACATCTCCTTCCTGCGGATGGGACAGAGAACTCCACTCTTGGATACTCTGGTTTTGTGGGTGAGCCTTTGTCTTATTTTTCCAGGACCCTGGGCTTCCACATCACTCCCTGGCCATTACCAAACTCTGCTGCCATGTACACTATGGCCCAGCCCACTTTGCACCATCCCTTTATATATTGCTCCCACTCCTACCCCCAGTAAAAGGGAAACTCAGGACAGGGAGGTGGCACAATGGATAGAGCACCAGGGCTAGAGCAGATCATATCCTTTGACCATTTATCAATTGGAGAATGACTTGGATTCTTATAAATTTGTCTTAGTTCTTTACATATTTTAGAAATGAGACCTTTACCAGATATAATCAAACTTGTTATTTTTACATCTCATAATGTTCTCTATCTCTTGGTTGGTCTTAAATTCTTCTACTCTCCATAGATCTGACAGGTAAACTATTCTTGTTTCCTTAATTTACTTGCAATGTCACTCTTCATCATTCATTCATTTAAATCATATGCCCATTTAGACTTCAACATTTTAAAGGACCTAAAAGTATCCTTTCGACCCTAGATCCATGTGTTAGCGCCTTCCTGAAAGGGATTTTTTATCCCAGATTTTTGCCCAGCTACCTGAAATGTCCCATCCCTCCTTTCCTCTAATTCTGAGTAAATCTAACAAGTAATTCTTAGGATGGGTTGAATTGGGACTTCTTGTCTCAACAAATAAGTTTATGGTATTATTCAAGGAAGACAAAAAAAAGTCACTTGTGGAAGTTACTACTCCAGGTACTTAATTCTTTTTTTAATTTAAATTTGAATTTAAAAAAAATTTTTTTTTTTTTTTTGGTGAGCCTTGTCTTGTGTCTTAGTATCAGTTCTAAGACAGAGGAGTGGCAAGGACTAGGAAATTGGAGTTAAGTAACTTAGCCAGGGTTATGCAGCCAGGAAATGTCTGAGATCAAATTTGAACCCAGAACCTCCCCACTCCAGATATAGCACTCTATCCATCATGCTCCCTTGCAATCCCTGCAATTGATTCTTACCCCTTCCACCCCAGATCCCAAGTTATAAAAGATTATAAAGGAAGTCTCCTAAGGATAGTTAGTGATAGTATAGGTATTGTTGGAAGTCAGTCCCTTGCTAGGAGTGGTTGATAGACTGTATTGGGAACCCTACATTTACGTGGGTAGTTAGGCAGCACAGTAGATAGAGTATAAGGCCTGAAGTTAGGAAGACCTGAGTTCAAATCCTGCCTCAGATTTTTACTAGCTGTGTTACCTTGGGCAAGTCATTTAACCTTTGTTTGCCTTAATCCACTGGAGAAGGAAATTAGCAAACCACCCCAATATCTTTGCCAAGAAAACCCTAAACGGGTTCATGAAATCAGACGCAACTGAACAACGTCTTTCTCACTCTGTAACTGCCACTCTCTTGAAACAGATCAGAATATATTGCTACCTCTTCAGATCCTCTTTTGTTTTTTTACATTGAGACCTTCCATTTATTTTTATTATTGCTTTGTTTTTAAGGAGCAATTCATTCCCCCAAATAGTGGAATATTTTGCTTCAGAAAAGTTCTACTTGGTAGGAAGGTTTTCTTTACTTCAAGCCTCAGTTTGCCCCTTTGTAACTTCTACCAATCCTTTTTAGTCCTGCTCTATGGAATTTAAGTGATTTTCCCTAAGACACCAAGCAGAAGAAAAGTAATGTAAAGTTCTATATGTGGGTTCAAAAAATCAAATTTCTAAATACAAGAAGAAGGAACTTTCAGGTGACCATTTTTGTGGAAAAAATTGGGGCAAGAGGTAGTTAATGGATGTAAAATTGTTTATTTTTATTTTCTCAATATATTTTTAATTGCACCCAAACTTTAGACACTACTTAATCATATACTATGTATTTAGTAATTGAATGGATCAACAGGGGAAAGCTGAACAATTAGGGGAATAGGTCTCATTTCTCCAGATTTCATTTTGGTGACAAGATTTCAGTTTAGCTAACAGGTAGAGGGGAGGGGACAGTCAAAACTGAACAGATCAATTCTATCCTCCTTCTTTGGAAACTCCTAAGATCAATATTTAGTCTAGGATCAATATTGACCTCTCTTTACAAATAAGAAAAATTGAAGAAGTAATCTGTTCAATATCTTTCTCACTCTGCCTCAGTTTCCTTATTTGTTTGACCATGTAGCAGAAAGAACACTGCAGTTGTAATCAGAGGCTCTGGGTTCAAATGCTTGGCCATTTAATTCCATTTAATGTGCTCTTTCCAACAGTTCTAAATTTGGCATTCTTAACTTGCTCTGTCTCCTTTGACAGACTGGTGAAGCTAATGTACACCTTCTCAGAAAAATATCTTTAAATGAATTAAATCAAATACATAGGATAACAATGGAAGCCAATTATATTGAAATGTAATTATCAAAATATTAAAAACAAAAAACAAGGTCATGGACTCTAGGTTAAGAATCCTTCTTTTTTTTTTAATATATTTTATTTGATCATTTCCAAGCATTATTCGTTAAAGACATAGATAATTTTCTTTTCCTCCCCCCCCCACCCCTCATAGCCAACGCGTAAGTCCACTGGGCATTAGATGTTTTCTTGATTTGAACCCATTGCTTTGTTGATAATATTTGCATTAGAGTGTTCATTTAGAGTCTCTCCTCTGTCATGTCCCCTCAACCTCTGTATTCAGGCAGTTGCTTTTTCTCGGTGTTTCCATTCCCATAGTTTATCCTTTGCTTATGAATGGTGTTTTTTTCTCCTGGATCCCTGCAAGTTGTTCAGGGACCTTACACCGCCACTAATGGAGAAGTCCATTACGTTCGATTATACCACAGTGTATTAGTCTCTGTGTACAATGCTCTCCTGGTTCTGCTCCTCTCGCTCTGCATCACTTCCTGGAGGTTGTTCCAGTCTCCATGGAACTTCTCCACTTTATTATTCCTTTTAGCACAATAGTATTCCATCACCAACATATACCACAGTTTGTTCAGCCATTCCCCAATTGATGGGCATCCCCTCGTTTTCCAGTTTTGGGCCACCACAAAGAGCGCAGCTATGAATATTTTTGTACAAGTCTTTGTGTCCATTATCTCTTTGGGGTACAGACCCAGCAGTGCTATGGCTGGGTCAAAGGGTAGATATTCTTTTAGCACCCTTTGGGCATAGTTCCAAATTGCCCTCCAGAATGGTTGGATCAGTTCACAGCTCCACCAGCAATGAATTAATGTCCCTATTTTGCCACATCCCCTCCAGCATTCATTACTTTCCTTTGCTGTTATGTTAGCCAATCTGCTAGGTGTGAGGTGATACCTCAGAGTTGTTTTAATTTGCATCTCTCTGATTATAAGAGATGTAGAACACTTCTTCATGTGCTTGTTAATAGTTTTGATTTCTTTATCTGAGAACTGCCTATCCATTTCCCTTGCCCATTTATCAATTGGAGAATGGCTTGATTTTTTGTACAATTGATTTAGCTCATTATAAATATGAGTAATTAAACCTTTGTCAGAGGTTTCTATGAAGATTTTTTCCCAATTTGTTGTTTCCCTTCTGATTTTAGTTATATTGGTTTTGTTTGTACAAAAGCTTTTTAGTTTGATGTAGTCAAAATTATTTATTTTACATTTTGTGATTCTTTCTATATCTTGCTTGGTTTTAAAGCCTTTCCCCTCCCAAAGGTCTGACATGTATACTATTCTATGTTTACCCAATTTACTTATGGTTTCCTTCTCTATGTTTAAGTCACTCACCCATTTTGAATTTATCTTGGTGTAGGGTGTGAGGTGTTGATCTATTCCTAGTCTCTCCCACACTGTCTTCCAATTTTCCCAGCAGTTTTTATCGAATAGTGGATTTTTGTCCCAAAAGCTGGGATCTTTGGGTTTATCGTATACTGTCTTGCTGAGGTCGCTTTCCCCCAGTCTATTCCACTGATCTTCCTTTCTGTTTCTTAGCCAGTACCAAATTGTTTTGATGACTGTTGCTTTGTAATATAGTTTTAGGTCAGGGACTGCAAGGCCCCCATCATATGTGGTTTTTTTCATTATTTCCCTGGATATCCTTGATCTTTTGTTCTTCCAAATGAACTTTGTTATGGTTTTTTCTAAATCAGTGAAGAAGTATTTTGGTAGTTCAATGGGTATGGCACTAAATAGATAAATAAGTTTGGGTAGGATGGTCATTTTTATTATATTGGCTCATCCTATCCATGAGCAGTTAATGTTTTTCCATTTATTCAAGTCTAGTTTTAGTTGTGTGGCGAGTGTTTTGTAGTTGTGTTCATATAGTTCCTGTGTTTGTCTTGGGAGGTAGATTCCTAGGTATTTTATTTTGTCTAAGGTGATTTTGAATGGGATTTCTCTTTCTAGTTCTTGCTGCTGAGCTGTGTTGGAGATATATAGAAAAGCTGATGATTTATGTGGGTTTATTTTGTATCCTGCAACTTTGCTAAAGTTGTTGATTATTTCAATTAGCTTTTTGGTTGAATCTCTAGGATTCTTTAAGTAGACCATCATGTCATCCGCAAAGAGTGATAACTTGGTCTCCTCCTTGCCTATTTTGATGCCTTCAATTCCTTTATCTTCTCTAATTGCTACTGCTAGTGTTTCTAGTACAATGTCAAATAGTAGAGGTGATAATGGGCATCCTTGTTTCACTCCTGATCTTATTGGGAATGCATCTAGTTTATCCCCATTGCAGATGATATTAGCTGTTGGTTTTAGATATATACTGTTTATTATTTTTAGGAATGACCCTTCTATTCCTATGCTTTCTAGTGTTTTTAATAGGAATGGGTGTTGTATTTTATCAAAGGCTTTTTCTGCATCTATTGAAATAATCATGTGGTTCTTGCTAGTTTGCTTGTTGATGTGGTCAATTATGTGGATGGTTTTCCTAATGTTGAACCAGCCCTGCATCCCTGGTATGAATCCTACTTGATCATGGTGAATGATCCTTCTGATCACTTGCTGGAGTCTTTTTGCTAGTATCCTATTTAAGATTTTTGCATCTATATTCATTAGGGAGATTGGCCTATAGTTTTCTTTCTCTGTTTTTGACCTGCCTGGTTTTGTAATCAGTACCATGTTTGTGTCGTAAAAGGAGTTTGGTAGAACTCCCTCTTTGCTTATTATGTCAAATACTTTGTATAGTATTGGGATTAACTGTTCTCTGAATGTTTGATAGAATTCACAGGTGAATCCATCAGGCCCTGGGGATTTTTTCTTAGGAAGTTCTTTGATGGCTTGTTGGATTTCAATTTCTGATATGGGATTATTTAGGAATTCTATTTCCTCTTCTGTTAGTCTAGGCAGTTTGTATTTTTGTATATATTCATACATTTCTCCTAAATTGGTGTATTTATTGCCATATAATTGGGCAAAGTAATTTCTAATGATTGCCTTAATTTCCTCTTCATCAGAGGTGCTGTCCCCCTTTTCATCTTTAATGCTGTGAATTTGCTTTTCTTCCTTCCTTTTTTTAATTAGATTGACCAGTACCTTGTCTATTTTGTTTGTTTTTTCAAAGTACCAGCTTCTTGTCTCATTTATTAAATCAATAGTTCTATCACTTTCGATTTTATTAATTTCTCCCTTAATTTTTAGGATTTCTAATTTGGTTTTCTGCTGGGGGTTTTTAATTTGATCGCTTTCCAGTTTTTTCAATTGCATTTCCAATTGATTGATCTCTGCTCTCCCTTGTTTGTTAATATAAGCATTCAGGGATATGAATTTACCTCTGATTACCGCTTTGGCTGCATCCCAAAAGGTTTGAAAGGATGTTTCACCATTGTCATTTTCCTCGATGAAATTATTAATTGTTTCTATGATTTCTTCTTTAACTAAACGGTTTTAGAGTATCATATTGTTTAATTTCCAATTGGTTTTAGATTTGGTTTTCCATGTACCATTACTAATCATTATTTTTATTGCCTTGTGATCTGAGAAGGCTGCATTCGTTATTTCTGCTTTTCTGCATTTGTGTGCTATGTTTCTGTGACCTAATGTATGGTCAATTTTTGTGAATGTGCCATTTGGTGCTGAGAAGAAGGTGTATTCCTCTTTATCCCTATTTATTTTTCTCCATATGTCTATTAATTCTAATTTTTCTAAGATTTCATTCACTTCTTTTACCTCTTTCTTATTTATTTTTTGATTTGATTTATCTAAATTTGATAATGGTTGGTTTAAGTCTCCCACTAGTATGGTTTTATTGTCTATTTCTTCCTTCAATTCTCCTAGTTTCTCCATTAGAAATTTGGGTGCTATATTATTTGGTGCATACATATTGATTAATGATATTTCCTCATTGTCTATTGTCCCTTTTAACAAAATATAATTACCTTCCCTATCCCTTTTGATCAGGTCTATTTTTGCATTGGCTTTATCAGATATCATGATTACCACTCCTGCCTTCTTTCTATCAGTTGAAGCCCAGAAGGTCTTACTCCATCCTTTAATTCTGACCTTGTGGGTGTCAACCCGCCTCATGTGTGTTTCTTGAAGACAACATATGGTAGGGTTTTGGATTCTAATCCATTCTGCTATTCGTCTATGTTTTATGGGTGAGTTCATCCCATTCACGTTCAAAGTTATGATTGTCATTTGTGGACTCCCTGGCATTTTGATTGCCTTCCCTAATTCTAACCTTTTCTTCTTCGACTCTACCTTTTAGTCCAGTGATTTACTTTGAAACAGTCCCCCTTGTCCCCTCCCTTGATGTTTCCCTTTTTAGTCCCTCCCTTTTTGTTCCCTTCCCCTCCCCCCTCTCTTTCCCTCCCTTTTTGTTCTCCCTCTCCCCCTCCCCACCTTGGTTTTCCCTTCTCCTTACCCTTGTTGGGTAAGATAGAATTCAAGATCCCAATGGATGTGGATGTTTTTCCCTCTCAGAGTTGATTTCCCTGAGATTGAGGTTTAAGTAAACCCCCCCCCCTCTCTTCCTCTCCTTCTTATAGGAGTTTTCTTCCCCTCCCCTTCCCATATGAATCTTTGTGTGAGAATGATTATTCTATTTGGTCTTTCTTTACCCCCTATTTATACATTACATTTTCCCCACATATTAGTATACATAGGTTGATATAAATGTAGTCCTTATAGAAGAGAGTTTGAGTAAAAGAAGAAGATAACATTTTCCCCTTTCCTTAATATTTACCTTTTCAGGTATTCCTTGCTCTTTGATTTTCGGTATCAAACTTTCCACAGAGCTCTGGTCTTTTCTTTGCAAAAAGTTGGAAGTCTTCTATTTTGTTGAATGCCCATACTTTCCCTTGGAAGTATATAGTCAGTTTTGCTGGGTAGCTGATTCTTGGTTGGAGACCCAGCTCTCTTGCCTTTCTGAAGATCATGTTCCATGCCTTACGATCATTCAGAGTTGAACTTGCAAGGTCTTGTGTGACCCTGATTGGCATTCCTTTATATCTAAATTGTCTTTTTCTGGCTTCCTGTAGGATTTTTTCTTTTGTTTGATAGCTTTGGAATTTGGCAATTACATTCCTGGGAGTTGTCTTTTGGGGGTTTAGTGTAGAAGGTGTTCTGTGAGCTCTGTCAGTGGCTGTATTGCCCCCTTGTTCTAGAATCTCTGGGCAATTTTCTTTGATTATATCTTGTATCACCATGTCCAGTTTGGTGTTTATTTCTGGCTTTTCTGGGAGTCCAATTATTCTTAAATTATCCCTTCTCCCCCTATTTTCCAGATCTATCACCTTGTCGTTGAGATATTTTATGTTCTCTTCTAATTTCTTGGTATTTTGGCTTTGCTTTTTTAATTCTTGCTCTTTTACACGATCGTTGTCTTCCAGCTGCCTGATTCTGGCCTTTAAAGCCTGGTTTTCCTTTTCAGTTTCATCATACCGGTTTTGTAGATGAGTGAATTTCTTTTGCATTATTTCCAACTTTTCCTCCCAGAAGGCTTCTATCTTTTTGGTCATTTCTGATTCAAATTCTTCATAGGTTTGTGGAGAGTTTCCATTTCCTTTGGAAGGTTTTGGAGCATTTTCTTTTGTATTATCTTCTATCTGCTCTGTATTTTGTATTTTGGCTCCATAGAATGTGTCCAAAGTCGCCCCTTTCTTCTTATTTTTCTTGGTATTTTGAGGCTTCTGTGCTTCTGTGGAGTTTTCCATCTCTGAATGTGGAGGATTGGCTTTTCTTGTCTCTGTCTGGTGTTCAGAGGCTTTAGTCCTGGGCAGATGGTTCTATGAGCTTTCCCTGGGTTAAACTGAATATGCCTCACTGGAACTGGAATGGAAGGGTCGGACCACGTTGCTTTCAGGAAGTTGCCTTCAGAATCGCTGGCCGTGAGGCTGTTTCCTCGGCCTGCGGGGGGATGGGCTGCAGCTAACCCAAGCTCCGAGGGCAGGGACTTTCACTGAGACTTGGATAGCAGGATCCAGCCCGTGAGGCTGTCTTGCTCCAGGCAGTGACTTTCACTGGGACTCGGATAGAAGGCCCTGAGGGTTGTTGTTCCTAGGACCCTGCTCTCTGAGCCAGGCCGGGCTGCGGCTTCCAGGAGCCTTGGACTCTGCGCTCCTACCCCTGAGGTCTGAGGGATCTCGGGTTCTGGCTTTTAAGGGGAGCCGTACCTTTCGATCCGGGTCCAGGTCCAGGAGGAGGGTTCCCAGGGTCTGTGCTGTTGATCGTTTTGAATTTCGGCGTCTTAGGAGCTTATAGTTTGAGATCGGTCGGGAAGGGTTTTCCGGAGATCTGAACTTGAGCTTTCTCTAAGCCGCCATCTTAACCGGAAGTCTAAGAATCCTTCTTGATGGAGAGGGTCTATCTTCTCTTGAGTATTGTCCACTCAAGTCTTCCTTCGAACTCACTTGGTCTCCATGGGGAGAGGCATACATGAGACCTGCCCAGTACAATGCATTTTCCCCTTCTCGTTCAATTGCTTCTTAATGCAGGTGGCCTCTAAAACACTCTAGTTCCTTGGTTTATGTTTATATAAATACACAGATCATTATCTTACCAACCACATTTATCTCAGGAATCATTTCCAAGAGCCCTGCAGGAAGGAGGGATCTTTATGGGCCCTGTTTCACAATGGCCCTGCAGTCATTCTTCTCTGATCTTTGGCTTTTGTCCTCAGATGTAAGATACCCTGAATGTTTAAAATTACCTCAATTATCCTCTGCCTTTCATTTTGTGAGGGTGCTTCTAATTGTTCATTTCCTTTGTTCTCTTCTTGAATCTATAGTCTAAGTTGTTCTTTGTTAGAATGGTTTGAGTTGTCTTTTGGAGGTATGTATGTTTTGATTTTATACCTTCAACTCAGAAATGTCACATCACTTTTAACTTATAATTATTCTAGTTTGATTTAGCCATCTTTCTTTTCATTTTTTTGTATTTGTTTTTAACTTTTTTTGTGTTTCTCTTCAATTATTATAGTTCCTTGAAGGGTTCCTCTCTCCCCTATTTAGAAAGGCAATCAATGGATGTGATGGGAATGCTGGACTGGGATCTGTGTTCTAAAGTCAGCTCTACCACTGATCTCCATCTGACCTTGTATAATTCATTGAGCAGGCTCTGGGCCACAGTTCCTTTTATCTATAAAACTGGAATTATGTCTGTTTTGACTTCAACAACTCTGTTCTGCAAACATTTGTTTCTTATGGCACTGAAGAGATACAAAGTTTAGATAAGAAGGTAATATATCTAAATAACATCACAGCATGTGAATACCCTTTGAAAATTGCAAATATAAAGAATAAAAACGAGACCTCTTTCCCTTCTTTGCAGAAATGGAGTCTGATGGGTAAGAAATATCAGAAGTCTTGGCAGATTAGGATGAGGTGCTGACTGATTTTGCTAAGCTATATTTTTTGCTTTCCTTCCTCTGTTCCTTCTTTCCTTCCTTTTTTCCTTCTTCCCTCCCTCCCTCCCCCCTCCCTTCTTTCTTCCTTCCTTCCTTCCTTCCTTTCTTTCTTTCTTTCTTTCTTTCTTTCTTTCTTTCTTTCTTTCTTTCTTTCTTTCTTTCTTTCTTTCTTTCTTTCTTTCTTTCTTTCTTTCTTTCTTTCTTTCTTTCTTTCTTTCTTTCTTTCTTCCTTCCTTCCTTCCTTCCTTCCTTCCTTCCTTTCTTTCTTTCTTTCTTTCTTTCTTTCTTTCTTTCTTTCTTTCTTTCTTTCTTTCTTTCTTTCTTTCTTTCTTTCTTTCTTTCTTTCTTTCTTTCTTTCTTTCTTTCTTTCTTTCTTTCTTTTTCTTCCTTCCCTCCTTCCCTCCCTCCTTCCCTCCCTCCTTCCCTCCTTCTTTCCTTCCTTCCTTCCTTCCTTCCTTCCTTCCTTCCTTCCTTCCTTCCTTCCTTCCTTCCTTCCTTCCTTCCTTCCTTCCTTCTTTTCTCCCTTCCTTCCTTTCTTCTTTCTTTCTTTCTTTCTTTCTTTCTTTCTTTCTTTCTTTCTTTCTTTCTTTCTTTCTTTCTTTCTTTCTTTCTTTCTTTCTTTCTTTCTTTCTTTCTTTCTTTCTTTCTTTCTTTCTTTCTTTCTTCCTTCCTTCCTTCCTTCCTTCCTTTCTCTCTCTCTCTTTCTTTCTTGCTTAACTTTATTTGCCTCAATTTCCTCATCTGTAAAATGAGCTGGAGAAGGAAATGGCAAACCACTACAATATCTTTGCCAAGAAAACCCCAAACAATGCCACAAAGAGTCCAACATGACTGAAGTAACTCAACAACAATACCCAAACAGCACTATTTCAGGGGAAGGAGGAAAGGGGGAGGCAGAGGAGAGAGACAGAGAGACAGAGAGAAAGAGAAAAAAACAGAGAGAGAGACAGAGACAGAGAGAGAGAGAGAGACAGAGAGAGAGAGAGAAAGAGAGAGAGATTCTTCCCTTGTAGGGTAGAGAGGCTGGAAGCTAGAAAAGTATCACTTCTCAAAATTTGCTTGGAGGTACTTAATATTAACTAATGCTCTTGGGAGTGCCTTAATAACAGGGACTGTCTTTTATCTTTCTTTGTAGCATTTATAGAAGGTTACCTAGCACATAATAGGTGCTAAATAAATACTTGCCTGAGTATTGCTTGCCCTGTGTAGAACTTTGTGTGCAAAGGAAAGAGCAGTAGCATGGAGTTAGGAGGACAGTTACTAGTTGGGTCATCTGGACCAATTCAACACTCTGATTCTTAGTTTCCTCACTTTCAATATGGCAATGATACTGCTCGAAGTATCTACTTCACCAGCTCATTTGGGGGTAAGCACTTGAGAACCTTAAGGACCTGTAGCAATGTGAGTTATTTTTATCATTAAAATAAGATAGTATACTTTTTTTTTTTTTAAATTTCTAGAAGCAGTTAGGTAGATAGAGTGCTTGACCTGGCGTCAGGAAGAGCTGAGTACAAATCATCTCAGATAATTCCTAGCTAGATTACCCTGAGTAAATTACTTAGTTCCTCCCTGCCTCAGTTTCTTCCTCTGTAGAATAGAGATAATAATAGCATCTATTAATATAAGGTAACATTTTGCATTTCTAAGCAAATTTTGAGAGGCAATCCCTTTCTGGCTTCTGGTCTCTCTCAGCAGTATCACATATCTCTTACCCTCCAGGGAAGAATGTTTTTGTTTTTGTTTTTTTTAAATCTCCCAAATATTGTGGGGACTGCTTGGATGTTGTTGAGTCATTTCAGTCCTGTCTGACTCTTTGTGACCCCATTTAGGATTTTCTTGGCAAAGATATTGGCATGGTTTGCCATTATAATAGGCATAATATTCATAATAATAGATACTATTTAAAAAGTGCTTTACAAATCTTAAAGTGCTATATAAATGCTACCTATTGTTTTTATTATAGCTTAATAGTGTTTTGCGTGAAACATGCCTTACAGTTCTTAATATTATTATTTTAAAAACTCTGTAGAATATAGGCCTCTAGAGGGCAGGAACTTGTTCTTATAATTAGGTCCCCTGTTCCTAGTGCAGTGCTTTGCACCTAAGTAGAAACTTACAAATGTGTGTTGAATTAAATTGTTTTCTATTTTTCTAGTAGCTTCCCTCTTTCCTTTACTGCTGCAATGAGAATTAGCCAAGGTTCCCTCCAGCCACCCAACTGATCCTTAGTATATTAAAACTAGTGACAATATGAAAGAATTTTGTACCCACAGAAGGAGCAGAAAGGAAATGTAAAATAAGGGGATGCTGCATAACTTTGGGAACAAAGAATTCACATAGGTCTTATAACATGTAATATCCTGTCACAGACTAAAGAGAGGCTATAGCCCAGTGAATGGTGCAAAACTCTCATCTGCTCTGAAGCAGGCTGTGAAAATATAGCCTCTTCATAGAAACTTGATGTATTGGCTTTGGCAAAGCTCTATACATCACTTCATGCCAATAAAGTTTTTCAGATTGAATTGGGAGAGGCAGGTACACCAGGAGAGATGAAGCAGTGATTTGCTAAGAAGCCCAAAGCACTGACTCTCACAGCGGGCCAGATGCCAATGAGAGCATCAGCTTTTGGGGAAGGAATGGGTTTGGGAGCTCTTGCCCAGTCATCAAAATGCAGGGCAGGCTGGGAAGCTAGTGTCTATGACTCTCAAAAGAACCCCAAGGTTATTGGGGACAAATAGCCCTAGAAAAGAAAAGGTCCTGGGGACAGCTATGTTTAGCTCAAGAGCCAGGTTTAGAGATGGGAGATCCTGGGTTCAAATGTGACCTCAGATATTTCATAGCTATGTGACTTTGGGCAAGTCCCTTAACCCCTATTTCAAACCCCTTACCAGTCTTCTGCCTTAGAAGCAATATTCAATATTGATTCTAAAATGGAAGCTAAGGGTTAAAAAAAAAAGAAAAGGCCTTACCTTGCCTCTCAGGTGTGCCTATTCAGGGTTGAGAACTGGGGATGGGGTTGGGCAGGACTGAAGAATTGTTTTCCCCAGGGAATGAAGTGGAAAGGAGGAGATATAGAGAGGAAGGATGGGAGCAAATGTATTCCTGTTGTGCTTTTTAAACACATATATGTATATATATATATATATTTACTATATGTCATATATATGTTTATATATGTATATGACATGTGTTATATATGTTTTTAAATATATACAGTATATTTTAAATATATATAACTATAACTAACATAAATATTATAAATATAAATTATATATAATTCTATTAAATAATATAGAATTGTAATATACTATGTAATAGTTAAAGGAATTGTTGAGGATTGAAGAGATACAGGAGATAAGGAAGGTTTTGTAACAGGGAATGGAGGAGTTAAAGGGATAGAGGGAATATGGCTGCTGGTGAGGTAAAAGGAGAGAGATACCCCCTATTGAGAGGCTGTCTTTGAAAAATGGAGTTCCTAAGAAATGGGCCAACTATGATAGCCTGAGGGGATGTCTTCTCTATTGATTGATGTTGAAGATACCCCAGAGCAGATAAGCATGGACCCTCCTGAGGGACAAGCCTCCCCCTGACCAAGGTCACCTGGCAGGGGTCTAATAAGGACCGTTTAAGGTTGAATGGCTGTCCTTGGGTTCTACTCCTATGTTTCCCTGAAACAACAGTCCTCTTGTCTGACTGCAGGTTATTTAACTCAAGATTAATTTAATAACAAGTTTGGATAGGGAAGATATCAGGGTAGAGAGAAGAGGGGCTCCCTATACTTTTTCCCAGATTGGATTTGAGTCTCTCTCAGCTTTAGAGCTGAGGCCAGGCCTTGCAGGCTGGAGGAGGGTTTCTTTTATTACTGTCTATGCTAATCTATGCTAACTTTCTTAAGTTCAAAGTCTTAGCAGTAGACAGCAAGAGGAAGAAAAGGTTCTGACCTTCAGAGCTGGTCTCTTCAGGCTAATGCCCTAAAGAGCAGTCTTAAGTTCAAACTGTTCCCCTTAAATCCTTTTCTTTGATGACACAACCACAGGAATCCAGGTAGAGCTCACAGTTGGGAAATATCCAGGAATAAAGGTACTTCTATCCAGAGGTAGGGAGAGAGTGCTCCTTCCAGTCCCAGGGCCAGGAAAAAGAGTCCTTGCAAGCAACTGTCACTCTCCCAGTCACCCCTCCCCCCACCAGCTGTCATTGTTGTCAATATCTTCACTCTAACATTCCAACTGCTGTCAATTCCACCTGAGTGGAAGAAATCCAGAGCCTGATTCAGTTTTCCTTTCCACAAATATAATTCTATAAAATAATATAAATTATATATATAAATTTATATTATTCCTATATTTATAATTGTTATTTTATTTAAATATTTTATTTGTTTTAAACTATTTATATATTTATAATTATATATAATATAAAATTTATAGATATAATATATTACATATCATATATATAAAACCTGTTTGTTACAGGAAGAAAGGAATCCTCTATAACCAAGAACTTTCCTGCCCTTGGGTGGAATGGTCCCTGGGTATTGTCATCCTCAGCTTAGAAATCTGCTAGAGGATAAGTAACACTAATGAACAAATCACTTCCCAGGTGTGCTTAAAACATTCTCCATGGAGAATTGAGAAAAACAAAGATAATGCTCAAACATTGGCACAAGGATGACAACGATGGCGTTCTCCTATAGCTGCTGCCTTGACTTCTAAACCTCTCTTTTACTCATCTAATCTTTCTGGCAGCCACTAACCTACTGCTTTGTCCTTACTATCTCTAATCTTCAAGATTTGACTCCCCCAGAACTTTCTGAGTTTATAGGATGTGTAGAACACTGTGCTAGGTTCCTGGTAAGGAGTCCAGAGACCTGGCTTCATAGTTCAGTGCTGTGACTAGTTTACTGTGTCACCCTGGGCCAGTCACCTCTCTGGTTATCAATCTGTAAAATGAGGGGATTGGACTAGATAATCTTTACAGTACTTTCTTGCTATAATTTAATTCATTTTATCAGACATTTATTGAGAACTTAAAATGTGCTGGGCGCTGGATTATAAAAAGACTACTCCCCCCCCCCCCCCAAAGGAAATAGTCCTTGTCTTCCAGAAAGCTATATATTACTCAGTGTGGGGCACAAATATAACATGGACACAGATTAGTAAATGCAAATCTGTTTAAATTTTAAATTTTATTAAAAGGTTTCCTTTCTTCTTGTCACAAGCAGGTTATATTATATATATATGCACATATATATATATAATATACATACATAAATTTTATTAAAATTAAATTAAATTTTAAACATAATTGCAGGTGGGAAGAAGAAGGGCTAAATTCCAGGTCCGGGATATCAAGAAAGGTACCATAGGAAGTAGCATTGAATATAAATTGAAATGGAACTAGGTAGTCTAAGAAACAGAAATGAGGTGGAGATCTTTCCAAGCTTAGCTTGGGGAGAGGGAAGCGAGAGCTAACACAAAAATCCTATACTGCACCTTATTTAATTTTTTGTTGTTGTTGTGAACTTAATCAAGGGAAAATATCTCAAGATATATAAAGAACATGGCAGAGAATTGTATGGGAAGCCATGAACTTCTGGCATCTTTTTTTTTTAACACTCAATTATGTGCTTTATTTTATTTTATTATTTTAGATTTAAATTAATTTATTTAGTCAATTTAGAACATTATTCCTTGGTTACAAGAATTATATTATTTCTCTCCCCTCCTCCCACCCTTCCCGCAGCTGACTCACAATTCCACTGGGTATTACATGTGTCCTTGATCAGAACCTAATTCCATGTTGTTGATGTTTGCATTAGGATATTCATTTTGAGTCTATATCCCCAAACATATCCCCTTGACCCATGTATTGAAGCAGTTGTTTTTTCTTCTGTGTTTCTATTCCCACAGTTTTTCCTCTGAATGTGGATAGTGCTTTTTCTCCTAGATTGCTCCAAGTTGTTCAGGGTCACTGCATTGCCACTAATGGAGAAGTCCATTACTTTTGATTGTACCACAGTGTATCAGTCTCTGTGTACAATGTTTTCCTGGTTCTGCTCCTCTCACTCTGCTTCAATCCCTGGAGGTTCTTCCAGTCTCCATGGAATTCATCCACTTTATTATTCCTTTGAGCACAATAGTATTCTATCACCAACATATACCACAATTTGTTCAGCCATTCTGCAATTGAAGGGCATCCCCTCATTTTCAAATTTTTTGCCACCACAAAGAGTGCAGCTATGGATATTCTTATACAAGTTGTTTTCCTTATTATCTCTTTGGGGTACAAATCCAGCAGTGCTATGGCTGGACCAAAGGGCAGACAGTCTTTTATCGCCCTTTGGGCATAGTTCCAAATTGCCCTCCAGAATGGTTGGATCAGTTCACAACTCCACCAGCAATGAATTAGTGTCCCCACTTTGCCACATCCCCTCCAACATTCATTACTTTCCTTTGCTGTCATGTTAGCCAATCTGCTAGGTGTGAGGTGATACCTCAGAGTTGTTTTGATTTGCATTTCCCTGATTATAAGAGATTTAGAACACTTTTTCATGTGCTTATTAATAATTTTGATTTCTTTAACTGAAAATTGCCTATTAATGTCCCTTACCCATTTATCAGTTGGAGAGTGGCTTAATTTTTTGTACAATTGGTTTAGCTCTTTATAAATTTGAGTAATTAGACCTTTGTCAGAGGTTTTTGTAATGAAGATTGTTTCCCAATTTGGTGCTTTCCTTCTAATTTTGGATGCATTAGTTTGGTTTGTACAAAAAATTTTTAATTTGATGTAATCAAAATGATTGATTTTACATTTTGTGATTTTTTTCTAGCTTTTGCTTGGTTTTAAAGTCTTTCCTTTCCCAAAGATCTGACATGTATACTATTCTGAGTTCACCTAATTTGCTTATGGTATCCTTCTTTATATTCAGGTCATTCACCCATTATGAGTTTATCTTGGTGTAGGCTGTGAGATGTTGATCCAAACCTAATCTCTCCCATACTGTCTTCCAATTTTCCCAGCAGTTTTTATCAAATAGTGGGACTTTGGTCCCAAAAGCTGAGATCTTTGGGCTTATCATAGACTTATCATAGACTGAGGTCACTTACCCCAAGTCTATTCCACTGGTCCTCCTCTCTGTCTCTTAGCCAGTACCAAATTGTTTTGATGACCACTGCTTTATAGAATAGTTTGAGATCTGGGACTACAAGTCCTCCTTCCTTCGAATTTTTTTTTCATGATTTCCCTGCATATCCTTGACCTTTTGTTCTTCCAAATGAACTTTGTTATGGTTTTTTCTAATTCAGTAAAAAATTTTTTTAGTAGTTCAATGGGTAAGCATACTTTAGGGGAAGATAAAGTTGTAAACTCTTTACTGAACAATAAAAAAGTACTTAACTTATACTTATAGTGAAGCAAAAGCCTTAAGCTAAGTCTATTTTTAGGAAGGTGCTAAGTACCTATGAAGGTCAGGTAACTTGCAAACTTGTAAGGGACAAGCCTTAACAAAAGAGGTGTGAGGTTTTAGTCTACTCAGGTGTGAATTACTCAAAAGTTTAGTCTACTCAGGTGTGAATTAAGAATGGTCTGTCCTTTGGAAAATGTCTACTGTGATTGGTAGATATGAGAATTTAGGGGAGGTGACATAGGAGAAAATTCTCTTTAAAAGGAGGTCAGAAGCTGAGAGAAGGTGTCTCAGGAGAGAACTCTCTCTGGAGGGGAATTGGAGCCTTGGAAGCTGGAGTGGAGCTCAGGAGCTAAACTAGAGGATCTCTTTGAACACTAGAATCTTACTTGGGCCAAATCTTGTGGTGAGTGGATGAA
This sequence comes from Monodelphis domestica, assembly GCF_027887165.1. Classification (NCBI taxonomy): domain Eukaryota; kingdom Metazoa; phylum Chordata; class Mammalia; order Didelphimorphia; family Didelphidae; genus Monodelphis; species Monodelphis domestica. The sequence continues at coordinate 487,754,860 of NC_077228.1, forward strand.
GACTGACTGATCTCTCTCTTAGGGCTTGCACCTAGGCTGGCCTAGGCTGGCCTGGGCTGGCCTAGCCCTTTTCTCATTGTTTCCTCTTACTCTCTCTCTTTCATTAATTCCTTATTTGTATCAATTAAAATCTCCATAAAAACACAGCTGACTTGGGTATATTTCATATTTGGGAATTTTTCCCTGGCGACCACTTTATATTTGATCTAACTCAAGACACTGTCTTGAAACCATATTTCCACGGTCACAGTTTAAGGCAACCACTCTTTTAAGTGTTACACTACACAGTTTGTCACTGTTCCCTCTAAGTGTACTTCTTCGAGCTGCCGAAGTGATAGTAACAATTTTTAAGTGTTACCAATGATCTCTTTTTTTATAAGGATACATATTATTTTAACATATTGGGTCTCTTAAAAAAAGGGGGTTGTTTGTTTTGTTTTTGTTTTTTCCCTCTTTTTTAATTACCTTTTGATGATTCTCTTGAAGTCTGTGCTTGGGCATCAAATTTTCTGTTCAGGTCTGGTCTTTTCTTTACAAATGCTTGGAATTCTTCTATTTTGTTAAATGACCATACATTCCCCTGTAAGAATATAGTCAGTTTTTCTGGGTAGTTGATTCTTGGTTGAAGACCTAGTTCCCTTGTTTTCTGGAATATCATATTCCATGCCTTTCAGTCCTTCAGTGTAGATGCAGTCAGATCCTATGTTATCCTCACTGTGGTTCCATGGTATCTGAATGACTTCTTCTTGGCAACTTGTAATATTTTTTCCTTGGTCTGATAGTTCTTGAATTTGGCTATAACATTCCTGGGTATTGTCAGTTGGGGATTAAGTACAGAAGGTGATCTGTGGATTCTTTCAATCTCCACTTTTCCCTCTTGTTCTAGAATATCAGGGCAGTTTTCTTGGATAATTTCTTGTAGTACGATTTCCAGTCTTTTCCTTTTGTCATGGTGTTCTGGTAGACCAATGATTCATAAGTTGCCTCCCCTGGAATGATTTCTAAATCTTCTGTTTTGTGAATGAGATGCTTCATATTTTCCTCAATTTTTTCATTCTGTAGATTTTTTTTTTTTAGTGTCCTTCTGCCTTGTGAAGTCACTTGATTCTAGTTGTTGTATTCTGGTTTTTAAAGACTGGATTTCATCCCTGGCTTTTTGGTCATCCTTCTCCTTCTGGTCTGATTTTCTTTGGAGGTCATCTTTCATCCTCTTTACCTCCTCTATCATCTTCTTTGCCTCATCTTTCATCTTCTTTGCCTCATATTTCATCTCCATTGCCTCATTTTCAAGCTGGTTGATTTTGGCTTTCAAGATACTATTTTTGCGTTTTAGTTCAAGTGCCTCTGTTTCCAGATGACTTATCTTAATTTTTAAGTTCTTTTCCCAATTGTCTTCAGCCTCTCTTAATTGTGTTTTGAATTATTCCAAAGGCTGTGTCCAATTCGCTGGGTTTTCTGTTTTATTTCTTGGTGTTCCCTCCTCCTCTGTTCCATTTGCTCTTTGTTCATTGCCTGTATAGAAGCTGTCGATTGGAATTTCTTTTTTCTTTTTCTGTTGTTTGCTCATAGTTACCCCTTCTTTAACTCCCTGCAGTTGTTGTGCTCTTGCTCCTCTCATTTTTTTTTTTTTATTTTGGGCTTTTCTGTAAGTCTTCCCTCTTGGAGTTTTGTCAGCAAGTCTCTCAGTGCAGTCTGTGGGGGAGGGGTATGGGAACTTTTGCTTCCCTGCCCTGTGGAGGCTTTGATTGGATTAAAGTCCAGCTGTTTGTGGGGGAAGGGTGCTGGAGCTTGAGCTTCCCTGTCCCCTGAAGACTTTTGATGGGATTAATCCCAGCTGGGTTGGGCTGGATGTTCCCTGAGGCCAAAACCTCCTGGAAGTGGGGAGCAATATGGAGGGTCTCTGCTGCTGCAACTAGGCTGCCCGCTCTGCGTTCCTTCTCTAACTCCTTCTCTACCACCTGTGTTTGACACTCTGAGCCTGGCACAGCTTTGCCTGCAAGGTACTCCCTCCAGACCAGTGCCTTTTCCCTCCCACAGGTTCCAGCTGTTGCTGAAGGCTTAGCCCTCTAGGTTGGGGGAGGGCCTAGGACCTTCCTTCTCCCTTCCCCTTAAAACTGAGTGTTCTTGAATTCTGGCTTTTAGGGGGAATACCTTTTAAATTGAGTCCAGCAGGAGGTTTCCTTGGTTCTTTCTTGTTGTTAGGTTTGATTTTAATTCCCTAGGAGCATTTAGTTTGTAATTGGTAAGGAAGGGTTTTCAGAAGTCTGAACTTTCACTGTCTCTATGCCACCATCTTGACTCCACCTCCTTCCATTATCTTTTAAACAAAGGAATGGCTGGTTTTTTGTTAATTTTATAAACATAAATAAGTTTCAAATTATGGTGGTGGAATACTATCGTTTTCCAATGTATTGTATTCCAATTATATTCCAATGATAATAAATCATTGATGAACCAGATTTCAACTGAATCTGACTGTTCATGATCTCATATGGGATTTTCTTGGCAGAGATACTAGAGTGGTTTGCCATTTCCTTCTCCAACTCATTTTGCAGATCAGAAAAGTGAGGCCAACAGGGTGAAGTGACTTGCCCAGGGTCATATAGCTAGGCAGTCTGGGAAGCCAGATTTGAAATCAGGAAGATGAGTCTCCCTGACTCCAGCCCTGGCATTCTATCCTTCCTGTCACATTTCTGTATAACTCCCTAAGCCCTCAAAACAGAGTTCAGGTTCCCCTCCTCTTGTTAGAGAATAGGAAAGGTCATTAAAGTGATAAAAGAGCTCTCCCTGTACCCCTCTCTCCTCCTCCTCCTCCTTATCTTCTCTCTTCTCTTGTCTCTGAGCAGGAAGCTAAATGACCACAGTGACTCACCGCCAGAAGAATAAAACGTTAGTGCAGGGCAGCTTAAATGAGGAGATCGGTTGCTTCTGACAATGAAAAGATGTCCCAGAGTTTTCCCAGCATGTTGCCATTCATTTCCCTAGCTGACTCCCCAGGAGAGCCAGAAAGAGAGACCAAGGAAGACCCAGGGAATCTGTGGGAACCAAAAGAATCAGCAGTCGTAGCCTGGAACAATTTGGGCAGGGCCAGGACTTTAAAATGGAAAGGAGAAAAAGAATGGAGTGAGAAAATTGGACAGGCTATTTTCTGAGGTCACAATGTGAGCTCCCTGGGAGAGCTGGTAAATGCTCACGCTTATTATACTGCATTTTGATTTCTCAGATTTATCCTATATGTCAAACTCTACAGGCATTAGCCAAGACCCCGGTGCTTTATAACACCTTCTTAATTATGTCACAAGTATTCAGAAACCCCCCTGTTCCTGAAAATAGGGAACTATGGTAGTGCATGAAAAATCTGGCTCAGAAGCTACAGGTGTGGGGGGCGTGGGGATAGAGAGCTAGACTTGGAGCCAGACCCTTGTTAGCAATTCTGCCACCATCTGTAAAATGGGAATAATAATGACAGCTACCTAATCAACTTTGCTGTGAGAATCCAATAGTTATAAAGTGCTTTGCAAACTGTAAAGAAGTATATTAGTGCTGATTATCATATGATGACTTCTCCTGGTACATGGCAGGCACTTGCTAACTATTTGCTAAATGAATGAATAAATGTCTCGACCTTTCCATTGGTTTGATCATACTTTCTTCTATTTCACTATAACATAACAGCTTCCCAGAGGAACACCCCCTCATCCTTAGTTCCTCCCTCACACACACACACACACCCTCTCTCTATCCCTATAGGGCAACTCAACATTTCAAGGTCCTGGAGCAGCTAGGGGGCTCAGTAGATTGAGAGCCTAGAAACAAAGAGGTCCTGGGTTCAAATATAACCTCAGATATTACCTAGATGTGTGAGCCTGAGAAAGTCACTTAACTCCCATTGCTTAGCCTTTATGGATTTTCTATGTTGTAATTAATACATAATATTGATTCTAAGATTGAGGAAAGGTTTTTTTTTTAAATCATTTCAAGGACCTAACCTATGCTCATTTGGGGAGTCACAGAGCGGTGAGACATTTAAGGCCTCATGGTGTCCCTAATGTAATGTATGGGCATACTCCTGAAGCACAGGTAGGTAATTTCTAGCAGAGACATAACTTTTTGTTGCTGTGGTCCAGTCATTTTGGACGTTTGTTGACCCTACTTGGAAGAAATGGAGGCAATCAGGGTTAAGGGACTTGCTTAAAATCACCCAGCTAGTAAGTGTCTGAACTCAGGTCTTCCTGTCTCTAGGCCCAATCTTTTTCCTTGTGCCTCCAAGAAAGGAAGGAAAGAAAGAAGGTAGAAGAGGGAGGGAGGGAGGGAGAGAGAAGAAACAGACAGACAGACAGACAGACAGACAGACAAGGAGAGATAGGGAGAGAGAGAGATAAGGAGAGAGAGAGAAGGAGAGGGAGAGAGAGAAAGACGGACAGACAGACAGGAAGAGATACAGAGAGACAGAGAGAGATAGGGAGAGAGGGAGAGGGAGAAAAAGAAAGGGAGAGGGAGAGAGAGAGAAGAAGAGGGGAGAGAGAGAAGAGAGTGAGAGAGAAAGAGAGAGGAGAGAGAGAGGGTGAAGGAGGAAGGAAGGAAGGAAGGAAGGAAGGAAGGAAGGAAGGAAGGAAGGAAGGAAGGAAGGAAGGAAGGAGGAAAGGAGGGAGGAAAGAAGGAAGGAAGGAAGGGAGGGAGGGAGGGAGGAAGGAAGGAAGGAAGGAAGGGAGGAAGGAAGGAAGGAAGGAAGGAAGGAAGGAAGGAAGGAACGAAGGAACGAAGGAAGGAACGAAGGAAGGAACGAAGGAAGGAACGAAGGAAGGAAGGGAAGGAGGGAGGAAGGAAGGAAGGGAAGGGGGGAGGGAGGGAGGGAGGGAGGAAGAAAGAACTTTTCTTGACATCCAGCCTAAATTTGCCTCTTTGCAACTTCCGCCCACTACTCATGATTCTGTCTTCTCGGGCCAAAACAGAACATTCTAATCCCTCTCCCACATAAGGGACTAAGTTTAGGAAATGAGACTTTAAATACTTGATGAGGGCTCTCCTGTTCCCTTTGAGTCTTCCCTTCTCCAAGGTAAATCTTCCCAGTTCCTTCCACCAGATATTAATGTTTTAAATGCTGAACATTGGGTATGTCAGCCACATGTAAACCCAAGATAGGAAAAATCCCCCAAATGAGAGATGGTTGTTTTCTTTATAAGAGGATTCATTTCAGGATCCCTTTAATTAATATGTTTTCTTTGCCCCCACCATGAGACACCTAATATTGTTAGAGTGACAAAAATTAGATTTTGGTGCAATTCCTGTGTGATAGAAGGCACAAGTATATTTGAGTGCCTCATTAAAAGGTGAAGGTCAAGGTGGCTCATGGCATCCAGCCTCAGGCATGTCCAGACCTCAGAGCCTAGAGCCTGGGAGCCAGGAGAGGCGGGAGGGGCACAGGACAGCAGCAATCCTAATACACTTGACCCCTCAGGAACCCCAGCGAGGCATTTGAGCCCATTATAGCTCCAATTACAGCAGCAATCATGAGTGTTTTCTTTCCTGACCACAGGACAGTATGTGAGGAGAGCCTGTTTCAGCTCTCTCCAGGCCTTGTCTCTGTTCCTTTTTTAATGACCATTTAGCCACTAAATCAGGGTTTGGGCACTGAGCTGAAATAGCCCCTGAAATCCACAAGACTCACAGGGGATTCACAAAGAAGGCTTCTTCCCATTCTCATCAGAAAGGGGAGGGGAGGTACTGCCCAGCTCTTCCCTCTGTTGGTTCATTCTGCTCCCAGAAGGGGCCTACATGAATTGGCTCTCAGAAACTCCACATTTTCTCTTTGGATGCAAGACATGACATAAGAAAGGCTTACTTAGACTCCTAAGATATTTCTGAACTCTAATGCCCATAGAATTTCCTGGTACTGAGAATACAAGTCTATCATTATGGTATTTGCTGAGCCAAAGATTGTATTTAAGGTTTCAAGATGATGCTTATTATAACCCTCTCTTTGGTTATCAGGCCAAAAAGGATGACATAAATAGTTTTTTTTTTTTTTCAGGGGAATTTGCCAGAAGAAAGCAAAAGGCATCTAAGCACAGAGGAATTCACTGAGGGTGAGTATTGGGTGGCAGAATCGGGGTGGGGAGAAGGAGGGACTTCCTAGCCTCCAAAGAACAATTTCTAATGAAAGAAGAATTCAGCCAGAAAAAATATTGATCTCTGAAATAGATTTCCTTTAGGGTAGAAATGAGGGCATTGTATAGAGGCTACCATGTTCCTTCTGCCCCTCTCTGTGGAAGGAGAAGCATCTTTGTGATATAGTCAAGCTTGGAGATGCCCAGACCTGATACTCAATGTTTATGGGTCCACGAGGAATGATGGCGAGGAATACTGTGAAGGGGAAACCTATTCATGTTAACATTTGACATATTCTCATAATATTCCTGAGTGTACTTGGGCTGCTCAAATGGCATTTACTATTGGGCTATTGTGAACATCTTTTATGACCCACATTCCTATGTGTGTGTGTGAAGAGACGGCATGTCAGTGATGTTGGCTCAGTTCCAAAGAAAGAAAAATGATCTTCAAGATCAGCTACCTAGCTCTAACTCTAACCTTCAGCCTCTGACCTGGTATTCCTGTTCAGGCTACCGACTGGGGCCAGTTTTCCATCTCATGTTATCGTAGTTGTTATTTAGTCATTTCAGTCATGTCTGACTCCTCCTGACCCAATTTGGGATTTCTTGGCAACAATACTAGAGTAGTTTGCCATTTCCTTCTTCAGCTCATTTTATAGATGAAGAAACTGAGACCAACAGGGTTAGTTGACTTGCCTAGGGTCATAAGCTAGTGCTTGTCATTTCCTTCTCTAGCTTCTTTTATAGATATGGAAACTGAGGCCAATAGGGTTAAGTGACTTGCCCAGGTTTATAAGCTAGTAAGTGTTTGTCATTTCCTTCTCTAGCTCATTTGACAGACAAGAAAACTGAGGCCAAGAAGCTTAAGTGACTTGCCCAGGGTCATAAACTAGTATTTGCCATATCCTTCTCCAGCTTATTTGACAGATGAAGAAACTGAGGAAGTCAGGGTTAAATGACTTTCCTAGGGTCACACAGCTAGGAAATGTCTGAGGCTAGTTCTGAACTCAGGAAGATTCATCTTCCTAACTCCAGATCTAATACTCTATCCACTGTGCCATCTGACTGACCCCAATTTGGAGTTTTCTTGGCAAAGACACTAGAGTAGTTTGCCATTCCCTTCTCCAGCTAATTTTACAGATGAGAAAATAGAGGCAAATAAGGTTAAGTGACTTGCGTAGGGTCATGCAACTAATAAATGTCTGAAACCAGATTTGAAGTAAAAAAGTCTTCCTGACTTCAGACCCTGCATTTCATCCACTGTACCATTTAGCCAGACCCAAACCTATTACTCTGTTCTCCAGTCATCCCATTCCATTCTGCCCTCTATATACTCTTTCCTTTCTACTTCTAGCTCTAGGGATAGTAATCAAAGCAACAATACCATTTTTGGAAAGGATAAATCAATTAGTTACTCTATGGCTCCATTTACCATCCCTGTAACTTCCCAGACCAGAATCCCCTTCTCTCCCTTCCCCCTGCCATTCTCCTATATGTATTCTTTACTATTATAATGTTATCTTCTTAAGGGCAGGGATTGTCTGGCTTTTCCATTTGTGCTCTCAAAGTTCTAGCATAAAAGAATGCTTTTTTTCATTCATTCGTTCCCCCCATTTCCTTGCTTTATCCCCATGAGAGTCTTGCATGAATCTGAATTCAAGCCTAATATTGCCATGACTGTGACTGTCACATCACGCATGCCAGGCAGAGGGTTCACACTTCTTTTGACTGTGGATATATTTTTTCAGGTTTTCTGCAGGTTCACATGCCCACTCAGATTCTTGTACATAGAGGCTTACTAACATTCCTTCCCTGAGAAGATCATCGATCTACAGCTAGAAGGGATCTTAGGGATCATCTTACAGTAGTTCTTACCTCTTTCAAGCCATGATCCCCTTTGGCAGTGTTAGAAGAAAATTTCTCTCTCCATTATGTTGCCTTTTTTAATGTCATCTCGCAGTGACCTGGAGGTCAAAGACCACTGAGTAAATTCAGATATAGATAAGCCCTCAGAGAAAGGAAGTTAAAGAACCAAGGAACCAAGGAGACAGGGAAACTGATTCCACAGCCACTGCTCTGGTGGGTGGCCCAGGCAAATTAAGAAACTATGATTGGTTCCTGAGATGTGACATGTGAGTTAGTGGGTGGAGAAAACAACTTATAAGGGGAGACCAGAAGGTCTTTGGGGTCTTCTGGCTGGAGTGTGGGGGCTGGAGGAAGCCTAGTCAGAGGCCCAGCATGGTGGCCAATAGATTAGAAAGCTAAATATCTCTCTACCTCTTTCCTACCTTTCCCTCTTTTTACTACTCCTATTACTTTGATTTAATAAAGATATTAAGCTACTATCAGCCTGATAATTTTAATTATTACATCAACCTATTGAAACCTAAGGAATGGTTCTCAGAAGACCTTTTAAATGCACAAAATCAAACACATAGGATTATGAAGTAGACCAATTGTTTTGAAATTGGTATCAATTAAAAAAAATTTTTTTAAATATTTTATTTTCCCAATTACGTGCAGTAAGAATTTTCAACATCCATTTTCTGAACTTATCATATCCGAATTGTCTCCCTCCCTCCCTTTCCTCTGCCCATTATGGAGATGGCAAGCAATTTGATCTGCATTATATATGTATTATCATGCAAATCCTGCTTTCATATTGGTCACTCTTATAAGAGAAGACTATATAAAACCAAAACTCAAATAAATGTGATAAATAAAAATAAAAAATAAAATATACTAAATTGAAAAATAGTACACTTTGATCTGTATTCCAACTCCAAGAGTTATAAAAAAAATTTTTTTTAAGCCCTTACCTTCTGTCTTAGAATTAATACTGTGTATTGGTTCTAAGGGAAGAGAGCAGTAACAACTAGGCAATGGGGATTAAGTGACTTGCCCAGGGTCACATAGCTAAGAAGTGTCTGAGGCCAGATTTGAACTGTTTCTAGGCCTGGCTCTCAATCCACCTCAAAACTCCTTTAAATAGATTCAGAGATACTAGGTTAAAAACCCCTGATGTAGTACAAATTCCTCATTTCACAGATAAAAAACCTGACATTTCATGGGTGATATTGTTAAGTCATTTTACTTGTGTCCACCTCTTCGTGAACTCATTTTTATGGGGTTTTCTTGGTAAAAATACTATAGTATTTTGCCATTTCTTTCTCCAGCTCATTTTATAGATGAACAAATTGAGGCAAACAAGGTGAAGTGATTTATCCAGAATCACAAACTAGTGTCTAAAACTGGATTTGAACTCAGGTTTTCCTGATTTCAGGGCCAGCACTCTATTCACTGTGCCACCCAGCTGTCCCTACTACATAAGGAGCAAGCCAGCATAGCCAGAATTTGAACTCCCATTCCTCTGATAATGTATATGATTCTGCCAGTACAGAGACAAACATGAGGAGAATATTATATGTGCAGCGATATTCGTATACACATATACAAAATAATGAATATACATGAAACCTACATAGTTCCTTTCTCCCTCCAAACTTCTTAAACTCTTCTATATTAGAGGACCATCTTCCTAGTCTAGGCCCCCATTTGGGCTCCTCCATACAATGACAAGTTTCTTATCATCCCAACTCATCCTCCACATTGCTGGCCACGTGCTTTTCCTAAAACAGAGTTCTGATCATGTAATGAAACTCAACATTGACATTTGGCATTTATTTATTTATTTTGAATCCCTTACCTTCTGTCTTAGAATCAATACTGTGTAATGATTCCAAAGAAGAAGAGTGGTAAGGGCTAGGCAGTGGGGGATAAGTGACTTGCCCAGGATCACACAGCTGGGAACTGTCTGAGGCCAAATTTGAACTCAGGACCTCCTGTTTCTAGGCCTGGCTCTCTATCCACTGAGCCAACCAGATGCCCCCAACATCTGGCATTAAAATTCCTTCACAACCTGGCTTCTCTCCACCTTTCCAAATTTATGAACATCATCTCTGCTGCCATCCTTTCTATACTCAAAAGCCCAGTCAAACCGATCTTTGTGCTATTCCTTTTACATGACATTCTCTTTCCCATCTCTGTGTCTTCATACAGCCTTTCCCCTGCCCACCATGGCTGGAATACAGTCCCTCCTCACTTCTATATCTTAGAATTCCTAGATTCTCTGAAAATTCAGTCCAACTTCTACCGTCTACATGAGGCCATTTGGAATCCCTCTAATTGTTAGTAAACCACCCCCTTCCCATAATTCTTAAAATTAGTTTGCATTTACTTTGTATTTATGTTGTATATAATTATATGTGTAGATGTTGTTTTCCCTATTAAATTGTAAGTGCCCAGAGGACAGAGAACTTTTCACTTTTGTCTTTGCATCCCCAGCACCTAACACCATGCCTGGCTCCCGATCAATGTTTGTGGATTGATCAGGAGCATATTTGTATAAATTCCTATGAACACATAGATAGAAAGAGCACTTGCTGCCCCCCTGACTGTGCCTCTGAAGCTACATCTTGTCAAACCTCTGTGGATTACTTCCTTCTGTTTTTCCTATCACAGCGTTCTGACTACTGCCTAAATCCTTTCTTCTCTTCTCTAGTAACATTCCATGAAGACTTCCTCCAGTGGAAAGGGCAGATGAGAACAATTTGTTCCAACAGCCATGAAGGCAGCTGAAGCAGGTGCTATGGAGTATTTAGAGCTTGGTCAGATGTCAAAGATGCCAGAGTTATCCACTGTGTCCCAGGCCACTGGCAGTCGTCCTGAGCTTTGTCTTGCCACTGGACCTCGATGACTCTGGAAGAGAGAGTGAGGCTGACAACTCTGTACAACTCTGCCCCTCTTAAATCCAATTCATGCACAAGTTAAAACATTACTCTGTAATGTCATTGATTGTCTTAAAAAAACATAGGATGAATAATAGCAGCAATGTGCCACTGGGCTCTGTCTTTAGTCTTGTCCAAGTCAACATCTTTTTTAAAATTTTTATCTTTATTTTATTCCAATAACAAATTTACACATTAGTTTTCCAAAGTTATATGATTCATGTTGTCTCCCTCCCTACTCCTGGAGTTGACAAGCAATCCAATAATATATATATATATATATTAGCTTCAATATCCTAATTTGTACAATGAAAATAAAATAACATATGGGTCATTGTGAGAATCAACTAAGATAATATATTTATAGGGCTTTGTAAACCTTGCATCTCCATACTTCATAAGTCCCTCAGAATTGTCCTGTATCATTGTATTGCTGTTAGTAGCAAAGTCTATCCCATTTGATCATCAGACAATATTTCAGTTACTATGTATAATGTTCTCCTGGTTCTGCTTATTTCACTCTGCATCAGTTCATGGAGGTGTTTCCAGCTTTTTCTGAAATCATTTTGTTCATCATTCCTTATAGCACAATACTGTTCCATCACCAACATGTACCACAATTTGTTCAGCCATTCCCCAATTGATGAACATCACCTCATTTCCCAATTTTTTTGTCACCATTAAAAGGGCAGCTATAAATATCTTTGTACAAACAAGTCCTTTCCTATTTTTTTAAATCTCTTTGGGATGCAGACTTACCAAGTTGACATCTTTAACACTCATTTGGAGAGATCAATGAATCCAAGACTTTAATAAGTGCCTATTATATGCCAGACATTGTACTATGTGTTGAGGATGCAAAGAGAAAAGTGAAAAATTGTCCTCCCTCGTGCAGTTGAACATAGAAGCCATGCTTAAAAATTTTTCTGGTGCCATAGTGCTGAGAATTCTAGGTAAATTAAGACAATAGAAGAGAGACTCAAGATTCAAAATTATCTTGATGGGGTGGGTTGGTGGGCAAAAATAACATCATGATATTTAATGAGAATAAATGTCAATTTCTGCACTTAGACTGAAAAGAATAATTTCAAATATAGTAAGGAAAAGTCTTCATTTATAGCAACTCAAGTGTAATTCTAGGGATGATCTTATAATTTAATGGATTATGAAATCAAATATGAGTCAACAGTATGACATAGTTAGCCAAAAAAAAAAACAAACAAACAAACCAAAACCCCTGCATTAATGGAAAAGGAATATATTAAAAACAAGGGAGATAATGAATCCATCCTACTTTGAATGGAGAAGACCTCATCTATGGACTTGTGTCCATCCAGAGAATAGCAACCAGAATGGTTCTCATTTGCTGGTCGGCATTGAAATGATATCACGTTCTTGGAACCTTTGTCAAGTTCCCTTGTCATCGAAGGTCTTCTATTGAAAACTGAATGGCCAGTTTTGGGGGTAGAGAAGGAAGCGCTCCTATTAATCATAGTTTGGACTATCTGAAAAGCGAGGTCCCTTCCAATTCTGCCAAATCCCACTTCATACACTGAAAAACTATGTGACCTTGGATAAATCACTTAACTTCTATTAGCTTCAATATCCTAATTTGTACAATGAAAATAAAATAACATATACCTCATTGGGTCATTGTGAGAATCAATTAAGATAATATATTTATAGGGCTTTGTAACCCTTGCATCTCCATATAAATACTAGCAATTATTATTTTTCCAAAATCCTATGATAATTTTGAATTCTGCAGAGGAAAAATCAATAGCTTCTCTTATGGCCTAGAATTTGAATCTCATGGTTTCCTCATCCTGATACATTCTGTCTTCTCTCCACTTGGTCCTTCATTTTATTTATTTATTTTTCCTTAAAACCTTTTCCTTCCATCTTGGAATCAATTCCGTGTATTGGTTCCAAGCCAGAAGAATGGTAAGGGCTAGGCAATGGGGGTTAAGTGACTTGCCCAGGGTCACTTAGGAAGTGTCTGAGGCCAGATTTGAACCTAGGACCTCCCATCTCTAGGCCTAGCTTGCAGTCCACTGAGCTATCCAGCTACCCCTGGTCCTTCATTTTAAATTGGCTCATTATTGGCCCTTCACTTCAAATCATATTTCCTCCTTACGTCCATTTGGTTTTAACATTACCCTGTTAAAGTGTCTCGATTCATAATTTTTATTCATCCACAAGCATATGTTTATTATTTCTCCTCAGAGTTTTCTGCCTTTGATTGTATGATTCTAGGGGGAGGAGACCGCATGGAAATCTCTTTGAATATTAATATATGTAAATGATACTTTGGAAACCGGAAAGCACTCTAGCAATAGCAGTTATTTGGCGCCATACTGATAATACATGATTTACGAGGATACTGGTAATGTGCTACATGCAGATTCACTTCTGGGTACATTCATTGACAAACAAGTGCATACATGTAGTGACATGATACACACATCTAGATTTGCTGACATGACATTAATTGTATAGATTATTATATATTAGATTATTATATATTTTGTTGTTAGATTATTACATAATTGCATCGATTAATCCATTAATTGTAATCCAGAGACACTGGCCTCCTGACTGCTCCTCAAACAAGATATTCCATCTCCCAATTCTAGGCATCTTCACTGTCTCCTCCCATGCTTCCTTATCTCCTCCTCCTGGTTTCCTTCAAGCCCCAAATAAACTCTTGCCTCCTCCAAGAAGCCTTCTCCCATCACCCTGAATTCTTAGTGCCTCTCCTCTGCTGATTATTTCTAATTTATCCCGAATAAAGCTTGCTGGTTTGTAGTTGTTTACACACTGTTTTTGAGAGGAGCGCTTATCTTTGTATCTCTAATATTTAGCACAGCACATGGCAAATACTAGGCGCTTAATACATGTTTATTGAATGACTGACTGCTTGACAAAGGCTTTTTCTTGTGGCACAGTGAAGAGCGTGCTGGGTCAGGAAGTCTCAACTGTGTAAAGAGAAATTTTGTACCCTTGGACTTCATCTCCCAGCATCCCTTTCCCTTGGTCCCCACTTTTGCATCCTTAGGTATATAGATAAATTCTGTAACTCTGCCCTCTTGCTCACTTTTTCTTCCCATGCTCCCCTCCTGGTTCTCTTCCCACTTTTGGCAGTCCAGGCAACTCTCTCTTTGCTGATGCTATCATTTTCCCTTTTCTTTAATACATTCTTATAAGAATATAATTTTTAATCTTACACAACTTAAGGAGTTCAAATCTGGCTTCAGACACTTACTGGCTAGGTGACCCTGGGCAGATACTTAATCTTGTTTGCCTCTGTTTACTTATCGGTAAGATAAGTGCAGCTAGATAGCATAGTGGATAAAGAATTAGGACTAGAATCAAGAAGATTCATCTTCCTATTATTTAACATTGTTCTAGAAATGCTAGTGATAGCAATTAGAGAAGAAAAAGAAATTGAAGGGATTAAAGTAAGCAACAAGGAAATTAAACTATCACTCTGGAGATGATATGATGGTATACTTAAAGAAGATTCATCTTCTCCAGTTCAAATCTGGCCTCAGACATTTACTGTCAGTATGACCCTGGGCAAGTCACTTAACCCTGTTTGCTTCCCTTCCCTCCTCTGTAAAATGAACTGGAGAAAGAAATGGTAAACCACTCCAGTATCTTTGCCAAGAAAACCCCCTAAAAGGGGGCAGCTGGGTAGTTCAGTGGACTGAGAGGCAGGCTTAGAGATAGCAGGTCCTAGGTTCAAATCTGACCTCAGACACTTCCCAGCTGTGTGACCCTGGGCAAGTCACTTGACCCCCATTGCCTAGCCCTTACCACTCTTCTGCCTTGGAAACAATACACAGTATTGACTCCAAGATGGAAGGTAAGGCTTATTAAAAAAAAAAAGAAAAGAAAAGAAAACCCCAAATGGAGTCACAAAGAGTAAGACACAAATGAAAAAAATTTGCTAACAACTGAGTCTATCCTCCTGTCCCCCTATTTCTCCTCTCCTACCTCCACCTACTTCCACAAATCCAATGCTATCATATTAGGGGGGAAACAGCAATTATTCAATAGATCTCTCCTCTTTCTAATCTATTATCCATACCATTGCCAAAATAAGATTCCTAAATCCTATTTTTGTCTGACAGGTCTGACCATATTCCTCTCCTACTCAAAAATCTTTATGGATTCCATATTGCTTGTAAGATAAAATACAGATTCCTCAGCCCAGCACTGAAGGCTAATCTGGTTCAAATTTATCTCTCCAAACATTTCATATCACTCCGGAGCCAAAGGATCCATCTGCTATTCCCTGAATTTGTTGGGTTATCTCCCAGGCCTGGAATTTCATCCCTTCTCCTCCCTGGTTTTGAGAATTTTCCTAGTCCTACAGGCTTACCTCAGGGACCATCCCGTATGCAAAGGTTCTCCTCATGTCCTCAGTTATTAAAGCTCTCTTCCTGGTCAAATGATCTCCTATTGTCTACTTTGTCTATTTATATATTGTATCTTCCAATAGAATGTGAGCTCTTGGAGCACAGGGGCCATATTAATGCTGTCACTGTATCCCTGATGCTTATACGAATAAGGAGAAGCTTAATGTTTGTTGAATTGAATTAAACACTTACTGAGAAGGTGTTACTTACAAGAGGCTGAAACTGTAGAGGAGACAGAGACACAGTCCTTGCCCTCACTGAGGGAGGAGGATGTCTACAGAGGTACGAAAATGTTGTTTAGTTATTTTCATCATGTCTGATTCTTTGTGACCCCATTTGGGGTTTTCTTGGCAAAGACATTGGAGTGGTCTGCCATTTCCTTCTCTGGCTCATTTGACAAGTGAGGAAACTGAGGCAGTTGGGTTAAGGGATGTGTCCAGGCACACATAGCTAGTCAAATTTGACCCGAGGAAGATGTCTTCTATACTCCAGGCGCAGGGCTCTATCCCCCATGCCACTTAGTTGCCCCAAATACTTTAATACAGAGCAAAAAGTGATAAAGATCCTAAGAGATACTGAGTACGTGCTAAAGGAGTTTAGAGTAGAGAGTGCTCCTTTTCAACTGTGTCCCTGGGTTAGTACAGAGCATGACACATAGCAGGTACTTAATAAATTTGTTGACCACTGATGGACAACTGAGGTAGCCAGGGAAAACCACTCAAAAATTTCACATTTGTCCACAACCAGGGATGGGAAGCCCTGGGTTCAAATTTGATCTCAGACACTTCTTAGCTATGTGACCTTGGATAAGTCACCTAACCCCCACAGCCTAGTCCTTATCACTCTTCTGCTTTGGAACCAATACACAGTATTGATTCCAATATGGAAGGTAAGCGTTTTAGAAAAATTAACATTTGTGATGGGCATAAAAAGATATGCAAAAACTAGAGGAATATCATTCCAAAAGATGCATCTGAATTGGGGGAGTGGGAGAGTAGGAGGTGGATATTATTACAATAGGAACCAAAGTGGTACAGTAGATAGAGAGCACTGGGCTTGGAATTAGGAGGACCTGAATTCAAATTCAGATTTAAATATTTATTTAGCTGCTTAACCTTTGGCAAGTCACTTAACCTCAGTTGGTTTTCTTCATCTGTAAAATGTAGATCATAATAGTATTCTCCTCTCTGGGTAGTTGAGCATAAAATGAGATTATATTAATAAAGAACTTTGCAAACCTTAAAGCATTATATAAATACTAGTCATTGTAAATAGTGTTCTAGAATATTTTAAATGAGAGGAAAGGGTTCAAAAGGTAACACAAAAAACAGAGCCTTTGCTAATTTTGCAATAAATTCATCATAACTAAGTGCCTTTGGTGGTTTCTGTGCCAAAGATTTCAAGTAGCTCAGCAAAAAAGCCCGGAACACAAGCAGAAATGCAACTACAGATGCTAAAGAAAAAACCCCAGGAAAGCTAATTCCTAAAGACATTCTGCTCCACAATGAATCCTATTTTTGTCCATTCTCTAGGTGGCACAGTGTGCCAGATTTGGAGTCAGAAGATTCACCTGGCCTAAGATACTTACTAGTTGAGTGACCCTGGACAAGTCACTACCCTATTTGCCTCAGTTTCCTCATCTATAAAATGAACTGGAAAAGGAAATGGCAAACCACTCTGGTATCTTTGCCAAGAAAACCCCAAATGGGGTCATGAAAATTCAAACAAGACTGAAATAATTGAAGGATACAATCAACCTCTAAACACCACAAATAATCTATATCGACTTCTACCTATGTGTTGGCTATCGATTCTCCCAGCATTAGTGAGAAGCTGATACACTCAAATCTATTGGTCAAAGCTGCTGGTCTCCTACCTTTAGTGTTTAGCTCTGCTGTCTTCCTTCTTGTGCCAACAGGAGGAGAATCAGGAATGAGGTTGGAGAGAATAAACTGTGTTCTACCTAGCAGTGTAACCGTGGGCAAGTCACATAACCCTATTTACCTAAACCTTCCTTTCTGTCTTAGCATTCATTGTTACTAGGCTAGAAGGTAAGAGTTTATTAAGGTTAGAGTTAGTGAAGTGGCACAGTGGATAGACTGCCAGGCTTGGAGTCAGGAGGACCTGAATTCAAATTTATCCTCAGATAACTTCCTAACTGTGAGACCTTGAGCAAGTCACTTAATCTTATTTATCTTGTCTTTACCCTTCTGCCTTAGAGTTTTTACTAGGCAGAAGATAAGAGTTTAAAAGGGGGTAGTATTGATTCTGAATTGGAAGATAAGGGATTTTTTTTTAAATAATAAAGAAAAAGAATAAGATGTGAGCATTTGGCTTTGGGGTAGAGCTTGGTGAAGGGAATAATGAGTGATATAACTAGAAAGTCACTTAACTGATTAGTTACTTAAGCCTGTTTGTTTAAAATAAATAATAAAAATAAAAGATAATAGTTGTTGAATGACTGATGTGCTTGATAAAGGTCTGATGTTGGAGTCTGGATAATCAGTTGTTAAGATTAGCCTCTAACATAGAGATATGAGCTATGAGGTCTTGGGCAAGTCACTTCCACTTTGAGTGCCCCAGGCAACACCTAACAATTTTTGTTAGACACAGCCGAAAAACAACTGCTTGATCACATGGGTGGAAGGGGATATGATTGGGGATGTAGACTCTAAGAGATCACCCTGGTGCAAATATCAATAATAAGGAAATGGGTCTTGATCAATGACACATGTAAAACCCAGTGGAATTACACATCAGCTATGGGAGGGGGGTGGGAGGGAGAGAGGAGGGGAGGGAAAGAACATAAATCATGTGACCAGGGGAAAATTCTTCTAAATTAACTAGTTAAATACAATTTTCAAAAAAAAAAATTTAGTTATAGATAAGTTACTGGCCTGCATTTGTAGAGAGTGTCCACATTGTAGAAAGGTTGTTAAATGGGAAAAGAGCTACCAAAAAATCTAAGGCCAGTTCATAGAATGAATCTGAGTAGGGGGAGAGTAACAGTAGAGAGATCAGTTAGGAGATTGGGGAGACAATTTAAGCATGAGGTGGAAGGAGTCTGCATTTGCTCACTAGCAGTGGACTTTTAAAGCAAGAGAGATATGCAAGAGATTTTACAAAATAAGAAAAAAACATGGCGGAGCTATAAACCAAGACTCTGGTTGATGGGCTCTTATTAGCAGCCCAATTGCCCTGGTATGGGTGTCCAACACTCAACCTTTCAGAAGCTGGGAGATAAAACAGGCTTCCGGAGAGTGGGCCCAGGTTGTAGCATCCTAGAGGGGTATAGCCCAATGGCACTTGAATAAGACAAGTTTCAGGGATAGTCACTAAAGACAGGAAGAATCCCTTCCATATGTTTGTGCCCTGTTACAAAGCCCCATTTCTCCCATGCAGTTACAGCTCTTAATGGGACACAATGACTGTCCCAGGCCTTCTGACTAAGCAGAATCCCTCTGATCTGTCTCTGGCGTACAATCACTGACCTACATTCCAGAATGTAGATCATATCGTTCAGGTACCCAGAGAGATGCCAAGATGATCAAATCGGTCAACAAGAATATGCTAGGCACATTGGTAGAAGTATAAAGCAGCATGAAATACAAATGTCCAATAGGTACACTAGTGCATAAAGCATGAAATACAGTGTATTAAAGTAAAGTATTAAAGCATGAGCCCACTTAAAAGGAGCTTACATGATAATGGAAGAGACAATTGGGTATTAGAGTATATACAGCATAAATATGAAGATAATAATTATCAACTTGCATGTACCTAAGTAGATGATTGCAATAGCACTAGAACCAAGGACAATTAATAAAGCCTAAGCAATGAAATAGATCTGCTAGCATTTATATAGCACTTTAAGGTTTACAAATATCTCATTTTATAATAGAAAAGGAAGTTACAATTTGAGTAAATAGAGTACATGAAACCTGAGAGGGAGGTGAATATTTTCATTGGTTTTTACTTATTATAAGATCATAGACTTGGAGCTGGAAGAGACCCAGAAGGTCATTAACTCCAATCTCCTCATTTTATAGATGAAGAAACCAAGGTACAGAAAAGTTAAGTGAGAAAGAAAGAAAGAAAGAAAGAAAGAAAGAAAGAAAGAAAGAAAGAAAGAAAGAAAGAAAGAAAGAAAGAAAGAAAGAAAGAAAGAAAGAAAGAAAGAAAGAAAGAAAGAAAGAAAGAAAGAAAGAAAGAAAGAAAGAAAGAAAGAAAGAAAGAAAGAAAGAAAGAAAGAAAGAAAGAAAGAAGGAAGGAAGGAAGGAAGGAAGGAAGGAAGGAAGGAAGGAAGGAAGGAAGGAAGGAAGGAAGGAAGGAAGGAAAAGAAAGAGAAAAAGAAAGGAAGGAAGGAAGGAAGGAAGGAAGGAAGGAAGGAAGGAAGGAAGGAAGGAAGGAAGGAAGGAAGGAAGGAAGGAAGGAAGGAAGGAAAGAAGGAAGGAAGGAAGGTAAGAAGGAAAGACTAAAAAGAAAGATGTTCATGTTAATTTTGGGGGGCACCACATTTTTCTTGGCTTACCCCATGATGTTTACCAACAAAATAATGCCTAAGCCCAGAATGAGAATCTATTTCTCTCGGCAGACCAAAGGCTCTCCTGGGAGATACACCGGGAAGAAAGATTTCACCAGGAGTTAGACCACAAAGAGAACATTTCTTCTTCTTTGCACAAAGGCTATCTGAGGTGAGAGTGTGGCCTCATAATCCTCTAAGCTCTTCAATCAATCATGTTCTGTCTTCTAAATGGATATGATGCCAAGCAAATAGCACACTTCTGTGGTGGGAGCTGGAAATCTGAGGCAGCCACCATGAGCTTGAGATGCTTTGGACAAGTGGCTCACCTGCTTTGATTTTCATGTCCTATTATCTGCCAGGTGAACACCATCACCCCATGGGGTAAGATGGGGATTTATTAAAATGCCATTTATTAAAAACAATGATTAAGAGAATGAAATATGAACTCTGCAAATGCCACTCAATTCCATTGAGAGAATAATAGATTTAGATCTAGATTGTCCTATCAGAGTGACTAATTATATTAATTATTAATAATAGGCTTTTAAAATAATAATGGCTTTATAAATAAACATTTATATAGAACTTGTCAGATTCTTAAAGTGATTTAAATAGGTTATCTCACTTGATCTTCACAACAAAGCTGAAAGGTAAATGCTATTATAACCCCCATTTTGTTGTCATTATTCAGTCTTGTTCAACTCTTTATAACTCCATTTGGGGCTTTCTTGGAAAATATACTAGAATAATTTGCTATTTCCTTCTCTAGCTCATTATACAGACCAAGAAACTGAGGCAGATAGAATGAAGTGACTTGTCTAGGGTCACCTGGCTAAGAGAATGTTTGAGGCTTACTTTTAACTCAAGTCTTCTTGATTCCAATTTTAGTGATTCATTGAATCACTGAAAACTGAAGCTGAGAGAATTTAAATAATTTGCCCCCATGACACAGGGATTATGAGCCAAGATTTGAATTCAGGTCTTCCTACTTACAGGTCCAGCACTCCATCTATTCTACAATCTAGTTGCCTCTAGGTCAACTACTCCAACTCACTCATATTATACTTTTTCTTTAAAAAAATGAATCATTTAAAGAACAAATTGATAAAAATAACAAATTATTTTATTTTATTTTTAAACCCTTACCTTCCGACTGTGTATTGGCTCCAAGGCAGAAGAGTGGTAAGGGCTAGGC
Source organism: Monodelphis domestica (assembly GCF_027887165.1). NCBI lineage: Eukaryota > Metazoa > Chordata > Mammalia > Didelphimorphia > Didelphidae > Monodelphis > Monodelphis domestica. Next base: position 487,775,901 of record NC_077228.1, read on the forward strand.
AATAGGTGTCAAGTGACTTGCCCAGGGTCACATAGCTGGGAAGTGAACAAATAATTTTATTAAAGAAAATGACAATAAAGACACACTTTATCAAAGCCCATAGTATCGAGCAAATGCCACACTTATAAGAAATTTATATCTCTACATGTTTAATCAATAAAGAACAGATTAACAAAGTGAGTATGAGAGAAAAAAACTACAAAAAAGAACAAATTAAAAATCCCTGATGAAATACTAAATTAGGAATCCTAAAAATCAAAGGTGAGATGAACAAAATCAAATATTAAAAAACTACTAAATTACAGTTTAGTCAAGGAAGACCCAGCCCAAAGAGATTAAGTGATTTGCCCCAGGTGAGAATCCAGGCATTCTAACCTGAAATCCAACTTTCTCTACCATTGCTCTAGAGTGTCTTCCTAATTTAGAGTTTATGAGGCATTTACTACATGCCAAGTGCTCGCATCATCTCTGGAGACACAAATACAAAAGTGGAACATCTCGTGCCTTCAGGGGATTTGCATTCTCTTGGAGGAAACCACAAAGTACAGAGCTAAGTAAATGGAATTAACTCTGTAATGACTATATGAGGGCTAGAAGGGCCCTTCATTTTACATATGACTTTGCAGCCCCCGGGGAGGTTGAGTGGCTCACCCAGAATCAGAAGTATCTGATTTGGGATCTGAAGCCAGGTCCTCCTGAGTCCAGGTCCAACATCCTCTACCACCACTTTGTGGGAGAAAGCATAAAATACAGTGATAAGAATACTGACTCTAGAATTACAGGACTTGGGTTCAAATTCTGATTTTGATGTGTACTACCTTTATGTCCTTGATCAAATCTCAACCTTCCTTGGCCTCAGATCTGTAAGTGGTGGCAGCTATGTAGCACAGTAGATAGAGTGTCAGGCCCAGAATCAAGAAGATTCATCTTCCTGAGTTCAAATCTGGCCTCAGACACTTAGTAGCTTTGGGATCCTAGACAATTCACTTAATTCTGTTTGCCTCAGTTTCTTCATCTGTCAATGAACTGGAGAAGGAAATCGAAAACCTCTCCAATATCTCTGCTAAATGGGGTCATGAAGAGTTGGACACCACTGAAATGACTGAACAACAAAAATATTCATATGACTCTTTACAGAAGCATACACCAGGGGGGAGCTAGGTGGCTCAATGGAATGAAAGCCAGGCCTAGACACAGAAGGTCATGGGTTCAAATTGAGCCTTAGACATTTCCCCGCTGTGTGACCCAGGGCAAGTCACTTAACTCCCATTGCTTAGACCTTACCACTCTTCTGCTTTGGAATCAACACGCAATATTGATTCTAAAATGGAAAGTAAGAGTTTTAAATAAACAGATAAAGAAGCATGCACCAAAACCCAGGGAGACAAATTGGAAAGACCTTCATTTTCCAAAAGAAGAAACTGAGACACAGAGATCAGTTTTACTCAAAATCCCTCAGACGCTGAAAAACAACTGAAAGACCTTTGTTCATTGGTAAAAGAAGGTGGTTTGGATTAGATGACCTCTAACTGCTTTTCCAGTCCTATTATTCTACAAACCAATGGCATGTCTTGAATTTCAATTTCTTCATCTAAAAAATGAGAATAAAAATGACTCAAATCTCCATCAAAGTTTTGTTATAAGGCAAGCACCCATGAAAGTGAAGTGATAATATTAATAGATACAGACTCAGTGATTTCCTGTTTCTTTCTTGAAATTGACTGAGGAACAAAAATATTTTTTAAAGAATAACTTGGGTAAAGCTACCTACAGAGAAAAAATTTATCAATATTAGTTTTTTATCTATCCATCTATCTATCTATTCATCCATCCATCCATCCATTTATCCATCTATCTGTCTGTCTCCCTATCATCTATCTATTAATCTATCTATTCATCCATCCATCCATCTGTCTATCGTCTATCTATTTATCTATCTATTCATCCATCCATCCATTCATCCATCTGTCTCCCTATCATCTATTTATCTATTCATCTATCCAGCCATTCATCCATCTATTTATCCATCTATATATCTGTCTGTCTCCCTATCATTTATCTATTCATCCATCCATCTATCCATCCATCCATCCATCCATTCATCCATCCATCATCCATCTATCCATCTATCTCTCTAACATCTATCTGTCTCTCTCTCATCTCTCTATTCATCCATCCATCCAACCATTTATTCACTCATCCATCCATCCATCTATCTTCCTCTCTGTCTCTATCATCTCTCTCTCCCTCTCTCTCTCTCTATCTATATAATCTGTCTCTCTATTTAACAAATATATATATATATATATATATAATTTAACAGAAAGATATATATAGGTATATATATATAATCTTTTTGTTAAATGATGTTTTCTCCAGGGCAGAGAGGGAAAGCAAAGAGGAAGATGTCTGGGAATTTTAATGTAATAAACAAACAGATTAATTAACTAATTTTTTAAAAAAAGAAATCAGTTGAGGAGAAGCCGGAAGGATGAAGGTAGGTAGGCAGCACACAGAGTCCTGTCACTGTTCTACTATTGACTCACTGTGTGATGTGGGGTGGTTTAGAGGTTCACTCAACACCTCCCTGGGGACAGTCTATCAGATGACACCAGAGGGAGTTTCCTGCTGGCAGGAACTGAGCAGAGCTGGCCTGAGCCAGGAGTGTGTGGGGACTGTATACCAAAGGACCAGGATCAAGTTACAAGGCAGTTTGCCCAAAGGAACAGACGTGTCCTCCTGCTATTCAGGATAACTGGTCAGGGAGGAGTAGGTAGAGGAAGCCCATGTGGAGTAGCCTTGTATGTGTGCCAGCATGTGTGTGCCAACATGTGTGTGTATGTGTGTGTATGTGTGTGTGTGTGTGTATGTTGGAGTAACTTGAAGGTCTCCTAAAGGTTCAAATGACCCAAAATACCTCCTCTGTGGAGGCAATTCCAGATACTTGATATTCCCTTTATAAGACACTCTTTCAGGGCTTTCTGTAGCCTAGAACTTTTTAACTGATTTAAGGTGTTACTATTTAGGAGGGATGCAACATTGATGGTCAGATTAAAGATTGGTGCCCATTGTCCCCTAGGGAACAGAGCCTAAAAGAAATGGGATGCAAAGTGGCTATGTTTTCTCTTTCTCTTTCTTCTTTTTAAATAACCCTTACTTCCATCCTAGAATGAATACAGTATGTTGGTTCCAGGCAGAGGAGCAGAAAGGGCTAGGCAATGAGGGCTAAGTGACTTGTCCAAGGTCATACAGCTAGGAAGTGTGTCTGAGGCCAAATTTGAACCCAGGACCCCCTGGATCTCTCTATACACTGACATGAGGCTGGGGGAGAGACAATAACTTGGCTTTGGGACAAGTTGAGTTTAAGACAACAAAGATGGAACCTTCCAAATTGTCTCCAAATAGCTGAAGGGTTATGGTGTGGAACAAGAATGAGAGGTGGCCCTAAAGGCTACCTCTGAGAACAAGGAAGCAGATTTCAAGCTGTAAAACAACTTCCTGCTATTCTAAATTGTCCATAAATGAAGGGGGGGGGGCGCTTCTTATCAAGGTCATCAGTAAAAATCTTCAAGACTATTTGAACAGGTTCCATTGGTGCCCTGGGTAGTTTTACTAAATTGTACGTGTTTTTTTCTCTTTTCTTTTTAAATCTTTGTTAGAAGGGATGGCTCAAGGTAGCTAGGTAGCTCAGTGGATAGAGCTAGACCTAGATACAGGGGGTCCTGGGTTCAAATATAATCATAGATACTCCCTTGGGCAAGTCACTTAACCCCCATTGCCTAGCCCTTATCACTCTTCTGACTTGGAACTGATACTTAATATTAAATCAAAGACAAAAATTAAGGGTTTAAGGGGAAAAAAAGAGATTGTTTATTGTGTAGAGGGAAGAGGAGGGATATAGAAGAAAAAAAGTAATGTAAAATAGTCAAAAATCCATACCTTTTGTCTTAGAATCAATACTATGTATTCATTCTAAGCCTGAAGAGCAGGAAACATATATATATAATGTATATAATAAATACATATTATAATAATATATTATATATTCATAATATACAAACAACATTTATAATAATATATTATAAATATAATATATAATAAATGTATATTTATGCATAAATATACATACTTATATATGTATATAAATATATCGCCATATAATGAGGGAAGGGATGATCCTACTGTCCTTGTGTTTTGAGAAATAGATTCTGATCAAGGACACAAGTAATACCCAATGAAATTGTGTGTTGGCTGCGGGAAGGGTAGGTGGAGGGGAGGAAAGGAAATAAAGTGATTATTGTAACAAAAAAAAATTAAATAAAAAAAAGCTATCAAAAAATAAATAATAAGAAAAAAATAAAATAAAATATCATGTTTTGACCCCTATAATACAAATGTTTGTTGGTGTGTAATTAGAATTTCTCCCCAGTCGAAGGGGATATGACTGGGGATATAGACTCTAAACGACCACTCTGGTGCAATTATCAATGATATGGAACTAGATCTTGATCAATGGCACATGTGAAACCCAATGTAGTTGCTCGTTGGCTATGGGAGAGGGTGGGAGGAAGGGAGGGAAAGAACTGAATCATGTAACCACGGAAAACTTTACTAACTTAATTAATTAAATAAAAATTTTCAATAAAAAAAGGAATTTGCCCCCTCCGAACTCTCTTTCCCAGCATTCCATTTGTGTATTTGCATAGGGAAGATATAAGTTTTGTGTAGCTCCTCCCTCTCCCTCTTATTCTCTGAATGAGGCTGAGGAGGCTGGGGGGAAAGCTTGGCAGGAAAGTTTACTCACATGGTCATACTTAAGTTTTGTACTTCTGTTTTTTTTCTTCTAATTCAAATACTTATTAATAAACTTGATAAAATATAATACTTGGAGTTGTTGATATTAATTTAAATTTTACATTGGGATGACAAGAGAGGTAAGAGGATTAGGAACTGTAACATATGAGAATGCACTAAAGGAACACTGGGAAGGATAGGCTAGAAAGAATTCTGTTGTTTGGTCATTTTCAGTCTTGTCCAAACTATTCCAGACCCCATTTGGGGTTTTCTCGGCAAGGATACTGGAGTTATTTGCTATTTCCTTCTCTAGTTCATTTGACAAATAAGGAAACTGAGGCAAAAATTAAGGATTTAAAAAAGAGAGAGAGATTGTTCATTTCATAGAGAGAAGAGGAGAGCTATAGAAGAATAAAAGGACTCCAGACCCAGTACTCTACCCACTGTGCCACCTAACTGCCCTAGGCAGAAAAGACTGAAAACAAGGAGACCAGAATTCTAACCCTAGCTCTTCCACCAATTCACCATGGAACCACTGGAGAGTTTTTTTCCCCATCTTGCCTACCCAGACTGAGATCAGATCTCCTCCAGACCCAACACTCTCCCCTGGGCCACCCAGCTGCTCCATAAGAACTCTTAGGTCCCTTTTAACTCCTCTTCTCATGTTCTCAATTAAGACTTTGCTGATTCTGAAGCAATAAGGCAGTTGAGTTAGACTTCTAGTTAGTGAGACCTGAGATCAAATCTGATCGCAGGTACTTATCAACTTGAGACCCTGAGCGAGTCATTTGCCCTCTACTTGTCTCAGTTTTCTCACCTATAAAATGGGGATACTAATAGCACCTACCTCCCAAGGTTGCTGTAAGGTAAAATGAGATAATATTGATGAAGTGTTTGGCGAACCTTAAAGCACCACATAATTGCTGGCTCGAATTATTCTGACTTTCCAAGTTCCCCTAAGTGCAATAGAACACTGGGGTGTTTGAAGGACTGACTCTTGGGCAAAAGGTTCTTCTCTAGGCTGCTTGTCAGCAGGCTGGGCTTGGCTCCCCTTGGTGATATCTTACTTATCCACGCTGTTTTAGCAAGTCCCATCTCCCAGAGGGCTTCAGGCTCACTGTCAAGGTTGATTTCTCTGGGGAAAGACTATCTGACAAGGCAAATGGGAAGCCTGTGTTCTCTTCTCCTGAGGAGGAGCAGAACAGCTTTGTTTTGTGCTGCTGGCACAGCCCAAAGAACCCCTGTCCTGGCGGACCCAAGGCAGCCTTAACCTTGAACTATAAAGAGATCCACAGCCCCTCAGGGGCTCCCATACCCTTGTTAGTGTACAGGTCAAACTCCCATCTTAATCTAAAGTGACTCCAGGGAGACAAGCTATAACTCCACTGGAAAAAAAAAATAAATAAATCAGAAACCACTAGCTTTCTGCCAGTGAACTCGCCGTTGAGGTCCAACCTCTCTCAAAATGGCAAGTTGGCCCAGTGGAGCACTGAGCTTGGAGTCAGGAAGACCTGAATTCAAATCCAACCTCAGATACCTACAGACTGTATGATCCTGAACAAGTCAACATTCTTTTGTATACCATCTTCCTCCATGAGACTATAAGCACGTAGGGGCATCTATATGACTCCAGAAGGTAAGTCCTGGGTTCAAATTTTACCTCAGACACTTCTTACCTGTGTATCTCTGGGCAAGTCACTAAACCCCCATTGCCTAGCCTTTACCACTTTTCTGCCTTGAAACTGATACTCAATATTGATTCCAAGATGGAAGGTAAAGGCTTAAAAAAAAAAGATTGCAAGCTCCTTGAGGGCAGGAACTCTTGGACTGATTGATTGACTAAACCTTTATTTGCCTCAGTCTCCTTAACTATAAAAGGAAGATAATAAGAGCGCCAGTCTCCCAGACTTGTGAGGATCAAAGGAGATATTTCTAAAGAGCGTAGCGTAGCATCTAGCACAAAGTTGGCATTTAACAAATGCTTATCTCCTTCTTTCCATCCCTCATGGCCAAGATAATAACAATTTCATCTGATGTACAACTCTGTGCTATTCTAAAAAGTACTTTCATATCCATTATCTAACTTCTTTATCATAAGACTCTGGGAAGTAAACAGGCCAGTTAGTGTGAGAATTAAAATTAATATACAATAACTCAAGTATTCTATTTATAAGATTTATTAAAATTTTAAAAAGCTAGAGTAAAACCTGCCTAACTTGACTCTAATCTCTATAAAAAAAGAGCAAGAGAGCAGAACCACAGAGAACTATATACAAATGTGGCCATCCAACATGGTGGAGAGAGGAAAGGAACTCTGGGAAATACTGAAGGACTTCTGGGGGATAAAATCCAAGGGTTCAAAATTCTAATTAATATGATAGTATTATTCCCATTTTATGGTTGAAGAAATTGAGTCCCAGAATATATAAGTGACTTGCCCAAGGTTCCATTCCTAAAATCAAAGAGGTCTACTGGTTCTGGATCTCTTCTATCCTTAAAAAAAAAAAAGTCTTGTCTTAGACTCAATACTAATTATTGACTCTAAGGCAAAAGATCAGCAAAGGCTCCCCAATTAGAGTTCAGTGACTTGCCCAGGGTCACACATCCAAGAAGTATCCAAGACCAGATTTGAACCTACAACCTCCTAACTTCCTGCCTGGTTCTCTATCCACTAAACCATCTAGCTGCCTGCCTCTTCTTTTTCTTCTTTTTATTCCCACTTCTCATTGTTCTATTTTTGCCTTCATGTACTCAGTCACAGCTTTGGTCATGTCCATACCTTTTCTCTCTGTTCTCTTCTTGGACCTACCCTGAGCAGCTGTGGATCTCTGACACTTTCCCATCCAATCAGTGATCTTTGTCCCCTTACACACAATTCAACTCCACTCCACAAATATTTACTGAGGGCCTTTCATGTATAATGTCCCATGCCTGGCCCAGTGATCTTTAGCTTATCACCCCAAAAATAAAAAATAAAAAGCTCTCTGATTATTTTCTTTTACATATTTACTTTTGGTTCTGATATGATTAAATAGTTGCTCTAATTTATCTCTAAATTCCCTTCCATGTCTGAAATGCTTTGATTTTAAGTATAGATCTACCACTGATCCGCCATGTTGCACTTAAGGGAAAATCTTTTTAAGCACCAGTTGAGTAATGGGGAATACTTTGGACTTGGAACTGAAAGCCTGGTCTAGTGTTTGAGTTCAACAATTTTGGTCAAATCACTGAACTTTTCTAATCTTCCATAATGTTCCAATCTACAGAATGCTATATAATAAGCTCTTTTATAGGATTATGGTTCTATAGTATTATATATTATAAAGTATGCATATAGATTAGTATAATATAGTATATATAAAACATAATATAATAATATATATAGTCTATATAATATATGTGTGTTATATAGTGCTAAAAATATTATATAAAGTCTTTTAATGACTATACCATGATTGATTGACTCTGGCTCCCTCTCTCCCAGGACCAAGGATGTTTCATCTTCTGCTCAGTCTTCTCAGGTACCTTAAAGGCATGAGGGTAACTCTTTTTCTGAGCTATTAGCCCAAGTTTCCATTCTCCATGTCCCTCCCATTTTAGAGATCCAATAATTGGTGTTTCAGTTCTGTTTAACCACTTTACACTGGACTATCTTTTACAAATGGATATTTACTTCAAAGAGAGAATAAGAACAAATATACCAGCATTTTCCTCAAAACTTGAGGATTAAGCCTTCTACACCACTCGTACCACTCTTCTGTCTTAGAACCAATACATCATCTTAAAATTTTTAATTAATTTAAAATTTAAAGTATAAAAATAAAGTAAAAAATATTAAAATTCATTTAAATTAATTTCAAATCTAAGTTTTAAAAAGTGAGCTTCAATCTACACAAACTACACTTCTATCTGGAGCTGGGTAGCATTTTTCATCCTGAGTCCTTTGGAATTGTCTTGGATCATTGTCTTGATCAGAATAGCTAAGTCTTTCTGGAATCATTCTTTTTTTTTTTAAACCCTTAACTTCTATCTTGGAATCAATACTGTGTATTGATTGGTTCCAAGGCAGTAGAGTTGTAAAAGGTCAACAATGGGAGTTAAATGACTTGCCCAAGGCCACTCACCTAGGCAATATCAAAGGTCAGATTTAAACCCAAGACCTCCTGTCTCTAGTCCTGACTCCCAATCCTTGGAGCTGCCATTCACTTGTGCTCTGTAGTTAATATTTTTAAAACTCGGGATCTTTTCCAGAAAAGTCTAGCCAGAAAATGGCTTGGGCATAAGGGCCAGTTTGAAAATGTGATAGGCCACACTGTGAGGCAGAGAAGAAGACCCTTTAGAGATCCTGGACCCTTTGGAGCTAGAGCCATGGGAGAAGAAAGTGCATCCCCAAGGCTGGGAAATCTTGGTAAACTCTCAACATGGTCTACCCCAGTGCTGGGCCAATGGGGGTGGAGAGGGCACTTCAGTTAAGGCAAGGAAGGAGAAGAGCCCAGTTCCTGAGGCTCCAAGCCCAGGACCTGCCTTTTCTTTCCCTAGAAGTCATCCCTTCCAAGCTGCATAAACTGCCCTGGGAAAATAAGGAATTTTTTGTCTCTTTTTTTTGTTTGTTTTGTTTTGTTTTTGACTCGTCCCTGGAAGTAAAACTAGCTTAAAATGTTGTTTTAGTAGTCATCTCTGACCTCCTGTGTTCTTTTAGTTGTGCTAAGGGAATTCCAACTGTATTAAAAAAAAGATCTTCCCTCTTACAAATTAGACATTTACTACATGATCAATTATTAGCACTAATGGGGATTAATAGATGGTTATAAATGGAACTATCCTAACAATTAAAACCATCCAGATGTAGAAAGAGTTGCTTTAGGAGAAGTGGGTTTCCAGACTTGACTCCAATCCACCATGCTTTCCACTATACCACATTTTTCTGGAAAATATAATTATAGCAAACATTCATACAGCTCTCTAAGCTTTGCAAGATGCTTCACAAGTATCTTATTTCATCTTCACAACAACCATGGGAGGTAAGTGTTATGATGCCCATTTTATAAATGAGGAAACCGAGGCAGACCGATTAAATGACTTGTCCAGTGTCACATAGTTGGTAGGCAACTGAAATCCCATTTGAACTCAGATCTAGTACTGGATTCTAGAGTAGTTAATAAATGCTTATTGAGTGAACCATATATATATATATATATAATTTAATATATTTTATATTTAAAATAATTTTAATTTTTAATACTTATATTTTATATAATTTTAAGATCTACATTTCTAGAGTTTTAATATTTATATTTAATATAATTTTAATATTTATATTTTAATGTTTTCATTTTTATAAATATCCTATTATAATAATCACTGATCATTTATAAAACCATTTATGGCCAAAAGGTTGGCAAGACATTTTACATACATTAACTCATATAAGCCTGAAGGGCACATGCTATGATTATCTTAGTTTTGTCCTTGAGGAAACAAGATTAGAGAGGATAAATGACTTGCCCATGTCACCTCGCTAGAATGTGTCAAAAGTGGGATTTGAACTCAACCTTTCCATCCACTCTTTGTTGTTGAGTCAACCAACACCCTATGGCCCCAAGCCCTTCCACCCTCCATCACCTCCCAAGGTCTGCCCAAGCTCATGTTTGTCACTTCCATGACATTCTCTATCCTGTAGGTAGGTAGGTCTGGTACTCTGCCCACTGTGCTCCCTCACTACCAAAAAAAGGGCATATAAAGTGTTTTATATATATAAACATCAAATCGAATATAATAATAAAAATAATGCAAATTAAAATATAAAAAACTTGAAAGCATTTTTATTTGTATATGTAACATAATAATATAATGCATATATTTGTAACAAATATGGAAGAAGTTAAAATAAATATGCCTACCCAAGGGAAATGAATGCCCACATTAGCTATGTCCAAAAATCTGTCTTGTTCTTTTCTTTCCCTTCCCCAAGAAGGCAGGTAATATGACATAGATGGTACATCTATTATCCCAGAATACATAGTTTCTTGTTCATCATGCTGTGAAATAAGACGCATATTGCTTTCACTAGAGAAAAATTCCTGGAGGAAACAAAGTGAAGAATGATACGCTTCGATCTTCTTTTGGACTCCCTCTGTTCTCTCTCTGGTGGAAAAAAGAAAGTGTCCTTTGTAAAGTATGCTTATGACTAAGATGATTGAGAGGTGAGGATAGGGAGAGGAACAACAACTGGAAAGTGTATTTGGTGGGTTTGGGAGTCATTTTCCTGGAAGTTCTCCACGTAGGTGAGAGAAGAGAGAATTCTTTGAAGACTTCTTTTATGCTCTTCTTTTCTGTTTTAGTATCAACTGGGCAAGAGCTAAACAAAAAGGGTAAAATGATTTACCCAGGGTAATATAGCCAGGAAATGTTTACAGTCAAATTTGAATCCAGGTCCTTTGGACTCCAGGTCTAGCGCACAATCCACTGTGCCACTTAGCTGCCCCTATGGAATGTTCTCTTGAGGTCTCTACTATCCCCTCCATCTCTCTTCTTGGAGGGTACAGAGAGAAAAATCCAAAGGTCTCAAGTTGAAAGCAACAACACATCAATTTGGAGATAATGAGTTTAGGAAGGGAAAGTTTTAGCCTAAAGCAAAGGTTGTAGTTCTATAGAGCTTCCATTCTCTGCAAAGATAGAAATAACAAATAAAAGCAAAAATACAGATTACAAATAAAATTCATAAAATGCTCCAGGCAGCAATCTGTTGATTGCAAAGAAAAAAAAACCGAGAAGATGATTTCTCTAGCCTGTTGAACTCAGTGTAATCAGGTATCCACCTGTCTTCCCCTATCCATCCCAATCATATTCTTTATAGCAAAAACACCAATTCACAATGCAGTTTAGATGATCTTATCTTTATCAAGTAAACACTTGTTTTTACTATATATATAAATAACCCTTAAGCAAAGAAACACTTAGTAATAAACTATGCCACCAACTGCAGGTGGTCATCAAAACAGAAGGGGGTAACAAAGAGTAGACTAGATTTACCGTTGTCCCAATGGTTTCTCCTTTATCTAAGTACCCATAATTCAACTACTGCTTGCTGACTTCTCTTAATAAATCCAGATGCAAGCTAGGAAATAGAAAAGACTCACTACAAGCCTTTAAGTCAGTCTCCTGAAAACTGTCCTCACCATATACCCCCTCCTCTCTTATCTCTCCATTTTCCCTTCCCTTCCTTCCCCCTCTCCTCTTTCTCCTTTTTCTCTCTCCTTTTCTCTGTTCCTTTCCTTCCTTCTCTTTCCCTTTCTATTCAAAAACTAAAACCAACTAACGAACAAACAAAAACTTAAAACCCAACTTACTTTCTGTTTTAGAATCCATACTAAAATTTTGTTCTAAAGCAGAAGGATGGTAAGGGCTCAGGGTAAAGTGACTTGTCTAGAGTCACCCAGCTAGGAAGTGTCTGAGGTCAGATTGGAACCCAGAATTCCCCATCTTCAAGTTTGGCTTTCTATCCAGTGAACCACCTAGCTGTCTCTCCTCTCTTGCTCTCTCTCTCTCTTGCGCACTCTCTCTCTCTCTCTCTCTCTCCCCTCCCTCCCTCCTTTCTTTCTTTCTTTCTTTCTTTCTTTCTTTCTTTCTTTCTTTCTTTCTTTCTTTCTTTCTTTCTTTCTTTCTTTCTTTCTTTCTTTCTTTCTTTCTTTCTTTCTTTCTTTCTTTCTTTCTTTCTTTCCTTCCTTCCTTCCTTCCTTCCTTCCTTCCTTCCTTCCTTCCTTCCTTCCTTCCTTCCTTCCTTCCTTCCTTCCTTCCTTCCTTCTTTCTTTCTTTCTTTCTTTCTTTCTTTCTTTCTTTCTTTCTTTCTTTCTTTCTTTCTTTCTTTCTTTCTTTCTTTCTTTCTTTCTTTATCTTTCTTCATCATTCTTTCTTTCTTCATCTCTTTCTTCTTCTTCCTCTTCCTTCTCCTCCTGTCTCTCTCTCTCTCTATCTCTCTCTCTCTGTCTCTGTCTCTGTCTCTCTCTGTCTCTGTCTCTCTCTCTTCTCTTTTTCCAGAGTGATTTGAAAACTATAGTGTAGTTCCAATTCCCTTCACACAAACTTCTCTTCCTGAGCTGAGAAGAAATATAATTATTGGGCTCTGAAGCATCTTGGGTCACCACACAAGGCAGATCAATCATCCAAGTTTTTTTACAGAAGGACTATTATATAAGTATATACAAAACAAATACCAGCTAACCTTTGAGAGGGAAACATAAGCAGCTAAGAGAATTAGGAAATCCCTCACAGTAAATGGAGGTGTTTGAGATGAGTTTTGAAGAAATCTAGTGATTCTGAGGGAAAGATGGAGGAGAGAGAACATTCTAAACAAGGGAAAGAGTCTATACTAAGTAAGACACAGAGAGAAAATACGAAATATCACATCTGAGAAACAACAGAAAATCTAGTTTGTCCTTTCCATTGAGTGTAAAATATGATAGGTCAGGAAAGGTGGTTTGGAGTCATCTTTTGGATGGCTTTTAGTTGTCAGACAAATTTCATATTTGACCCTTGAGGCAATAGGGAGCCACTAGTGTTTACTGAGTGGAGCAATGAGAAGTTAAACCTATGCTTTAGGGATAGGGTTTTAGCCGAGCTGAGGACAGATTGGAAAGGGGAGAGCTTTAAGGTTGGGAGACCAATTAGGAGTCTGTTGGCAATCGTTCATGAATGTCATGATGGATGGAACTAGGGTGATGATTGTGGGAGCAGAGAGAACTGTCAACAGCATTTATTATGCATTTGCTATGTGCCAGGCACTATGCCAAGAGCTGGGGAGACAAGAAAAGGCAATCTCTCCCCGCCCCATCACTACCCTGAAGGAGCTCATGTTCTAATGGTGGAGAAAACAGGTAAATAACTTGGTATGCCCAAGATTTATACAGTGTAGATGGGAGGTGATCTTAGAGTGAAGACACCAGCATCATGCAGAGGCAGGAAAGGTCTCTTGAAGACAGTGGGAGTTGAGCTGAAGCTTGAAGGAAGACAGAAAAACCCAAGAGCCAGAGATGAAGAGGAAGAGCATTCCAGGCAAAGGCAAAAGCCAACTGAAAGGCAACAGTCAGGAAACACAGTGCCCTTATGTGAAAAAAAGCAAGCAGGACAGTATAGCTCAGTGACAGAGAGAGGTAAAAACTGTTATAGGAGACAGCTGTGTGGGGCAGTGGCTAGAGCACTGGTCCTTGAATCACAAAGAATTAAAGTTCAAAGATGGCCTCTGATACTACCTGTGGGACTCTGGCAAGTCATGAAACACTGTTTACCTCAATTTCCTATCTATAAAATGGGGATAATAATACCTACATTCCAGGATTTCTGTGTGGATCAGTCAAGAAGATATTTATAAAATGCTAAAGTATGATGCCTGACATATAGTAAGTGCTATATAAATGTTAGTTATTATTATTGTCATAATGGTACAATTGATAAGACTTGGTGTAATTGATTGGTAGTGTCCTGAGATGGAAAAGGAAGTTTGGAAGGGGGATTAGATTTTTTTTAATACAAGCCATTGTTTATTTTTACCTGATATTTTTAAAAAAGAAAGAAAAAACCCCAAATTACTAATATTAAAAGTGAAAAGGTTGAATATACCACCAATGAAGATGAAATTAAAGCAATCATAAGGAGCTATTTGGCCCAATTACATGCCAGTTAAATTGACAATCTAAGTGAAGCAGATGAATATTGACAAAGATATTAACTATCTGGATTAATAGAAGACAAAATATTTTTTTTATTGTCAAGCAAAACATACTTCCATATTGGTCATTGTGGTAAGAGCAAAGTCCTACATAATCAAAACCCCAAAATAAGAGGAATGGGTTTTAAGAGGGGGAAAAAAGATTCTATTTTGGTCATGTTGAATTTGAGATGCCTACAGGACATGCAATAAAAGAAAGACAAGTAACTAATATTATCTACATATACACAGACCAGTCTGCCTTGAGACACTTTCCAAGTGTTAAAACTGAAATGGACTTGCCCATGGTTTCTACTCACTTGCCTAGGTTGAAATGAGGTCTAGGGCTCACTAACTTCTGCCCTACCTAAATGGATCATACATCACTATTTCCAAGATCTTTGCTTTCATTATTATAGGCTCTTCCTTCACTAATACAGACCCCAAGCATCTCTATAAACCAAGAGCTTTGTTTTTAACCCTAAAGATAAAAAGGGACCCCTCCTGAGCAGGGCAATGATCCCATCCCACCCCACCCCACAATGTGATAAAACATTAGGTGTTGTTGTGGCCCTAAATTATTCGCCCTGCCCTAGCCTTGGGGGACTCTCAGAATGTAGGCTGACTATACTCCAATGACAGACATACAGTCTGTGACTGTTCTCTAAGCAAAGCTTTTCTGATTGTTATGATCTGTTAGAACTGGTGCTAATTGGTACAACTTCTGGAAAACTCTCTGGGTTTGACTTCCTGTCACTTTAGAGAAGACCTTTAGAAGAATCCTTTTCTGAGAATTTTCCTGAGTGATCTATTCTGTTCTTGTCTTGGTTGGAATAGGGGCCATAACTATAAAAGGTTCTTCATTATCTTGTCCACAGTACCTAAGGCAGGGAGAGGGAATGTTAGCACTGAGATCCACTGAGGAGCATAAGCAGAAGAACCATATCTGGTGCTGAGATATCCTGGGGAACATAAGTAGAGGAACCACATCTGGTGCTGAGATATCCTGGGGAACATAAGTAGAAGAATCACATCTGGTGCTCAGATAGATTGGGGAACATAAGTAGAGGAACCACATCTGGTGCTGAGATATCCTGGGGAACATAAGTAGAAGAACCACATCTTGTGCTCAGATAGGCTGGGGAACATAAGTAGAGGAACCACATCTGGTGCTGAGATATCCTGGGGAACATAAGTAGAGGAACCACATCTGGTGCTCAGATAGGCTGGGGAACATAAGTAGAAGAACCACATCTGGTGCTCAGATAGGCTGGGGAACATAAGTAGAGGAACCACATCTGGTGCTCAGATAGGCTGGGGAACATAAGTAGAAGAATCACATCTGGTGCTGAGATATCCTGGGGAACATAAGTAGAGGAACCACATCTGGTGCTGAGATATCCTGGGAAACATAAGTAGAGGAACCACATCTGGTGCTCAGATAGGCTGGGGAACATAAGTAGAAGAACCACATCTTGTGCTCAGGTAGGCTGGGGAACATAAGTAGAAGAACCACATCTTGTGCTCAGATAGGCTGGGGAACATAAGCAGAAGAACCACATCTTGTGCTCAGGTAGGCTGGGGAACATAAGTAGAAGAATCACATCTGGTGCTGAGATATCCTGGGGAACATAAATAGAAGAATCACATCTGGTGCTCAGATAGGTTGGGGAACATAAGTAGAGGAACCACATCTGGTGCTGAGATATCCTGGGGAACATAAGTAGAGGAACCACATCTGGTGCAGAGATATCCTGGGGAACATAAGTAGAGGAACCACATCTGGTGCTCAGATAGGCTGGGGAACATAAGTAGAAGAACCACATCTTGTGCTCAGATAGGCTGGGAAACATAAGCAGAAGAACCATATCTGGTGCTCAGATAGGCTGGGGAACATAAGCAGAAGAACCACATCTGGTGCTCAGATAGGCTGGGAAACATAAGTAGAAGAATCACATCTGGTGCTGAGATATCCTGGGGAACATAAGCAGAAGAACCACATCTGGTGCTCAGATAGGCTGGGGAACATAAGTAGAAGAACCACATCTTGTGCTCAGGTAGGCTGGGGAACATAAGTAGAAGAACCACATCTTGTGCTCAGATAGGCTGGGGAACATAAGCAGAAGAACCACATCTTGTGCTCAGGTAGGCTGGGGAACATAAGTAGAAGAATCACATCTGGTGCTGAGATATCCTGGGGAACATAAATAGAAGAATCACATCTGGTGCTCAGATAGGTTGGGGAACATAAGTAGAGGAACCACATCTGGTGCTGAGATATCCTGGGGAACATAAGTAGAGGAACCACATCTGGTGCTCAGATAGGCTGGGGAACATAAGTAGAGGAACCACATCTGGTGCAGAGATATCCTGGGGAACATAAGTAGAGGAACCACATCTGGTGCTCAGATAGGCTGGGGAACATAAGTAGAAGAACCACATCTTGTGCTCAGATAGGCTGGGAAACATAAGCAGAAGAACCATATCTGGTGCTCAGATAGGCTGGGGAACATAAGCAGAAGAACCACATCTGGTGCTCAGATAGGCTGGGAAACATAAGTAGAAGAATCACATCTGGTGCTGAGATATCCTGGGGAACATAAGCAGAAGAACCACATCTGGTGCTGAGATATCCTGGGGAACATAAGTAGAAGAATCACATCTGGTGCTGAGATATCCTGGGGAACATAAGTAGAGGAACCACATCTGGTGCTGAGATATCCTGGGGAACATAAGTAGAAGGAACCACATCTGGTGCTCAGATAGGTTGGGGAACATAAGTAGAGGAACCACATCTGGTGCTGAGATATCCTGGGGAACATAAGTAGAAGAACCACATCTCGTGCTCAGGTAGGCTGGGAAACATAAGCAGAAGAACCATATCTGGTGCTGAGATATCCTGGGGAACATAAGTAGAAGGAACCACATCTTGTGCTCAGGTAGGCTGGGAAACATAAGTAGAAGAACCACATCTTGTGCTCAGATAGGCTGGGGAACATAAGTAGAAGAATCACATCTGGTGCTCAGATAGGTTGGGGAACATAAGTAGAGGAACCACATCTGGTGCTGAGATATCCTGGGGAACATAAGTAGAAGGAACCACATCTTGTGCTCAGGTAGGCTGGGAAACATAAGTAGAAGAACCACATCTTGTGCTCAGATAGGCTGGGGAACATAAGTAGAAGAATCACATCTGGTGCTCAGATAGGTTGGGGAACATAAGTAGAGGAACCACATCTGGTGCTGAGATATCCTGGGGAACATAAGTAGAAGGAACCACATCTGGTGCTCAGATAGGCTGGGGAACATAAGTAGAAGAATCACATCTGATGCTGAGATATCCTGGGGAACATAAGTAGAGGAACTACATCTGGTGCTGAGATATCCTGGGGAACATAAGTAGAGGAACCACATCTGGTGCTCAGATAGGCTGGGGAACATAAGTAGAAGAATCACATCTGATGCTGAGATATCCTGGGGAACATAAGTAGAGGAACTACATCTGGTGCTGAGATATCCTGGGGAACATAAGTAGAGGAACCACATCTGGTGCTCAGATAGGCTGGGGAACATAAGTAGAAGAATCACATCTGATGCTGAGATATCCTGGGGAACATAAGTAGAGGAACTACATCTGGTGCTGAGATATCCTGGGGAACATAAGTAGAGGAACCACATCTGGTGCTCAGATAGGCTGGGGAACATAAGTAGAAGAACCACATCTTGTGCTCAGATAGGCTGGGGAACATAAGTAGAAGAACCACATCTTGTGCTCAGGTAGGCTGGGGAACATAAGCAGAAGAACCACATCTTGTGCTCAGATAGGCTGGGGAACATAAGCAGAAGAACCACATCTTATGCTCAGGTAGGCTGGGGAACATAAGTAGAAGAATCACATCTGGTGCTGAGATATCCTGGGGAACATAAGTAGAAGAACCACATCTTCCTCTTGACTATACCCATTTGCCTTCTGCCCTCCTGCCATCCCCAAACTGTCCTCCAAGGACTGATGATTTAAAAAAAAAAAATTCCAAGGTGATGATACAAGAGTTAAAGTGGACCAAGGGGTGCTGAGAATTGCTCTTCCCCTTCAGCCAACACTTGGCAATACCACCATCATCACCCCCGCTTCCTTAGGCTGCACTGGGTCAGGACTACAAGAAGAGATTCTACCATGACACTTCGCGGTCCTTCTGTGCAGGTGTCCACCGATAGACAAATGAGAACTCTAGCTCATTGTGAAGTGGTATCATTGGTTTTTTGCTTAATCAAGTCCCTGGTGCAGCTGATGCTAGGATGGAAGTCTTTGGTCAGTTCCCCCACTTGCCAAACCCCCCACTTTGCTTCTCCTTCCCAGATCGTCAGAGTTGAGAAGGGGCTGGAAGGTCAAGGTTTGAGCTAGGAAGGACACACCCAGCTACTCCTACTTAACCTGCTCTGGCAGGAAAGGCAGGAAAAAGGAAGCTTTAGGATCTCTCCCCTTTTGCTAAACGTCTGTGAGCTGTAGCAGGCGGAACTGGATGGAGCCCCCTCAGGTCACGCCAGGGGAGGTCACTTTGGGATGAGGCTCTCTCTAGCAGAGGGAGGTGCCTCCTGATTAGGAGAGAGAGATCTGTGTACAAGAGATAAACGTGGGAAGGCTGACCTGAATTCCAAGGAGGGTAGACTAGTTCCATCTGGCTCCCTCTTGTCCTCTCTGGACCAGCAGACAGCCGGCTCTCCTCTAAAAACCCTTCCTCACAGAATGCACAATTCAAATGTCCCCTAAAGGATTATTTAAACCAAGCAACAAACAGCTCTTGCAGGGGAGGAACTAAGAGCTTGGGAGAACAGAACGCACTGGGGTCATTTTTCACAGAACCGCACGTTAGAGATGCCCGCCTAACTGCCTGCTTCCCTGTTCTACCAGGGCTGTATTTCAACAGTTCTGCCTTGCTATCACCTTGGCGTAAAGAGGTCAGAGATGAACCAGATTAGCTCTGCTGCATCCTGGCAGTCAGCACTGGGAAACTTACTGGGAAGTTTGCAGAAAAATGATCGCCACTGATTTGGAGCTGGAAGGGACCTTAGGGATTATTTAGAAGCAAACTCATTGGAAAGATGGGGAAATCGAGGTTAGGTGACTTGCCCTTGGGACACAGAGCAGAGAATTCAAACCCAGCTCTTCAGACTCCTGTTTCAAAGCACTTGTGACAGCACCAAGCAATGGTGGAAAATGAAGCAAGTTACAGATGGAAGGGACCTAGGAGATCATTTAGTGTCCCCCAAACCTTATTTTTTCCCCATAACTCTTACCTTCTGTCTTGGAATTGAAACTACATACTGGTTCCAAGGCAGAAAACCTATAAGGGCCAGACAATTGGGGTCAAATGATTTGTCCAGAGTCACACAATTAAGAAGTGTCTGAGGTCAATTTTGAACCCAGGACCTCCTGTCTCTAGTCCTGGCTCCCGATCCACTGAGCCACCCAACTGCCCCCATCCTGAAACTCTTAGTGGGGTTCCAAACTTCAAATGCTAAAAACTGCACCAAGACTTCTGAGACATTTCATATAATTCATTGCTTTCATTTTACAGGTGAAGAAACTGAGACCCAGAGAGAGAAAGAGAGGTATAAGGTTACACAGCTAACTTCAGTGAAGCAGAACTTCAATGTTTCCAGGTCTTCTGACTCTCATCATAGTGCTCCTTTTACTATGAACATTGACAGTCCATGGTATTAAAAGGATCAGTAAAAGAAAGGAGAATGCAAACTGGAGATACGTCCTATGGATTTATCCAAGAGCAGATTATTATAGACCTTATTAAGTGGTTCCCTGCAAATTTGGGAGGAGATATAACTGAAGAAGGTCCAAAGAGATCTGCTCAAAAAAGTGACGAGAGAGTCTTCAATAAAGTCAATAAATACATACTTGATAAATTCCAATACAAAGTTGTACTTCATATATATGTAATTTCTCCCAATTATATATAAAAATAAATTTTAACATTTAAAGAATATTTGAGTTCCAAATTCACTCCCTCCCTCCCTCCTTGCCAAGATGGCAAGCACTGACATAGATTTTAGCTATGAAATCATAGAAAACATTTGTCCATAACAATCCTCTTGAAGAAGAAAACTGGAACAGAAAAAAAATGAAGAAAGTGAAATATAGTATGATTTGGTCTAGATTCATACTCCATCAGTTCGTTCCCTGGAAGCAGCTGACATTTTTCATCAGGAGTCCTTTGGAATGGTCTGGGATCATTGTATTGTTGAGAATAACTAAATTATTCACAGTTGTTCATCATACAATATTGCTTTTACTGTGTACAATGTTCTCCTGTACATTTTGCTTCCTTCACTGTTTATTAGTTCACATAAGTCTTTCCAGATTTTTCTGAAATTCTCTTGCTCATCATCCTATAGAACATCCTATAGAACAACAATAATCCATTACCATCATATGCCATAACTTTAATCATTCCCCAGTTGATGAGTATCCCCTCACTTTCTAATTCTTTACCACCACAAAAAGAACTACTAAAAATATTTTTGTACATATAACTTTTTTTCCTTTTTGTTTTGTTTTTATCTCTTTGTGATACAGACTTAATATCTGTATCAAAGAGTGTTTTTGGTTTTGTGGCCTATTGAATATAGATTTGAATTGTTCTCCAAATGGTTGAATCAGTTCACAACTCCCCTAACAGTGCATTAGTGTCTCAATTTTCCTAGGTCCCCTCCAACGTCTGTCATTTTCCTCTTCTGTCATAATAGCCAACCTGATAGGTGTGGGGTGGTAACTCAAAGTTCTTTTAATTGGTATTTCTCTAATTAATAGTTTTAGAGTATTTTTCAACTCTTTACCTAGCTTTAACTATTTTGTCTGAGAACTACCTATTCATAGTTTTTGACCATTTATCAGTTGGGTAATGACTTATATTCTTATACATTTGCTCATTTCTCTATGTATTTGAGAAATGAGGCCTTTATTAAAGAGACCTGTAAATTTTTTTCACCATTATGATTACCATATATTAGAAATCCATACTGTTGCTCCCTATGTTTATTCTACTCTCCTTTCATTCTGTCCATCCTCAAAAGTGTTTTGCTTGACAAATGTCTTCCCCAATTTGTCCCTCCCTTCCTCTCCTACTTTCCTGTAGAGTAAGATATATTTCTATACCCAAAATGATTGTTTCTGTTTTCCCTTTTTCAGTTAATGCCAAAGTAAGGTTCAAGTGTTCCCTTCCTAGACCCTTCCTTCTTTCTCTAGACTGTAAAAGCTCCTTCTCACCTATTTTATGAGACAATTTACCTCATTCTACCTCTCCCTTCCCATTTCTCATAATGCATTCCTCTTTTTCATCCCTTCATTTTATGTTTTTTAGATATCATCCCAAATTATTCTTATTATATCTCTTGCCCTCTATCTATATGCACTCCTTCTAACTTCTCTAATAATGATAAAGTTCTTAGGCATTACAAGAATCATCTTCCCATGTATGGATATAAACTCTTTTAACCTTATTGAATGCCTTTTGAATTCTCTTTCCTTTTTCCCTTTTTATGCTTCTCTTGAGTCTTGGACTTGAGAGTTGAATTTTTTTGTTGCCATTTTTATATATGACATACTATGTAACATAATAATAATCCATGTAAATTGTTATAAATATATAAGTTATAACAAATATGCTTAAGAGAAATAAATTCTCACATTAGCTATGTACAAAAATCTATGTCTCATTCTTTTTTTCCCCTTCCCAAGGAGTCAAATCTTCTGTTCAGCTCTGGTTTTTTCATCAGTAATACTTGAAAATCTTCTATTTCATAAAATGTCCATTTTTGTCCTCTGAAAGATTATATTCAGTTTTGCTGGGTGGGCAAGTCTTGGGTATAGTCCTAGCTCTTTTGCCCTCTTGAATGTCATATTCCAGGCTCTCTAATCCTTTAATGTAAAGGCTGCTTAATCTTGTAATATCCTGACTGTGACTCCACAATATTTGAATTATTGCTTTTTAATTGCTTGTTATATTTTTTTCCTTGACTTGTGAGTTCTGGAATTTGGCTATAACATTCCAGGAAGTTCTCATTTTAGGGGTTTCTTTCAAGAGGTGATAGGAAGATTCTTTCAATTTCTATTTTACCTTCTGGTTCTAGAGTATCAGAGCACTTTTCCTTGATAATTTCTGTTTGTTTTTTTAAGCTGTTTTTTTTTTTCATTCTGTATTAGAATTGATATTAAGTATACATACCAAGGTAGAAAAACAGTAAATGTTAGGTATTTGGGATAAGGTAACTAGCTCAGGGTCACACATCTAGGATGTATCTGAGGCCAGATTTGAACCCAGGACTTTCCATCTCTAGGTCTAACTCTCTTTTTAATGAGTCATCTAGTTGCCCTTGGAAAATTTTTTGAAAGATGATATCTAGACTATCCTTTTGGTTTTTTATCATGGTTTTCTGGTAGTCAGACAATTTTTAGATTATCTTTCCTGGATCTATTTTCCAGGTGAGTTGTTTTTCCAATGAGATATTTCACATTTTTTCATATTTTTCGTTCATTTTATTTGTTTTTTTGTTTCTTGATTTCTCATGGATTCACAAGTTTCTATTTGCCCGATTCTAATTTTTAAGTAATTATCCTATTCAGTGTGTTTTTGTATCTCCTTTTCCATTTGGCTAATTCTACTTTTTATGGAGTTCTCATCAGTAAATTTTTGTATATCTTTCCCCATTTGGCCAATTCTGCTTTTTAAGAAGTTCTTCTCTCAGTGAATTTTGGCCTATTCTGTTTTTTAAGGTATATTATTTTCTTTAGTATATTTTGTATCTCCTTTACCAAAATGTTGACCCTTTTTTCATAATTTTCCACCATTTTTCTAATTTCTTTTCCCAATTTTTCTCCTACCCTTCTTATTTGGTTTTTAAAATCTTTTTTGAGTTCTTCTAATAATTCTTTTTGGGCTTCTGACAAATTCTTATTTTTCTTGGAGGCTTCGAATAAAGCAGTATTGACTTTGTCTTCAATTTCTGAGTTTCTGTTTTGGTCTTCCCTGTCACAAAAATAACTTTCTTTGTTGAGTTACATTTCTTTTTCATTGTTTTCTCATTTCCCAGCCTTTTTCTTATGTTTTTTAATTTATTTTTAATTTTATTTTTTATGATCATACAAACAGTATTTCCATCTTGGTAAGAGCACACTCATATAAAACCAAACCCCTGAAATAAAATCATAAATACACTGATGTGAAAGATAGTATGCTTTGATTCACATCGATCCAACTCCAACAGTTCTTTCTCTGGAGGTAGATAGCATTCCTCATCATAAATCTTTCAACATTGTCCCAAATCATTTCATCACTGAGGGTTTTCTTGTCTTTTAACTTAAAAACTATTATAAGTAGACTCTATTCCTGGGGTGAAGGGAATACTCTCCCAAGTTTCAGGTTCTTTCCATAGCTGCCTTCAGAGATTGCTCTGGGGATCTTATTATAAGTTTTTAGTTCTTCCAAGGTGGTACAAACTAAAGAGAGATGTGTTTAACACTCTCCTGGCCTGTGCTCTGGTCTGTGAATGACCAAAAGCCCTGAAACTGTGACCAGAATCCCTTGCTCCTCTATAGCATCAAGTGCTGGTGTGTGAGAATGGACCTCCTCTCCCTGGGACTATGGCCTAGGACTGTGACCTGGATCTGCATATGGGCAATTCAATAGATTCCTGCACCTAAAGTCCTCAATGGGACCCTGTACTTTCCTTCTAACCAGTTATCTGACACCTTTACCTTCTGTGGCTGAGAGCTTCATGAGGTTTTGCTACTGATTCAGTCACCCCAAGGATTGCTGAGCACACCAATCTGTGCTCCTCTACCACCCTGTTGCAATAGATATTTCATGTCAACCTTTTAATTTATCTTGTGGAGTAAAAACTATTTTATCCTCTCCTTTTGTAATTCTGCCTCACCAAAATTCATTTTGAAGTGTTATATCAAAGTTGCTTGAAGGATAGTTTGGTAGCAATCAGGGGGATCCAAGTGTCTTCTTTACCATTTTGGTTCTAACTCCAAAGTTCTATTTTCCAGTTTAAACTCTTCATACCTTCCTACTCTTTTCTGAATCTCCGGTCTTCTAATACTTTACTCTCTTCCATGATCTCTACTCACCAGCTACTTTGCCGTTTCTGACTTACAAAATACTCCATCTCCAATCTCTGTACCTTTTCCCTGACTGTTCCTCATGTCTGAATTGTTCTCACTCCTTCCTAACACTATTTAATGTTCTCAGCTTCCTTCATTTTGTTGTTTGTTAAAGCATTTTCAGTTGTGTCTGATGCTTTATGATCCCATATGGGGTTTTCTTGGCAGAGATACTAGAGTAGTTTGTCATTTCCTTCTCCTAACTCACTTTACAGATGAGGAAACTGAGGCAAATGGGACTGAACGGATTTACCCAGGTCATACAGCTAGTGTTTGAGGCCAGATTTGAACTCAGGAAGATGAGTCTTCCTAACTCCAGGTCCAGCATTATCCACAGTGCCATATAGCTGCCCCAGTTTTCTTCAAGACATATCAAATCTTGCCATTTCCCTTGGAAATTCTCTGAAATTATCTCTCAGTTACTCTGAAGATGTCTAATAGGTACTTATATATTCTCTTTCCCATTGTAATCTGAGTTCCTTGAGGTCAGGGACTGAATATTTTCCTTTCTTTATATCCCTAGTATTTGGTAGTTCTTGGCACATGTAAAATGTTTAATAAATCTTTTTTGGTATAGTTTGCATTTCCTTTATTTAAATTTTTTTTATTTTAATAACAAATTTGCACATAAAGTTCCCAAAGTTGTATGTTCTATATTTTCTCCTTCCCTTCTTCTCTTCCCTCTTCCAGAACTGACAAGCAATTCAATCTGAGTTAAGCATGTAATAAGTCCTTTTTCACCTGACTGACTTGGTTATTAGAAAGTTCAAAAAGCATGTGTAAATAGCACATCTCCCAAACTTAGAGGGTAAGGAGGAAAAATAGAGTGGGGAGAGATGGCTAAGGCAATTGCTGCTGAGGACTCTCCTATCAGTTCTATAAGAACTTGGGCTACCACTGCCTTGGCTTCAAGGAGAATGGATAGCTGGTGTGTTGGGGGTCACAGATGGAGAGCTAGAAAGGCACTGAGCCCCAGATGTGCCCAAGGCCATAGAGACAGTAGGTGGTAGGAGTAGGGTTACAGTCCCCTGATTCCAAATCCAGGCTCCTCTCTACTGTGCCATTGATCAGAGGGAAGAGCCTAGACCCTGATCCATGAGCTGGCACTGCTTAGATGGCAAGTGAAATTGCGCTTACAGAGAAATGGCAATGAGATCCCCTTTAATAACTTAGAATTGACTTTGCTTTGGGAAGTTCATTTGCATCCATAATTTAGAGTTGGTTATTTAGCTAATTTGCATGCTGTCTGGATTCATTACAGATCTGACCATGTTACTCCCAACTCAATCCACTCCAATGAAACTTATTGCCTCTAGAATAAAGAATCAAATCAGTTTAGTTTTTCACAACCTGGTTCCAACCAATATTTCCAGTCCCCCTGGACTAATTACTCCCTATCTCCCACTCAGCAATCTAACCAAACTACTCTTCTCTCTGTCCCTCATATGCAACACTACATCTCCCACTTCCTTTGTACTCACTTTCCCCCATCCCTGGAATTCCTTCCTTCCTCAGTTCCACCTCATAGGGCACTCTCTTCCTTCAAGACACAATGCAGTGCCATAAGAAAAGATGAGCAGGTTAATTATTAAAAAACTTGGAAAAACAGACCCACAGACAGGAGATCCTGGGTTCAAATCTGACCTCAGACACTTCCTAGCTTTGTAACCCTGGACAAGACACTTAATCCCTATTGCCTGCCCTTACCACTCTTCTGCTTTGGAACCAATGCATGATATTGATTCTAAGATAGAAGGTAAAGGGCAAAAAAATCCAACAAACTTGGAATGAAATAATGAAGATTGAAATGAGGAGAGAATTTATAGCTGTAGAATTAATATTTTAATAATACATGTGAAATCCATCTCCAGAGAAAGAACAGATAAATAGAAACACAAGAGACATGATTTATATACAAAAAAAGATTTTTCTTTACTTGTGCAATGATTGCACATATAAAATCTAGATCAGATTGTTTACTTAAGGAGGGTGGAAGGAGAAAAGAATGGGAGGAAGGGACAGAATTTAAAATTCAAAATTCTAAAAAAAGAATGTTAAAAACTGTTTTGACATGGAACTGGAGAAAAATAAAGTACTATCTTTTATAAAATGACACAATGAAAGCAAAACCTTCTCCATGAAATTGTTTCTGATGCCCCAAACACCAGTGGTATGTTCTCCCTCCCAAACTACCTTGTATTTCATTACTGTGCATTTATTCTCCTTATTTTAGTGTGTATATGTACATGTCATATATAACACACATTTACAAACCATAGACACGTGCATGTAAACACATGTATGTATTTGTGTGTATAATGCACATATATGTCTTCATAAAGCTTCTTGTGACTAGGGATTGTTTCAGTTTTTATATTTGTATCCCCATCACCTGGCACAGTGCCTGGCATGAAAAGATGCTTAATAAATACTTGTTGAGGAGCAACTAGGTGACTCAGTGACTATAGCACTAGGTATGGAGTCTGGAAGACCTGGGTTCAAATCTAGCCTCAGACACTTTCTAGCTCTGTCAGTTAATCTGAGCAAATCACTTAACCCCAATTGCCTAGACCTTGCTGTTCTTCTGCCTTGGAACCAATATTTAGTATGGAAGGTAAAGGTGTTTAAAGAATGAAAAATAAATGCTTGTTGACTGATTAGTTGGTCTCGTTCCATTTCAATGTTCTCAAACCCTGCCTGTCATTTTGTTAGCAGCACTCTAAGAGGTGCAAAAATTTCTCTACTGGTATTATTACACATATTTTTACATGGGGAAAGTAAGATTCAAAGGGGGAAAGAGATTAATAATAGAACAATCATGATTAGAATCCAGATCTTCCTGAAGTCATGGTATAATAAAAGAGCTCTAGATTTGAAGTCAGGAAATCCTAACTTTATTTTTTTAATTAATTTTATTTAGAATATTTTCCATGGTTCCATGATTCATGATCTTTCCCTCCCCTCCTTTTTCCCCTCTCCCGGAGCTGACAAGGAACTCCACTGAGTTAAACATGTATCATTGTTCAAAACTTATAGGAAATCCTGACTTTAAATACTGTCCCTTAAAGAGCTGATTGCCCAAGGGGAGAGAAGTGGGAGAGTTTGGGGAGAGAGGGAAGGGAGGAAGAAATTAAGCATTTATATAATGCCTACTACATGCCAGACACCTTTCTATCTCCTTTAATCCTCATGACACTGAGAACTTGGTGCTCTCCTTTTACAATGGAGGCAAGCAGAGGTTAAATGACTTGTCCAAGGTCACAGAGCTACCTGGGGTCAAATTTGAACTCAGGTCTTCCTGACTCCTGACCAGCACTCTGATAAGGCTAATAATGCCGCTAGTGCCTGTTTCCTATAGTTGTTGCAAGTTAAAAATCTGAGCATGGATGTAAAGTGTTTTTGTAAAGTGCTATATAAATAAGTGCCAGCTATTAGCATTCCACCCCTAAATCCAGCACTCTGCTGCACTGCCTCCACTGTGCTGCCTGATCTTTTTTATTTCAGGGGAAGCAAATTACAGCAAACACAGAACCCTGGAATTGTCTTATCTGTAGTCTAAACTGGTTCTGAATACAAACCATCGTCCTATTCAGATGGAGATAAAAATAACTAGGAGAGCTTACAAGGCTTCTAAAGAGAAAATGAAGTGAAAATGCTTTTGTTCAGTCTACACTGGAGCCCTCAGCAGCTGGAATCAATCTGAGATGGAAAGAGCCATCCAGCTTGTATTGGGCAGGTAATTAGGTGACATGGAAACTTGTTCCTTCTGAAGCCCTGGGAGGGGGCCAGCCACCAACCTGCAGGAGAATAAATGAAGCAGGGTTATTTGGGGTGAAGCGTGAGCTCGAACACAGGGAACATAAATAAGATGAGAAGCAGCAAGAGGGAGGTTTTACAGACTGAAGTGTCCATCATTTTTGACAATCCTTCTCCCTGGATGAAGCAAACTCCTTCTGAGAGGAAGCATAGTTTTCTGCCTCCCCTCACTTCCTCTGTCCATTCTGTGGGGGTAGCTTGGTATACAGCAGCCTGCTGTGACTTCATCCTCAGGGCCATGCCCTCAGAACTCTATTCTGCTGAGATCCTTCTGATAATAAACCTCTTAGGATGGGGACCAAGATGGCGCCATGTTAAAGGAGGGGCTTGATTTATAGGATCATGAATTAATTGTCCACCAGATCTTGAAATATAAGAATTGGACAGATACACCAAAACTTAAAAAAAGGCTCATTTAGGACAAATAATGGGAAATAGTACTTTGCACAGCTGGAATTCCAGTTGTGGAACTTTTCATCATTGGTTTGAGGATTGGGACAAAAATACAAATGGACTTGAGAACATGAGGGCCTGAAGACAAAGTTCTAATTATATTTGTAGCTCCCTCCCTCTCTGACTAGTCCTGTGCAATGGATATATCTCAATACTTCAAGGATCTTTAATTTCATGGGGAAAATAGAACAATCTATAATGAAGTGATCTTAGAGAGTTGCTATGGCTGAGGCTAGTAGGAACTTTGCATATGTCAAAGGCTCCATAAATACTAAGTGAATGAATAAATGTATGAATGGTGGCTCAGTGGACTGAGTACCAGACCTTCAGATAGGAGATCTGGCCTCAGATACTTTCTAGCAAGTCACTTAACCCCCATTGCCTGGCTCTTGCTGCTTTTCTGCCTTGGAAGCAAGTCTTTATCCTAAGATGGAAGGTAAGGGTTTACAGTTGTTTGTTTTTTTTTTTATTAGCAGAGGTAGCCATATAATATCCTCATCCTCCTTTTTGCTTTGGTTCTACCCTCATTTTTACCTCCAATGGTCACAGCTTCCATTGGTGAATGGAAGGAAAAGCTCATGATCTTTCTGTTTTAACCTCTCTGCTCTCATCAAATATGTTATCTGGGAAAAGGTTTGCCAATCCTGTCATCGTTGACCAACTACGAAATAATTCACATGAAAATGTGAACTATTATTACATTGATCTATACCCGCCTCCTGTACCTGGAAGTCAAGTTCATGTTCTCTACCCATAATCTGATTGTTCAGGCAGGAACAATGCCAACTGAAGTCTGTCTTGTGGCCTGAATCAAGTCAAGCCTAACTATACACGATGTACTTCCTTGGAACCACCCAGCGAAAATAGCCTATAACACCTCGTCTCATGTTCCATCTTTGAGGCTAAGAAAAATAGCTTCTTCATTTTTCTCTTACCCTCAAGTAGTGTTTGCCAGTTCTGATGCATCCTTGTGTATGGGCAAGGCCCTTTGCAGAAAATCCTTCTAGTGTCAGTTTTCTCAGTGCCCTGAAAGATGCTGGAAGGGAATAAGCATTTATGTAGCAAGCACTAACAAATATTATCTCTCTCTTTTTTTTTAAACCCTTATCCTCCATCTTGGAATCAATACTGTGCCTTGGTTCCAAGACAGAAGCATGGTAAGGGCTAGGCAAAGGAGGTTAAATGACTTGCCCTAGGTCACAAAGCTAGGAATTGATATTTTTTTTCAGTGATAAATTGAACTTTTTTTGAATGATAAATTCTGCCTATTTGTATTTCAAACAATGTAGCTAAAACATTATGTAAATTCCTCCTTTTTTGACTGATTTGGTATGAAATCTTCATATGTTCTACATGTTAAGAATAAATGTTCATTAAATCAT
Source organism: Monodelphis domestica (assembly GCF_027887165.1). Classification (NCBI taxonomy): domain Eukaryota; kingdom Metazoa; phylum Chordata; class Mammalia; order Didelphimorphia; family Didelphidae; genus Monodelphis; species Monodelphis domestica. Next base: position 487,806,226 of record NC_077228.1, read on the forward strand.
GGTTTAAAAAAAAAAACAGATTTAAACCTAGAACCTCCCATCTCTAAGCCTGGCTTTCAGTCCAATGAGTCACTCAGCTGCTCCCAAAAATATTATCACATTTGATCTTTGCAACAACCCTGGGAGATAGATGCTATTATTACTTTCATTTTACAGCTAAAGAAACTAATGTAGACAAAGGCTAAATTATTTGTCTCTAATCGCATGACCTGTAAATGCCTGAGTCTGGTTTGGAATTCTGGTCTTCCTGACTGCAAGTCCAGACCTCTATCCCTTGTAGCACCAGCTACCTAGACTGCATATGATTTATTTCCAGCCTCCCTCAGGGGCTTCTCTGTCCTCTGAATCTAGTATGTGGGTTGGGGAGTTTCTAACCTTGAGTCAGTAATAGGTCTAGAAAGGAGGAATGTGGCCTTCTCTGTATCTGGGCTCTGAGACTTACTAACAGAGACTCTTTACCGGGTGTTGAACTGGTACTTCTCTCTCTGAAGCATTTGTCCTGCCTCCACTTTCTCCACTTCCTCCAAGATCCAGAATTCAGCCCAGCTACTCTCTTGGTTCTCCACCATTACTCCATTTTCATTTTTTCCTCTTCTCTGATGTCTTTCAAAAAAACCACTGTGCTCTATGCTCACCAGCATCATCAACTCCAGAGACTCTAAACCACCTCCAGGGCTAAGTACAAAATCCTATTAAAGCCCTTCCTAACCAGCCCCTTTTCAGACTTCTTTCACCTTCTTCTCCTCCACATACTTTGTGACCCAAAGACACTGTTCTCTTCATTGTCCCTCAGATAAGACACCCCATCTCCCAAAGGAGCATTTTCCCTGACTCTCCCATGCCTCAAACGCTCTCCCTTCTCACCTCTCCCTCCTACTTTCCCTGGCTTACTGGGAGTCCGAGTTCAAATCCCTCCTTCTACAGAGAACTTTTCCCAGCCCTACTTGGTTCTAGAGCCATCTTTCTATTGGTTATTTCCATTGTATCTTGCATATAACTTGTTTGTACATCATTGTTTAAATGCTGTTTTCCCATTAGACTGTGAGCTCCTTGAGAGCAAGGGCTGTCTTTTACCTTTCTTTGTAACCCTACCAATTGGTATAGTACGTGGCACTTAGTAGATGCTTACTAAATATTTTTGGACTAATTGAAATGGAGCCTGGAGACTACTCCCAAAGATTGATGATTCTCTTGGTCCATGCATTTGGAGTAATAACAGTCTGTCACATCCATTCATCCCCACTTCTATAACTACTATTTTAGCTTTGGTGGGATTTTTAACTCATTCTAGAATCTGTCTTCTCTCTGGGTATTGGCTCCCAGGTTACTGTTTTCAATCCTGGACAGGGCTGGGCTATGCTTTCTTTCATCCATTCTGTCATCTCTTGGGTCAGGGGCCTGTCTGAGGCAAGAAAGAATTTTCCTATCTTTCCTAGGCCTTGATACACTGGGAGCTGTTCATCCTTGATAGGAGTATCCTACTTTTAAGCACTGGTTCATCACTTAGGCCAGTTCCTTAATCTCTCTGAACCTCAGTTTCCTCCTCTTTAAAACAGTGATAACAATACTTGTACTACCTCTATTATAAGGTCATAGGCTCAAACAAATCAAGGAATATTATATACCTACGATATGCCTGAACTCCTACTGAGTTCTGGGAATACAAAGAAAGACAAACAAAACAGACCTTGTTCTCATGAGCTCCCCATTTTGTAGCAGAGATAATCCTTACCTCTTACAGAACTAGAAATGAGTTGTTTCTGTGCTGGTGAATAAGGTGGTCAGTTCAATATGGCAATTTCTTTTGTTTAGCTATGAATATTGTTAAACTTTTTTTTTTAGTGATCTAGAAGAGGATGGGTGGGAATGAGGAAAAATAAATATTTGTTAATAGAAAAAAATTACATTAAAAAAAAGGTCATTTGGGATCTATCACTTCCCTTGGGATTGAAGATAAATATCTTTGGCTCCTGGAAAAACTCATATTCAAGTTGAATACTGACTTTATGTAAGGTTCTGAACTGGTTATTATAAGAAATATAGAGAACAGTAAGATAGTTCTTCAAGGAACTGTATGTGTAGGTAGGGAGGAAAAGCATGTATTTGTGAAAAGATTACAATATAACATAGTATAATATTGTGTCAAATGAGCGGCACATACAACAAATCGCATAAGAATTCAAAGGAGGAAGGAGATATTGTGGGCGAGGAAGGATTCCTATAAGGTACATGGACTTAAACTTTCAGAAAACATATGTGAAAGGAGTCTAGAGGTCATTTACTCCAAAACATTTCTGTGTAAGAATTTCCTTTACTACATCCTCAATGAGTAGTCATCAAACCTCCACTTGAGGACCTCCAATGACAGGAAACTCACTTCTTCCAAAGGAAGTGTATTCTACTTTTGTATAATTCTAATTGTTTTCTTCTCAGAGGACCCAAATCAGTTTTTCTGGGAATTGTGACTGGAAAGGTGGGGTGGGATTTCTATAGGCAAAAAAGAAGAGAGAAGACCTTCTCCAGATCCAGATCCTCCAAATTCATACCGCCTCCACCAATCCAGACCTTTCCTGCAATCTGAAAATGCCTGCCATCTTCATGCCAGCTCTGCATGGCATGGTAGACTCTAAAACTTTATTACCCTGGACCTGATAAGAAAATAAGTTCATTGTGTTTGCCTGCAAACATAAATCATTCTCCTGGCTAAGGTAAGAACAGGACAAAGAGTCCCCTATTCTCCAGCTGTGCTCAGCCTTTTGGCCTGGACCATTTTCTTATCAGTTTTGCTGAGTATCAGTTTTGATCCTGGAACTGCAGCTGTTTGACTCTGGCCCCATGTCTTCTAGGGAGATGGAAGGGAAAGCTGGCATTCCAGGAAGGAGGAGAAGATTGGGAGCGAAACCAAAGGGAAAAAGAATGAATAAGAAATAACAAGTTGTACAGAGATGTCAAATGATCAAATCACAAGAAAATGACAATAGAATTGCCACATACCAACAAATGACTTACAAGCACATACCTGTGGCTTCTATTCTAGTTGTCTACCAGTTCTGATCATCGTTGCAAAATTGGAATGAGTTTTAGGCAAATTTTATCAATCAGTTATGGCTGGCTAGGTTGCAGAGTGGATAAGGCTGGCTCTGAAATCAAGACAGCTCATCTTCCTGAGTCCGACTCAGACCTCAGACACTTAACCCTATTTGCCTTAGTTTTCTCATCTGTAAAATGAGCTGGAGAAGGAAATGGCAAACCATTCCAGTATCTTTGCCAAGAAAACCCCAAAAGGGATCACGAGAGTAAGACATGACTGAAAACAACTGAACTGAATCACTCAATTAAGGCATCATGGTACTGTGATTTGAGTCAGACAACTGGGGTTCAAATCCACTTTGGAGATCATAATGTAATGATGGGACCCCCAGAACAGCTCCCCTAGGTTCAAGGTATGCTATAAGTTCACATTTATACAAAGTCCCCATCAGTGTGCAGCCTCCCCCCCCCCCCCCCCAGTCATCCAGAAGACAAAACCAATTCAAAACAAATGCATTTAATTTAACAGCCAAGAAGAAAGGTATAATGGATCAAGTCAGTTTCCTCATCTATAAAATGATGAGAATGGACTAGATGTCCCCTTAGGTTTCCTCCTGTTAGAAGCTAATGATCAAAGGTATAATGAAAAGAATACTATACTTGGAGGCAGAAGACCTACCTGAGTGTAAGAGCTTTACCAAGCCTCAATCTCCCTAAATGTAGTGTTTCCCTCCTTCCAGGGGGGATCAGTGGATTAGGGGATTCTCTTCCAGTCTTCCATATTTATTACTTAATATTGAGTACCAACTAGGTACTCAGCAGTGTGTAGAACACTGTTGGGTTTGCAAGTGTAAGATAAATACCCAAGGGGAACCTAGATGGCACAGTGGATAGAGCTCCAGACCTGGAGTCATGAGGAACTGAGTTCGAATGTGATCTCAGAGAATTCCTTAGCTGGGTGACTCTGGTAATTTAACTCAAGTTTACTCAAGAAAATTACTAGAGTAGTTTAACTCAAATTGTCTAACCCTTGTCATTCTTTTGCCTAGAACTGATTAGTTCTAAGACAGAAGGTAAGGGTTTATATATATTATATATATATATTATATATAATATATATATATAATATATATATTATATATATACATATATATATCCAGGAAAATATATATTCATATATTTATATATATAAAACATAAATATTTTATATATTTATATATGACAGAAGGTAAGAGCTTATATACACATATATAAACTCTTACCTTATATACACATATATAAACTCTTACCTTCTCTTAGAATATATTTATAATATATATAGACTCTTACCTTCTGTCACATATGTAAATATATAAATATTTATGTTATATGTATAAATATATAAATATATTTTCCTGGACATTAGCCTCTCTTCCCATGAGTATATATACTCAATTTAGTATATATTTATTATTTTTATTAAAAACAACATCAATTTTATTGTTTATTATTAATTTGTATATTATATATAAATAATAAAGTATTAATAAAATAAAAATAATATTAAAAACAATAAGTATATATACTCATGGGGGGAGAGAGGCTAATGCCCAGGGAGAAAAAATGAAACAATTTATAACAGTTTAAAACCAAACATGAAATTATGTGGCAAAGTTTCTAAGTGCAATGGGAGGTCAAGAAGAAGAGAGATCTTTGAGGAATCAAGGAAAGCTTGACCTACACCTATAATGAAAAATGATCATGGATCTGAACTTGGAGAGGGAAGGACAAAGGGTTCCAGACCAAAGTGCTCCCTGGAGAGAAGGAGTGGAGTGAAAAAAGCAGCCTGAATCAAGGAAAGAGTTGATGTTGGGGGATAGTGGAAAATTGTATGAATAGAGTATAGGAGATAGTATAGGACAAATTATGATGGGACAGATTATTGTTTTGTTGATTATTGATATTTATATTGATTATTCATATCCAAGAAGCAGGATAGTATAATGGATAGGGATCTCTGAGTCAGGAAGAGCTGGGTTCACATTCCACTTTGGACACATATTGGTTGAGTTGGCTGTAAAGATTTAACAGATATAAACATTTATTATAGCCAATATGTACATGAAGGACAGCATGGAGGAGTAATTGACTATCAATTCAGAATGATCTATCCTATCTATGACATGTTCTGATTATGGACCCTGAGAAGGAAGATGGATTATATAACATAAAATAGATGAACTTTGTGGAATGTTTTTGTTTTGTTTTGGGTTGGGATTTTGGGAGCCGATTTCAAACACGGCTTTAGATTTTGTCTACCAAGTACTATTTTTCTGGCATTTCTGGTTCAATATTTTAAGAACAATATTTTACCAAACAAAATCATGCCTGTTTAACAACCTAAAATGTAGCCACTGATAATTTCCTATTGCAGTTAATCTGTAGAACATTTCTCCTTAGTACCCAAAAACAGTCAACCAGCATCCTTGAAACTCCACATGCCCTCGTATCACATTTCTGTTGTGGCCATTTTTTTAATGAGAAGTAATCCCTGTGTTCATTACAGACAGCACTTAAAGTTTCCAGGAAGAAGTCCACATGAGAATCTAAGAAATGGGACCCTGAGTACGTGTTACATTCCATAATGTAATAGTCCTTGAGAAGATTATTGTCAATTCTTGGTAAGAAAACTTTTTGGGATGAACCTGTACTTGGCTTACCACATTTTTTCCTTTCTTTCCTGGAATCAATACTTTTCTTTAAAGCAAATACTTTTTTCATGAAAAAAAAAATGTCTTGCCTCTGTGACCCCCTTCACAAATAAAGCAATAATATTTGAAATATCCAAGTGGTTATTCTACTCAAACAATAATAACGTTCAGCTTCTCGCATAGTAATAATAGTAATAATAATAAATAATAGCAATATGAATTATATCAATACAGAAAATATTAATATTGATAATTGCTAATAATAAACTATTAATAATAATAAAAATAAAATTTTCAGATGAATATTTTTTATATCTTAACTGGGGTTCTGTCTTGGACTTCTTTTCCCCCCTCTATACACACTCTTTTCACTCTTCTCTCTATACCCTTTCTCTTGTTATTCTCATCACTTCCCATGGATTTAACTATATCTATGTTGACTCACAGATCTATATGTCCAGCCCTTCTTTCTTTCTTTCTCTCTCTCTCTCTCTCTCTCTCTCTCTCTCTCTCTCTCTCTCTCTCTCTCTCTCTCTCTCTCTCTCTGTCTCTTTCCAATGGTCTATTGGACATTTCAAACTATATATCCTTGACATATCTAAAACTCACCATATCTAAATCAGAACTTTTCATCTGTCTCCTCTCCATCCCTCCCCTCTTCCTAACTTCTCTGTTTCTGTTTAAGATATCATCATCTTTCCAATCTCCCATGTTTAAAATCTTGGCATCATCCTCAACTCTTAAATCTCCCTTAGCCCACATTTGCCAAATCATGACATGTCTAACTCTAGAATATATCTAGCGTCTGACCCCACTCTCAGTTTAGCCCCATTGCCCCTTGCCTAGATTATTGCAACAGCATTCAATTAGCCAAATTTCTTTAGGTCTCTTTCCACCCTAGTCCATATACTCAAGCGAGTCATTATCCCAAAGTACATTTTTAACCAGATCATTCTCTAGTTCAATCATGAATCTCTATGGCCTCTAGGGCAAGATATACACTCTTCTGTTTAGCTTTGAAAAATTCTTCACAATCTGGCTCTGATGGAGCCTTCCAGCCTTGTTGGACAAGACTCTCCTTCTTATACTTTGAGATCCAGTCAAACTACCCCTTCTTTCTTCTCCCTACAACTGACAGCCTGCCTCCTGTCTCTGTGCCTTTATAGTGGCCATTCTCCATGTCTGAAACATTTTTCCTTCCTCATTTTACCTTATAGTGCTCCTCTCTTCCTATAAAATAAAGAGCAAGTAAGGAAAAGTTCATGTTTTAAATATATTTTGCTATTATCTTGCATCATAGGAGAATATGTCCTTTTATTTTTTTCTAGAATCTAAAAATTCAGTTTGGTTTTTGGCTAAGTCAATACCACAAACAAAATCCTTTAGGTATGCTTGAGTTATTAAATGAGGATCTGAGGGCAAAAAGGTTATTTCTGCTAGGCAATAGCCTTTTTGTTGATCCTCTACCTTGGTGACCTTTATTGTTATAATTTAAATGATTAGACTCCTCAAAATCTAACTTTTTAATAGCTTCATTCAGGTTAGTTCTTCACTGTATAAAATAGGTCTTAGACTTCCCTAGAAGCATCTGGGTAGTGCAGTGGATAGAGTGCTAGACCTGAATTCAAATCTAGCCTCAGTCACTTACTAGTTATATGACCCTGAGAAAATCACTTACCCTCTGATTACTTCAACTTTCTTCACGCAAAATGGGGATAATAAAAGCACCTACTCCCCAGAGCTGATATTAGAATCAAATGAGATAGTATCTACAAAAGGCACTTAACAAATATATGGAGAAATAAGTCAAGTTTGTAAAAATACAAGTCATTCCCAATTGACAATGGCCAAAGGATATGAACAGGCGATTTTCAGAAGAAGAAATCCAAGCTTATCTATAAAGCATATGAAAAAATATTCTATATCACTATTGATTATGCCTCCTCATATCTATCAGATTGGCTAACTTGACAGAGGAGGAAAATGACAAATGTTGGAGGGAAATGTGGGAAAACTGGGACACTAATACACTGCTAGTGGAATTGTGAACTGAGCCAACAATTCTGGAGAGAAATTTAGAACGATGCACAAAGAGCTATAAAATTAAGCATGTCCTTTGACCTAATAATAATGCTATTAGGTCTGTTTCCAGAAGGCTATTTTTTTTTTAAGGAAAAAGAAAAGGACCCATATGTGCAAATATATTTATAAGAGAATTTTTTTTTGTGGTGGCAAAGAAATGGAAATTGAGGGGATACCCACTGACTGAGGAATGTCTGAACAAACTGTTCTATAAGAAATGACAAGCAGGGATGGTTTCAGAAAAACATGAAAAGATTTATATGAACTGATGTAAAGTAAAGTGAGCAGAACCAGGAGCACATTATACACAGTAACAGCTATATTGTACAATGATAAACTGTGAAGGATTTAGCTGTTCTATATGACCTAAGTAAATTACATGATCTGTACAATAATCTAAGTAAATTCTGAAGGATTCATGATGAAAAATGCTATCCACTCACAGGGAAAAAAATGATGGAGATTGAACATAGATTAAAATGTATTTCTTACTTTATTTTTCTTGGTTGTTTTTTTGTCTATGTTTCTTTCACAACAGGACTAATGTGGCAATACGTTTTTCATTACTGCACATATAAAACCTATATATAATTGCTTGTTTTCTCAATGGAGGAGAGAGGGGAAGAGAATTTGAAATTTAAATTTTTTAATTTGAATCTTTAAAATGATTTACATGTAATTAGAACAATAATTAAAAAAAATTTAACATAGTATCTGGCACATAATAGGTGCAATATAAATGCTTATTCCCTCCTCCCCACCCTATGGTGGTTTTGGATACTGTACAATATATTTATAATTAGTAAGAAAATCTTTCTATGTTTTGAAAGGCAGGGAAATTTTAAAAATGTTTTTATTAATGTCTTATTTTTGCATAATCTGAATCATTCTTTTGTATTTTTTAAAACCCCTACTTTCCAACGTAGAATCTATATTATGCATTGGTTCCAAGAAAGAAATTTATAAGAGCAATAAGAGCTAAGCAATGGGGGTTAAGTGACTTGCCCAAGACCACATAGCTAGGAGGTGACTGAGTCCAGATTTGAACCCAGAACTTCCCATCTCTAAGTCTGGCTCTCTATCCACTGAAACACCTACCCACACCCCGTATGGTTGTTATTAGTTTATTCTTTTTCTTTTGAGGACCATTTAATCACACCCCCTATATTTGTTAAACAAAAATAGCAATTTAATGAATTATCTTTTTTGTGCTTTCCAAATTACCAGAACTTTAAGCAGCTCATGACATAATCAATGTATCCAACCAATTAGTTATCTTATCCAAGTAATACTACACAAGTTAGGAGCCCAATCTTTATTCTTATCAACTATTTTATACTCAAAATAGAATTCATTCTATTTTTCTTAACAAAAAGAATAACGTTTTAGCTCTGGAATTTAAGCATTATTCACTGCAAATATAATAAAAGCTATTTGGATAACTGACACACTTATGAGATACAGGAAGCTTTTAAGTGATGGATGCCAATATCTACAAAGTAGGAAACACTCATGAAGAAAGGGGCAGGAACAATGATGTCTGCCAAATGATGCCTGGCCCACACACAGTTGACAGAACAGTCAGCTGCAAATTGAGAATTTCCCTGCATCCATGAACATGTGTGAATGTGTCCCAGCCCGCCTTGCCAAAGCACACATAAGCTGGGACTAAACACAGCACAAAAGAAAGAGCCATCGAGGTACTTCTCACTGCTCCTCTCTACTCTGGATCCCCTTCTCCCCCCAACTAAACCATACTTCACTGTTGCTGAATTGTTTTTTCAGTTATGACCAGTTCTTCATGACCCCATTGAGGGTTTTCTTGGCAAAGATACTGGAGTGTTTTGCCATTTTTTTCTCTAGCTAATTTGACAAATGAGGAAACTGAGGTAAACACATTTAAGTGACTCATCTAGGATCACACAGCTAGTAAGTAACCAAGGTTAGATTTAAACTGAGGAAGATGTCTTTCTTCTTTCTGTCTTTCTCTTTTTCTTTCTTCTTTCTTTCTCTCTTTCTCTTTCTTTCCTTCTTTTCTTTCTTTCTTTCCTTCCTTTCTTTCTCCCTTACCTTCCATTTTAAACTCACTATTAAGTATTTATTCCAAAGCAGTAGAGAAATAGAGGCTAGTTAATTGGATTTAAGTAATTTACCCAGGGTCACAGAGGTAAAAAGTTTCTGAGTTCAAAATATATACATAGGTATATATATATATATATATATATATATATAGAGAGAGAGAGAGAGAGAGAGAGAGAGAGAGAGAGATATGGTATGATATGATATGATATGATATGATATTGTATAATTGGAATTTTGTACCCTAAAAACTATGCTTCCCAGCAACTCACTCTCCTCCTGTCCTTATGTGCTGCCATAGGCACGATATAAATTCTGTGTAGTTCCGCCTTTCCGCTTTTCTCTTCCTGTGGTGGCAACTGTGAACATGGGGGTTTTTGACGAGGGACAAAAACTTAGTCATGTGGTTTCATTTTGTTAGATAATTATCCTTTTATTCCTTTACTTCTAGTGATTATTAATAAATCTTATAAAATATAATACTTAGAGTTATTGGATATTAATTTTAATCTTATGACATGATATAGGAAATGATACAATATGATATAATGTAATGCAATGTAATATAACATAACATAATGTAATGAAATGTAATGTGTAGTATATTTATAGTATAAGTATAGTATAATATGTGTAGTATAACATAAGATATATAATGTAACATAATATACATAATATATAATATAATACAATACAATGCAGTATAATACAATATAATATACTTCACTACTCTACACTATAATACAATATAATGTATAATACAACACACTATACTACAATACAATATAATATAATAATATAATGGTCATATATACTACAAAGGTCATATATATAATAACATCAAAATAAATATAATTATAGATAATATATGTATGTGTATATGCAAAAAATATAACATAATATATGTATATGTCTATACATACATTATCTATAACTATGGACCTTAATATATATATGTATATGTGTGATTTTTATATTATCTATATGACTGCTATGTTACCATGACCATTCTTCTTTTTTGTTAGTTCCCTTCCTCCAAAATTTTGAGATCCGTCCAGTGGTCTCTCTGAGGGTCCAGGCTTACTCTGTCCAGGTGTAATGATTTCAGTTGAATAATGGCGTGAGAAACACTACATGTTCAGTCCCACATGTGTAGGCATCACATTGTGTTCTGCCATGGCATGGAGTTTCATTTATTATATAGGCTTAGTGAGTACATAGTTCTTTGGCACACAATCAATTTTCTACATATGTGTTTCCATAGAACTTAATAACAGACTCGTAGCCTAAGGAGATAGTCAATGAAACTAAAAATGAATTACATAAACAGAGTGATCTAGAAGTTAGTTCTCCTTGACCTAGGAGTCGACCAGTTAGGAAGATCATCATTACTTTTGGTCAGCTTTCACAATCAATCACAATTAGTTAGGAGATGGGTAACAAAACATTTTGTAGCTAGGTACCTGGTTAGAGGGCAATTCAATGACAGACCAGATTTGGGGTTTTCCTCAATTTCCAAGTCACATTTTTCTTGTGTTTCACTCGGGTACTTGGAGATGTTGCTCTGCCTATTGTAACATAAACCAGCAAAGTGTGTCCTGTTGATCTGGGCTTGAAGGTTACTGATGTTCTTGGCTTGCCTGGCTTGTAATGGGAGTGAATGTAACTCTGTGTGTGTGTGTGGGGGGGGGTAATGGGTATTGATCTTTAGGTTTTAATTCTGTGAATGTAATCTTTTCGGATTATAATCTGGGGGGATTAAGGTGGGATATATATATATGTATATATATATATTTATTTATTCTATAAATCTTTGCTCTTATATCATTTATTTTATATTGAAGAGAGAACAATAATCATCCATTAGTGAGGGAAGTTAAAGAGAGAAAAGTCACAGAAGGGGATCAGTGGGGGCCTCATTTTCTGGGGGCTGCAAGGCAGCCCCTATTTCCCAAACTGTGACTCTGTCAGACAGCAGGGGTGATGGCTTCCCACACCAAAACTACTTTGTATTCAACTTCTCTCTCTCTCTGTATGAATAAGTACATGTATTTATTCATATTACACTTATTCTACATAATTGTCTCTCCCATATTCTAATGGAATTGTTACTCTTATTAGAGAATTGGTATTCAAATATTCAAGTGGATCTGTGATGTCAAGAGCCCACAATATTCTCCAAAACATCCTTGCCCACCATTCTATTTGACTGCTCCACGTTCTATTAGTTTGCCACAATGGTTGTACTGCATGTGCCAAAGGCATTCCTCCCTCAATTTCATCCTGGTATTAAAAGGATATTAGTGGAGGACTTGGACTGTCCACCTGTTACTCTTCACTGTGCTCCTGTGATCTGTTTTTTTTTTTTCTATCACACATGCCCTGGATAACACCTATTAATCCAATTCTTATTTAAAACTTGGACTTGTATCTCCAAGACCCTGGAAAGTAGATGCTATGATTACCTCCATTTTATGACTAGAGAAACTGAGGCAAATAGAGGTTAAGTGACTAGTCTGGGGTCAAACAGCTAGAAGGTGTATGGTGCCAGATTCAAACTCAGGTCTTTCTGAATCCAAGCCCAGTGGTCTACCTAAAACACTACCCTGAACTAGGGATAATGTTTTCTTACCCACATACCCTCTGCCCCCAGCAACTACATACATATATCAGGCTAGTCATAGTACTCTCTCATCTTGACTCAGTCTCTCTGTTTCTGTCTCTCTCTCTCTCCATTTATATATATATGTATATATATACAATACTCTAAATAGATTTCTATAAACATATACATATATGCATGTATACATATATGCATATATGTGCATGTTGTATGTGTATGTACTAGGAGGGACAGGATTATTGCATTTATATATCTTGAGAGGCAATCTGGTTGGGGAAAGAGTTTGGGATTTGGAGTCAGAAGACCTGGATTTAAATCCAAATTTCACCAGTTATTATCCATATCCTCTTAGGCAAGAAATTTAACTTTCCTATAACCTTCAGTCTCTTCATCTATAAAATGAAAAGGTACCTCTAGATGACCACTAAAGAAAGAGGTCTTTCAATCCTAAAATAGTAGAATATATGGGACTGGGGTCAGGTGGGTTCTAGGTCTGGTGTCCACACAAAAGGGAGTTGGTCCAACCAATCCTAGGATAATAAGGCTTAAAGTGACATGATGGGAACAGCTGGGTGGCTCAGTGGATTGAGAACAAGGGAGGTTCCTGGGTTCAAATCTGGCCTCAGATACTTCCTAGCTGTGTGACCCTGGGCAAGTCACTTAACCCCCATTGCCTAGTCCTTACGACTCTTCTGCCTTGGAGTCAATACTCAGTATTGATTCTAAGATGGAAGATAAGGGTTAAAAAAATTAAAAAGGACTTGATGCTGTGGGGTGCAAGCTACTCCTGCTGCCCTGACACCTAATAAAAGCTGGGTGGCTGCCTGGTATTGGTGTAGAACGCTATCAGCCTTCCCTTTCATCATTTGGAACAGGGAGCAATTGTGTCCTACTGTAGCCCTAAGAGCAATGACAGCAGACAAGCTGGTGACCTTGGCTCTGAATCTGCTCCTTTGAGACCTTAAGACCAAGAATGTGCTCGCCATTAAAGTGAGCGGCACAAAAGCTGCTGGTGCCTGTCTAAACCAAATTGGAGACTGCAGATCCTTGGAAACCAGCCCACTGCTGCCAAACACAAATAAACAGGAATGCCTGCTTTGTTCAAGCTAAGGCCTTCTTATCATCAATCTCCCCCACCCACCTCCCAGGCTGCTCCTTAACTTCAAAAGGAGAACTCCGCTGGGGATTTACACAACCCCGTTGGGCTCCAGTAACAGCTGGAAAGTAATGGGCAAGATTGTCTGCTGGCATTCACCTTGGAGAAAAAGGCTTGGAGGTAGGCCATGGTCCAGTGCCTTGGATAGGAGCCATACCAATTCCTGCCCCATGCCTGGTAGTTCTGCAAAAGAATATAGATAAGGGGCACCTAGGGGCTCAATGGATAGAGAGCCACTCCCAGAGATGGAAGGTCTTGGGTTCAGATTTGACCTCAGATACTTCTTAGCTGTGTGACCCTAGGAAAGTCACTTAACCCCCATTGCCTAGTCCTTACCGCTCTTCTGCCTTGGAACAAATAAATAGCATCTATTCTAATGTGAAAGTAAAGGTTAAAAACCAAACCAAATCAAACCACAGTATATAGGCAAGAGGACCAGTCCAAACTGGCCTTTAAAACCAGATTGGGCACAACTTTTCTTAAGAAACTCAGGGAACAAAGATCCTCAAGATAAGAGTTTGGGAGCGGATTTATGGACTTGCCCTTCCAGAGTTACAAGTCCATGTGTAATCAGCTGCATGATGGAAGCAATGGGTTAAACTTAGTGATTTGATGTGGGGTCTGGTGACTTCAGAGAGAAGTCTATGGCCTTGATTCAACTAGAGAACTTTTTATAACCCTTACCTTCCATCTTAGACTCTATACTGTGTATTGATTCCAAGGCATAAGAGTAGTAAGGGCTAGGCAATGTGGGTCACTCAGATAGGAAGTGTGTAAAGCTGGATTTGAACTCAAATCTTCCTGGCTCAAATCCATTCTGCCTTATAACCAACATACACTGTTGATTCAAAATAGAAGAAAAGAGAAAGAAAGAAAGAAAGAAAGAAAGAAAGAGAAAGAAAGAAAGAAAGAAAGAAAGAAAGAAAGAAAGAAAGAAAGAAAGAAAGAAAGAAAGAAAGAAAGAAAGAAAGAAAGAAAGAAAGAAAGAAAGAAAGAAAGAAAGAAAGAAAGAAAGAAAGAAAGAAAGAAAGAAAGAGAGAGAGAGAGAGAGAGAGAAAGAGAGAAAGAGAGAGAGAGAGAGAGAGAAAGAGAGAAAGAGGAGGAAGGAAGGAAGGGAGGGAGGGAGGAAGGAAGGAAGGAAGGAAGGAAGGAAGGAAGGAAGGAAGGAAGGAAGGAAGGAAGGAAGGAAGGAAGGAAGGAAGGAAGGAAGGAAGGAAGGAAGGAAGGAAGGAAGGAAGGAAGGAAGGAAGGAAAAGAAAGTCAATCAAATCCATTCATTGTGCCACCTAGCTGCTCTACGGTTTGCCAAGCACTTTACAAATATTGATCATCACAACTCTGAGAGGTAGGTGCTATTGTAATTCCCATTTTGTAGATGAGGAAATTGAGGCAGAGCAATGCAAAGTGATTTGCCCAGAGGCACACAGATAATGTTTGAGATTGGATTTTTGAATTCAAGTCTTCCTAACTGATTCAGCTGGTGGAAAGTAGCAGCTTCTAGTTGTCACTACACTCATAGTCTTAATTTTTATGTTCTGAGATCTTGTGTAGTCAGGCCTTGCTGGCACAGCAATAATAGTATAGTGAGTCAGTGGATTCACCCAGAGACAGGAGGTTTGGGGTTCAAATTTGACCATAGACACTTCCTAGCTGTGTGATTTTGGTGGTCATTTAACCCCAATTGTCTAGCCCTTATCACTTTTCTGTCTTGGAACTGATAGTCTAAGTTAATTCTAAGATAGTAAAGGTTTTTAAATAATAATAGTATTGTAAAAAGAGCACTAGATTTGGGGTCAGGAAATCTGGGTTCAGTTCCCAGCTCTAGTATGTCACACTAACTAGATGACTCTGGAAATAGCCCCTAAAATTTCTAAACTCATTTTCTTCATCTGTAAAATGGGAACAATAGTACCACATGACCCTAAAAGCCTTGATGCCTTAACTTATTAGCCTGTTACCACTGAAATCAGATACACATCTCAATGGGCAGCTCAGTGGCAAAGTGAATGTAAAGTGCTGGGAATGTAGAGCCAGGAAGACCTGAGTTCAAATCAGGCCTCAAGGCATTTTAGTAGCTGTGTGATTGTGGGCAAGTCATTTATAACCCTGTTTGCCTCAATTTCCTCATCTATAAGATGAGCTGAAGAATGAAATGAAAACACTCTAGGATCCTGGCCAAGAAAATCCCACATGCGGTCATGAAGAGACTGAATAATAGCAAAAGAGTTTTATTACTTGATTAATTGCCAAATGAATGGCAGAGTTGAGTGCTACTGCAGGAAGAGGGAGGAGAGGGACCCTGGGCATTAGAGAGAGCAGTGCCAGGGAGAAGAAAGAACTGAAGAAAAAAATCCCAAATTAGTTTTTGCTTTTTTTAAAGCAGGCAGACAGAACCATGGCATATTAACTTGGGCTGGTGGGATAGGAGATAGTGGAAAGGGAAAATCGAATTTCCTTGCTTGCCACTTAACTTGTGAATAGAATCATTTATCCAGCTTTATTGTTGCTAAATGGTTTGCTGGGAAAGAGGTGACTCCTACTAGAAGCAGGTTCTTAAGCTCTATTTTTAAAATTTTGCTTATCTAGGTTTTATTTAACAATGTATTTGATTAGGTCATATAAAAAGCCCAACCAACCAAAATGGCGTCAGTTAAGGGCATGGAACCTTAGCTCTTAGAGGCAATAACAGCCTATAGTGTCCTTAAGGGATCCCAAGGCATGGTAGAAGAAATATCTTAGGTCTGCAGTTGAACTATTCCAAGTTGAACCAGACTCTCTCTCTCTCTCTCTCTCTCTCTCTCTCTCTCTCTCTCTCTCTCTCTCTCTCTCTCTCTCTCTCTCTCTCTCTCTCTCTCTCTCTCCTCTTTCTCTCTCTCTCTCCATCCCTCTCTTTTTTTTCTCTCTCTTTCCTTCTTCCTTCCTTCCTTCCTTCCTTCCTTCCTTCCTTCCTTCCTTCCTTCCTTCCTTCCTTCCTTCCTTCCTTCCTTCCTTCCTTCCTTCCTTCCTCTTCCTGTCTTTCTTTCTTTCTTTCTTTCTTTCTTTCTTTCTTTCTTTCTTTCTTTCTTTCTTTCTTTCTTTCTTTCTTTCTTTCTTTCTTTCTTTCTTTCTTTCTTTCTTTCTTTCTTTCTTTCTTTCTTTCTTTCTCTCTTTCTCTCTCTCTCTCTCTCTCTCTCTCCTCTTTCTCTCTCTCTCTCTCCATCCCTCTCTTTTTTTTCTCTCTCTTTCCTTCTTCCTTCCTTCCTTCCTTCCTTTCTTTCTTTCTTTCTTTCTTTCTTTCTTTCTTTCTTTCTTTCTTTCTTTCTTTCTTTCTTCCTTCCTTCCTTCCTTCCTTCCTTCCTTCCTTCCTTCCTTTCTTTCTTTCTTTCTTTCTTTCTTTCTTTCTTTCTTTCTTTCTTTCTTTCTTTCTTTCTTTCTTTCTTTCTTTCTTTCTTTCTTTCTTTCTTTCTTTCTTTCTCTCTTTCTCTCTTTCTCTCTTTCTCTCTTTCTCTCTTTCTCTCTTTCTCTCTTTCTCTCTTTCTCTCTTTCTCTCTCTCTCTCTCTCTCTCTCTCTCTCTCTCTCTCTCTCTCTCTCTCTCTCTCTTTCTCTCTCTCCCTTCCTTCCTTTTCTTCCATCTTAGAATCAATAGTGTATATTGGTTCCAAGGCAAAAGAGGTATAAGGGCTAGGCAACCAGGACAAAGTAAAAAGGAAGTGCACAAGGTCAAATTTGAACACAGGACCTCCCATCTTCAGGCCTGGTCTCAATCCACTGAACCACCTAGCTACCCCTGAAAGCTATCTTTCTGATAATATCTCAGAATTCTGGTGTCTATTACTAGGTAGAGCTGAGAAGTAGTTTTGCTGTTCAGTCATTTTAGTCATGTCCAACTCTTCATGACTCCATTTGGGATTTTCTTGGCAAAGATCCTGGAGTGTTTTGACATTTCTTTCTCCAGTTCATTTTATAGATAAGAAAATTCAGTCAAACAACTTTAAATGACTTATCCAAGGTCACTAAGCTAGTGTCTGAGGTAGGATTTGAATTCAGGAATTCTTGACTCCAGGTCTGGGTACTCTATCCCCAGTGACACCAAACTGTCCCATGTCTAGACAGAGCCATGTCTAAATGTAAAGTCAATGCTATGTCCTCCATGGAGATCTTGGATAGAATAAATAAGAATAAATTGCATCCACAGCTAACACAACTTCTTGAAATTCAATTCCAGAAACCTTTATTAAGTACCTACTGTGTGCGTGGCCCTATCCAAGATGATAAAATCTTGTAGAGAAAGAGACCTCAGAGGGTTATATCCCTTGGAAAAAATTCTCTCTATAAAACATATGCCCAAGATAGTCATCTAGGATGATCTAGGTCATCTGAAGATCCCTGGTGAGAGGCAAACTATTCCTTCCCAAGACAGTCCATCTCAATTTTAGAATTCTTAGAATGGCCTGGATTCAAATTCAGCCTCAGAATTTACTGTTTGTGTGACTCTGGTCAAGTTGAACCTCTGCCTGCCCTAATTTACTCATCTGTAAAATAAAGATAATATCAGCATCTACTTCCCAAAGGTAGAGTTGTTTTGAGGATAACAAGGACTACCAAGCCCAGTATTCTATCCACTGCACTACCTAGCATATACACAATTTTGGAAAGCAAATGAGATAAAGCAAAGTTTTATGGGAAGCTTGAGTGAGGAAGTTGTTATTGACTAAGGGCACTGGGAAAATTAGCATTTGATTTGGGCTTAAAAGGATGGATAGAATTCAATCTGAGAATCAGAACGAAGGAAGGAATTCCAGGCATAGAGAGAAACTCTGGGCCAAGGCAGAGAAGCAAGAAAGCCCTGGCCATGTCCAGTGGGACCAGGAAGGGGATGGGATACTGTTTAGCTAGCTAGAATACAGAGCCTCCAGAGGATTCTGAGACAAGGCTAGGGTAAGGTCCTGTCTTTCTGAATAGAACTTAGAAAATCCACAAAATGCATCCTTCATTTTTGAATAATAGAGAACTAACTCCTTCAACTTTGTCCTTTCTAAGTATTTAACTTCAAGCTAGAGCCCAAGAGGCTGATTTTCAGCAGTCTCATGAAAAAAGCTGAAAGCTAAGAGCTACAAGCTAGTCTGTCCAAAACAAGCCCTTATCAATGATAGAGAGAGGGGAACCAATTTTTAGGAGGGTTTTGGGTTGGCCTATTAGCTTCTATTTTCATAGTTAGGGGAAAAATACTCATATCAAAAGAACATCATTAAATTAGCCACACATGAATGAAAATCAGGTGCTAGATCTGAAGGTAATTAACTAATTACAAGATCTTGCAAATTTCTGTCAATTTGCTTTGCAGAAGTTGGAGTTCTCTCCTCCTTTCAGATATTCTTTAGGTCTTGTAGGAAGTCCTGCATTTGCTTTTGGGAGACAGATGCTTGAGTCCTCAAAGTCATGTTTCAAAGTTGGGCTAATATTGGTTGTCTTGTACAGAATCTAAATGTGCACAGGGAGACCTAGTCCATCTCAAACCATTTTATGTACTGTGAAGTCAGCAGCTTCACCTTCTCTGATCTATCATGTAACATCAGCTCATCCATCCAGCTGATGGCTTTATCACCATCACCACCTCTGCTAACATTTCTCCTTTTCCTCTTTTGCAAATAGAAATTCCCTAGGGTTCATCTAGAACAGAATCAAAGATTCTCAGAGTTGGAAGGAAACCTACAATCCAACTACAGTAGCCTGAGATACCCAGAGATTCTTTTTTTACATAATACCTAGAATAAACCCAGCCTAAACTATAGGAAAAATGGACAGAAGAGATGAGGGACTCTAGTCTAGTCGACAGAACCACAAATCAAGCAAAGGCTTTCCAATCATCTTCCTCTTTACTCCCTTCCAAATATCCTAAAACCCCATGTTCCTAGCATTCTTGCAGTATCTTGAACATGATGTACCATCTCCTGGTTCTAGGTTTTTTCATTGGTCTCCCCTCAACTGCCCCATGCCTGGAATTCTCTCCTTCCCTATCTCTAATTCCTGGCTTTTCCTTAAAGACTCAGTTCACATCCTACCTTCTGCAAGAGGCCTTTTCTGGCTTCTCCTCACTGCTAGTGCCTTCCTTTTGAGATCATCTTTGATCTACTCTGTATATATCTTGTATGTTCTCAGTGGTTTGCATGTTGTCTTCCAAATGAGAATCTAAGTTCTTTGAGGGTATAGAACAATGATTCTTTTTGTAGTATTTTTTTTTTTAGTATTTAGTAATTTTCTTAGTATCTCCAGCAATTAATGCAACACCTGGCACATGGTAATTTATTTTTATTTTATTTTTTCCTACACTTCCCTTCTGTCTTAGAATCCATACTAAGTATCAGTTCTGAGGCAGACAGAGTAGTAAGGGCTAGGCAAGTAGAGTTAAGGGACTTGCCCAAGATCACATAGTTAAAAAGTGTCCGAGATAAAATTTGAACCCAGAATCTCCCATCTTTGAGACTGGCTCTCTATCCACTGGACCACCTCACCGTCCTCACATGAGCTCTTTTTTTTTTTTTAATGTATTTGTTTATTTAATTAATTTAGACAATTTTCCCATGGTTACACGATTCATGTTCCTTCCTTCCCCACTCCTGTAGCCAATGAGCAATTCCACTGGGTTTTCCATGTATCATTGATCAAGACCTAGTTCTATATTATTATTATTATTATCTGCAATAGAGTGATTGTTTAGAGTCTACATAGCCCATCATACTCCCTTCAAACCATGCCCCATATAAGTTCTTTTTTTAAAAAATGTATTTATTCACTTAATTTATAATATTTTTCCTTGGTTACATGATTTATGTTCTTTTATTCCCCCCTCCTGTAGCTGACAAGCAATTCCACTGGGTTTTTTTTCCATGTATCATTGATCAAGACCTAGTTCCATATTATTGATATCTGCAATAGAATGATTGTTTAGAGTCTACATCCCCCATCATACTTCCTTCAAACCATGCCCCACATAAGTTCTATTTTTAATTATTTTTTCTCATTCACTTCTTTATTAATTCCAAGTGTCTCAGTTTACATATCTACAAAGTGAGAAGATTGAACCAGAGGATCTGTCTCCAGAGTCCCCTAGAAAGTTCTAAATCCTGTGATCCTTATGACTAGAATTAAAAACCAAATTAAAAAAAATCTTCATATTTATATTATATAATCTTAATATATTAGGTTATTGGTATGAACTATGAATCAGGAGAAAGTGAGACTTTTCCCTTTGAATGAAACTCTTAAGGAATAAAGGAAATCGTGCCAATGTCCAAACAATACAGTTATATTTTCAAACTTTCCAAGTGAATGAAACTCATATAAGTTCTTAAAAGTCATTTGTTGACTAAGAGAAAAGAAAAGGAAATTTAATCAAGTCAATTCTTCTACTTTCTTCCCAGAGTAGAATCATCTGGTTGGGGTAGAGGTGAGGTATAGAAGCAAAATTTCAAGCTAATGGTCCCACTGGAGAAGAGGCTGAAACCAAACATTCCCCATCAGTGCTGACAATAAGATGCTTCCTACATGTCTTTGGTCTTCCTCCCATCTTTTAATTGCTTATAGGTTTGGTTTCATCCAAGGAGACTAAGAGGTGGGTTCAACTGGGGTGGGATGAAGAGTGCTCCAGATATGGGGGTCTCTGCTCAGCTCTTCCTTCTGAAATGGCCCCTGTGGCTGTGAAAGTGGAGGCGTCTCTTACTTGGATAGATTCCTTTGCCTTTCCCATTCCTCACTCTCAGCCTCCTCTCCAGCCAAAGCTGCTAGCTCAGCTCAGGCTCCCCCCTTGGCATTGGGAAGACTCCACAGAAGAGCCAAAGAAGATGAGTTCATTTCCCGAACCTGAGGGGTGGCTTTGCCTCCATCTTTCCAGTTATTGCTGAAGCTCAGGAGCCCAAGCCAGGAGCTGCATCAGGCTGGCAATGGGCCAGTTTCCCTACAGGCAGATCTGCTGATTCATCTTACTGCTGATTCTAAACAGACCTGAGGAAACCCAAGTATCCCTTAAAAGATCGACAAGCAGGCAGCAGGATGGGAAGGCCCCCTGGACAAGAAGGGACCCAGGTCACTGAGACTCCTGCACTGCTATTTGGGGGAGATGCTGCCTCTCCTTCTCATCCCTGCCTGAAAAGTTCAGATCTCCTGAGGAAGAAATATGGGTGATACCCAAGGATCCAGACCACAGGAAAGAACATGCTTATTTAAAGAATGGATGTTGCAATTGGTCTGGACACGTCCTTGTTGGAGAGAACACAGGATTCACCTTGAATAACCTTTAAAAACAACACCTGGGGCCTAATAAAACACACAACCTTCCTCCTCTCATCCTCTTAGGGCAAGAACACAAACACTTTCAAACTTTTGAAAGTGTCCTGATTTATAACTCCTCCACTAAAATCAAAATAAAGGATTGATCTTATTTTAGAGCATGACTATGAATCCATTTTCAATTCAACACCAGCTATTTGCAGAACTTGGAATTGTAGGATGGGGTAGCAGAGTAAGCAAAGCCCTACTTTGTTTAAGAATTTTGAAAACCTAAGTGTTTGGGGCTCAGGAGGGGAATAAAGGGAATAATTGAAAAAGCTCCTTCAAGGAAATGACATTGTCTATGCACATATCATATGGGAGGGGGACGAGTAAAATAGTGAAGTAAAAAACTAAAGAAATGTCTTTTCATTTTAAAAATGTTGATTTATTTGGTTGGTTTTTATTACATGAAATAATCAGTTAACTCCCTCCCTCCTCTACCTCCATTAGAGAAGGCATCATTTGACAAAAAAGAATTTTGTACAGATAAACCTATCTTGTATATTTCTTTTTATCAGTTCTTTCTCTAGAGGTGAATACACACGAGTCATTCTTCAAACAATATTTTGGTGGCTCTGTATAATGTTCTGTCGGTTCTGCTTGTTTCATTCATCATAAATGCACGTAGGTCTTTCCAAGTTTTTCCAAAATTGACCCGTTCGTCATTTGCTCATGATGGTAAAAGGAAATCCCATAAATCATTGATTAGAGGAAAGGTTCACAGTGCGATGATGGCAATAATTCTACTTTTTTTAATTCTCTAAGACCTGGTGAACTGGCAGAGAGTTAGTTTTCTGTTCACTACTTGGATCAAAAACATTGAGAAGATGAAAAACTTGATAATTTCACTCTTCCAGGACTGCCAAACTAGTGTTTAAACAATGCACGTTTAAAGTACTGCCCCTTTTCAATGTAATCAGTTTGGTTGCTGAAAGGGACAGTAAAAAAATCTGTAAGAAAAATGATAAAATCAACTAGTGAAGGAAGCAGCCCTTTAGATAAACTGCTGAGGAAAAACACAGACTGTTGTAAGGATAAGAAAAAGAACAGTCAGGGGAGTACAAGGGGGACTGATTTAAAGTAAATCACTGGACTAAAAGGTAGAGCTGAAGAAGAAAGGTTAGAATTAGGGAAGGATATCAAAATGCCAGGGAGTCCACAAGTGACAGTCATAACTTTGAACGTGAATGGGATGAACTCACCCATAAAACGTAGACGAATAGCAGAATGGATTAGAATCCAAAACCCTACCATATGTTGTCTTCAAGAAACACACATGAGGCAGGTAGACACCCACAAGATCAGAATTAAAGGATGGAGTAAGACCTTCTGGGCCTCAGCTGACAGAAAGAAGGCAGGAGTGGCAATCATGATATCTGATAAAGCCAAAGCAAAAATAGACCTGATCAAAAGAGATAGGGAAGGTAATTATATTTGTTAAAAAGGACTTTAGATAATGAGGAAATATCACTAATCAACATGTATGCACCAAATAATATAGCACCCAAATTTCTAATGGAGAAACTAGGAGAATTGAAGGAAGAAATAGACAGTAAAACCATATTAGTGGGAGACTTGAACCAACCATTATCAAATTTAGATAAATCAAAAAATAAGAAAGAGGTAAAAGAAGTGAACGAAATCTTAGAAAAACTAGAATTAATAGACATATGGAGAAAAATAAATAGGGATAAAAAGGAATACACCTTCTTCTCAGCACCACATGGCACATTCACAAAGATTGACCATATATTAGGTCACAGAAACATGGCACACAAATGCAGAAAAGCAGAAATAATAAATGCAGCCTTTTCAGACCACAAGGCAATAAAAATAATGATCAGTAATGGTACATGGAAAACCAAATCAAAAACTAATTGGAAATTAAACAATATGATACTCCAAAATCATTTAGTTAAAGAAGAAATCATAGAAACAATTAATAATTTAATAGAGGAAAATGACAATGGCGAGATATCCTTTCAAACCTTTTGGGATGCAGCCAAAGCGGTAATCAGAGGTAAAATCATATCCCTGAGTGCATATATTAACAAACTAGGGAGAGCAGAGATCAATCAATTGTAAATACAAATAAAAAAACTCAAAAGCGACCAAATTAAAAACCCCCAGCAGAAAACCAAACTAGAAATCCTAAAAATTAAGGGAGAAATTAATAAAATCGAAAGTGATAGAACTATTGATTTAATAAATAAGACAAGAAGCTGGTACTTTGAAAAAACAAACAAAATAGACAAAGTACTGGTCAATCTAATTTTAAAAAGGAAGGAAGAAAAGCAAATTAACAGCATCAAAGATGCAAAGGGGGACATCAACTCTGATGAAGAGGAAATTAAGGCAATCATTAGAAATTACTTTGCCCAATTATATGGCAATAAATACACCAATTTAGGTGATATGGATGAATATATACAAAAATACAAACTGCCTAGGCTAACAGAAGAAGAAATAGAATTCTTAAATAATCCCATATCAGAAAATGAAATCCAACAGGCCTTCAAAGAACTTCCTAAGAAAAAATCCCCAGGGCCTGATGGATTCACAAGTGAATGCTATCAAACATTCAAAGAACAGCTAATCCCAATACTATGCAAACTATTTGATAGAATAAGCAAAGAGGGAGTTCTACCAAACTCCTTTTATGACCCAAACATGGTATGGATTCCAAAACCAGGGAGGTCAAAAACAGAGAAAGAAAACTATAGACCAATCTCCCTAATGAATATAGATGCAAAAATCTTAAATAGGATACTAGCAAAAAGACTCCAGCAAGTGATCAGAAGGGTCATCCACCATGATCAAATAGGATTTATCCCAGGGATGCAGGGCTGGTTCAACATTAGGAAAACCATCCACATAATTGACCACATCAACAAGCAAACCAACAAGAACCACATGATTATCTCAATAGACGCAGAAAAAGCCTTTGATAAAATACAACACCCATTCCTATTAAAAACACTAGAAAGTTTAAAACCAAGCAAGACTTGAAAGAGTCACAAAATGTAAAATAAATAATTTTGACTACATCAAATTAAAAAGTTTTTGTACAAACAAAACCAATGTAACTAAAACAGGCTGGCCAAACCTTGTGAGGGTAGCCATTGGGTCATCGACCCCTGGTGAACCAGGGCTTTGCTCAGTCAGCATGTGAAGACTGCTTCGGCTGAACAGATGGAAGAAACCAACAAGAAGGTTCAAAGGCTGAGATGGTGATGCAGCAAAGCACTGTGGAGTGCTTAGGGAGTGTTGGAGCACAAAGGATAGCACAGCCATCCAATGCAGCCGAGGAAGTCTCCAGGTGTAACGACTTTTCGTGCCACTGGACCCAGGCTTCCAACGCCGAGAGAGTGGGACTGTCTCTGTGCATCGACTTTTCCACTTAAATCTTCATGCACAAGTGTCTTTGTGCACAAAAACGCACAAAGACAATCATCATCCTCAGTTACCGAGAGACTACTACCAGTGTATTCATTGGTTTTGTTGCACTGGTTTTTCCCGCCTTTTCCCTTTTAGATCTTTATTACCAGGAAAGGATAGCTAAATAGGAGAAAAGATATGTCTTCAAATAAATATGATATAAAAACAAACAACATTGGTGGCAAGATAAGAGGAATCAAGAATATCCATCTCTCACTAGCTCAGGGAACCTGACCCTAAAGACTCTGCGCTTTTTTGGTTGTTATTCTTATCACTGACCAATTCTCTCTAATTCCTAGAACCCACTTCCCTAAGAAATTTCCTTGAGACAATGATCATCCCAGGAAGTTATTCCAGGAGGTTTTTAATTTGGTCTCTTAGGGTCCTCTTTAACCTTGGGGATACCCAGGAATGTCTGGCCCCAACCCATTACCACATAGTCCTTACTTTTGTTCATTTATTTCCTGTCCCCATGTCAGATGAAAACTACTCAAGCGGAGACAAACTCTAAAGGGCTAAAACAAGTCTGTAAATTTCACTATTTAGGAAATGCATGGGTAAGCTACTAATTAACTTCTAATCAACTTGGGGATACCAGTTTGGCTGGGTCTACTCAAATCCCAATCACAAAAACTAATGGATGGCTCTTCTTCCTTAAGCCCCACTTCTATCCCCAGTGAGAGTACCAAGAGAAGTTCTAAAAGGGCAACATCCTATTCCCTTGGTGTCAACTTCAAAAGCTATTTGGGTTTGGATGATGCATTTGTCTTACCAGAATTACACTGTGAACAGGAATATCAAGGAGCTATATAGCTTTTTCTCAAGCTAACTGGAGAATCCTGTCCCTTTCAAGAGAAGAACAGGGGGTTACGACCAATTTGATGGGATTGGTGGGACAGTTCTTGGTGCAAAGGGTGGCTCACATATCAAGTGGGTGATGACAAGTCACTCTGTAATAAGGATGATGGTTGGTTGCTTTGAGATCCTTGTTTTCTAGAAGAGGTGTGAGTATCTCAGAAAAGAAGGAGGTCACAGCAATGTTGGTGGCTTTTACATTCGCTGCCCATCCAGAGAGAGTTGAAAATTCACTTCTTCACTTTCTACCCAACTGATCTCACAGGTTTGTGATCTCCAGAAATTCATCATTCTGCAAGACGAACTCACCTCCATAACTCACACCTCTTCCTACATTTCTCCCCCTGGAGCTTTAGTCCTTCACCCTCTCTTCCCTGGCTTTTAAGCATCTTTGTTTGTATTGTTTTCCCCCATTAGAGGATGAGTTCTTTGCAGGCAAGGACTATCTTATGCTTCTCTTTTATGTCCTTAGCAATTAGCCCAGTGCTAGGTGCCATAGATACATAAAATATACAATAACAAATGGTTACACTAGCAAAAAAAAAAGGCTTTTGACCTTAAGGAAGTGGGGAAAAATTATTTCCAAGATAGTCAAAGCAAAATATATGTGGAAATGTATAGAATAATTTGAGGCATTAAAAAGAGAACTAATAATTGTGAGAAACAGGAAAGATCTCTTGAGTAGGATATGGTAATTGAGCTGAGCTTTGACAGGAACTCTGGATTCCAAGAGGCAAAAGTGAGGAGGGAATGCATTCTAGACTTTGCAAAAGTGTGAAGGCAGGAGATAGAATTATATGCATTGTTGGAAACTGGGTCTACATTTTCTTATAACTTTCACCTTTTTATCTTTTTTTTTTAAACCTTTACCTTCCATCTTAGAATCAATATCGTGTGTTAGTTTCAAGGTAGAAGAGTGGTAAAGACTAGGCAATGGGGGTTAAGTGACTTGTCCAGGGACACTCATCTAGGAAGTGTCTGAGGTCACATTTGAACTGAGGATCTCCCTGTCTCTAGACCAGGCTCTCCATCCACTTGGTCCCTTCATCCTTTTATCTTAATATTTTTCCTTCCCACTATGCTACTGCTACCAGGCAACCTGTACTAATTGGTGGGAGCTCACAATCTTCTGTAGCCCAAGATACCTGACTACACCATCTTCCTACCCAGATGCTTCAAGAGTATCCTCCTCCCTCCCAATCCCACCCCGATATTCCTCTCCTTTTCTACCTCTTGCTTTGGGAATAGTACTGAAATCATTATTACCATTGCTTTTAGAAAGGATTTATCAGGACTTATGACAAAGAATGCTAACCACCTCAGAGAAAGAACTGTTGGAGTCAGAATGCAGATCAAAGCATTCTATTTTTCACTTTTATTTATTTGGATTTTTATTTTGGGGTTTTGCTTTTATGAGTATCCTCTTGCAGCAATGAAAAATATGGAATGTTGTACATGTACAACACATTTGAACCCAGGACTCCCTCCCCCCCCCCCCAGGTCTGGCTCTCAATCCACTGAGCTACCCAGCTGCCCCCAAAGTCTATTTTTCTGAAGACTAAACATCCAGACTCCATTCCTTTTCCATATGGTATTGTTTCAAGACTCTTGCCTTCCTTGATTGCCCTTCTTTGCATACCCGCACTTCTAAATATTCTTTTGGAAAACACGGTGCCCAAATGTCACCAGTGTGGAATGTGAGAAAAGAATTAGTTCTCTTGTTCTGATCACTTTGCTTTTTTTTTTTTTAATTTAATTGAAGATGACAAAAAAACAGAAGAGCTTTTTTGATGGTGAGGGCTTCTGTTGGCTCATTTTGAACTTGCCATCAGCTAAAATCCCTGAACTGCTATTAAGCCAACAATTTGATTGGTTTTTTTTAAGAATCCAATTGAAGATCTATATATTTATCCCTATTGAATTCCAGCTTGTTATAGTAGGTCCCTTAGATGCCAACCTGCTAAAATCTTTTACAATTGTGAATCTGTCATCTCCTGCATTAGCTTGATCTTCTGGCTTAGGCCATCCATAAATTTGATGATCAAACCTTCGAATCACAGAATAACAGAATTCTAAAGCCAGAAGGGTTCTCAGAAATCATACAGATTTTCTGGGGTTTTGTCTTTACTCCAATCATTGACAAAATTGCTAAACAGAACGAGATAAGGTCAAGGGCATCTTAAATGCTGGACGTGAATTAGGACACCTGAGTTATCTCTCAGCTCTACCTTTAATTATATATTATTATTATATATTATATATTATTATATCTATGAGTTTAAATTTTCTGTTCTTTAAAGTGAGGGGGTTGGACTAATTGGACCTTACGGTTCTTTTCCAGTTCTATGAATTCATGATTTCTTTCTCCTTGCTCCAGATGTACATGGGAAGAGGAGGTTGTGTGGAATAATGGAAAGAACACTAGAATCTTTTAGGTATCTACTCCCAGCTCTGTTACTAGCTAACTGTGTGACTTTGGGCAGGTTCTTTAACTTCTCTAGACATTAATTTTCTCATCTGTAAAACGAAGAGATAATAAATAACAAATGACTTCTTAGGCCCCTTTCAGACCTATGATTACATTTTTTTTTCTTCTATGTATTTTTTTTTATATTTGGCATTGGTTCCAAGGCAGAAAAGTGGTAAAAGCAAAACAACTGGGGTTAAAGGAGTTGCCTAGGATCACACCATAGGAGGTGTCCAAGGCCAGATTTGGGTTTGAAAAAAAAATCTGTCTCAGACATTTACTAGCTTTGTGACTTAATCCTGTTTGTCTCATTTGACCTAGGAGGAAACAGAAAAAATTTTTAAATAAAATTGAATTTATATTTATTTATTATTATTGTATATTTATATTATATTTTACATAATATAATTTATAAGTCATATTTATAATACACAATAATATATTTAATTCTATTTTATAGTAATATTATTTATATTTTATATAGAACTTATAATTTATAATAATATAATTTATATTAATTTACAATATAATTTATTATAATAATGACTATATAATATATTTAAATTAAACATCTGTTTCCTTCTACGTCAAATGAGTTAGAGAAGGGAATGGCAAACCATTCCAGTATCTTTGCCAAGAAAACCCTAAATGGGGTTATGAAGAGTCAGATAAGACTGAAAACATAAGCCCCTACTGATGTTTTTACCTTTAATTGCCATCCCATGATACAATTAGTACAAAGTCAAACCTTTTACTGAAATGATATAGTTGTAACAGAACACCACCTCCACTCCCAATAAACATGGCGGACTCTCTCCCCTAACCACGAATAATGTTAGTGGGAAGAGTGGTTCCACATTTACAGTAAAGGGAACAGAGCAAATGGCTAGTGTGCTCCAGGGTGCCCATATTTTTCCCCAAGATCAAAGCTAGCTTCAAACCCACTAGCTGGGCAGGTCATTTAGCTCTATTTGCCTCAGTTTTCTCAACGGTAAAATGGGGGTCATCCTAGCACCTTCCTCTCAGGGCTATCGTATGCTTCAAATGAGCTAAAGTTTGTAAAGTGCTTAGCATGTACTAAAACAGGCACTTAAATTCTTATTCTTCCCCCCTTTCCTTATTCCCTTCAGGAGGTTCTCATGCTGCTCCCCTGGGTGCTGCTTCTCTGCTGAGTGGCTTTCTCTGCTGGTCTCTCTTGATCTGTTCCTCTCTCCACTTGGGCTCCCTACTGTCAGGGCTGCGTCTTTTCTTGATTTCTCAAGGTCAGACTCCTCCAAACTGCCTCTTGGCTTGGCTCCCAAGGGGAGTCCACTCTCTGCTAGAGGGTGGCGTTTCCATTGGAATAAGCATCTCTGTCTGATTTGGGGAGAGTAAGAGAGGGAAGAAATCTCCGCTCCCTAAGGGGAGGAATGATTCTCCCTCTCCAGGAAACGGTTCTTCTCTTCTCTGCTGCCAGAAGTCACCCCCCTCCAAAGCATCTCCTGCCCCAACTCCTGAAAGGATCCCCAGAGGCTGTGGCCCAGTTTTTAAAGGGCCATCAAAGGAGTAGTGGATCATTGGCTAGCTGCCCTTTCATTCCACCAGTCTTGATAACACGGGTTTTTTCCCACATTTTGTAAAGGGATTGTTTCTATTATCTGCTCACTATGTTCTATAATTTTATCAACTGGTCTAGGGGGAAATCAACTGAGCAGGATTCCCCTGATCATTCCCCACCCCCACTACGTGCATATTTAATTTAACACGGTGGCAATAAAAATGCATCTCTTGTCAGTGTCCTCTTTTGAATTTATATCTACTCTTCTGAAATGTTTCATTTAGGGGGCAGCTGGGTGGTTCAGTGGATTGAGAGCCAGGCTCAGACACCTTAGGTTCAAATTTGACCTCAGATACTTCCTAGCTGAGTGACCCTGGGCAAGTCACTTGACCCCCATTGTGTAGCCCTTACCACTTTTCTGCCTTGGAACTGGAATATGCAGTATTGATTCCAAGACGGAAGGTAAGGGTTTTTAAAAAAAAAAAAGAATACTGTGTAATGGTTCCAAGGCAGAAGAGTGGTAAGAGCTAGACAATGGGGGTCAAGTGACTTGCCCAGGATCACTCAGCTAGGAAGAATACACAGCATTCTTGATTCTAAAATGAAGGGTTTAAAAAAAATGTTTCATTTATGTTGTTGTTTGGGGCATTACCATCACTGCTCACCAACTCATCCTTGTAACAAGAAAAGCAAAGTTGGCAAAGTTTCCAGGAAAGGGGTAGGTAGTACATGTTATATAGGGTTTGTTTGTTTTTTACTTTGACATGGGAGGGGATTTGAATTGAAATCCTCTTTTCACTTTTCTAATAAAATTTTTTAAACATAAAAAAACAAATCTTGCAAATTTTCAAAGCAAACCAACACATCTATTGTATATGAAAATGTATGTCTCATTCTGTATCTCCAAACTATGCCTCCTGTGCCAAGAAATGGGAATCGTGCTTCAAGCCATATCCTAAGTGCTTAATAAATAGTTGCTGAATGAATGAATGAATGAATGAATGAATGAATGAATGAATGAATGAATGAATTCAGGGCTTTAGCCCTCCTGACCCTATTTGGCCAGGTTGGCCCCTTGCATTTCTCTTTGCTTATCCGTCTTTTCTTTTGTATTTGGAAGATGTTGCACTTTCCATCTGAGCTCCTCAGAAAGTGATTTATGTGACCAGCTAACTTTTATTTTTTTTTATTTTAATTTAATTTTTCAGGTAACTGAGATATCACCTTTTCTTTACCATTTGGACCGTTTGAAACTGTAGAATCACAACCCAAGCAAATTAAGAATCTCTCCTCCTTCCAGTAATATTTTGAAGCTATTGTTAAGACAGGCACCTGAAGGCTGCCTCTCCCTTCCCAAAGGCTTTGCACTGGCTGCCTGGCGTCAAACTGCAGCAGAATAACAAGATAGAATCAGTGGTTATCCGCTTTATTGTCAGCCAAGCCCCAACATGTTCTGTTCACTTGTGTGGCGGAATAAATGTGAGGCTGTATTAAGATAACATCTCTCTGTCTCTCTGTCTCTCAGTATGTGTGTGCGCTTTTCACCGTCTCCCTTTTTCTCTCCTCTCCAGACTGTGGATGTTATCTAAAACCCCCTGACTCCATGATTGGGCCAATGTCTTGGGCTGTCCCCACCTGAACTTCACTGACCTGGCATCCCATTAAACAGCATTCACTCTCGAGGTCCCTCCACTTGGAGCCCCTTGACGATAAGCATCTTGAACCAGCAGTGGCTGGCTGGTCTCCTTTGAATCCCTCCATTTATGCCCTGAATCCATGTTTTCCCATCTTATCCAGGACGTTCCTCCATCCATTACAGAAATAATGCTGTTGTTCTATCCTTCATTCTCACTCGCATCCCCTTCTAAGGAGCTCTGTGGCCGTTATTTCATTCCATTCTCGCGAGACTCAGTAAGGGAGGTCTTCTCCTTTCCAGAGTTTGAACAAAGCCAGCCGAGGTCACACAACTAGTTAGGAGCGGATCTGGGACTCCAGCCCAGCTCTCCGGATTCCAAGGCCAGTCGTCTTTCCACTGTACCGTGCTAAATCAGGCTGACTTTCTCATGCATCTCCAATCTCTCCCACTCTACTGACTCATTCGCTACCACCTCCAAATATGTTATCTCTCCTGCTACTCCTTCAAACCATCCCGTCACACTCTCGCCTTTTATCTCGAAACTTCAGCAAATAGTAGGTTACAAAGGACGCTATCTATCGACCTCTCTCCTTCCCCCTACTCTACCCGCTACCCGCTCAGCCCCTTTTAATCTGGTTCCAGCCTGGATTGTCCCTGAAATCGACATCTCAAAGGTCACCAGAGACCTCTTAATTGCCAAGTACAAGGGCGTTTTCTTGGTCCTTATTATCCTCAACCTTTCTCCTTTGTGTTATACTCTTCTCCTTTGGTTTCCAGGACATCGTTCTATACCCCTGAATTTCGATGGAAAATAAGAATATCTTGGGGGCGCTCAGTGGATGGAGAGCCAAGCCTAGAGATGGGAGATCCTGGGTTCAAATCTGACCTCAGACACTTCCTAACTGTGTGACCCTGGGCAAGTCACTTGACCCCCATTGCCTAGCCCTTACCACCCTTCTGCCTTGGAACCAATTCACTGTATTGATTCTAAAACGGAAGGTAAGGGTTTTATTAAAAAAAAAAAAAAGAATATCTTAATTTTCATTTACCTTTAAATGAAATGTATAATTGCCTTCAATTATTTTAAAACATTACTCTGAGAAGAGGTCCATAGGCTTAACCACAATGCCACAGGGGACCATGACATAAGAATCTCTATAAAATAATACTAATAATTCATATTTATATAGTGCCTTAATATTCTAAAGCATTAAATTTCAAAGCAAAACATGAATTATCTCATTGGAACTTCAGGACAACCCTGTGATACAGAGGCTATTATTATCACCATTTTTTAGATGAAGAAATCAAGGCTATGAGAAATTGCATAAGAAGAGGCTTCTGGCACAATGAAAAGAGCTTTGGACCTGGAATCAGGAAGATGTGAGTTCAAATCTAGCCTTAGATCCTTTCTAGCTATATGTGACCTTGGGCAAGTAGATAGTGAACCTCTGAATCAGTTTCCTCAACTATAAAATGATAATGATAATAATTAGTACCTCAAATGTTTCTGATGAGAACCAATGAGATTATATTTGGTTTAGCACTTAGTTACACCAATGGCACATAATTATTATATTATTTACATATAATATTATATATGTATTGTTGCAATGTAATGCTAAGGGCATAAGAATGATTGATAGGCAGAGAATCTTCAGAGCTGGCAGGGGAAAGGTTCCAAACCATTGAAGAGACTGTTGGACCTCACTTGGGGGTTTGCAGGGGACAAACAAGCTGGTGGTTGCTGATCTCTGGATCATCCTTCAATCAGCCCTCTGGACAAAAGGGGATAGGTGTGTCCCAATTACCCTTGGGTGGACCAAGGGAAATATTGGGAGCTCCAGCCATTCTCCGGACCATCTAGGACTCCTCATCTGGACTCCAGCCTCTACTTGCCAAAAGACTCTATATGTAAGATCTCTGCATTTTTTGTTGGACTGGCCTTAGGAGTTTAGGATAAGATAAGAGAGGAGTATTAGTTAGAAGTTTTAAACTAAGGGATTAAGAAGTAAGACCTCCTTCTCCCTCCCCTCCTCCATTCCCAAACCTCTCCTCTCTCTTGAATAAAAGCAAAATATTTATGTTAATCCCTATGTGTTTTCCATCCTGAACTCCTCCAAATTAATATAATTTCAGTATAATACATATAATATTATATATGTAATAGTATATAAATACTATTCACAATCCCCCTCCCAAGGCCACACAGGTAGTATTTATTTTAAGGGAAGATTCAAACTCAGGTCTTTCTGCCTCTAGGTCCAACGTTCTATCTGTCTTTCTAGAGGCATTTCTCAAAGTTCTTACGTTAGGATGCCATCTTCATTCTACATCCTCACTCTACCATCTCTGATGGCATGCATATCCTGCATGAAGTCTTCTCCCAATGATCACCAATAGAAGTGATTTTTATGTGCTCTTACTTCCAATGGCACTCTGTGCCAATCGTATTTATCACCTCCAGCTATCTCACATTGCCTTGTATTTTAATTATTTGCATATGTAGCTTATCTCCCTTATTAGAGTAGAAGCTCCTCTAAGATAAATATGGTCTTTTATAGCTATTATTCCTGCAATAGCAAACACATTGCCTAACATATGGAAGGTACCGATGACTGAATGAATTGTTGACCAAAAACAAAACAAAACCCTACAACAAAGATGGGAGAAGAATCTGATGGAATCTGAACCCTTCGATGACTATGCAGGCAGAAGTGACTTTTCAATTTCAAGAGTAATAACTCTAGTTGAACTTGATAGCACTGGCCAAATAAATTATTTATTAAAGAAGTGCCTAAATGAGGCCACCAAAAGTTGAAAGCAATCTGGGTGATTTGGAGTAGAGCCCTGAAATGGGGGAAGAAGGGAAGAGGATGGAAAGGGATGAATATGCATTTTTTTCACTTCTCTGATTGACTCTAATATAGCTGTAATGCCTGGTTTCCCAAAGGTCCTGGACCCAAATAAACTGTTTCTGATTCTGAGGACAGAACCCCTAAAGTGAAGGTTCTTAATCTTTTCGTGTAATGGATCCCTTTGATGATCCTTTGAAGTCTATAGATTCCTTCCTTGGGGTGATTTGTAAATTCCTTAGAAGCTTCTCCTGGCCCCAAAAGATCTCCATCTGTTTCTAGAACTACCCCTCCCCAACAAGAGATTAGATTCCCAGGACAATCACAAACTAGATGTTCTTCCTTGAGGAGCTATAGTTAGAAATCTAAGAAAGAAAAGGCTGCTGGACAGATGATAAAGATAACAGGATAAAATACAGAGTTTAAAAAATATCCCATTAAAATCTGACTGCTAAGCACAAGCATTGGAATATTCATATTGGCAATTTTTTGTAGTAGCAGAACACTGAAAATAAAGTAGATGTCCACCAACTGGGAAATGGCTAAATAAACTGTGATAAATAAATGTAATGGGATGTTACTGTATAATAAGAAAAAATAAATATGAAAAATCCAGAGAAGCATGGGAAGATTTCTATGAATTGATGTAGAGTACAGAGAACAGAATCAGGAGAACAATACACATGATAACCACAACAATAGAAGCAGAAAGAACATTAAAATGAAACCAACTACAGTATAATTATATCCACTAAATCTTACCCAGGAGAAGAGTTGAGAAAATTTAATTTCCTTCTGATTCGTTTAATGCTAATTGGGTCTTATTCAAAGAATTGATTGATGACTCAAACTGACTCTATTTCAAGGAAATGAACTTTATTATAAGAGAATATAATAACAGGGTAGCTAGTATAGTTAGTTAAGGAGGGAAGGAGGTGTTGTGAGTAAAGGTAGAGAGTGAAAGGTGGGTACTAGTGGTCAGGAATGCTTTTTATCTTGTTTAGTTACTAAGGAAGGAGTCATTTGTTTGAGCAGTTATTGCCCTGTGTCTCCCTTGGACCACTTTGGTCTGTGGGGCTTTATCCAGGGTTCACTCTGTTTGCCCACTGTGGGTAGGAGTAGGAAGCAAACTGCCATGTAAATGGGATGCTAAATGAAATGTTCAATACCCCTGGGGCAACTCCAGGCACTTTTGCCTTATTCTGTAAAGACTCCAAAGGAGGGCAGTGAATGTGAAAATTGAGCATCCTTTGAACCTAGTTCTATGAGACTGGAAAATGCCTGTACTTGCTGTCCAGTGTCCCCAACCAAGGACTGAGATTATGTTTAAAGATTGATGTGAAGAGTTTTCTCCTAATTGTGCATCCAAGCAACTCATATGTCATATCTGAAAGGTAGCTCCACGCTAATCAAGTAGTTATTGTTTTTAATGTTCTTTTGATTGTGTACAGCTACTTGGCAGGGTTTATGGTACATTTCAGCCCACATCACTCCTTAATTACAGAAGTGGGGGAACCATGAATAAGAAATATTTCATATATTGTCAAATGCAGTCAATGTGTTGGTTGGTTGTGCTAAACTTTTATTTTATCTTCTTATTTTTTTTATTATAATGGATGGCTTGATGGGAAGATTAGGAGAAAAGGGTAGATTTAAAATGATGTAATAGCCAAAGGCACCTATTTGTTTTGTCTCTTCCTGTTAGAATATAAGTTCTTTAAGAGTATGGATGACAGTTTTGATAGGTATTATTAACAATTAGCACAGTACCTGAAATATAGTAAATACTTAGTAAATGCTTTTTCATTCATTCGTTCATTTAATTACATTTTCTTTGAAAATCCTTACCTTCTCTCTTAGAATCAATACTAAGTATTGGTTCCAAATCTAAAGAGCGGTAACAGCTAGGCAACAGTGATTTCCCCAGGGTCACAAACCTAGGAAGCATCTAAAGCCACATTTGAACCCAGGTCCTCCTATCTCCAGACATTGCTCTTTATCCACTGAACCACTTACCTGCCCCCATTTAATTACAATTAAAAAAAACAGTTCATAGTGTATAAACACACAGACACATTACATACACACATATATCTAACACATAAATTTAGCATAAGGCCTGCCATCTACAAGACTACTGGTTTTTTGGTACCCTGAGAGACTGGGGGAACTTGGCCACTCTCAGATAAAGGCAACCAATCAATATGTCCACCAGCTCATTCACTCAGAGCCCTGCCAATCCAAGACCCATATCCCCATCACAATTTCTAATTTCTTGGAAGTTCAAAGACAACACAAACCCAAGGTGGTTCTCCTCTCTTCCATCACTGGTTGCCATATGGAAAATTTTCTCCCATGATCATTCCTGACTGGACAACTGCCAAGAAAAAATGGCCCAGGCTCAGGAGCTAAAGGGCCAGATTGGACAAGGATGCAGAGAATATTTCTGCAGTGCAGTGAATGAGCCAGCTTTATGTCATCATGGCTGGCCTAGAAATCACTCAGAATAAAAGACCCTAATTCCCTGATTGATTCCAGGAAGGTTTGTCATTCAGAAGAGCTAAGAAGGGAGAAGCCAAAAGAAGACTATTCACAACTCTCTCTTTCTGTCTCTCTCTTTCTGTCTCTGTGTCTCTGTCTCTGTCTCTGTCTCTCTCTCTCTCTCTCTCCACTTAGGTCCTTCTTGATTTCAAAATCAGAAGTTTTGGAATCTGTCCTAAAAGGAGCATGAAATTTGATAGCAATGCTTTCCATCACAGAGAGACATCAGTTTAATGAGAAAAGCAATGGATTAAGAGTCAGCCAGTAGCTTCTCTCCTAAAGAGGTATAAATGACCAGCAATCCAATGGTCTCAGTAGGGGCTAATTCATTCTGTGACCTAGAGCAAGTTACTTCAGCTCTCTGACTTTCACCTTCTTCATCTGAAAAATGGGGAGAACATCACTGAATAAGAGAATTAGTGGCAAAGCACTGTTGTTCTACAGATGTAAGATACAAATAAAAAATAAATGTAAAGCATTTTCCAATCCATAAAGTGTTACATAAATATAAGCTATTATTACTTTTAAGGTAGAGTCTTCATGGGTTGTCAAACCACCTTCTTCATTTCTTCTTCATTATGTCTCATTTGATCCTCTCTCCAGTCTTGTGAGAAAGACAGGACAACTATTATCTCCATTTTATAGATGAGGAAATTTAGGGCTATAGAATCACAGATTTAGAGACAAAAGGGACTTGAGATGACATTAAGTCCAACTCTCTCATTTTGTTTATGTCGTAAGAGATAAACAGATGAAGAAACTGAGACAAAGCGAGGTTAAGTGACTTACCCAGTGTAGTAAACCCATTGGGCTCATTCTTCTAAACCAAAGACTGATGATATATCTTCCTCTAAGGATGAAGGGTTCCCCTGAAGGGCTAGATTGTCTTTCTAATGCTATCCTCTCAAGCCCCCATTCTGGGGGTGTTCTTGCTCTCACATTTAGCACCCCAGTTCCATTTAACCAATTAACTTGAGTTTGCACAAAGAGACATTTCCTCTATTTTAGCAGGAACAGAAGTATAAACATTTCCTTCCAGCACCCTAGGGCACACTCTCTTGTATCACATCAGTTTCTGGGGAGGGTGGCCTCAGATTTAACAGTTTTGTGCAATTTCAGTCCCTATAGTTGCTAAGTAACATGGATTCTACCAAGTTGACATCCAGATTTGACATTACTGTCCAAGGAATCCTTATCTCAGCTCCAGATGACCTGGGACCTGAAAGTTCCCTCCTTGTTCCTCTGGCTATTCCAGGAAGGGTTGGCTGCAAAATTTAGCATGAATGGAACCCCTGGATTCCCAGACCTCAGATAGCCCTCTCTCCTGATCTGTTGATCTGTGCAAGGTTGTAGCCTTCAATTTCCTTCATGCTGTCAGCCAGGAAAAAGTCCCATAGATATGAGTGCAAACCAAGAGAGGGGATTCAGTCAAATACTGTGATCTGAACGTATTCGCAGGGAATTTAAAAGGCTCTTCCTTACACATTGTTAGCAGACCAAAACCAGTCATGGAATGTCTATTTGTGTTCCAAAATCTCTCTAATGTACCCCAACTATTATATGTTTAAATTCTCCCAGGGGCAGCTCAGAGCACAGTGAATACAGTGCCAGGTCTGGATTCAAATGTGACCTCAGTTACTTCCTAGCTGTGTGATCTTGGGCAAGTCACTTAGCCCCAATTTCCTAGCCTTTGAATTACTTTTCTCTCTTGGGACTAATACTAAGACAGAAGGTAAGGGTTTAAAGAAGAAGAAAAGACTCTCTTAGAAGCAAGCTTCTTATCCTCTTCCACATGAAGAAATGCATCAGCAATCTGCCATCCTGGGATCAGTGGCCAGCCCCCATCATATCAAGATCACAAAAGTGGAACGTTTTTCAGAGTCAGAATTTGACTCTATTGATCAACTCTAAACCCAGCACACCAGCCACTTCATTCTGTTCTGTTTCACAAACAAAGTGAATTGTCCAAGATCACAAAAGTGGCTTCAAGAGTCCCCTCCATACTCTAATTGTGTGAATCTTGAAAAAGAAAATTTCCCGAGATCTAGGGTAATCCAGCTCTACCATTTCCCATATTTGACCTTGCAAGTAAATCACCATACTCACTGGGGGTCTTGGTTTCCTTATTTTTAAAAATTGAACTAGATAATCTAAATTCCTGTAATTTAGAGCTCGAAGGGCCTCTCTTATAGACTAAGAATTCATGTACAGATTTGTTTGTTTTAATATTTTGATGACTGCATTTCACTCTAATAGGTTTTCTTTGTAATCTTGTGCATTTCATCCCATCCATTTAAAAACATTCTTCTAAGAAGAGGACCCATAGACTCCCCCAGATTTCCAAAGAGGTCCATGGCACAGGAAGGAGTCTCTGGACTACATAATCAGTAGCTCTTTCCAGTACAAATATTCTATGGCTGAAGTCATGGAGATTATGACTAGTCTGTGGCTTAGCAAAGTTGCAGACTTAAACTCATCTTGCTTTGTAAGCTCCTCTAGTGCATACCAGTTATTTTTTCAGACCCCAATCACCAGATTTATTTGCCAGCAACAATGTGCACACCCTATCTTTCCCCACTTGCTAGATTCCTTGCAGAGCATTTTGGGAAAGCATCCCTCTGAAGGGCCTCCCCCAAAGGGCATTGCGTAATACTCACTCTTTTTACTAGATCTTTTCACCTTACAAAAAATAATGGATGGCTTCACATAGGATGAAAATTTGACTTACTTCAACATGTTACCCAGAAGCTGATGCCCTATATATCATATTCTTTTGGAAAAAATGGAAAAGGAGAAGAGAGAAGAAAGGAGAGGACAGGACAGGACAGGACAGGATAGGAGAAAAGAGGAGAGGAGAGGACAAGAAATGAGAAGGGAGGACAGGAGAAGACAGGAGAAGAAAGGAAAGGAGAGGACAGGATAGAACAGGACAAGACAGGAGAAGACAGGGGAAGAGAAGAGAGGACAAGAAACAAAAAGGGAGTATAGGAGAAGAGAGGACAGGGGAGGACAGGACAGGAGAGGTGAGGACAGGACAGGACATGACAGGACAGGATAGAAGAAGATAAAAGAAGAGGGGAGAGGAGAGGACAAGAAACGAGAAGGGAGGACAGGAGAAGACAGGAGAAGAAAGGAAAGGAGAGGACAGGATAGAACAGGACAAGACAGGAGAAGACGGGGGAAGAGAAGAGAGGACAAGAAACAAAAAGGGAGTATAGGAGAAGAGAGGACAGGGGAGGACAGGACAGGAGAGGTGAGGACAGGACAGGACATGACAGGACAGGATAGAAGAAGATAAAAGAAGAGGGGAGAGGAGAGGACAAGAAACGAGAAGGGAGGACAGGACAGGAAAGAAGAGAGAACAGGAGAGGACAGGAGAGATGAGAGGACAGGACAGAACAGGACAGGACAGGAGAATACAGGGGAAGAGAAGAGAGGACAAGAAATGAGAAGGGAGGACAGGAGAAGAGAGGAAAGGAAAGGACAAGGTAGGAAAGGACAGGACAGTAGGAGAAGAGAGGACAGGACAGGAGAGATGAGGAGAAGACAGGACAGGTCAGGACAGTATAGGAGAAGACAGGAGATGAGGAGAGGACAAGAAATGAGAAGGGAGGACAGGAGAGGACAGGAGAAGGGAGGACAGGTGAGGACAGGAGAAGAGAGGAGGATAGTACAGGCCAAGAGAGGACAGGAGAAGAAATGTCAGGAGAGGACAGGACAGAGCAGGAGAAGGAAGGACAGGACAGGAGAAGAGAGGACAGAAGAGAACAGGACGGGGAAGGATAGGCCAGGAGAGGAGAGGATAAGACATGAGAAGAAAGGAAAGAAAAGCAGAGGATAGGAGAGGGAAGAAGACAAGAGAGGGGAGGAGAGGAGAGGGAAGAAAAGAACTAGTTAAGGGTCCTCAGTGTTGTTTCTTTTGTGGTGTCTTGTGTTTCTGGTGAGCCCATTAAAAGAGGAGTAAATTACAGCTTAACTATCTGGGAAGTCTGAGGTTCAATAATCCTTGGTCTCTGGAGACAATGTGGAAGAGAACACTTGGCTCACCTGGAGGCAGGCATTTCTGAGCCAGTTTAAGCGTGTGTGGGCAGTGTACCTTCTGTCTGCTGAT
Organism: Monodelphis domestica; assembly: GCF_027887165.1. Lineage (NCBI taxonomy): Eukaryota > Metazoa > Chordata > Mammalia > Didelphimorphia > Didelphidae > Monodelphis > Monodelphis domestica. The sequence continues at coordinate 487,847,634 of NC_077228.1, forward strand.
CGCTGGAGAGACTGTCCTTGCAGCTGCCAATGTGGTCCAAAGAAAGGCCATAAAAGAGATGTGTGGAAGGGTCAAGGACTTGTAGTCTACAAATAACACTTTCTGCTGGCATGGAGCAAAACAGAGCTGCCTGCTTGGGCTTGATCTGGGGACGCTCCTGGGATGGGAACCAAAAGAATCCCCAGAAACTCCTGGTGGACCCTTATAGAATGCTATGGCTGAAAGACTAGGAAGAGGAGGGGGAGGGAAGAACTCCTCTGGTCCACCAGCCCCGATCCCTTGCCTAAATAGCATTTTGGGTCTCTGGAAAACAAAAGAAGGTTTGTAGTCACCCATTTAGTCGTTACAAGTTGGAGGAGGTTCCAACAAGTTGTCCTTGCAAATTGGTGGTAATGAATGTTGAGATGACCAAATTAGAAGGGTATTAGTGCTGGGGCAGCCAAATGGCACAGTGGATAGAGTCAGGCCTGGAGATGGGAGGTCCTAGTTCAAATATGGCCCCAGACACTTCCTATTTGTGTGGCCCTGGACAAGTCATTTGACCCCCCCCCCCCCATGCTTAGTCCATCTTAGAGTATTACTGAGAAAGATTTGTTAAAAAGCCATTATAATAAAGTATTTGTCCATTCATGAAGTACAGATGATTTCCAAAAGGCAGATCAGACAAGGATGGTTTTTCTTGCTCACTATCCCCTGGGAATGCCATTTGACCTGAAGTCAATCCATTCTCACACATTTTGTCACCCTGTTCCCCTAATGACCCGAGTGCATGGATGTGGGAGGCAGCCAGCTGGGCTTAGGGTGTTTGGGCTGTAGTCATGGGAACCAGTGGGAGCTGACTGACCCATACAGAGCTGAGCCCTGCGCCTGGTATTTTTCCTTTGCTTACCAGAATTAACCAAGTGAGGTTTAAAATGTAGGAAATGGTCAGTACCATAGAGCAAAGAATTACTAGCCAGCTTTTAGAGGACTACTTTCCATCTTCCATCCCACAAATATCATTCTTCCCGTCCTATCATCCAATAAGCACTTCTTTTTAAATTCAATTGTATTGAGACAAAGAAGTGGCTTACTGACTCAGCCAGAGCCAGAGACAGGAAGTCCTGGGTTCTAATGTGGCCTCAGACACTTCCTAGCTGTGTGACCCTGGGCAAGTCACTTAACCCCTATTGCCTAGCCTTTACCACTCTTCTGCCTTGGATACATGGTATTGATTCTGAGATGTAGGTTAAAGGTTTAAAAAGTCAAAGTCAGAAATAAATTCAATTGTCATTTATTTTCAAGTCTGCATTCTCTCCTTCTAATGACCTCTCCCCACCCCATGGAGAAAGCCACATCCCCCCTAACCCCCCTCCTTTTAACTTCTGTTACAAACATGTAGAGTCAAGCAAACCAAATTCCCACATTGGCAATAGACACTGATTCATTGCCTGCTATGTGCCCAAGTCCTGGGCTTGGTGCTGGGAATGCAGACAAAATAATCCCAGCTCTCAAAAAGGAATCTTTCAAACCATCTTAATTGCGTTTGGGCAGGGCTCCCAAATGCTCTGGTTTCTCAGATTAAGCAGGAAACAAAATCCAGCAGATGCTGGTTCGAATTTGTCCTAGCAGGATGCTGGAGCATAAACAGGTTGTAACTCATCCCTGAAAGCTTCATGTTTGAAGCCTCCCTGCTTGAGAACTTGGGAAGCTCGTTCAGCATCCCTGCAGCTCCCTTATTGAGAAAGGTTGTCATGCTGAGGCAATCACTGATCCCAGAATTCCTTTCAGTGGAGGCACCCGGTGCAAGTTTGTGAATGAGAATGCTCTGAGAACTCAAGCACTGTCCTCCCCATTCACATTTGCTGTAGCTCCTCAGACTATCCTTTAAATAAAACCCTTTAAGAGTTCTCATCTATGCAATGCAGAATTAAGTTGAGAGTTTCTTAAAGTAGGCAATCAGAGGATCCTTTCTGTTTCACTGAAACACTGGGCACGAAGGACCCTCTAGGTGGCTCACTGCCAGGCTTGCGTTCTAGGAGGATCTGGGTTCAAATATGGCCCCAGACACTTTCTAGCTGGGTGACCCTGGGCAAGTCACTTAACTCTAATTGCCCAGTCCTTACCCTTCTTCTGCCTTGGAACCAATACACAGTATTGTTTCTAAAACAGAAGAAACAAAAGACAGCATGAGTCTTCAGAAAAGTAAAGCTGGGAGAAGTCTTCCTTGGGAATCCATCCATTCTTCTTCTCTTTCTATATGCCAGGAGGCTGAACTTTTCAGCCATTTCCATGTAGGTGGCATATAAATGTACATGCTTTCCCATGAAGGCTTCTCCTTCTCCTAGAGCATCACTACAAGTATCTTCCTCTAACAAATGAACAGTGAGGCAGCTAGATGGCACAATGGATAGATTGTTGGACTTGGAGTCAAGAAGGATCATCTTTCTGATATTCCTCAGATATTCCTAGCTTTGTGACCTTGGGCAAGTCACTGCATCCTGTCTGACTCAGTTTCCTAATCTATAAAATGAGCTTGAAGAGAGAAATGGCAAACCACTCCAGCATCTCTGCCCAGAAAACTCCAAACAGGGTCACAGAGAGTTGGACACAACTGAAAAATGGTTCAACAAAATCAAAAAACAAAGTATGGATAACCAATAAGGTCAGTCAGTCAACAAGCATTTATTAAGCACCCCAGAAATACAAAGAAAGGTAAAAATAATCCCTCTCTCAAGGAAATGACACACTCATAGGGGAAATAAAACCATTAATCTCTTCTAGCTCCCTCTGGAAATCACTCCCTGCCTCCTGTGATTCTGGACTTATTTTATCCCATCAAGCATGTGTGGTCTTTCCCAGTTAGCATGTAAACACCTTGAGGATAAGTACTATGGAGTAAATGAAAAAAAGAATTTATTAAGCAAGCTTATGATGGGCCAGAGTCTAGGTTGAACATCGCAGTTGTAAGATTGAACAGAATATCCAAGAACTCCAAATATTATGTTTTATAAGTTTTATTAATAATCACTTGAAGTAGAGGAAAAGCATAGCCTGAGTAAAGACAAATTACTGGATGCTGAAAGCTGGGGTGGGCTCAAAGAAACTTGTCTTCAAAAATGTGAGGACAAAAGTGGGGTTCTTGAAAATGTAATCCTGGGGTACAAAATTCTAATTACACACAGTTAAAATGCAAAAAGGCAATATTCTTTCCCTAACACTAATTGTTCATAGGCTCATAGAGTCAGTGCTAGAAAAAGACCTTTGAGATCAAGCAGTCTAGAACCTCCCAATTTTGTAGATATAGAAATTGAGGTTTAGAGGGAGTAAGTGACTTGCCCAAGGTCAGTAAGTGGCAAAACTAGGATTTGAACCTAGGTCCTCTGACTCCAAAGGCCTTTTCCACCATACCACATAGTTCTTCCCTTTCTTCCATGCAACCTTTTGTGCCTCCTTTACTTGCTGACCCTCTAGTTTCTAATCAATATTCTAAAATCCTCTTTCTAAACAGACTAGTCTTTGAGACTGCTTTCTGAATTGGAAATTGAGGGAATGTCTATCAATTAGGGAATGGCTGAACAAATTATGGTACATGTTGGTGACGGAATACTATTGTGCTATAAGAAATAATAGGCAAGATGATTTCAGAAAAATCTGGAATGATCCTCGGTAACTGATGCAGAGTGAAGTAAGCAAAACCAGAAGAACGTTGCACATAGTAACAGACAATATTAGACAATGATCATCTGTGAAAACTTGACTACTCTCAGCAATGCACTGACTTGGGACAATCCTGAAGGATATATAACTGGGAATGCTATCCACTTCCAGAGAAAGAACTGCTGGAGTCATCCTCCACATCAGTGTATTTTTTGGGGGGGTTATTTTTTATTTATTTTTATTTGTTTTATTTTGAGATTTTGGTTATGTGTGACTTTGCTCTTACAACAATAACCAGTATGGAATTGTGTTTTGCATGACAATAAAAAAGGGAAAAAATAAACTCCTCTCTCAGAATTAACCTATGACCTCAGAATCATCCAAATTCTATGACCTTTCTTATTCTTGGATCATCCTTGAACTTTTTTTTTTAACCTCCTTTACAATATTTGTCAAGGTTGAACATTCTTTCCTTCTAGATCTTTTCTTGGCTTCAGAAACACCACACTCTTCCTTGTTTTCCTCCTACCTCTGGGATTGCTCTTTGTCTGGTTCCTTTCTTGAATCCTAGTTCTCTTCCCTACTTCTTAAAAGGAGTGTTCCTCAAGCCTTTGTCTTTGCCTTTATTTTGTCCTCTTTATGGTCTCCTGTTCGGTAATCTCTGTCAATCTCGTGGCTTCCATGATCACTTCCACAGAGATAACTCCCAGATCAACTCTTCAGTCCCAGGTTCTCTTCTGAGCTCCTGATCCCCTACTGGACATCACTTCTATGTCCCATTGGTGCTCAAACTCAACATATTCAAAATCAAGCTTGTGATCGTTGCTGTTTGATCTGCTACTTCCTCTGCCTCCCTATTTCTGCTAAAAACACAGTGACTCGTCCTTTCTCCCATCTTTGCAGTTTTGTTGTTTAACTGTTTCTTCTCTTTCATCTCTCAGCATCGTTCATTTTTATTAAGGGCTATACATTCTTCCTCTGTAATATCTCCCATATCTGTCTCTTTCCATCTGATGGTTTGGTACAACTAACTCGCTTAAAAACAATTCACACTCAATTCATCATTTCATGATGTCACGTTTTCAAAAATGAAGGACAAATAATAGCATTAATCTGTCTGTTCCTATCAGTTTTGAGTATCCTTTTTTTCTAAACCTTTACTTTCAGTCTTAGAATAGATCTTAAACATCTGTTCCAAGGCAGAAGAGCCGTAAGAACTAGGCAGTTGGGATTAAGTGTTTTGCCCAGGGTTACACAGCTAGGAAATGTCTGAGTCCAGGTTTTGAATGCAGGTTCTTCCTACTCTAGCTGGCTCTTTATTCACTGAGCCATCTAACTGACCCCTGGTATCACCTTAATACAAAATCTCATTGCCACTGTTCTAAATTGTGGTCATAGTCCCCCAACAACTCTTTCTACCACTCCTCTGTTTCTCGTCCTTTTAATTCATTCTTTTTAAAAAAATCACATCTCCAAGATTTAATTTTACTAGAGTTTTCAACATTTTATTTTTTAATTTTATTTGTTTGTTTTTAACATTAAAGTTTTTCCTTCCTCTTCCCATTAGAGAAGTCATCATCTGATAAAAAAAAACATATATATTATATGTATTCATACAAATGAGCCAGTTTAATTTTTAAGAGAACTGTTGGGAACAGGTACAGAGGAGTAGGACAGACTACCGATTAGGAAATTAATACAAATGTAAACTATGTTGATGATTGTATTGTAACCACAACAAACTATACTAGAGTGCCCTAGACAAACCAACAAAACAATAATGGCTTAAAGACCAAGGTATTCCATATCAAGGCTAAAGATTTCAATCTCTGCCACTTGGAATTTAGGCTGTAGGTTTTTGGTTTTTGTACGGATCACTGAACAAGCAGAATAGTCCACACCCTAAATGGACTTGAATGGAAGAATGGCAACTTGGCCTAGGTAGAAATGGATGAATTGCTTGGTCTCACATGTCATGTAATAGGCAGAGTTTCTCCCCACAATGCAATGCCAGTTTTGTTGTATTGCCTGTGCAGTGCCTTCAGAGGTCAGGTTTTAACCAAGCTACCTATATATCTGTCTATCATCTGTCTATATCTTTCTATCCATCTATCATCTATTTATTTATCTGTTTATCATCTATCTATCTATCATCTGTCTGCCTGTCTATCCATCTGTCATCTATCTATCCATATCCATCCATCTGTCTATCATCTGTCTATCCATCTATCATCTATTTATCCATCTATCATCTATTTATTTATTTATCTATCATCTATCTATCATCTGTGTCTATCTGTCTATCCATCATCTATATATTTATCTATCTATCCATCGATCGTCTATTTATCTATCATCTATCATCTGTGTCTATCTGTCTATCCATCTATAATCTATTTATTTATCTATCTATCCATCTATCATCTATTTATCTATTTGTCTATCATCTGTCTGTCTATCCATCTATCTATCCTTATCTATCCATCTATCATCTGTCTATCTATCATCTATTTATCTATCTATCCATCTATCATCTATTTATTTATCTATCTAGCCATCTGTTTGTCTATCATCTATCTGTCTGTCCATCTATCTATCCATCTATCTTTTTTTAACCCTTACCTTTTGTCTTAGAATCTAGTCATCCATCCATCCATCCACCTATCTATCTATCTATCCATCTATCTATCTATCTATCTATCTATCTATCTATCTATCTATCTATCTATCTATCCAAATATCTAACAATACTGTTTAATGTTTCCAAAGCAGAAGAGCAGAAAGGACTCGGTAGGGGTGGTTAAGTGACTTGCCTAGCATCACACAGCTAGTAAGTGTCTGAGGCCACATTTGGACTCAGAACCTCCCCCTCTAGACCTGGCTCTCAATCCACTGAGCCACCTAGTTTCCCCCAGTTTCCAGCATTTTCTCTAGCTGTCCTCCAAATCTGGAATGCTCTCATTCTAAACTCTACTTCCTGGCTTCCCTGGCTTTTTCAAGTCCCAACAATAATCCCATTTTCTACAAGAAGCCTTTCCCAACCCTCTTAATCCTAATTATTTTCTATTTATCCTCTTTATAGTTTGTGGGTACACATTTGTTTGGGAGCTCCTAGAGGTTTGGGGATTCTCTTTTGCCTCTTTATATCCCCAGGGCTTTAGGGCCATGTTTGGCATATAATAGGTGCTTAAGGAATGTTTATTGACTGACGAAAAGAGTGAAAATCAGATCTTTCTTATTTGACAACTAGATTCCCAAATACCATTATTTGAACACTTGTATCCTCATCAAGCAGCATTTTGTGTAAGCCTTTGTGATGGTAAACCTACCGGATCCTCTGAGCTTCCAGGGAACTCATAATTTAGGCTTTTAAAATTAACAGAGAAAGGCTCAGCCATTCCAGTCTAAAGAAGATTGGATTAGTTTAACTATTAGTTATAGCATCAATTAGTATAAACATTTGTGAAATTGAAGATCACTGTTCTTTTAAGGGAATGCAGTACCAAAATGGGTGAAATGGATATTTCTGGTCCAGAGAGCTACAGAAAAGTGAAAGTTTGGCATTTACAATAGTCGTTACAGTATTCAATTTGGGATGAACAGTCCACTTAATTGACTGGGAGGCCACAGTTCTTGGAGTTATTCGGTCTATCTGCTTGTACAATCAAAAAGCTAGTCATTGAAGCCCTTTTATCCTCTGCCAGTTGCTTTCACAACCTAGAAGACGGCAAATTATCTTCAGCTGCTACAAGGCAAACAAACAAACAGAAGGAAACGAGGAAGGCCAAGTTCTTTTTAATAGAATACAGAAAAGATCTTGGAAAAGCCCTCCGTTAATCTACACAGCTGGAGAGCTTACAACAAGGAAAGGTGTTTCCTTTTCCTTCTTGGGAGCAACTTGTCAACAATCCCAGAAAGATTACCATCTGGGCTGGCACAACCCATGCATATATATCCTATCTATCGGACCTCACCACTGTCTTTCTTCCTTCTCAAGCTCCAGTGTCATTTTCTTGTTAAGAATATGTTGGAGGGGAGAGCAGCTAGGGGGCTTGATGCGTAGAGAGCCAGATCCAAAGATGGAAGGTCCTGAGTTCAAATGTAGCCTCAGATATTTCCTAGTTCAGTGATGGTTAACCAATGGCACATATGCCAAAGATGGCATGCAGAGTACCTCCCCCAACCTAGCTCATTACTAGAAAGGTAGAGGGACTTGGGTGGAGCTGCTCCCCTCCCCCTCTCTATCCTGTCTGATCACATTTCTTACTTTCAAAGAACTTACATTCTAATGAAAGTCAATATGTCCACTTTTACATTTATACACATATGCATATAGGTATTATAAGCAGCCTAAACATATGCAAAATGAACATAAAGCTATTAAATATAAGATATTTAGAGAGAAAGCGTGCTATTAGTAGGGTGGATAGGAAAAGCTTCTTGAAAAGCTGGTACTAAAACTAAAGACTAGAAGAATTAAGAGTTAAATAGGAAGTAAATTCCTAGCATGAGGGATAGCCACTGAAAAGGCTTAGGGGGGCAATTGGGTGACTCAGTGGACTGAGAGACAGTCCTGGAGATGGGAGGTCTTGAGTTGAAATCAGGACAGCTAGGTTGCTCAGTGGATAAAGTGTCAGACCTGGAAATGGAAAGTTCTAAGTTCAAATCTAGCCTCAGACACTTCCCAGCTAGGTGACCCTAGGCAAGCCACTAAAACCCTTTGCCTAGCCCTTCCTGCTCTTCTGCCTTGGAACCAGTACACAGTACTGATTCTAAGTCAGAAGGTAAGGGTTTTTTTGTTTTTTTAATTAAAATTGAAAAAAAATAAAGAAAAGGCATGGAAAGGAATCTGTGCTACAACCTTCTAGATAAATGGACATCCAGCCTCAGTCTGAAGACCTCCAATAAATGGAAACTCACTGGAATATGCAATTATTTGGAAGTATAAAATGGTAAAGATTTAGTGTGGGCTCCAGTAGTTGAAAAAGACCTCACAGAATAGAATGAATAGAGTGTGAAATGGGTCTTGAAAGATCAGCAGAATTGGTAGGAAATGGACTGATAGAGATTCTATTCTCTACTCTTGAGTCTCTTTCTGCCTTGTTTTACAATGTTCTAATCATGCCGACCTCCTCTATCTGCCTCTTCCACTTCTAGTCATAAAGCTTTGTTGACTGGTACTGAAGAATGATTCTGAACTCAGCTTTTTTTTTCTGTTTTAGTAAAGGCAATTGTTATTACTTATTACTTCACTAAGTAAAGAAGTATAGGCAAGTCTCACCGCTAGTTGCATAATCTTCCTTAATAGACTATAGGCATCTTGTGTCTGAGGTCATATTTGAACACAGAACCTCCCATCTCTAGGTCTGGCTCTCAATCCACTGAGTCACCCAGCTGCCCCCTCCAATATACATTTTTTTTTTAACCCTTACCTTCTGCCTTAGGCAGAAGAGCGGTAAGGGCTAGTCAATGGGGGTTAAGTGACTTGCCCAGGGTCACATAGCTGGGAAGTATCTGAGGCCACATTTGAACCCAGGGCCTGGATCCCAATCCACTGAGCCACCCAGCTGTTCCCATAAAATGGAACTATTAATGGTACCACTTAACAGAATTGTTATTATGATCAAATGAGCTAACAGAAATCTATATAAAGCAAATTATGAATCTTAAAACACTATATGAACGCTATCTATTACCTCAATAATTCCCATTTCTTTTTAAGTAGGAAAAGAGCTCCCCTACCCTGTCAGGCCTACATGAAACCTCCATGAAATGCTTGGGAGTCACTGATTCTTGGCACAAGAGAACTGAAACCTCCATGGTTACAGGCACTAACTCCCAGCACATAAACACTCTGAGTCCTTGACGGAAGGGAAATGGGTTGCATCACCAGCACCTGCATGGACTAGACACAGATGGGTTTTCTCCTTCCTCGTGACAAAACAGACTCCTAAGTGACTTTGTTCAAGATATGCAGAATAAGCAGCAAAGTCAGGATGGTACCCAGGTCCTATTTTCCATTTTGCCAGTACACACACACACACACACACACTCACACACACACACACACACACACACACACACACACACACTCACAACCTCTGAGTTCTTTTTTTATTTGAAAATTTTTATTTAACTAATTAATTTAGAATATTTTCCCATGATTACACGATTTCCCCTCTCCCTCCACCCTATAGCCAATGAGCAATTCTGCTGGGTTTAACTGTGTCATTCTGATCCTGAGTTCTGAGTTGCCTACTTCTGCTAAAAATAGGGGACTCAACCACGGCAAAACAGTCTCTTCAGCCTGCTGGGGTATCAGGTCTAGCTGCTCTCGGGGTAGGTCTTTGGGGGTCTTAGTCAGCTGCCACTGACCTAAAGGTGCCCCTCGATCACTCACTGGTTCTGGCACGCAATGGCTCTGACTCTGGCTCCATAGGTGGGGTGGGGGAGGATGAATCACCTTGGGCTTTGGTGGAAGTTATTTCTCCCCCTTATAATGTGGAAATGCCCAAATCCCACACACCTTCAATGATGTGCCCTATGGTAGAGTCCCTTTGTTCATATGAATGTGGGTTTTTTGGCCTTTTGAGGTAGTCTGTATAGGTAGGTGGTGAGGAAAGGAAGAGTCCTGGGTCTATGTTGCCGCCATGTTTACCCGGAAGTCCTGTCATTCTTTTAAAAAGAACAACAACCTTCCCTTCCCCTGAGAGGCAGTATTGGGTATTGGTTCCATGGCAGAAGAATAAGGGCTAGTTGATGGAGATGAAGTGACTTGCCCAGGGTCACCTAGCTAGAAAGTGTTTGAGACCAGATTTGAGACTATGACCTTCTCTATCCTAATCCACTGAGCCATCTAGTTGCCCCACCTCTATCATTCTTCTAAGCAAGCTCTCATTCTTTGACTCCACTTTGCATCTGCTGCTTTGTCTGGTTTCAAATGCACAGACAAGATGCTCTTCCCATCATTTTAATTTGAGCTTTAATGGACACTATCTCCCTCAGCCTCCTCTCCCCTCTGATTGGAAGACCGAAGAGTGGACCACCAACCCCCCCCCCCCATACTTTTCTTTAGAGGGGGCAGATAAGGGACTCTCAGCCTACTCCAGTCAGCATTTGTTACCCTGCCTAGTTTTGCATCCAGTACCACCTGGTGTCCTCCCCAACCCTCTTCACTTTCCAACCTCCTTTAGCGTATTGTCTCTTTCCTTTAGATTGTAAACTCCTCTGAGGGGACAGACTGTCTTTTTATTCATTATATCCCCAGCTCCCAGCAACAGTGCTTGGCAGGTTCTTAATAAACATTTATTAGATCAAATTGAAATTCACATTTCTACATATACTACAGGGATACTACAGGAAAGGGGAGGGAAAGAACATAAATGATGTAATCATGGAAAAATATCCCAAATTAATTAATTAAAAATTTTCAATTAAAAAAAGAAATTCACATTATTCAAATTTATCATCCAATACTGATCATGGAGGCTGTTACCTATCAACCCACAGGACAGTCTCCCTTCATCAATGAATGCTGTGCCTGGTTCAGACTTTCCATCTTTTGTTTTCACGCTAGAGTTGTTTTTAAAAAATTAATTATTTTAAATTTCATATTATATATTATATGTGTATTTATCTTATAAAATGTTTCATATTTATATTTTATAAAATATACTTTACAAATATTATATTTTTATATATTTTATATTTATATAATATATTTTAATATTTAATATGCCTTAATTAATATCTATTACTAGAATTTCTTTACAAGTGTCTAAACCCCTCTCTCCCCTCCTTATAACACAGAAGGCACCAGATAGGAGGCAGATAAGTATATATGGATTATATCTGTCATGTTTCCATTTTTCAGCTCATTTTCTAGAGATGACATTCACAAGTTATTTTTTGAACATTAAATCTGTGGCTCTACAGTGATCCCTCACCTATCACGGGAATTACGTTCCAGAAACCCCCTGCAATAGGTGAAAATCCACAAAGCAGTAGCATTATATTTATTTTATTATTTATATATATTTTAAGGCTTTATAAACCCATTCAACTCTCCTATAAAACTTTTCCACACTCTTATAAACACCTCATATGCTCTTAAACTCTTTCTATACTCTTAAACCCATGTAATCTTAAAATCCCACAATATAGCAAAAACTCCAAGATACAGAATTGGATTTTTTTTTAAACCCACGATACAATGAAGTCTCAATAAGTGAATTGCGATATAGCAAGGGACGACTGTATATAAGGTTCTCTTGGTTCTACTCATTTTGCTGTTCATTATCTCTTTATCTCATTATCTCAAAACTTTCCAAGTTTTTTAAAAATTAGTCTGCTCATTGTTTCTATTCCATTACAATCATATATCACAATTTGTATCCCCTCAATTTCCAGTTCTTTGGCAACATGATTAATTAATTATATATAAATAGATCTATAATTAATAATATAAAAATATTACATATTAAAATATATAATATACAAATATTTAGGAACATATAAGTTCTTTTCCTCTTCCCCTGATCTCCCTGGGAAACAGAACTAGAAATGATAATGCTGGATCTAAAAGTACATACATAGTTTTATAACTCTTTGGGGTGTCATTCCAAATTGTTCTCCAAAATAGTTGGATCAGTTCACAGCTCCACCAACAGTGTATTAGTGTCCCCATTTTCCAACATCCCCTCCAACATTTATCATTTTGTCTTTTTTTTGTGGTCAATCTGATTGAGGTGAAGTGATACCTCAGAATTATTTTGGTTTGCAATTTTCTAAGCAGAGAATTTTTTTCATATACCTATATATGTCTTTGATTTCTTCATCTGAAAATTATCTTGTTTATATCTTTTGCCCAGGTTGACTCTTATTCTTGTAAATTTGTTTTAGAAAATGAGCTCTGTGTGAGTGACTCTCTTTAAAAGTGCACTAGGGTCCTTCAGCACACATAATGATACTCTCTCAAATATTTTAACTTTTTAGTTCCTCAATCTTCTCATTTCCCATGACCTACTTTTCCACTCCAACTCAACCACACACAGAGATATACTTGATCTTGCCATCTCCCATGAGCATTCAAATTCCTTGTTCACACACTTCAAAATTCTTTTATCTGACCATAATTGTTTATCATTTCATGTTTCCTATGCTTTATGATTCATGACTTGTATTCCCTCCACCATTATATTCTACCCTAGGCTATCACTCCTATACTGGCCACACTCTCTTCCCTTCCCTATCTTGAGCTATTGATGAGCCAACTCAGCTCTCTACCATCTACTTTGGGGTCCTTCTACCCCTTGTTCTAGCACCAATTGTATTTTACCAAACCCCAATCCTATACACCTCTTTCATCATCTGTTTCCTTTGCTGCTGAATGGAGCTGGAAGAAATCCCAAAATGGTACTGCCTGGGTTCACTACAAATCTATGTTATTTATGACCAATTTTCCTGGCTAGCTATTATCCTATGTCGTCTTTCCAGAGCCATGGCTTGCTTTTCTTCTCACTCTCTAACCCCTCAATTTCCAATTCTTTGCTACCACAAAGAATGCTGCTATAAATATTTTGGAACATATAGGTTTTTTTCCTTTTCCCCTGATCTCCTTGGGAAACAGACCTAGCAATGGATCCAAAGGTACATATACACAAAACTATATATACATACATGTATTTGTATATGTATATACATGTATACATATATATTTACACATATACACACAAAACTATATATATATATATATATATATATATGTATATTTTAAACTTCCTGGGTGTAATTCCAAATTGCTCTCTAAAATGTTAAAATCAGTTCATAGCTCTACCAACAGTGTATAGTATTAGTGTTCCCCCTAATCTGATTTCTGAACTCATTATTCAGCTGAAACTACATTCTCTCAAGTTAGCAATGGGCTCTTAACTGCTCAATCTAATCTCTTCTCAGTCTTGATCCCTAGACCTTTCTTCAGGTTTTGACTATCCATCCTCTTCTCTTTCTGGATACTAGCCACTCTAGATTTTCAGGACCCTGCTCTCCCCTGGCTCTCTTCCTACCAATCCACCACTCCTCTCCTTTGCTGGACCTTTCCCAAGTCACACCACCTAATAAAGGCACTGTCCTGGGCCCTCCTCTCCAAATACGGTCTTTCCCATTGATCCTGATGATCATTTCTTGGTGATCTCAACACCAGTGGATTTGATTATAAACTCCATGCAGATGATTCTCAACTCTACTTAACCAGTCCTAAGGGTCTAAGATTTCATATCGCCAGTGCCCTTCAGACATTTCAAATTAGATGTTCAATAGACATCTCAAACTCAACATATCCAAAATGGAACTCATCATGTTGATCCCTGAGCTCTCATCTCTTCCAAACTCCTCTAACTATCCCAGGCATTTCCATTCGTCTAGTCACACAAGTCCTCAGTCTCAGGGTCATCCTCAACACCTCACTCTTAGGCCCACCTTGTGCACTGCCAAATCTTGTCATATTTACTTTTATAATATCTCTCACAGATCTCCTCATTTTTTCTGCTCACACAGCTATAATCCTAGTTCAGGCTCTCATCATCTCTTTCTTGGATTATTGTGGCAGATTCCTAAATGGCATCTTCCTGCCTTAAGTCTTTTGTCACTCCAGTCCATCGTCCATGCAGCTACCATAGTTAGTACATATATGACCATGTCAATGAGTTCCAGTGACACCCTATTACCTCCAGAATCAACCATAAATTTCACTTTTCACCCATCTCTTTACCCTACCTTCTACTCTCAAACCATCATCCTCTCCTTCTCACTGGCAACTAGGAATTTTTACCTGGGTTTCTTGACTCTGATAAATAAACTTTAGCCTCATATTTCTGGAATCTAGAAATAAGAAAGAAAGAAAGAAAGAAAGAAAGAAAGAAAGAAAGAAAGAAAGAAAGAAAGAAAGAAAGAAAGAAAGAAAGAAAGAAAGAAAGAAAGAAAGAAAGAAAGAAAGAAAGAAAGAAAGAAAGAAAGAAAGAAAGAAAGAAAGAAAGGAAGGAAGGAAGGAAGGAAGGAAGGAAGGAAGGAAGGAAGGAAGGAAGGAAGGAAGGAAGGAAGGAAGGAAGGAAGGAAGGAAGGAAGGGAGGGAGGGAGGGAGGGAGGGAGGGAGGGAGGGAGGAAGGAAGGGAGGGAGGGAGGGAGGGAGGAAGGAGGGAAGGAAGGAGGGAAGGAAGGAGGGAAGGAAGGAAGGAAGGAAGGAAGGAAGGAAGGAAGGAAGGAAGGAAGGAAGGAAGGAAGGAAGGAAGGAAGGAAGGAAGGAAGGAAGGAAGGAGGGAAGGAAGGAGGGAAGGAAGGAGGGAAGGAAGGAAGGAAGGAAGGAAGGAAGGAAGGAAGGAAGGAAGGAAGGAAGGAAGGAAGGAAGGAAGGAAGGAAGGAGGGAAGGAAGGAGGGAAGGAAGGAGGGAAGGAAGGAGGGAAGGAAGGAAGGATACGAAGGAAGGAAGGAAGGAAGGAAGGAAGGAAGGAAGGAAGGAAGGAAGGAAGGAAGGAAGGAAGGAAGGAAGGAAGGAAGAATAGGGCTACAGTCTTTGAATCTGACTGAAAAGAGGGGCAAACTGATCCTTAGTAGTTGTAGGTGACTCTGGGCATATCACTTTAAACCTCTAGGACCGGTGTCCTCATCTGTAAAAAAGAGATCATCCTCAACTCCAGGATTTTCTGATTCTGAGAACCATATCGCCTCCTTCCACCCAAAACTACCTCCACCCCCAGTGAGAGTAAACAGGAGGCAGTAAGCCCATCTGAATTTCTCAGCTTGTGGAAACCCAGCAGAATCCGGTTTCAAATGTACAGTTATTATGCAACATTTTCTCCCAGTCCTTTCTTTACACTGCTGGAGCCTCAGGAAACACAATATCAGCTGAAGGGTTTCCTGAGCTGAATCACTCCTGAGAACTGGCCAGACTCGTTCTCTGTGGGCAGCACTGCAGTCTTCTTCATCAAACTGATGCCCTTGCTCATTCAGCACCATCGCCCAAGCGGCCCACCCCCACTGTATACAGTGGCAGGCAAGGAGCCACATTAGGTCACAGGATGAGAACTAGCTGAAGCTGCCTGGGACAGCTCTAGCATATCCATGCCTTGGCCTTGCTTCACTGAGGCTTGAATAATGCACTAATAACCAGCTTCTGAAGCACACAAAGGCTTTTGGAAATCCGGAGATGAAAGACACTTTGTGCTGCTTCTCCTACAGCAGTGGAGAATACAGGCATAGGTGTTCCCACAGGGGACTGGCCATTTTCTTTGCATGGATCTTGGAATGAAAATAACATACAGAAGGAAGCCTAAAAAAAAAGTCAGCTGCAGAGGGCATATTTATTTGGAAACAAGGAGAGACAGTACGCAGTGTGAGTGAGTCTCATGCTTGGCTCTTTCTCAACTTTAAAAAGAAAAAAGAAACGAGAAAAAATCAGTCCCCATGAATTGGGGCATATTCCCCAGCAGCAAATCATCACGACCTTAAATTAGATTGTCGCAAGGTTCTAAGGAGGGGTGGTGGGAAAGTTGACATGGATTTCCCTCTCCTGCCTTTCTGAATTCTGCCCACATTCACATAGGCAAAGAGAGGCACCGCAATGCAGTGTAATTGCACTCTTCATCTTTCTTGTCAGAACCATCACTAAGGTGGGATAGCTGGGGCTTTTCCTAAGCACTGATGTGAGGGACATATACTATTTATCTATCCATCTATCTATCCATCCATCTATCTATCTATCTTATCTATCTATCTATCCATCCATCCATCCATACATCTATCTATCCATTCATCTCTCTCTCTCTGCTATACTACATACTTCATAGTACATACATACTCTAACTGTTATCCATGTAGGGGCCATAGAGGTAGTAGATGGCTTAAGGGAAAGGAAGAGGAAGGGAGCTCTCCAGCTAGCTGAGGTTAGAGTAGGGGATAAGCTAACCCCTCTCTAGGTGTGACTACACCTAGGTGTGAATTCTCTCTTCTAGGGTTCACTTCTGCCATCACCCCAGCTTCAAGTGAATTGTCCAAAATGCTGAAATTCCTTTACATAGTTTCTACTCCTTCCTCGGTAATGGAAGGAACTACGGCCCATCCTTTACTGATTTATCTTCTCAGATCCTATGTCACTTTGTATTTTGTGAACTTCATAATATTTCATTTTCTTCTTGAGAAGTGAATTCAATAAACCTGAAAAAAACATTTATTAAGCTTTCAAACTTTTTTTTTTAAAACCCTTACTTTCCATCTTAGAATCAATACTGTGTATTGGTTCTAAGACAGAAGAAAGGTAAGGGCTAGGCAATGGGGATTGAGTGACTTTACCCAGGGTCACACAGCTAGGAAGTATCTGATGCCAGATTTGAACCCAGGATTTCCCATCTCTGGACTTGGCTCCCAATCCACTGAGCTACCTAGCTGACCCCTAGTTCTGTCTTTGAGATTGTGACAAATCTTTATATATATATATATATTCAACCTTACATCTTAGAATCAACACTATGTATTGGTTCTAAGGCAAAAGAGGGGTAAGGACTAGGCAACAGGGGTTAAGTGACTTGCCCAGGGTCACACAGCTGGGAAGTGTCTGAGGTCACATTTGAACCCAGGACCTCCCATCTCTAGGCTTGCCTCTCAAATCACTGAGCCACCTTGCTGCCCTCAGCTTTAATACTTTAAGTAGTGACAAATATTATAGGAGATTCTGTAGGTACAAAAGTAAAAAAAAACAAACAAAAAAACAAGGCTCTCCTTGGCCTCAGGAAGCTTATTCTTTAAAGGACTTTGAATTTTACTGATAGAAGGAAACTTTTAGTTCACCCCCTTTGTTTTACACATAAGGAAGCTGAGTCTTAGATTGGTGACCTCATTTACCCAAGGTCACACACCTATATTGAAATATACTGTTGTTTAATAGATAAATCCACATAAACCAAGGATTTCATCTCTTGAATATTCAGCAAGACATGCTGGGGACAGTTAGGTCTTTAAATACTTTAGATTTGCTAGTGTTGGTGCATGAATCACTTCTAATAATACTTAAGTGGCTACAGTCATCAGCTGCTATGCAGACTACTACAAATAGTGTTTTGTTTTGTTTTTTTAAAGAATGCTTCCTGGTCTTATAATGAATAGCTAAACTGATGAAGAAATAAAATAGAGAGTTCGGGTCAATGTCCATTCCTTACCCAGAAGCATCAGTAGAGACAAAAATAGAAGGCTGGGGCTCAGGAGATCTGGTTTCTAGCTCTGCCACAAACTAGCTGTGTGACCTAAAGCAAGCTGAGTCATTTAATCTGTAAAATGATGGAATTAGGGGGCAGCCAGGTGGCTCAGTGATGAGAGAGCCAGGCCTAGAGTTGGGTGGTTGTAGGTTCAAATGTAGCCCCAGATATTTCCTATCTGGGTGACCCTGGGCAAGTCACTTAACCCTCCTTGCTTAGCCTTTGCTACTCTTCTGCCTTGGAACTAATATATAGTATTAATTTTAAGACAGAAGGTAAGGATTTTTAAAGAAAAAAAAATTTTAAATGGGAGAACTATATTTAAGGTCACTATTGTCCTCTCTAGCTCTAACATTCCCTTCACTAAGAAACCTCATCCATCCTGCAAGATCAGCTCAGCCTCAGAACTCACAACTGATAAAGACCTTCTGTTCCTCAGATTGGAGGATAGAGCAATGAGCTCTTAAACCTCCATTCAGGAAGGGGGCCCAAGAGAGTCATCTCTTCATTTGACTCCTTTGACTTCTCCATTGTGTCCCAGTGCTGGGTGTCTTCTCCCAGCCCACATTGCCATTCTTTTCAGCTTCCTTTTATGCGTTGTCTTTCAAGGTTAGATTGTAAGCTTCTGGAGGGCAAGAACTATCTTTTCTGAAATTGTATGCATAGTGCTTAGTGCCATACATAAATGTATGTTTATTGGCTTACTAACTATAAAAGGCATTGGCCAAAACATATCAGAACTGGTCAATCCAGTCCCCTACACTAGTTATCTGATCAATAGAGATATGTTCTAGCAATCAAATGCCACTTGGCAGTTTTTTGGCTTTGGGCAAGACATTTCTTTGCTTTGAGCCTCAGTTTTCCCACTTGCAAACTTGCTCAAGGTCAAATAGAGAAATTCAAATTCCAAGCCCCATACAGTTTCTAGTACATTATCAGCAGAAAGGATACTTTTGGTTCTGACATTCCATGACAATGGGTTTCAATTTCTACCTGCTCTCAAGACAGACAGCAAGGAATAGTAGAAAGCAGTTATACAAAGCTTTGATCTCTTTTGCCTAGTATAGAACAAATGATATAAATGAAGGGAAACTGTACCTATGTGCCTAGCGGGAGGGAAGTTTTTAAAAATATTGCTTATGTTACTTTGGGAAAGGGAAAGGGTGAATTATAGAGCTGCTATGGCTCTCCTTCTACTCCCTCCTTCTTCAACTCCTATCACTCATGACTTCTGTCACTATCTCCTTCTTCACCTCTGTCTCATATAAAGAGAAATTATCTTATTCCTTACCAAGGCTAACCCCTCTACTTGTTCAAGTGACCCTATTCCATCCCATTTCCTCTAACAGATTGCCCCCCTCTATCATTGCCACTTTTTCAGATAGACTCTCTGTCTACTGGCTCCTTTAGTTCCTATACACATCCCCATCTCTTCCCCATCCTCAAAAATACTTCCCTGTTTCCTTCCATAGCTGCTAACTCTTCTCCTGTACCTCTTCTGCCCTTTGTAGCTAACCTCCTTGAAAAGGTTCTCTATAATGGGTGCCTCCACTTTTTTCCTCCCATTCTCTTCTAAAGCCTTTAAATTTCAGATTCCTATCTTATTATTACACCAAAACTCTTCAAAGTTACTCCAAAATTATGATATCCCAAATGCCAAATCTAATGACTTTTTTCTATTCTTGTTCTTCTTGACTTCTCTGCAGATTTTGACAATGTTGATCTCTACTCCTTGATATTCTATTTTCTATAGGTTTTCAGGATACCCCTTCTATGCTTCCTTTGATGGACCCTCTTCCATAGGTGTCCTTTAGAATTCTGTCTTGGGACCTCTACTCTTTTCCCTCCTTAGTACTTAGTGATCTCAACAGATGCCATGGCTTTAATTTCCATTTCTATGTTGATAATCCTCAGATCTACTGATTCTGCCTCAGTCTCTCTGTTGAACTCCAATCTCTTATTTCCAACTGCCTTTCAGAAATCTCAAACTGTGCACTAGATGCCTTAAACTCATTATGTCCAAAATGGAACTCATTGCCTTTCCCTCTAAAACCTTCCCCCTCCTATCTTCCCTTTTACTATAGAAGGTGACACAATCCTCCCAGTCCCTCAAATTCCCAACCCACAAATCTTCCTGGACTCCTCACTCTCATTCTCCATGTCTAATCTGTTGCCAATTTCACCTTTGTATTCCTGAATACATCCCCTTTTTTCTTCTGATATTGCCAATATTGTGGTACAGGTCCTCATCATCTTATACCTAGATAACTACAATAGCCTACAGATGGGTCAGCCTGCTTCAAGTCTCTCCTCACTCCAACCCATTTGCCATTCAGTCACTAAAGTGATTTTCCAAAAACACAATTCTGATCACATCATCTCATGTCTCAGTAAATTTCAGTGGCTCCCTATTGCCTCTAGGATGGAATACAAAAATTTCTGATTAGCTTTCAAAGTCCTTTAAAACCCAGTTTCCTCCTACCTTTCCAAGCATTTTACATTTTACTCCCAACATGTACTCCTTGATCAATGACAATGGCTAATTCAAGAATAAGAGACTCCATCTCTTGGGGCAGGGCATTTTCTCTGGCTATCCCTAGAACACTCTCCCTCCTCTGCTCTGACTATTGATCTCCCTAGCTTCCTTCAAGTCCCAATTAAAATCTCATCTTCTACTGGAAACTTTGCCCAATTCCTCTTATCTATAGTGCCTTCTCTCTTTTATTTCCTATTTATCCTGTATGTAGCTTGCTTTGTATAGATTAGGATACATGTTGTCTCCCCCATTACACTGCAAGCTCCTTGAGGGCAGGGTCAATCTACCTATTCAGGAGACCACTTTGGGTTTATCAAGTATGAGTCATAATGCACTAGCCTAATTTCCTTTCTTAACACGGTCAAAAGACTGAAATATCACAATGCTACAAATATAGTAAACAAGGCATTTAAACAGGCCCACAGGATGCATGCATAGGCAAGATGAGAGGAGAAAGTAAAGGTCCATGGTGGCAGACCAATGGCATGCATGCCAGAAGGAACACTGGGAGCCCTCTCTGTGGGCACATGTGCTGTTGTCCCAGCACAGAGTTTGATAGTTTGTTACTGGAAAGCCAGAGGGACACAGAACTGAGCTGCTCCCCTCCCCATCTCCATCAGCTCCTGAGGACATTGCTGACATCACCCACTCCTCTAAAAAGTTCACCATCACTGGTATAGGTTACAGCACAGTCTGGTAAATTCAGAACTGGATGAATAACAGATCTTCTAAGGAGTGGCAATGTATGGATCAATGTCAACTCAGAAGAAGATCTGAAGGGGAACAATTCCAGGGATCTATCCATGGTCCTGCTCATTTCACCATTTTTATCCCTAAAGAGCCAAGTTGTAGTTGACAAACTTATCAACCTTGTGAATGATGCAAAATGAAAAAATCCAGTTAGCATGTTTGATAACAGAATCTTGGAGCCAAAGCATATCGACTGGCTAGAATGTACATCTGACTCTAAGAAGGAATTTAATTGGGATTAATGTAAAATATGTTAAATTAGTCATTTGTTGTTGTTCTTCCGTTTTTCAGGCATAGTGGACTCTCCATGACCATGAAACAGAGCTGTCCATGGTGTTTTCTTGGCAAAGACACCAGAGTGGTTTGCCATTTCCTTCCCTGGTATATCCAATGGTAATTAGTAATATAAACATTATAAAAATTAAAAAATCAACTGCTTAAGGTGGATAGAGATGGAATAGCTAAATGGCAGTTCGTGTGGGTTTTAGTGGACTGTAGTAAGGTCATTATGGAGACAGTGTGTGTGGCCTGGCAGAGAATGTTAATGTAAGCTGCATTTATAGAAAGTTAGTGTGTTAAGTGAACTAAAAGATCTCATCAATGGTGCCTATGACTGGAATAGGAGATAGGCTGGGCACAAAATGAGATCAAGAGACAACTTGAATGTTCTAGGTGGCAGCACATTAAAGACCTGGAATAGAGGTTCTCCACATTTTTTGTTTCCTGGACCCCTCTGGAAGTGACCAATAAATTTGTGGATCTCTTCTCAGAATCATGTTTTTAAATGCAAAAAAATCATATGCCTAAAATTACAAAGGAATCTGATTATATTGAAATAGAATTACCAACATATCTTTTACAAAATATGTTCACAGATGCCAGGTTAAGAATCTCTGACTAGGGGCAACTAGGTGGTTCGTTCAGTGGATAGAGAACCAGGCCAAGACACAGGAGGTTCTGAGTTCAAATCTGGTCAGATACTTCCTAACTTTGTGACCACGGGCAAGTCACTTAACCCCAATTCCCTAGCGCTTACTGCTCTTCCACCTTAGAATTAATACTTAGAATGGATTCTAAGACAGAAGGTAAGGGTTTTTGGAAACCTTCCTGACTAGAGAGAGGGAAGAGAAGGGGAAAAGCATGTATATAGTACCTACTGTGTGCCAGGCACTGGGCTAAGTGGTTTCCAAATATTATCTCATTTGATACTCACAATACCCTTGGGAGGTCAGTACTATTATTTTCCTTATTTTGCAGTTGAAGAGTTTGAGGAGGCTGACAGAGGTTAAGTGACTTTCCCAGGGTCACACAGCTAATAAGTGCTTGTGGCAGGATTTTAACTCAGGTCTTCCTGACTCTGAGCCTGTAGGGTTATCCTAGGAAAGTCTTTAGCACATTGGGTGGATCTTCTATGGAAAACAGGTAAAAGGACATGGGCAAAAGTCACAACAGATATGAGGGAGTTTGCTGGATGTAATTTGATGTCATAAAGGAAGAACCCATGTGGGAATAAATTGTGGAACCATTCAAATGAATGTCCAAAATGAAAAATTGTGCCATTACAATGACAAGCTCAGCATTAGAAAAGAGATTAACAAAAACAAACTGGGGGTAGTAGGTAGCTTAGTATATAGAGATCCAGGCCTGAAGATGGGAAGTTCTGGGTTCAAGTTTGACCTCAGACAAGTCTCTAGGCTTTCTTTGGAGAGGTGGGCAAGTATGAGGTAGAATACATATATACTTTTGAAGCTGGTTAGTTTTGTGAAATTGCCTTTTCTCCCTCTTTTTCACTCTTTATTATAAGTGATGACTTACCGGACAGATGAGTGGGGAGAGGTATACTGGAGATGAATGCGAAGTTATATTTTTAAAGGAAAAAAGAGAATGCAAAACATTGTTGATCATGGGACTCCACCCCATCAGATCCTACCTCTCATACTGTACTCAGGTTGGTGTACCATATTTTGACAAGCTGAAATGGAACCAGAAGGGAGTATCCAAGATGGCGAAAGGTCTAGAAATCATGCAAGGTGAGAATTAGGAGAACAAATTGAAACAATTGGGAATGTTTCACCTGAAGGAGGAAAGATTTGGGTGGGGAAAGGACTAGCATGGATAGAAGACATGACAACTCTGTTCAAGAATTTAAAGAAATGTCATGTGGGCAATAGGTTAGACCTGTTTTGCTAGTTCCTAGAGGGAACACCTTGTATCAAAGGGCAAAAGTTGTGGAGAGCCAGATTTTAGGCTAAATGTGAGGGGAAACTGTAATAATAAAAAGAGCTATCCCAGGGCAGCTAGGTGGTTCAGTGGATAGAAAGCCAGACTTGGAGACAAAAGGTCCTGGGTTCAAATCTGACCACTTCCTAGCTATGTAACCCTGTATGAGTCTCTTAATCCCCATTGCCTAGCCCTTATTGCCTTCTGTCTTGGAACTGATACCTAGTATTGATTCTAAGGCTGAAGGTAAGAACTTAAAATAAAATAAAATTTTAAAATACATTTAAAAAAAGAACTGTCCTAAAGAACAAGCTATCTCAGTAGGTAGTGAGATCTTTAAGCAAGGCCAGATGAACATCACTAGGGATACCATTAAAGGGAATTCTTGATCTGGGTCACACTGAACTAAATGGCCTCCAAGGTCCCGTCTAACTCTCAGATCCCATGATTCTACTGGTTTCCCACTGAGGTGCTTATAGGTTCTCTGGTTACACAGAGAGCTGTGGTTTGAAATTCAGGTCAGCAGGAATATGTTTCCATAACTACTCCCCAGAGGAGATAAAAACTAGTTGGCTCTGAGTTATCAAGCTAATGGAAGAGGGGAGCCTTAATTTAGCTAATATAAAACTGTAAATCATCTACCTGGGTTTTCTCCTCTCTCTACCACAATGGCAACTGAGTCAAGGATATGGAAAGAGGAATTAGAGCAAGAAGAAATGTGGGAGGTATTCCCGGGAGCTAGAATAAAGAATTTAGACCCATTTCCTCTAGCCATTTGGTGGGAGTTCTTCTTCTGTTCTTCATTTTGCCCTTCTCTAATTCCATTTATGCCTGGAAGTTTGAGGGACTCTTTCCAATTCCTCAGAGTGTCCCTTTCCCTCCTTGTTCAGAGCTCTGTTCATATTATAAACTCAGCAATCCATCTATGATTGACCATAAAGTTAGCCATTCATTCTGTATATATTGTGGAAACAGAAAAATGCAGTGGGACGCGGAGGAAGAAGACAGGGTGTGGAGCATGAATATCTGAAGAGAGACTGCTCTAAGGGTAGCCACTGGGAAGCCAAGTGGTTATGATGGGACTTCTGCCTGGGGCTTTGGGAGTCAGCACATGTAGGGAAAGTAAGGATTCTGTAGGGATGAGCTGCAATATTCTGTCAGTTTCTGAGGAAATTAACTGTGGGAAATCTGTGGGAAAATAGAGTGAGGTGGGAGCCTGCTGAGATGGTGAGACTAGCAGAACAACATTGGAATAGAGGCTGAACCCCTTGTGTCCATTCTGTTTGAGGTCTTACGTATTTTTCTTGTCCTCTTCCCTTTGGGAATAACATCAAGGGATCTGTGATGTTTCTAGTCATGGAGTCATAGTTTGATAGATTTTTAGTGCTGACAAGGACTTCAGAATTTATCTTATCCAACCTGAAGGTGATACATGCACACACGTATGGATGGATGAATATGGAGATATAGATGTATAGATATTGATATACCTATACACATATGTGTATGTAGGTGTATTGTGTGTATCTCTGTGTGTGCACATATCTCTGGACTCTCCTGTTGTCTGGCCATGGGCCATATTAACATATGTGTATACATAGAATAAAAGGCTGTGATGTTCAAATCCAGCCTTAGACACTTCCTAGCTATGTGTCCCTGGGCAAGTCACTTAACTCTTTTTTTTTAAACCCTTACCTTCTGTCTTGGAATCAATATTGATTCCAAGACAGAAGAGTAAGGGCTAGGCAATGAGGGTTAAGTGACTTGCCTAGGGTCACACAGCTAGGAAATGTCTGAATCCAGATTTGAACCCAGGACCTCCCATCTCTACACTTTGCTCCCAATCCACTGAGCTACCCAGCTAACCCCTGAAGTCACTTAACTTTTATTGCTTTGCCCTTACTGTTCTGCCTTGGAACCAATACACAGTATTTATCTAAGACAGAAAGTTTAAAAAAAAAAAGGTTGATGTTCCAAACGAGATCTAACTCAGGCTAGTCCAAAGATTTCGGCTCAGGATTGAAATGCAAAGAAATGCTCTTGGACCATATGAAATGAACTGAAAAGGATTAACTTAACAATACTAGTTAACAATACTGGACCTGTGATTTCATGAGTATAAGGGAACTCATTGGATGAGGGAATGGTCTCTGCTAGTACAAGTTAGCTCTTTCTCTGTAATTTATAGTCTAAGAGAGTTGCCTAGAACACGAAGAAACCACAGAGGCAGAACTTGGAATCTACATCTTCCTTGTAATCATCATCACTGTGACAGTGATCAGTTAAGGAGATGAATGGGCTCCCGAGGCAGTATGGGAATTTCCCAGAGGCTGAGGGCACCCAACTAGTGGGTGGGGATTTTTTTACCCGATCAAGTGCCAATAACAGCCCTTTTGTCTTATGAAATAGAAACCAGCCCTGCTAGCGTCAAACAGATGTCACTCTTCACAAATGGCACGACCAAGCCAGAGAGTGAGTGAATCGATGAGCTTTCACTTTATCTTTCTCTGATCTCAAGTCCACCATGCTACTTCCAGGCCATCTCCATGCTAGGTCACTATATATAACTTGTTGTTCATCACTCTCTTTCCAATTCTATCTCTGAGAACAGTAATCAAGCCAATATTAACCTTCCTGATAAAAACACATTAATCCTATGATTCCAATCACATTTACTCTGACTTCTCTGCCCAAATACTCCTTTCTGGCAACCACTCTTTAATATGTCTTATATTTCCCTAGTAGATTGTAAACTGTCTTGGATGGACTGTCTTGCTTGCTAGTGTGTGTATTGCAATATTTATAAATGTATATGTATGTATAAATATAACATAATATAATAAATTAAACAATGCTTATATAATTAATCATTGTTATAACAAAAAATAGATGTGTGTGTATATATATATATATGTCTATGCATATGCATATGCCTTAGTACAGGGCCTGGAATTTAATAACTGTTTAATTATTGCTTTTTCATTCATTCATTCATTCGTTCATTCATTCATTCATTCATTCATTCATTCATTCATTAACTCATCCATCCATCCGTCCATCCATTCATTCATCTACTTTACATCCCTGACTGCAGCTCTCTGAGCCATCCCCCTCCAAAAGATGCAAATAATGCCATTGGTGAAGAGGTTAAGGCACTGGAAATGTGGTACAATGAATGAGTTGGGGGCAGTTTTTTAGTTCATTTTCTACTTGAGAGTGAGCAGTACTCAAAGATGAATGGAATTCTTCTCTTGCACCTTCTAATAACACCAGCCCAAAGCTAAATAGGCTGGCTGTGAGACCAGAGTATCAGATAACAGGGTCATCAAAGCACAGATAACATGTTCTGGCCTCCGATGGATTAGCCCAAGTTGCAATTCTCCTGGAAATACCTCCTCAAATGGGCACTGGCAGTGAGGTGGGTTTGCTCCCCATAGGCAATGAGAAGCAACCACATGGAAAGTAATTGCATGCTCAGAACAGAGAGTCAGACCTGAATCCTTGCTTAAGGGCATCTCTCTAAATTATAGTGAACAACTTTATCACCTGATTAGAGTCCAAAATTTGCTTCCTATCTGATCCTATCAGAGAAGGTTTTTTGCAGTAAACCGGGGGGATGTACCACTCATGTATGAAACTGAGACAAATGTTTCCAAGTGCTTTGAGTAGTTCAGTTCTTAGCCCACGACACGATTATGTAGATACATGAACGAAAAAGTATTTCTCCAGGTTTTACTATGTCTCTTTGCCAGCCACTCTGCTACATGACTGGAATAGGTCAGAGACTAAAGTGTTTGGATGTGTGTGTGTGTGTGTGTGTGTATACACTTCACACTCACACATGTATACTTGTGCATACATCTATTTGGACTTTCTAGAGATTACCCACTTGACTATTAAAAGCAGCCAAACATTAATCAATTGCTCTCCAATTCAATCACCTTTACTCTGACTTCTCTAACAGTAGCCGTAATAATGGATAACCTTTCATATGAAGCAACGATTTTAAGTACTTTGAAGAAATAAGAGGTTCTTATGCTTTTTTTTTTTATCACTTTGTGTTTGCCAGGCCATGTTTTCTCCCCTCTTCTCTCTGTGAGTTATTTCTTTATTACAAAGTAAAATGAAGATTTTTTTTAAGTGTGGTAAAACTAACCAAGACATCAACCAAGTCAGCTACCTAGTTCTCCACACCCAGAGTCTCCCTTCTCTCCAAAGAAGAGAGAGCGAAAAGTTCACATCTCTCTTCCCAGAGGTCAGCTTTACTCATGATAATTTCATAGCATCCATCTTCAGTTGTTTTGTTGTCATCCTTTCTATTTCCACTGTTGAAGTCAATGAGTATATTGTTCCTGGTTTTGTTTACTTCACTTTGTATCACTTTGTATGTCTTCCCACATTTTTCAATATTCTGCAAATCCATCATTTTTGAAGGAGCAATAATATAGTCTATTATATCAACATACTATAAATTGTTTAGTCATTCTTCAATTGATGGGCATATATTTTGTTTCTAATTCTTTGCTACTACAAAAGGTGCCATTATCAATATTTTAGTCTATATAGGACCTTTGTTTTTATTATTGACTTCCTTGGAGTTCTATGTGTAGCGGTAAGATTATGGTGTCAAAGGGTATGGACATTTTAGTCGCTTTCTTAGCACAATTCCAAATTGCTTTCAGAATGGTTGGATTCATTCAAGGGAATGCTGTTTTTAAGATACTATACAGGGGGCAGCTAGGTAGCTCAGTAGATTGAGAGCCAGGCCCAGAGATGGGGGAAAGTCCTGGGTTCAAATCTGGCCTCAGACACTTTCTACCTGTGTGACCCTGGGCAAGTCACTTGACCCCCATTGCCTAGCCCTTACTGCTCTTCTGCCTTGGAACCAATACACAATATTGATTCTAAGACAAAAGGTAAGGGTTGTTGTTTTTTTTTAAAGATACTTTATACATATGTTTTTCAGTGGATATCCATCGCTCTATTAGAGATGATAATATTAACAACAATTATAGTAACAATGGACATGGTAAGAGGCAATCATGGTATAGTAGAGAGAGAAGACTTTGGAAACATGGGTTCAAGTTTGATCTCTAATATATACTGGATATGTAACTCTGAACAAGTCACGATCTCTAAGTACTCCATACAATTTTCTAATTTTATAAATTGCAGAGCAAGTGACCACCTGCACTTCTATATCATATTCTCCACTACCCTCTACCAATACAATCATATACTAAGTCCAGAAGAAAACAACCCTTCACCCCCTCCCACAACTTTAAAGCTTCTAAAATACTTAATTTCTACTATCTCATTTGACCTTTATGACTCTGTAAGGTAGATACTACAGGTATTACAGATGAGGAAACTGAGCCTTTTAGAGGTTCAGTCATTGACCCATAGACCTAAAGCAAGGAAGTTTGGGAAGAGAAAGGAGAAGGGATATTTGAACCCAAGTCTTCCTGGTTTCATCTATATAACTATATTGCTTTCTGCCATTTTTGTTGAAGGTGCTCATTTTAAAAGGCATTGGAGTGGCACAGCTAGGTGGTTCAGTGAATAGAGTCAAGCCTGGAGACAGGAGGTCTTTAGTTCAAATCTGGTATCAGGACTTCCGGTTAAGATGGCGGCTTAGAGAAAGCTAAAGTTCAGATCTCCGGAAAACCCTTCCCGACAGATCTCAAACTATAAGCTCCTAAGGCGCCGAAATTCAAAACGATCAACAGCACAGACCCTGGGAACCCTCCTCCTGGACCTGGACCCAGATCAAAAGGTACGGCTGCCCTCAAAAGCCAGAACCCGAGATCACTCGGACCTCAGGGGCAGGAGCGCAGAGTCCAAGGCTCCCGGAAGCCGCAGCCTGGCCGGGCTCAGAGAGCAGGGTCCTCAGAACAACAACCCTCAGGGCCTTCTACCCAAGTCCCGGTGAAAGTTACTGCCTGGGGCTTCCGCTGCAGAGAGCTGTTCGAAACAACAGCAACCCTCAGGGCGGGCAAGACAGCCTCACGGGCTGGATCCTGCTATCCAAGTCTCAGTGAAAGTCCTTGCCCTCGAGCTTGGGAAAGCTGCAGCCCATCCCCCCGCAGGCCGACGAAACAGCCTCACGGCCAGCGATTCTGAAGGCAACTTCCTGAAAGCGAGCCGGGGGGAGAGTGTGGCCTCATGGTCGGACCCTTCCATTCCAGTTCCAGTGAGGCATATTCAGTTTAACCCAGGGAAAGCTCATAGAACCAACATCTGCCCAGGACTAAAGCCTCTGATCACCAGACAGAGATAAGAAAAGCTAATCCTCCACATTCAGAGATGACAAACTCCACAGAAGCACAGAAGCCCCAAAATACCAAGAAAAATAAGAAGAAAGGGGCGACTTTGGACACATTCTATGGAGCCAAAATACAAAATACAGAGCAGATAGAAGAAGATATACAAGAAAATTCTCCAAAATCTTCCAAAGGAAATAGAAACTCTCCACAAACCCATGAAGAATTTGAATCAGAAATGACCAAAAAGATGGAAGCCCTCTGGGAGGAAAAGTGGGAAATAATGCAAAAGAAATTCATGCATCTACAAAACCAGTTTGACCAAACTGTAAAAGAAAACCAGGCTTTAAAGCAAGAACTAATAAAGCAAAGCCAAAACACCAAGAAATTAGAAGAGAACATAAAATATCTCACCGACAAGGTGATAGATCTGGAAAATAGAGGGAGAAGAGAAAATTTAAGAATAATTGGACTCCCAGAAAAGCCAGAAATAAACACCAAACTGGACATGGTGATACAAGATATAATCAAAGAAAATTGCCCAGAGATTCTAGAACAAGGGGGCAATACAGCCACTGACAGAGCTCACAGAACACCTTCTACACTAAACCCCCAAAAGACAACTCCCAGGAATGTAATTGCCAAATTCCAAAGCTATCAAACAAAAGAAAAAATCCTACAGGAAGCCAGAAAAAGACAATTTAGATATAAAGGAATGCCAATCAGGGTCACACAAGACCTTGCAAGTTCTACTCTGAATGATCGTAAGGCATGGAACATGATCTTCAGAAAGGCAAGAGAGCTGGGTCTCCAACCAAGAATCAGCTACCCAGCAAAACTGACTATATATTTCCAAGGGAAAGTATGGGCATTCAACAAAATAGAAGACTTCCAACTTTTTGCAAAGAAAAGACCAGAGCTCTGTGGAAAGTTTGATACCGAAAATCAAAGAGCAAGGAATATCTGAAAAGGTAAATATTAAGGAAAGGGGAAAAATGTTATCTTCTTCTTTTACTCAAACTCTCTTCTATAAGGACTACATTTATATCAATCTATGTATACTAACATGTGGGGAAAATGTAATGTATAAATAGGGGGTAAAGAAAGACCAAATAGAATAATGGTTCTCACACAAAGATTCACATGGGAAGGGGAGGGGAAGAAAACTCCTATAAGAAGGAGAGGAAGAGGGGGGGGGTACTTAAACCTCAATCTCAGGGAAATCAACTCTGAGAGGGAAAAACATCCAGATCCATTGGGATCTTGAATTCTATCTTACCCAACAAGGGTAAGGAGAAGGGAAAACCAAGGTGGGGAGGGGGAGAGGGAGAACAAAAAGGGAGGGAAAGAGAGGGGGGAGGGGGAGGGAAGAAAAAGGGAGGGACTAAAAAGGGAAACATCAAGGGAGGGGACAAGGGGCACTGATTCAAAGTAAATCACTGGACTAAAAGGTAGAGCCGAAGAAGAAAAGGTTAGAATTAGGGAAGGCAATCAAAATGCCAGGGAGTCCACAAATGACAATCATAACTTTGAACGTGAATGGGATGAACTCACCCATAAAACGTAGACCAATAGCAGAATGGATTAGAATCCAAAACCCTACCATATGTTGTCTTCAAGAAACACACATGAGGCGGGTTGACACCCACAAGGTCAGAATTAAAGGATGGAGTAAGACCTTCTGGGCCTCAACTGATAGAAAGAAGGCAGGAGTGGTAATCATGATATCTGATAAAGCCAATGCAAAAATAGACCTGATCAAAAGGGATAGGGAAGGTAATTATATTTTGTTAAAAGGGACTCTAGACAACGAGGAAATATCATTAATCAACATGTATGCACCAAATAATATAGCACCCAAATTTCTAATGGAGAAACTAGGCGAATTGAAGGAAGAAATAGACAATAAAACCATACTAGTGGGAGACTTAAACCAACCATTATCAAATTTAGATAAATCAAATCAAAAAATAAATAAGAAAGAGGTAAAAGAAGTGAATGAAATCTTAGAAAAATTAGAATTAATAGACATATGGAGAAAAATAAATAGGGATAAAAAGGAATACACCTTCTTCTCAGCACCACATGGCACATTCACAAAAATTGACCATACATTAGGTCACAGAAACATAGCACACAAATGCAAAAAAGCAGAAATAATGAATGCAGCCTTCTCAGATCACAAGGCAATAAAAATAATGATTAGTAATGGTACATGGAAAACCAAATCTAAAACCAATTGGAAATTAAACAATATGATACTCCAAAACCGCTTAGTTAAAGAAGAAATCATAGAAACAATTAATAATTTCATCAAGGAAAATGACAATGGCGAAACATCCTTTCAAACCTTTTGGGATGCAGCCAAAGCGGTAATCAGAGGCAAATTCATATCCCTGAAAGCTTATATTAACAAACAAGGGAGAGCAGAGATCAATCAATTGGAAATGCAATTGAAAAAACTCGAAAGCGATCAAATTAAAAACCCCCAGCAGAAAACCAAATTAGAAATCCTAAAAATTAAGGGAGAAATTAATAAAATCGAAAGTGATAGAACTATTGATTTAATAAATAAGACAAGAAGCTGGTACTTTGAAAAAACAAACAAAATAGACAAAGTACTGGTCAATCTAATTAAAAAAAGGAAGGAAGAAAAGCAAATTCACAGCATTAAAGATGAAAAGGGGGACAGCACCTCCAATGAGGAGGAAATTAAGGCAATCATTAGAAATTACTTTGCCCAATTATATGGCAATAAATACACCAATTTAGGAGAAATGGATGAATATATACAAAAATACAAACTGCCTAGACTAACAGAAGAGGAAATAGAATTCTTAAATAATCCCATATCAGAAATTGAAATCCATCAAGCCATCAAAGAACTTCCTAAGAAAAAATCCCCAGGGCCTGATGGATTCACCTGTGAATTCTATCAAACATTCAGAGAACAGTTAATCCCAATACTATACAAACTATTTGACATAATAAGCAAAGAGGGAGTTCTACCAAACTCCTTTTACGACACAAACATGGTACTGATTCCAAAACCAGGCAGGTCAAAAACAGAGAAAGAAAACTATAGGCCAATCTCCCTAATGAATATAGATGCAAAAATCTTAAATAGGATACTAGCAAAAAGACTCCAGCAAGTGATCAGAAGGATCATTCACCATGATCAAGTAGGATTCATACCAGGGATGCAGGGCTGGTTCAACATTAGGAAAACCATCCACATAATTGACCACATCAACAAGCAAACTAGCAAGAACCACATGATTATCTCAATAGATGCAGAAAAAGCCTTTGATAAAATACAACACCCATTCCTAGTAAAAACACTAGAAAGCATAGGAATAGAAGGGTCATTCCTAAAAATAATAAACAGTATATATCTAAAACCAACAGCTAATATCATCTGCAATGGGGATAAACTAGATGCATTCCCAATAAGATCAGGAGTGAAACAAGGATGCCCATTATCACCTCTACTATTTGACATTGTACTAGAAACACTAGCAGTAGCAATTAGAGAAGATAAAGGAATTGAAGGCATCAAAATAGGCAAGGAGGAGACCAAGTTATCACTCTTTGCGGATGACATGATGGTCTACTTAAAGAATCCTAGAGATTCAACCAAAAAGCTAATTGAAATAATCAACAACTTTAGCAAAGTTGCAGGATACAAAATAAACCCACATAAATCATCAGCTTTTCTATATATCTCCAACACAGCTCAGCAGCAAGAACTAGAAAGAGAAATCCCATTCAAAATCACCTTAGACAAAATAAAATACCTAGGAATCTATCTCCCAAGACAAACACAGGAACTATATGAACACAACTACAAAACACTCGCCACACAACTAAAACTAGACCTGAACAAATGGAAAAACATTAACTGCTCATGGATAGGACGAGCCAATATAATAAAAATGACCATCCTACCCAAACTTATTTATCTATTTAGTGCCATACCCATTGAACTACCAAAATACTTCTTCACTGATTTAGAAAAAACCATAACAAAGTTCATTTGGAAGAACAAAAGATCAAGGATATCCAGGGAAATAATGAAAAAAAACACATATGATGGGGGCCTTGCAGTCCCTGACCTAAAACTATATTACAAAGCAGCAGTCATCAAAACAATTTGGTACTGGCTAAGAAACAGAAAGGAAGATCAGTGGAATAGACTGGGGGAAAGCGACCTCAGCAAGACAGTATAAGATAAACCCAAAGATCCCAGCTTTTGGGACAAAAATCCACTATTCGATAAAAACTGCTGGGAAAATTGGAAGACAGTGTGGGAGAGACTAGGAATAGATCAACACCTCACACCCTACACCAAGATAAATTCAAAATGGGTGAGTGAATTAAACATAAAGAAGGAAACCATAAGTAAATTGGGTAAACACAGAATAGTACACATGTCAGACCTTTGGGAGGGGAAAGGCTTTAAAAACAAGCAAGATATAGAAAGAATCACAAAATGTAAAATAAATAATTTTGACTACATCAAACTAAAAAGCTTTTGTACAAACAAAACCAATATAACTAAAATCAGAAGGGAAACAACAAATTGGGAAAAAATCTTCATAGAAACCTCTGACAAAGGTTTAATTACTCATATTTATAATGAGCTAAATCAATTGTACAAAAAATCAAGCCATTCTCCAATTGATAAATGGGCAAGGGAAATGGATAGGCAGTTCTCAGATAAAGAAATCAAAACTATTAACAAGCACATGAAGAAATGCTCTACATCTCTTATAATCAGAGAGATGCAAATCAAAACAACTCTGAGGTATCACCTCACACCTAGCAGATTGGCTAACATTACAGCAAAGGAAAGTAATGAATGCTGGAGGGGATGTGGCAAAGTAGGGACATTAATTCATTGCTGGTGGAGTTGTGAATTGATCCAACCATTCTGGAGGGCAATTTGGAACTATGCCCAAAGGGAGATAAAAGAATGTCTACCCTTTGGTCCAGCCGTAGCACTGCTGGGTCTGTACCCCAAAGAGATAATGGACACAAAGACTTGTACAAAAATATTCATAGCTGCGCTCTTTGTGGTGGCCCAAAACTGGAAAACGAGGGGATGCCCATCAATTGGGGAATGGCTGAACAAACTGTGGTATATGTTGGTGATGGAGTACTATTGTGCTAAAAGGAATAATAAAGTGGAGAAGTTCCATGGAGACTGGAACAACCTCCAGGAAGTGATGCAGAGCGAGAGGAGCAGAACCAGGAGAACATTGTACACAGAGACAAACACACTGTGGTATCATTGAACGTAATGGACTTCTCCATTAGTGGCAATGCAATGTCCCTGAACAACTTGCAGGGATCCAGGAGAAAAAAACACCATTCATAAGCAAAGGATAAACTATGGGAGTGGAAACACCGAGAAAAAGCAACTGCCTGAATACAGAGGTTGAGGGGACATGACAGAGGATAGACTCTAAATGAACACTCTAATGCAAATACTATCAACAAAGCAATGGGTTCAAATCAAGAAAACATCTAATGCCCAGTGGATTTACGCGTCGGCTATGGGGGGTGGGGGGGGGAGGAAAAGAAAATGATCTATGTCTTTAACGAATAATGCTTGGAAATGATCAAATAAAATATATTCAAAAAAAAAAATCTGGTATCAGATACTTCCTAGCTGTATGGCCCTGGATAAGTCATTTAACCTCGCTCCCCTCCCCCAAATGCCTAGCACTTACTACTCTTTTGCTTTGGAACCAATATACAATATCAATTCCAAGATGGAAGGTAAAGGTTTTTTAAAAATTTAGGGGAAAAAAAAGGGCAATGGAACTATTTGTACTGACTATACTCCTGGACATGTTAGCAGCAAAACTCTTGGCTCTATGTGTGCCTTTGTGTGAAAGCCAGTTGAGGCATGCTGTTGTCAGCTGTCACTTTGTGATCTGCCCTGCCCTGTGGCGTGATTAGTGTGCTCTGTGTCTCCTTCAGTCCAATAATGCACCTGAAGGTCACCAATATGCCTGGAATTTTGTCTTATATTAGCAGAAACAAATCTTGAATATCTGTCATATGAGCACATCAGAATATTATTTCTATTTCATCTAACATCACAAAGTTCTTACTGAAGAAAATCAAACTTCACATCTTTGATATACTATAGGTCCAAAATAAATTCAAGCAGGTATTTAACACATAAATGTCAGGATTAAATGTACTGATAAAAGAACTGATGTACACAAGCAGAAAGAACAATGTCTCAATAAATTATGTTTCTCTTTGCTACTCTATTGCCAAGAGCTCGCTCGTTCTCTCTCTCTCTCTCTCTCTCTCTCTCTCTCTCTCTCTCTCTCTCTCTCTCTCTCTATTTCTCTCTCTCTCTCTCTCTCTCTCTCTCTCTCTCTCTCTCTCCCCTTACCTTTGATCTTAAAACAAATACTAGTTCCAAGGCAGTAATGGATAGGCAAGGGGGATTAAGTGACTTGCCCAGGGTCACACAGCAAGGAAGTATCTGAAATTAGATTTGCACCCAGGACCTCCTGTCTGCAGGTCTAGTTATCTATCCACTGAGCCATATAGCTTCCCTCCCCATTTCTTTTCCAAATAAGAAGTTCTGGGGGGCAGCAAGGTAACTCAGTGGATTGAGTCAGGACCAGCAAGTCACTTGATCCCCATTGTCTAGTCCTTACCACTCTTCTGCATTTGAATCAATACATAGTATTGATTCCAAGATGGAAGGTAAGGGTTTTATTTTTTTGTTTTTATTTTCTTTTTAAACCCTGGGCAAGTCACTTAACCCCCACTGCCTAGCCCTTACCACTATTCTGTCTTGGAACCAATACATAGTATTGGTTCCAAGACAGAAGGTAAGGGTTTAAAAAAAAAAAGAGTTAACTGACTTGCCCAGGGTCACACAGCTGGGAAGTGTCTAAGGTCAGATTTGAACCCAGGGCCTCCTGTCTCTAGGCCTGACTCTCAATCTACTGAGCTACCCAACTTCCCCCAGAAGCTAAGGGTCTCCTTGGGAACTCTGCTGTCAGTATTCTCTACCTATCCCTTAAATCTACTTTCCAGTGATCTCAAGACAAAGAAGGAATAAAGGGTAGTTGAGTTAGGAAGTCACTCAGGGGACAAGGTGGAGGATGATCGGATGTATGATGACAGACACTTTTTGCTACTACTTTTGATAAATTAACATTGTGAGTACAAATTCACATGGCTGATGGCCTATAATATTTACTCAGATCTGACCTTATTTCATATTCTATGGGGTAAAGACAGCCATTCAATCAATTCACAAGCATTTATTAAATGTGTGCCTAGGTGTCAGGAACCATGTTGCATAGTGGAGCTACAAAGACAAAAGTGAAACTATCCCTGCCTTCAAGGAGCTTACATTTTAATAGAAGACATATAAATACAAGTGTAGGCAAAATATATACAAGGTAATTTCAAGAACGGGGCAGGGAATTATCAGTACTACTACAGAACAGAATTGTTAACATTCTCTTGTTCTGAATTTTTCTTATCCTCTTTTCCAGACAGATTGCAAGGTCTATGCAGGGCATAGTGTCACTCTTTATTTGAGCACAAAATAAAATTCTCTATTATCTATTTTGGAATAAATGCAATTATAAAAGAAAAAGAAGGAGAGGGGCAGCTAGGTGACTCAGTAGATAGAGAATCAGGCCTAGAGACAGGAGATCCTGGCCTTAGATACTTCCTAGTTATGTGACCCTGGGCAAGCCACTTAACCCCAGTTGCCTAATCCTTACTGTTCTACTTTGGAATAGATACTTATCATTTATTCTAATTTCAAAGGTAAAGGTTTTAAGAGAGAGAAGGGGAAGAAGGGAGGAAGGGAGGGAAAGAGAAAGACAGAGAGAGACAAAGAGACAGAGAGAAAGAGAGACAGACATGGAGGGAGAGATGGAGTAAAAGTAAAGAAGAGAAAAAGACAGGAGAGCAACAGAGAAATAAGAGAGAATAAAGAAGACAGAATGTTGTAATAAAAAGCACAGTGGGAATGGAGGACTACATTTTCATTTTGGCATTGACAGTTCTTTGTACTATGATATCTAGCAAGTTGCTTTATTTGACTCCATTTCTTCGCCTGTCAAAAAAAAGGTAATAATCTCCCCCCAAATGGTCAAAGGATATGAACAGTTTTCAAATATGAACTGAAAATCATAAATGATCACTTAAAGACATGCTACCATCATGAATAGCAAGAGAAATGAAAATTATGACATTTCTGAGGTTTAAGTTCTCATTATAGAAAACTGATTAAGATGACAAGTCATGTGAACAATTAATTATAGAAGAGCTGAGGAATATAGGCATACAGATGGTATTGTCAGGTGATCTAAACATCATGTCAATCAATTTGAAATTATGTGAGAAAAGTGATTAAATTGTCCATTCCCAATAGTGCTCTCACTGTAGAATACATACATAAAAAGAAGTCAGAGACAAAAGTCTAGTAAATACCAAAATTGTTGACATTCTGGGTCATGTGATAGAAAAAAATGGAAGACTAGATGTTTTCTCTGATCTTTACAACTTCTCAAACCTCTCCAAAATAGGAGTTATTTTCAACTGCCTTCATAGTCTAGGATACCAAGAACTCAAAGTAGTAATCTAATGAAATTGCAGTAGAGAAGGTTATGTCCTAATCTTTAATGTGCTCACATAGCATCCCTTCCCATGCTTGTCCACCACAGCTAGGCAGGGTAGCACAAGCTGGACCAGCTTGCAACAAAATTCATCTCTATCTCCCTTATCCCCACCCAGTGCCAAAGAAAACTAAAAAGCAAAAGTTTGTCCTGGTGGGGACAGCAGTATAACAATATTCTGTGCTTTAAGAGAGCTCAGTCAGAGAACTGAGGAACAAGGGGAAATAGAGTAGAACACATGTGTGTGTGTTTGAGTGAGTGAGTGGATGTGGATGTGGATGTGAAGATAGGAGCTAGCACTCTATCAAGATTGAGGGAAAGAGTCCAGGATACAATTAGGGTCCAGACTCAGAAACTGTTTAGGGCTGAGATTGAGGTTTATGAAATGTAAATTGTCCAAAGGAGAATAAGGCTGAAGAAGGGTCTTTTTTTTTTTAAATAAATCCTTAACTTCCATCTTAGAATCAATACTGTATATTGGTTCCAAGGCAGAAGAGTGGTAAAGGCTAGGCAATAGCAGTTAAGTGACTTGCCCAGGGTCCCACAGCTGGGAAGTATCTGAGGTCACATTTGAACCCAGGGCCTCTAACCTCTAGGCTTGGTTCTTAATCCACTAAGCCACCTAGCTGCTCCCAAAAGTGAAATCAAGATAAAAATTGCCATTAAAGAGATAGAATCAGAAAGTGAGCAATAGGGAAATATAAGACAAAAAGGTTGAAATTACCAAAGATTCCAAGAGGAAGAACACCTTGAGCATAAGAAGATAAAAAGGAAAGATACTAATGACAAAAGAAAATATGGTGGGGGCAGCTCAGTGGATTGAGAGTCATGCCTAACGACAGGAGGTCCT
Organism: Monodelphis domestica; assembly: GCF_027887165.1. Classification (NCBI taxonomy): domain Eukaryota; kingdom Metazoa; phylum Chordata; class Mammalia; order Didelphimorphia; family Didelphidae; genus Monodelphis; species Monodelphis domestica. Next base: position 487,886,804 of record NC_077228.1, read on the forward strand.
AGGTTCAAATCTGGCCTCGGACACTTCCCAGCTGTGTGACCCTGGGCAAGTCACTTGACTCCCATTGCCTAGCCCTTACTACTCTTCTGCCTTGGAGCCAATACACAGTATTGACTCCAAGACGGAAGGTAAGGGTTTTAAATAAATAAATTAAAAAAAAAAAAGAAAATATGGCCTCCAGATCAGTCAAAAGAGTACAGACATTTATGAATCAATATTATAAGGCAATGGAAAATGAATTAAAACCTGAGGAGGCATGTGTATTCCCAAGCAATCATAAAAAATCAGGGTTTTTTTGGATGGTAGATCTGAATCCAGTGACAAGTCTTACCAAAGAGACAAAATAGGAAATGACTAACGAATACTACAAATATACGGAAGGAAAGGCCAATCTGGAAGGAAAGAAGCCCCCCCCCCCCCAATAAAATCCCCAATAACATTTTTTAAAAGCATGGGAGGCAGCTAGGTGGCTCAGTGGATTGAGAACCAAGCCTAGAGGTGGGGGGTCCTGGGTTGAATACAGATCCCAAAATATTCATCTCAACACTCTGTGGTAGCAAAGAATAAAGTTAGAAAAAAACTTCCTCACAAGGACAGTTGGAGGCTCAGTAGATAAAGAGTGCTAGATCTGGAGTCAGGAAGACCTGAAGTCCAAACCAGCCCCAACCACTTACTAGTTGTGTTACCTTGGGTAATCACTTAACCTCTTTGCCTCAGTTTCCTCAACTTTAAATGCAACTAAAGTATCTACTTCATAGGATTGTGGTAAGGATTAAATGAGATAAAATTTGTAAAAATAAAAAAGTGTTTAGCAAAGAATTTGGCATATAAGTGCTATACTCTCAAACAAGTATGCCCATTATCACCTCTACTATTTGACATTGTACTAGAAACACTAGCAGTAGCAATTAGAGAAGCAATTAGAGAAGAAAAAGAAATTGAAGGCATCAAAATAGGCAAGGAGGAGACCAAGTTATCGCTCTTTGCTGATGACATAATGGTCTACTTAAAGAATCCTAGAGATTCAACCAAAAAGCTAATTGAAATAATCAACAACTTTAGCAAAGTTGCAGGATACAAAATCAACCCACATAAGTCATCAGCATTTCTATATATCTCCAACAGAGCTCAGCAGCAAAAACTAGAAAGAGAAATCCCATTCAAAATCACCTTAGACAAAATAAAATACCTAGGAATCTACCTCCCGAGACAAACACAGGAACTATATGAACACAACTACAAAACACTCTCCACTAGACTTGAACAATTGGAAAAACATTAACTGCTCATGGATAGGATGAGCCAATATAATAAAAATGACCATCCTACCCAAACTTATTTATCCATTTAGTGCCATACCCATGGAACTCCCAAAAAATTTCTTTACTAATTTAGAAAAAACCATAACAAAGTTCATTTGGAATAACAAAAAATCAAGGATATCCAGGGAAATAATGAAAAAAAAAACCCACTAATGATGAGGGCCTTGCAGTCCCAGACCTTAAACTATATTACAAAGCAGCAGTCATCAAAACAATTTGGTACTGGCTAAGAGACAGAAAGGAGGATCAGTGGAATAGACTGGGGGCAAGCGACCTCAGCAAGACAGTATACGATAAACCCAAAGATCCCAGCTTTTGGGACAAAAATCCACTATTCGATTAAAACTGCTGGGAAAACTAGAAGACAGTGTGGGAGAGACTAGGAATAGATCAACACCTCACACCTTACACCAAGATAAATTAAAAATGGGTGAATGACTTAAACATAAAGAAGGAAACCATAAGTAAGTTGGGTAAACACAGAATAGTATACATGTCAGACCTTTGGGAGGGGAAAGGCTTTAAAACCAAGCAAGACATAAAAAGAATCACAAAATGTAAAATAAATAATTTTGACTACATCAAATTAAAAAGCTTTTGTACAAATAAAACCAATGTAACTAAAATCAGAAGGGAAACAACAAATTGGGGAAAAAATCTTCATAGAAACCTCTGACAAAGGTTTAATTACTCAAATTTATAAAGAGCTAAATCAATTGTACAAAAAATCAAGCCATTCTCCAATTGATAAATGGGCAAGGACATGGATAGGCAGTTTTCAGATAAAGAAATCAAAACTATTAATAAGCACATGAAGAAGTGTTCTAAATCTCTTATAATCAGAGATGCAAATCAAAACAACTCTGAGGTATCACCTCACACCTAGCAGATTGGCTAACATTACAGCAAAGGAAAGTAATGAATGCTGGAGGGGATGTGGCAAAGTAGGGACATTAATTCATTGCTGGTGGAGTTGTGAACTGATCCAACCATTCTGGAGGGCAATTTGGAACTATGCCCAAAGGGCGATAAAAGAATGTCTACCCTTTGATCCAGCCATAGCACTGCTGGGTCTGTACCCCAAAGAGATAATAAGGAAAAAAAACTTATACAAGAATATTCATAGCTGCACTCTTTGTGGTGGCCAAAATTGGAAAATGAGTGGATGCCCATCAATTGGGGAATGACTGAACAAATTGTGGTATATGTTGGTGATGGAATACTATTGTGCTAAAAGGAATAATAAAGTGGAGGAGTTCCATGGAGACAGGAACAACCTCCAGGAAGTGATGCAGAGCGAGAGGAGCAGAACCAGGAGAACATTGTACACAGAGACTAATACACTGTGGTATAATCAAAGGTAATGGACTTCTCCATTAGTGGCAGTGTAATGTCCCTGAACAATCTGCAGGGATCTAGGAGAAAAAACACTATTCATAAGCAGAGGATAAACTGTGGGAGTAGAAACACCGAGGAAAAGCAAATGCCTGACGACAGCGGTTGAGGGGACATGACAGAAGAGAGACTCTAAACAAACACTCTAATGCAAATATTAACAACATGGCAATGGGTTCGAATCAAGAACACATGTGATACCCAGTGGAATCACGTGTCGGCTATGGGGGGCAGGGGAGGAGGAAAAGAAAATGATCTTTGTCTTTAATGAATAATGCTTGGAAATGATCAAATAAAATATTATAAAATAAAAAAATAATAATAATAAAAAATAAATGCTTATTCTCTCCCTCCCTCCCAGCAGGTGAATATAATAAGACCACAACTGCAATAAGAAATGACTAATATGAAGAACTTTGCAAACTAATACAGTATTTTTAAACTACCACAACAATATTTAAAAAAAAAAAAGATCGCTGAAAGGAAGTAGAACTCTGAGTAACTTAAAAAGCAATGACATCCTGGAAGAACAGATAATGAAACATATTTTGCCTCAAGGCAGAAAGGTGAGGACAGTTAGGACAGAATATGATATAAGCTGCCAAATGGATTCATTGTACTAGATGTTTCTGCTTAATTGTTTTTCTTTGCCATAGCAAAATATGGAAAGGAAAAGTATAAAATGACTGCAATATAAAAAAATAAAAAGTGTTAATAAAATATTTTAGGTAAAAGATGTCATTAAATAAATGAATAAAGCAATAAACCACACCATTAAATATAATGTTCATTTTTTCTCCAAATCTGGCTTACATAATTTGTATGGCTAACACTAGGTAATATTTTTCCATATATCTCTATTTTTTTCCTTTAATAAAGATTTCTATTTAAAGATCCAACTTATATTTGGGGGTAACCTTCCCTTCATACCTCCCTAGACTGGCTGTTGCTAAATTAAATGGTAATAAGAAAGAAAGTAATAATAACAATACTTTACATTGATATTTTATTATTTTTAACACACATATTCACAAATGCAGTCATATGATCTTTTAGCTACCTTGTAAGAGAGGTAGGACAGACATTATGCCCATTTCAGGATGCAGAAACTGAAGCTAGGAGAAAGTAAGTGATTTGTTCACAATCACATAGTTCAGGATAGAAAAGGAAGAGGAACTTTGGTTTTCTGACCCTAAATCCAAAGTGCTATGGACTCTATTTTCTCATTCTTTACAAAGTACTATAGTATTATATAATGGTTACCTAAACACTTTGCAAATTATAAAGAACCATCTGGGTTGCCAATGCCAAGAACAATACTTAAAGTAATAATAATAAGTGGAGAATACGAGCTCCTTAAAGCAATGTATCCAACTGCTTCAGGAAAGGATCTATCACATCTTGGAATCTCAGTAAAAATCAACAGACACTGATAATGACACCATTCAACTCTCCTGACAGAAGAAATGGAAAAAGAAAGTAATGGATTTATTTTCAAAGCACCAAAATAGTCAGTTCTTCCATCAAGTCCAAAGTTTAGGTCAGCTCTTATTTGGCTCAATCCACTCTTTATTCTTAGCTAGTTTCTATTTGTACTTAATGTCTCATGCTGTGAAGCTTGAAATAATCCTACATTCCTTACATCTCCATATTCTGCCAAAGAGATCATTACCAATTCAGTTTGGACTTCATTTCAAATACGTATGAAAAAAAATCCGTTCCCCAGCACAGAAAAGTAGGCTCAGATGAGACTAAAAGGGCATGGCACATGCATAGCATTTTTGGTAGCATCTCCCCTTGGGGAAGAGGCTAGGAGCCTGCTCCCAACAAGATCATGATAACATCTAATGGAAGTATCTTGAAGAGGCATTGGAAAATACATGGATGTTCTGTAACATCTACTAACCAGGGCGTGACCATCAACCTCTCTGACTGGCCGTAGTTGTGGAAATGGAACTGGAAGCACTTTCAAAGGGCATTTGCTGGACCATTTCTCTTCAGCTGTTCTCTCTTGGTTTGACTCCTTTGTTGTCTGGTAAGAGACAAGGTTATAAGATGGAGGATGGAAAGCCATGGGTCTTCTCCCCTTTTAGACGAACATGTGACCCCTTGAATATGGCCCTTAGTCCTTTTCTCTCATTTTTTATATGAAAAAAATTAATCTGGAGGCTTTGATCTTATGAGCGTCAAAAAGCCAGGAAAGAAAAACTCTAAGAGCCTAAAAATCCAAGCCTGGGTTTTGGAGTCATTCCAGTATGAAAGCCCTAAGGAGCAAAAAATGACTTCAGGAGTGACATTCGGCACCCAATTCAGTGGCAGAGAAATGAGGACTAATCTAGCATTCATGCAGCATCTGGAAATGAGATTAATAATAATAATAATAATAAGCATATTTACAGCATCAATGGGTCGAGGGAAAATATACCTTTATTTTCACTAACTTCCATGTCAAATTTAGCATTTCCTTAATTATAGAAAACAAACCGTTTTCTTGAGAAGGGTCTGCAGGCTTCACTAGATTATTAAAAGGATTGATGACATACGAAAGATTAGTTTATTGTTTTGGAAGACTCAGAGTCATTTAAGTTTGTGTCAGATACTAAATTAGATGCATAAACAAAAAAGAAAAAGAGAGAGATCCTGCTCTCAGGGAGCTTACATTATATCGGGGGAAACAATATGTACATAGATAAATAAATACAAAATATTTACAGAATAAGTATATTTTATAAGTTACAAAGTAACTTGGAAAGGAAGCCAGCACTAGCACCTGGAGGATAAGGATCCTTAGTTGCAGGAGAGGCAGGAGGGTCCACCCAGGTGATGACATGAGATGGAATGTTGGGTAGGGAAAAGAGTAAGCTGACCTATTATTTGAAACATGATAGATATTTAATAAATACTTATTGATTGACTAACATGGTTTTCCCAGGACTATTGTGAGGAAAGCACCCTATGATCCTAGGGTATTCTATAATGTCAGGTACTATTTTAACTTTTTATGTCCTCTATCACCAGTGAGCTGATGAGAGCACGCATAATATAAGAATGGTAAGTTTGTAAGCAATCAGAGGACAGCATTCCAAGATCAATATTATAGTAGCAACTTATTGACTAAACTCTTCAGCTTGGCCCTGGAGGGCAAAACCAGGTCCAGTTATAACAGAGAAAGTCTAAGTTTATTTTTTTTCATTTGAATTAGTTTATTTAGTCAATTTAGAACATAATTCCTTGGTTACAATAATCACATTATTTCCCTCCCTCCACTCCACCCACCCTTACCACAGTCGATCTGCAATTTCATTGGGTATTACTTGTGTCCTTGATCAGAACCTATTTCCATGTTGTTGATGTTTGCACTAGGATGTTCATTTAAAGTCTACATCCCCAGTCATATCCCCTCGACTCATGTAATCAAGCAGTTGTTTTTCTTCTGTGTTTCTACTCCCACCGTTTTTTCTCAAATTGTGGATAGGGTTCTTTCTCATAAGTCCCTCCTAATTGTCCTAGATCATTGCATTGCTGCTAGTAGAGAAGTCCATTACATTTGATTGTACCACAGTGTATCAGTCTCTGTGTATAATAATTTCCTGGTTCTGCTCCTCTCACTCTGCATCAATTCCTGGAGGTCATTCCAGTTCTCATGGAATTCCTCCACTTTATTATTCCTTTTAGCACAATAGTATTCCATCACCAACATATACCACAATTTGTTCAGCCATTCCCCAATTGAAGGGCAGCCCCTCATTTTCCAATTTTTTGCCACCACAAAGAGTGCAGCTATGAATATTCTTGTACAAGTCTTTTTCCTTATTATCTCTTTGGGGTACAAACCCAGCAGTGCTATGGCTGGATCAAAGGGCAGTCTTTTAGCGCCCTTTGGGCATAGTTCCAAATTGCCCTCCAGAATGGTTGGATCAATTCACAACTCCACCAGCAATGAATTAGTGTCCAAACTTTGCCACATCCCCTCTAGCATTCATTACTTTCCATAGCTGTCATGTTAGCCAAACTGCTAGGTGATACCTCATACTTGTTTTGATTTGCATTTCTCTGATTATAAGAGATTTAGAACACTTTTTCATGTGCTTATTAATAGTTTTGATTTCTTTAACTGAAAACTGCCTATTCGTGCCCCTTTCCCATTTTTCAATTGGAGAATGGCTTGATTTTTTGTACAATTGGTTTAGCTCTTTATAAATTTGAGTAATTAGACCTTTGTCAGAGGTTTTTGTAATGAAGATTGTTTCCCAATTTGTTCCTTTCCTTCTAATTTTGGATGCATTAGTTTGGTGTGTACAAAAACTTTTTAATTTGATGTAACCAAAATTATTGATTTTATATTTTGTGATTTTTTTTCTAGTTCTTGCTTGGTTTTAAAGTCTTTCCTTTCCCAAAGATCTGACAAGTATATATTCTGTGTTCACCTAATTTGCTTATAGTTTCCTTCTTTATATTCAGGTCATTCACCCATTCTGAGTTTATCTTTGTGTAGGTGTGAGATATTGATCCAAACATAATCTCTCCCATACCTTCTTCCAATTTTCCCAGCAGTTTTTTTTTTTTATCAAATAGTGGGTTTTGGTCCCCAAAACTGGGATCTTTGGGCTTATCATAGACTGTCTTGCTGAGGTCATTTACCTCAAGTCTATTCCACTGATCCTATTTTCTGTCTCTTAGCCAGTACCAAATTGTTTTGATGACCACTGCTTTATAGTATAGTTTGAGATATGGGACTGCAAGTCCTCCTTCCTTTGCATTTTTTTTCATGATTTCCCTGGATATCCTTGATCTTATGTTCTTCCAAATGAACTTTTTTATGTTTTTTTCTAATTCGGTAAAAAAGTTTTTTGGTAGTTCAATGGGTATGGCACTAAATAAGTAAATTAAGGGTAGGATGGTCATTTTTATTATGTTAGCTCATCCCACCCATGAGCAATCAATGTTTTTCCAATTGTTTAGATCTAATTTTAATTGTGTGGAGAGTGTTTTGTAGTTGTGTTCATATAGTTCCTGTGTTTGTCTCAGCAGATAGATTCCTAAGTATTTTATATTTTCTAGGGTGATTTTAAATGGAATTTCTCTTTCTAATTCTTGCTGCTGAAATGGGTTGGAGATATATATAAATGCTGATGATTTATGAGGGTTTATTTAGAAAGTCTAAGTTTAATGCCAGGAAAAAAAGTTTTTTAATGATTAGAGCTTGAGGTGGTGGATATTCTTTCATCTGAGATACTTAAACAAAGGCTCAATGACCAATTCATTCATTAAGTTTGTCCATAACTTAACAAGGAAACATATTTGATAGTAATTTTCTGCCTCCTCTTTGTGCATATGTATTTTAATCACAAACAGATATTGCAATTTTTCCTTTAAAATTGAAATTTACAAACTTTTTTTAAAAATAAAATTTATGCCCTACTCTAAAGGGACCTTAAAAGTATTTTAAAATTCCAGGCTTTCTAAGAAAAGCAATAGATTTTAAACTATTGGCTCCTGAGGCTCCTTCCAATTCTGACATTCTGACATTATTCAATCCCTCCTGCTGCCATTTTTCTCAGCTGTAAAATACAGGCATTGGGCCAGATATCCTCTATGGCCCCTTCTATAACCTTTATCCTAAAAACTTATATTCAGAAAACTGAGATAGAGATAAAGAATTTATTGCACAGAATCATAGCACCATAGATTCTGAATTGGAAAGGATCTAAGAAGTCACCTGAAAAAAAAATCTTCATTTTATTATTGTTGTTTTTCAATCATGTCCTATTCTTCATGGCCCCATTTAGGGTCTTAGCATTTAGCAAAGACAGTGGAATGGTTTGCCCATTTCATTTCCAGATCATATTACAAATGAGGAAACTGAGGCAAACAGCGTTAAATGACTTGCCTCAGGTCACACGATTAGGAAGCATCTGAATCAAGATTTGAAATCAGGAAGATGAGTCTTCCTGATTCCCAAACAGGGTACTCTATCCATCGCCCACCTAGCTGCTGCCCCTAGACCATCATTGCCACATGATGGACTTATTGATACAGTCTCAGAATTAGTTTCCCTTGTCTCCAACTCTCCTTAGCAGCAGAGGCAGTATGGCGTAGTGGAAAGAGAGCTAAGCCTGGAGTTAGAAAGACTCCTGTTTAAGGCCTGCTTCTGCTACAAACTGGCTCTGTGATTATGGGCCATTCACTAAGCTATTCAGCGTAATTTTACTCGAAGGGACAAATGAATCTCTAATCATTTATTAACTCTTCTGTACAAGGAGTTCCCTGTACTAATGAAATCAGTGGCATGGAGGAGATGTAACAGGATGCAGGAAGAGTGCTGGCTAGAGAGTCACAAGATCTACATCTGAATCCCAGCTCTGCCCTTACTGAGCTGGCTGACCTTGGGTTAGTTACTAAATCTCTCGAGGCTTTCATTTCTTCATCTCCAAAATCAAGGAGTTGGAGAGGCATCTAAGGTCCCTTCCCACTCTAAATGTATGATTTTAAGGATACAAATGTAATTGATAATAATAATAGCTACCATTTATAAAGCATTTTAAGATTTATAAATATGATTTCATTTGATTCTCACAATAATCTTTGAACATAGGTTCTATTATGATCATCCCCATTTTACAGATGAGGAAAATGAGGCAGAGTATTAAATGACTTGCTCAGGATCATGCAGCTAGTTAAGTTGAATTAGACCTCAGGTCTTCCTGACTCCATGCTTAGAAATCTGTCCACTGAGTCACCTAACAGCCTTTGGTAGAAAACTGAAAATATTTCCTGCCTCCTAGGAGCTTACAATTTCCTGAGGGAAGGGGAAGAGAGATGACCTGTAAGAACTAAAAATTAAAGGGATGCCCATTTGTTAGGTAATGACTAAACAACTTGTGGCACATGATTGTGATAGAATATTACTGAGCTGTAAGAAATGATGAGCAAATTAATCTTTAAAAAAAAAAGGAAAGTGGGGGTAATTAGATGGCTCAGTGTATAGGGAGCCATGTCTAGAGATGGGAGGTCCTAAATTTAAATCTGACCTCAGACACTTAGCTGTGTGACCCTGGGCAAGTCACTTAACTCCCATTGCCTACCCTTTACTGCTCTTCTGCTTTGGAACTGATACCTAATATCAATTCTAAGACAGAAGGTAAGGGTTTAAAAAAAAAACATTGAAATTATGAAGAATGAAAGCAGAGCCATGGGAACATTATATATAGCAAAAAAAATATTTTTTGAAGAATGACTTGTATATATTCATCTTCAGAGAATGAAATGATAAACAGAAATTAAACAAGACATTGTTTTATATATACATGTATCTTTTTTTACCTCTCTAATGAGGGGAAAGGAAAGAGGAAGGAAGATACTTGGGTATTTTAATGTAACAAACAAATGAACGAATTTAAATTAAAAAAATAAAAAAAAGGAAAGAAAGTAAGGCTATGATGAAACTAGATGCTCAGTGGATAGAGCACTGGATCTGGAATCAGGAGTACCCTAGTTTAAATCTGGCTTCAGACACTTCCTAGCTGTGTGACCCTGGGCAAGTCACTTAACCCTGATTGCCTAGTCCTTGCCCTTCTGTCTTAGAGTTATTTCTAAGAAAGGAAGGGAGGGAGGGAGGGAGGGAAGAAGGAAGGAAGGAAGGAAGGAAGGAAGGAAGGAAGGAAGGAAGGAAGGAAGGAAGGAAGGAAGGAAGGAAGGAAGGAAGGAAGGAAGGAAGGAAGGAAGGAAGGAAGGAAGGAAGGAAGGAAGGAAGGGAAACAAAGGAAAGAAACAAAGAAAGAAAAAGAGAAAAACAAGGAAAGAAAGAAAAAGAGAGAAAGAAAGAAAGAAAGAAAGAGAAACAAAGGAAAGAAAGAAACAAGGAAAGAAAGAAAAACAAAGGGAGAAAGAAAGAAAGAAAGAAAGAGAGCAAGAAAAGGAGAGGAAGGAAGGAAAGAAAGAAACGAAGAAAGAAAGGAAGAGAGAAAGAAACAAAGGGAGAAAGAAAGAGAGAAAAGAGTAAGAAAAAGAGGAAGGAAGGAAGAAGGAAGGAAGGAAGGAAGGAAGGAAGGAAGGAAGGAAGGAAGGAAGGAAGGAAGGAAGGAAGGAAGGAAGGAAGGAAGGAAGGAAGGAAGGAAGGAAGGAAGGAAGGAAGGGGAAAAGAAAGGAAGGAAGGAAGGAAGGAAGGAAGGAAGGAAGGAAGGAAGGAAGGAAGGAAGGAAGGAAGGAAGGAAGGAAGGAAGGAAGGAAGGAAGGAAGGAAGGAAGGAAGGAAGGAAGGAAGGAAGGAAGGAAGGAAAGGGAAAAGAAAGGAAAGGAAGAGAGAATGAAAATTCCTTGGGTTCAAATAGCCCATTTCTTTGGTTAGCAAGAAATATGATTGAGTTTCATAGGTAAAAATTTTACATACTCACACACCAAATTTTGGGAAATTATTCTTCTTCACAAAGTAGGACCAGTTGCTCCTTCAAATCTTCTTGGGGTCAGAACTGTAGGCTAAGCTTTGGTTTCAAAAACAAAAACAAAAAGCCCTGTCCTGGTCTTCTAGCCATCAGAAGCTGGAATGGAGGACATGGGCAGATGGGTATGCCTGTGAGGGAAGCAGCGCAGGAAAGGGTTAATCATAATGAAAGAAAGCCATTTCTAAAGATGGAAATCTGACCTCAATAGAGCTGCCTTTATTGGAACTGGAGTGCTTTAGAAGGGCGGTAAGGGGTGGACTCAAATCTAAAAGCACTAGACTGTTTAATCAGACAGAACTGCCCTGGGGTGGGGGGAGAGGAGGGAGGGAGAAAGCCCTCCTCTCTCCAGGACTGAATGGCACAGTATTTGGTAAACACCTGTGTGTAGCACCAGGAGCCACAGTCCCCAAGCACTTAAGCACTTTGGCCTGGAACATAATATTCTCAAGTGCTGGCCAGTGAACTTTCTCAGTTTGTTATTACAGCTAGGAATGTTGAAGTTTTAACTTGCTGCTTAAAAACAACATTTCCTAAGGCACAATTGCATAGAAAAAGAAAAGGGAGGAGGAGGAGGGAGTATTTGGAGCCTTAGTGAGCTCTGCAGAGACTGGGAAAGGAAATAGGGAGCTTAGTCCAGAGGGCTGAGAACTGGAGCTGGAGTCAAAAAGACAGGTTCGAATCCTGCCTTCAGAAGCTTACTGCTTGTTCTTTGTAGAAAGCATTCACTTCGCAAAGCTGTTGCAAGGATGATAGGGAAAGGGAATCGACCTTTATTATATTACATCAACTATGTACCAAGTATAATGAAAAATGTTTTTTAAAGACATTATTTCATTAGATAAAATAAGTACTTTGAGAGACAGCCAGGCTGCTCAGTGAATAGAGCACCAGACCTGGAGTCTGGGGGACCTGGGCTCAAATCTAGCCTCAGACATTATAAACTGGGCAAGTTATCAATATTACTTATTACCTGAACAAGTTGCTTAACCTGTCTGCCTCAGTTTCTTCACCTATAAAATGGAGATAATAATAGCACCTACTGGTCAGAATTGTGAAAATAAAATGAGAAAATTATTGTAAAACACTTAGCATTGTGCCTAGCATATAATAAACGCTATATAAACATTAACTATTATTTTTTAAGGATTGTTGTGAGGATCAAATGAGATAATATTTTTAAAGTGCTTAACCCAGTCCCTGGTACAGTATAGGCATTATAAAAAAAATGTATTCCCTACCCTCTTATGTTTACAAATGCTACCTCATTTTGTCTTCAAAACAATCTTGGGAGGTAGATACTATTATTATTCCTATTTTACAGATGAGGAAACTGAGGCAGCCAATGATTAAGTGACTACTAGTAGTAGTAGCAGTAATAGTAGTAGTAGTAGTAGTAGTAGTAGTAGTAGTAGTAATAGTAGTGGTGGTGGTGGTACTATTGAGCTCCTTTAAGGTCAAAGCACTTTTTATTATTATTTCACGAAGGCTCGGAGCCCAAGCACTCCATCCCTCTAGAATCTTCACCAAATCACAAATCCTGAATGAGAATGGCCCTCGGAATCTGTCTCATTTAACCCTTTTATTTTTTCAGTTGAGGACACTCTTTCCACTTCATTATTCACCTCAGTAATTAGCTCATGAACTCATGAATTAAAATGAGCCAGTTCCTCTCCCTGACCGGAATCTGGTCTCTATTGCCCTTTGCACTGTCCTCACCCTGATGAGAAAAGAGTAATTAATCCTTAATAGTACACACTCCTGCTAGCTCATGCCCACCTACTTCCCAGAGTTATTGTGAGGATCAAATGGGATAATTTTTGTAAAGAGCTTTGCCAATCTTACAGCGCTATATAAATGTTAGCTATTCTTATTTATTCTTAGTGTTGTTGGAGAAAATAGTGGATTTGGAGTTGGAAGACCTGAGTTGAAGTCTCAGGTCTTTAATTTGCTAACTGGATGATTCTGTGAGTAAGCTGACCTCTTTGGTCCTCATCTACAAAAGGTCCCTCTAAAGATGGTTCCTCTAAAGTCCCTTCAAGCTCAAAATCCTATTGATAATACCATTGAATTGTTGATCTATTATTCCATAGTGAATTATTCCTTGTCATTTATGAGAGTCAAATATACCCTCAAATGTCAGTCAAAACAAGTCAAAATGCCAGGCATTGTGCTAAATGTTAGGGATACAGAGGAAGGCAAAAACACAGTTTCCTGCTATCAGACAGTCTACTGGAGGAGATGACATAAAAATTAATTTGTACAATCAAGAAATATACAAGATTGGAAATAATCTCAGAGAGACTAGCATTCAGGGGGATTGGAAAAGACTTCTTAGAGAAGACAGACCTTTCACTGAGCCTTGAAAAGAGTCAAGGAAGACAGAAGGCAGGGGAAGAGAAGTTTTTTTTTTTTAATTTATATATTTATATCTATATTTATATCTATATTTATATTAGGGAGAGGGGTGTGTGGAGTCTTCAGGGAGGAGTAATATCTTTGGTATGGAGGGCTTGTCGTGCCTTCCTAGGGCAGCTCTCCAGCCTCTGACCTGTAAATCTTAAAATTTCTCAAACTTGTGAATGTTAAAAATTTCCACATTGAGGAATCCTCTATTGGAACAAATTCCCTACTGGGAAACATTCCCCATTTTGATGTGAGAACTCGCCAGGATCAGAAATGGGAGGACCTCTACTCCACCCGTACTTAAGACTGCTTTAGGGGAGAAAAATTCTTGCTATGGGAGGACCTCTACTCCACCCGTACTTAAGACTGCTTTAGGGGAGAAAACTCCTTGCTAAACAATGAAAGTAATTGAACCCATGCTTATAATAAGGCAAGGAGTTCTTTGAGCCATGCCTGATTTTTAGAATTGATACAATGAGATGCTAGGTACCTAAAAGGGTCGGGCAAGTTTTCTCTTAATGAGATTAGTTGACTCAGCTGCGTTTTCACTGGTTCAGACTTACTGAGGGGATTAGTCAACACAGCAGCATTTTCTCTGGTTCAGACTTACTGAGGAGATTAGTCGATTTGGCAGGAATTCAGATGGGCAGTCCTTTGGAAAACGTCTACAGTGATTGGTAGATGTAAGGACTTAGGGGAGGTGACACAGGAGAAAAACCCCTATATAAGAAAAAGCAGAATCTCTTGAGAAAAAAAATCCTTTTGGATGATCTCTGATGAGGATCGCTTGGGAAGAATCTCTTGAGAGAGCTCTGGAGAAGGGAAGCTCTTGGAGGACAATCTCTAAGGAGGTCTCGCTGGAGCTCCTCTGAGGGGACTCTGTCCCTCTGGAGGCTCTGGAGAGAGGCCCTTTGGAACAGTCTCTGGCTGGAAGGCTCTTTAGGGAGGACTCTGGCTGGAACTCTTTCTGGTGAAGTCAGCTGAGATGCAGCTGGCCTGGTGTCACTAGAATCCTTGCTTAGACAGACCTTGTGGTGAGTGTTAAAAGACTGACTGACTGACCTCTCTTTCTTAAGACTAAGGTCTAGGCCATGTTGGCTTAAGGCCCTTCATACTTATTTCCTTTTTCTCTCTTTCTCTCTTTTCTTTAATTCCACATTTGTATTAATTAAAATCTCTATAAAACCCAGTTGACTTGGGTATTTGAATAATTGGGAATATTTCCCTGGCGACCACCTTATATTTGATTTAAAAACCAAGACACTGTAGTGAAACATATTTTCTGCGGTCAAATTTACTCACCCTCTCTTATATCTATCACAATTTATATCTTCCACCATTTTAACTCACTACAGTTTACAACATCACTCTTTCAACTGTTACAGTTTAAGGCCTTCAACCATTTTAAATCTAACAGACCCTCACCTGACACCCAGCTCTCACTTGTGGCTCCCAGTAGCTGCTAGCATGCGGCAGCGGCCACACCCCGGGCAATAGCTTCGACAGGCCGGCTAAACCTTGTGAGGGTAGCCATCGGGTCGTCATGGACCCCTGGTGAACCAGGGCTTTGCTCACCCAGCATGTGAAGACTGCTTCGGCGGAACAGATGGAAGAAACCAATAAGAAGGTTCAACGGCTGAGATGGCGACACAGCAAAGCACTGTGGAGTGCTTAGGGCGTGTTGGAGCACAAAAGACAACACAGCCATCCAGTGCAGCTGAGGAAGTCTCCAGGTGTAATGATTTTTCGTGCCACTGGACCCAGGCTTCCAATGCCAAGAGAGTGGGACTGTCTCTGTGCATCGACTTTTCCACTTAAATCTTCATGCACAAGTGTCTTTGTGCACAAAAACACACAAAGACAATAGTCATCCTCAGTTACCAAGAGACTACTACCAGGTATATTAGGGATATGGAAGCTTTGGGGGATGAAACAGTCAGGAGGTCAGTGTCACTGGATTATAGAGTATATGGAGGGGAGTCAGGTAGGAGGCACCCAGGTTTTAAAGAACTGAAAAGCCAAATAGAAAGTTTTACATTTGATCCTGGAGGCAAGAGAGAGAATTCATCTTTTTCCAAATATCTTGGACCAATAATAACACACAATAGGGTCAACCTGAAGACCCTCTGATGAATAATTGAATTGGCCAATAACTATGATCTCTTATCACAGTTGAACCCTTCGAAATGACTTGAGATATTATTCTTGAAAAGAAATTAGGAAAGGCTTGTTTTAATTTTTAATCGAGGATTAGAATTTATTTGTTTTGTTTTTACTAAGAAGACCAAAATACTGAAGGCAAACATTACCTAATCAAACCCCATAAGTATTTCATAGGTCTATGTATATAGAAGATGTTTTAGAGATCACAGTCCCCATAATGGCTAGTAGCACTGGTAAGGACCTATTGGGAATAGAGAGCTGGCCTCAGAGAGAGGACCTCCAGCCTCCCACACAGACCTTCTGGTACCCAGAATAAGTCACTTAATGTCTCAGTGCAATAGCGTTAATGATGCTAATAACTAGAAGATGCTGAAGAGGTAGGTGCTGACCTGCTTTGCTAAAGGGAGTTGCTTTAAAAAAAAATTCTTACCTTTTGTCTTAGAATCAATACTGTGAATTAGTTATAAGGCAGAACAGTGGTAAGAACTAGGCAATGGGGGATTAAGAGTCTTGTCCAGGGTCCCACAGCTAGAAAGAGTCTGAGTTCAGATTTGAACCCAAGACTCTTCCCACTCTTGTTTCCATGCCTGGCTCTCTGTCCACTGAGTCACCCAGCTGTCCCTAGGAGTTGCTTATTAAAATTAATATTTTTGATTCAATTTTAAGAGTTCATTTGGGATAAGCTATTAATTATTGGCCCATTCAAGAACATACAGAACCTTGAGTTTTAATTATTTGTCAAAGACTCAGCTCAAATCCTATGTTCTACAAGATGCCTTCTTCTCTAGCCCCTCCAACTTCCCTCCCCCAACTACTAGTGCCTTCCCTCTGATATTACTCCCATTTTTACTCTTTATATCTTATATATTCAGAATTATTTGTGTGTTCTCTCCCCCAACCCAACCCTTTAAAATGAGAGCTCTTTGAGGTCAGGAGACAGGTCTCTGTATCTCCAGAGCAGTGCTTGGTATGGAATAAATAATATAATAATATGAAAATATTAAATATCATTCATTAAATATTATTTCATAATTATAAATATATTTCTACTACTATAAATGACAAATATATTTCTACAAACTGTAAATATATTTTTCTATTTCTATAAACTATAAATATAATATATATTTCTATTTCTATAAACTATATATTTCTATAAACTATAATTATAATAAAATATATTTATGTGTCTATAAATATATAAATTTAAAATATAATTATAAATAAATGCTGGTTGATTGACAAACTGGGGCTTTGACATACCAATGAAATCATATGCCCAAATCCCTATCCCTATCCCTATCCTGAAGATCCTCATAAGACAATGGATTCTGTGATTCTGCAGGTCAAATGACGTTTCTCATGAGCTCAAAGTCTACAGCCGTAGGATCCATCTGACGTACCTCTCTGTATATCTAAGGACAAAAAACCAGTTTTTTGGAACTAGGAACACCAAGGTTATCCTGAAGTTCAATCTTGGAATGCATGCTATCAAATACAGCTGGAGTCTTAGACAAGAGTAGGGAAGGGATATTACCCCTGTGGATGGTAGCAGTAAAAAGGGACCATTTCACCCCCTACCAAGTAGAAATGGAGCCCTAGGGAAAATATTCCACCTCCACAGCCAGCATCCTCCACGCTCCAGAATTTGCATCCCTTTGTACAGCAGCTTGCTACCCAATTTGCACATACTTCCTGCATGTTGACCACTGGGAAATCATGAGAAAAGAGGGAGAAAGTGGGACAGAGAAGGATGTAAAGGCAGAAATTCCTTTAAAGTCAATGGCTTAATCTTCCTAACAGCAAAGGACAAGCAGTGAATCTATGCTAATGAAGAATTTAAGACGTTCTACTCTAGGGGGCAGCTGGGTAGCTCAGTGGATTGAGAATCAGTCCTAGAGACGGGAGGTTCTAGGTTCAAATCTGACCTCAGACACTTCCCAGCTGTGTGACCCTGGGCAAGTCACTTGACCCCCATTGCCTAGCCCTTACCACTCTTCTGCCTTGGAGCCAATACATGGTATTGACTCCAAGACGGAAGGTAAGGATTTAAAAAAAAAGACGTTCTACTCAAATGAGGACACAAATAGTTTAATACAGATCCATGTAAGTTTTCTGGTGGATTGGGATGGGGAGACTAGAGGATGGGGAGCATCAGTTTCTTTTTTACCTCTGAGTGAAATGCTGAGATTGACTTCAACAGAAGCTGGGAGAGAAGCAGCCCTAAGAAACCTGTCCTCTGGACCGCCCTGAGGGTGGCAGAGAAAAAAAAGGGTCTGGACCACTGCTCAGCTGCCTACCCTGTCTTGGATTGTAAGCTCCTTGAGGGCAGTACCATCTTTTATCTTTTTTGTGGTATCCACATTTTAGCAGAGTGCCTAATTCACAGGATTCACTTAATAAATGCTCTTTGATGACTCCATTTCATCACAATTTCATTCATTGTTTTATTTAAATAAATGTTTTATTACAAACTTGACAATAATTAACAAACCTGAATATATTCCCTTATGTAAAGGACCAAAAAGAAGAAAAAAAAAAGACAGTTGCATATGAAACCGTGATTCTACCTTGCCCAGCCTAGTTTTGTTTTATTTGTTTGTTTTTGAAAGTATACATTGTTTATCATAGTAATATTGATATTGTTCTTCTCATTTGTGTCCCCTTCTAAACTTTCTTCTCTTCTGGTTTTTTAATTGTTTCATTGTCTTTGCATATATCTGAGGCTTCACACTGAAAGAAAAGCTCAGGGGGATAGTCAAATGGTTCAGGAGACAGAGAATTAGTCCTGGTGACAGGAAGTCCTGGATTCAAATCTAGACTGAAACTTATTTAGCTGTGTGACCTTGAGCAAGTTGCTTAACCCCAATTGCTCAACTTTTTTAATTTTAAACCCTTACCTTCTGTCTTGGAGTCAATACTGTGTATTGGCAACAAGGCAGAAGAGTGGTAAGGGCTAGGCAACGGGGGTCAAGTGACTTGCCCAGGGTCACACAGCTAGGAAGTGGCTGAGGCCAAATTTGAACCTAGGACCTCCCATCTCTAGGCCTGGCTCTCAATCCACTGAGCTACCCAGATGCCCCCAATTGCTAAACTTTTACCACTCTTCAGTCTTGGAATAAATAGAAGGAAGGAAGGAAGGAAGGAAGGAAGGAAGGAAGGAAGGAAGGAAGGAAGGAAGGAAGGAAGGAAGGAAGGAAGGAAGGAAGGAAGGAAGGAAGGAAGGAAGGAAGGAAGGAAGGAAGGAAGGAAGGAAGGAAGGAAGGAAGGAAGGAAGGAAAAGGAAAAGGAAAAGGAAAAGGAAAAGGAAAAGAAAGAAAAAGACAAACTGGCTGGCTCAGGACACTTGCAGTAGAAGCATTTGCTTCTCTGTAGCCTGATGGTTGCTGTGTGTTGAATTTGTGTGCTGAGTCTTTTATTTAAATGTATTGGCCTTCTGTACCCAACAAGATGGTATATCCTTGGCCATTCATCCTTTCTTTTTTACCTATTGTTTCTATGGTATCAAGCCTTGGGCCAGCTCCCAGAGTTCCTGTCCCTTTCTATTACTAACACCAGTTGGTATTCATGTACCTTCACCCCAAAGCACTCAATCTGCTAGAGCTGGCTTCGTATCCTTCCTCGTTCACATGGAGTTCAAAGTGGATTTATTTTTTAATTTAATTTTTTTATTTTTTCCAGATTGCATGTTACAAGCATCCTGTCTGGGGCACAATTCTGGGAGGATTTTAAGGGTCTCACACCTGATTGCCAGCATCCCACGAACCCTGGCAGATCTAGCCATGCCTGAGAAATAACAGAAAGAAGTTCTGAAGAGGATGTCATGGTTCATTTTATGATCAACTATCCTTGATCTTGAGCCACAGGTTCATGATTGCCCAGTCTTCTGGGAATTCTGGGCCTAAGGTATAAGACAGCCAGGTACCCAAGCCTTTCTCAGGAACCTAGAACAATACCCACCCACTCCAAACCAGTTCTGGAAAACCAGAGCCCACGAGGCCATATTGTATGTTCCACTTCACTCTACAGACGGTCTTTCCCAGCCCTTCCCCAATCACTCCCAGATGTGAATGTCTTCTTTTCTGAGATGACCTTCTATCTGCTTTGAATACATCCTGGAAGTAACTAGTTTTTTGCATGTGGCTTCTCCCATTAGAATGTGAGCTTCTCAAGGGAAAGGCAGCCAGATGGCTCAGTGGATTGAGAGTCAGGCCCAGAGATGGAAGTCCAAGGTTCAAATCTGGCCTCAGCCACTTCCCAACTGTGTGACCCTGGGCAAGTCACTTGACCCCCATTGTGTAAGCCCTTGTCATCTTCTGCCTTAGAACCAATATATAGTATTAATTCTAAGACAGAAGGGTTTTTAAAAAGTTTCTTAAATTGCAGTTGATTTTTTTGTACCTTAACCTTTTTTCTGAACTTTACAAATACCAGGAAACTTGAACATGTCTAAATACAAAGAATAAAAAAGAGGTTTATAAATCAAATTGCTCATCTCTATTAGGCTTAGCTTGTTTTAAAATGTATGTACATGCTATAGAGATATAAATTATGTAATTAAAGATAACAAATTCAACACAGTTTCAAAGCTGTGCTGCTTGTCTCTTTCCCAGATAATTAACCCTGTTGATCTGACAAAGCACACTGCCTTTCACTTTTTTTCCTTCACGAGTTTTTTTTATTATTATTATATATGGGATATGTCTCTTCTGTCATAGAAGAAGAAATATAGAAAAATGTATTACATGAAAGCACTGGTATCAACAATATCAGACTTTTTACCATCTTGGGGAGGTAAGAAGGGAAGGAGGGAGAGAATGTGAATCCCAAAATGTCACAAAATAATTGCCAAAAATTGTTTCTGAGTGGAATTGAAAAAAAATATATAAGAAAGTTAAAAAATTAAAAATAAAAAAGTTACTTAAGGAAAACAAACGAAACCACTATTGATCATCCTCTCCTCCTTGAGACTCTTTTCACTCTAGGATTTTAGGATATACTAGGTAAAGGAGATTTCATAATATGTGGCACTTGTGGAAGCTGAGTTCTTACAGAAATTTTGGAGGTTTGAAGGTTACTGGGGTCAGGGTATTCGCTTGATCTTTGGCCCTGACCACATCCTGACTCCAAATTCCTTTTCTAAATGTTTATTACCTTTGAGACTTAGATCAAATCCCTTACCCACCCTAGACTTCAGGTGTCTTATCTATAAAAGGAATAGGTTAGACTTAATGGCCTTTTAAGTCTCTTACATCTTGAGATCTAGGATCTTTTGTTCCTTCTGGGTATACTTTGGTATACAAGAAATTTTTAATGAACTTCAAGTTGAAATGATTATTCATATAGTCACCCATGGAAAAGTATCTAGACTTCTGGATGTCATCTTGGATGAAAGACAGACATCAATAATGTTTCCTTCCAATCTGCCCTTAAATTAAACTAGCAATAGATATCGTTGGAGCTTTTGCTTTTAGTTATTTAAATTCTTCCATTTTATATATTCCCAAACAAAGATAAAGAAAGCGTTTTGGTTGAACTAGTATCCATAGAAGGGATCCATACTACAGATGATACATTTTTAAAGGCATTGAAGAATTGATCCTTAAACTATCTGCAAAACGGAAAAGGCATGGGAAAATAAGACCTGATTATTACCCAAAAAAGATGCTTAAGAATTTACTAGTTTCCCCTGTCTCAAGTATTTTATTGTCCAGGCTATATATCCTCAGTTTCCTTCAAGGGTTATTTACACCTCTCGAGCAGCATTATCTTTAAAGCCAGAACTAAGAGCTCTTCCTTCACTCCAATAAGTCAAATCTTCAATCTAATTTGAGCAACAGTCAATTACTACGTACAGAATTTATTTTAACCTAATGGCAAAACTTTTTATATATCTCCATTCAATTTCATTTATTTTAGCCCATCCTTCCAGCCTATTGGGATCTTTTAATATCTTGATTTTGTTTCAAATATATTAGCTATTCTTCCCAAAGGTACATAATCTGTCAATTTAATGAGCCATCTATGTCTTCTTCCCCCCAAAGTTGTTAATAAAAAATATCAAACAATATATGGAAAAGACAGGACCCTGCTTCATGGGACAAAAGAATTCCCTCTAGGGTAACATTAATCCACTAATTAACACTCTTTGGGTATAACTGTTCAGAGAGCTGTGAATATAGCAGACTGAAATATTATCTATCTTCTATTTCGTCCACAAGGATATCATAAACTATCTATCAAAAGCTCTGCCAAAGACCCTAAAATGGGAGGTCCCGTGTTCAAAGCTCACTTCAGACACTTCCCATATGCCAGCTCTTCTGCCTTGGAACCAATACACAATACTGATTCTAAGACAGAAGGTAAGGCCTTTTTTTTTTTTTAATGCTCTACTGAAATACAGCTATACTATATCTATAGCTTTCCTTGATTTATCAGACTAATCAAAAACTAAAATGACTTTAAATTGTTGTGACTGGGTCTTAGTGAACTCACTGGGGCTCCTAATGATCGCCATTTCTTTTGTAATGCAAGTCATCTATTTACTAACATATTTATACCATTATGGTTTGCAGAATGTAGTTTTTCAAAAATCATCCTGATTCCTTTTTCTCATACCCAGCTCCCCACCATATCCAGTCAGCCACTGGATTTCATGATTTCATTCATTCTTCCTTGGCAGGGTTTTCTCTGTGTCTTCTCCTATTGATCCCACTAACATTTCTTCTCTCTTTTTTTTTCTTTTCAATATTGTAATTGACTCTTATAAGCCGCTAATACTCATAACTGGTGTGCACTTTGGCCAAATACCAACATCTTGTGGCCTTGGTTTCCTCTTCAATAAAATAAAGGGTTGTTTATTGTTGTTGTTTCTTTTTAATGGTCTCCAAAGTCCCTTCCAGCTACAGTATTTAGAGGTGAGAGGGAACTTAGAGATCCCGATTCCTCATTTTATAAATGAGGAAAGTTAGACTCAGAGAAATGACTTACCCAAGGGTTACATAGCTATTAAACAGCAGTCAAAATTCTTACCCAGATCTCCAGTCTCTAAATTCAATGTATTTTATATGAACAGTGTCCTAGCTCCAATCCATGCTATATTCCACTAACAGTTTAACCTTCCAAAAAACATTATGTCCAGATTATCACTCTCATTTCAGAACCCTCAGAGATCTTCCTTGCCTTTATAATTAAGATTTAACTCCTTAGATTGTCATGCTAAGCACTGCAACCTTGTTTCCTTCACTTTGAAAAACTTTTATTTTTAATTAACAAGTATTTATTCCCTCTCTCTCCCACCTTCCCTTCACTGAAAAAAAAAGAAAAGAAAAACAAATATATAAAGTCGATCAGATCAGATTCCTACATTGGCTATATCTAAAAATGTATGTCTTGTTCTGCATCTTGAATCCATCACCTGTCAAGAGTTAAGTAGCATAGGTGGCTCAATGGATTGAGAGTCAGGACTGGAGATGGAGAGATCCTGGGTTCAAATATGACCTCAGACACTGTAAAATTGGAGATTTGAACCCCAGACTTCAATCTCCAGAAGTCCCTGCTCTAGTTCCCAAGATGCCCTCTAATCTCCCTGAATCTCCCTGAGTGCGAGATCAAAATTTATATTTAAACTGCTGGTAAAGCTTACTGCGCTCTCTTCCTACTTCCGCTTCTTAGCACACACGGCTCCCTACCTAGCAGGCAAGATGTGAGTGGTTGTGAATGGGCTCTCTGGGCCTAAACACGGGCTTTCTTATTTTATATTTTCTTTAATTTTTAATCTTTAATAAACCTCATAAAGGTATAATACTTCTAGCAAAAAAACTAATTTTAACTGCTACAGTTTTGGTGACCATGAAGAGACTCAAACCCTCAATCTTCTGATCTTTTGTCTAATGTAACTAATACCTAGTGCCTAGTTTGTTTGTTTTTTAAGCCACGTTTCTCCAAGATCCTTTTTTAGAAAACCATCTTGATCAGCTCTGGCCTGCAGTCATCAGCTTCGGATTTTCTTGATTCAATATCGCTCACCTGCCCATCCTTCCTGCTCAGCCGGCTCAGCTCCTGTTCCCAGGTCCCGACCGTTTGACTCAGATCTCAATCACCTGGTAACCTGCTACCCCCTTTCCCCCTCTCCCCCCCCAGCAAACTCTAGCCTCAGAGCAGTCCACTCATTGCCCCAGGCCCAGGACTCATTTCTAGCAGCTGGTAAAAAAATGGAGGTAATTTTCCCTTAGGCTACGATTAGCCTCCACATGGACTGGGGGCAGGGGATAACAGGAGGGGAGAAAGGGAAAGAAGGTAGAGGCTTTTCCAAACTGGAACTTATAACCATGACTGATTTAAAAGGATATCTTTTAATTGCATTGATCCTTTTACTTACTTCATCTGCATGTCAGGGGAAAAATTCAGCTCCCTACAATTTCAACTTTGGAGGGGCAGCTGGGTGTCTCAGTGGATTGAGAGTCAGGCCTAGAGACGGGAGGTCCTGGGTTGAAACACTTCCTGGCAGGGTGATCTTGGATGGGCCACTTAAACCCCATTGCCTAACCATTAACAATCTCCTGCCTTCTGACAATAGGCATCTAAATGAATAAAAACCCAAGGAACTTTAAAGAGACTGGAGGTTATATTTTTAAGGCATTTCAGACTCCAATGGTTTATACAAATCTCTGTATTCTATTGCATTTTACTGATTGCTTTGTTTAAGATTTAACTTTGTGATTTTAAGTTCATATATTACTACATTCAATATTATTCTGTTATCCTGTTCATTTTAATGTACTGAGTTTTAACTATTGTTATATTCTGTTGCTTTCCCCCTATAACTATTCTGAATAAACATTGAGTAGGCCCGTATAAAAAAAAACAGCTTTTCTATTTTTGACTTTGTAAGCTGTCACATACAGGATAGATGGACTCCATCAGAAACATTGCTGCAACAACATTTAGAAAATTTAAAGTGCTAAATATCTCAATTGATTTTAAGGGGTTTTTAGACATAATTTTTAGAATTTTTCTTAACAATCTCTGGTCATTTTTGCCTGCCCCTAACACAAGGTGTAAGGCCCATTCTAGTGGCTGAAGTGAAATACAATTATAACCCCCAACCTTCCTGCACTTCTAAAAATGTGAATGGAAGTTGGGCAGTTAATCCCAGGGCATTTGTACTCCTAGAAGCCTCCAAAAAGGAGCATCTCTCATTTATAACTCTTCAGATCACTACTTAACTTCCACCAGAATGCTATCTAGATTTCTTGATGATGTTCTAAACCCAAAATGAGTTTTACTTTGTTTAAAATACAGTTTCTATAATACTAATGCATTCCCCCCCCCAAAAAAAAGCTTGAGACTATAAAAATGATGCCACTAATTGTTTTAAAAAATTATGGGAATTTGCTTAATGATTCTGTCTGATTCTAGGACAAGATATACACAAAAGAGCCATTGCATAGGGCCAAAGATAAACCAATCCAGGATGGATTGATGCACTTCTAAGCCAATACAAAGGTCTTAAACCTAGTGTGAAGACTTGAGGTTGCTATGCTTAACATACGTTAAGACGTAGGCCTTCCTTGTGTCTACACTCACTCTGAAAATACTTACAGACAAGTATCCCCAAACTTGGCTCCTACTTGATTCCTATAATCTGGTCCCTTTTCTGACTTTCATAGGGTGGCAAACTTTCTGTAGTCCTGGCTATTGGTAAATGCTTACTTGCTTAGATCATTTTAATTGAGCCCTGATTCAAGGACCTTTATAGATTTATTTTTCCTTTACTTGGAATTTTTACACATAAGACTTTGATAGTCTATATTTTCATCCAGAAATTTTCTTTTTTATTTGGATATTTCTGATGTCTTTTTAATTTCTCTTGCCAGTTGATTCATAATACTTCTAGCAGAAAAACTAATTTTAACTGCTACAACACTGCCTAGCTGTGTAACCCTAGGCAAATCATTTAACTCCCATTGCCTAGCCCTCACCACTCTTCTACCTTGGTACCAATATCTAAGTGTTATATTGTGTATATATTATATTATATTATATTATGTTATGTTATGTTATGTTATGTTATGTTATGTTATGTTATATTATATTATATTATATTATATTATATTATATTATATTATATTATATTATATTATAAGAAAATATTATATCTTTGAACTACATCTCCAAGCAGCCCTTTCTTCTTTATCCCCACCTTGGCTGCTTGTACATGGTATATAGTTGGATATTTTTGCCCACCTTCACTCCCTCTTTTCCTGCATGCACAGCTGGGTGAGTTCTCTCTTTTTCTCTAGCCTTTTATTTTCCTTTTTGTTTCAAGTTATGATTAATAAATCTCATCAAATATAATACTTGGAGTATTTTGGATATTACTTTTAATCTTACAGTATTGATTCTAAGACAGAAATTAAGGGTTTAAAGAAAAAAAAAAAGAGGTGATGGGCTTTCCTTAACTGGAAGCTTCTAGGAATGGCTGTTGGACCACTCATTAAGGATAGTATAATGGGAATTCTTGGTTTGGACTATTTATTATCTGTAAGGTTCCTTTCAGTTTTTCTTTTCTTTTTTTTTTTAAACCCTGACCCTCTGTCTTGAGTTGACATAATCATCAGCTCTTTCAAAGTCTAGGAGGTAGCTGGAAGGTTCTCAGAAACTCAACTTGGTAAGAGGGGATTCTAGAAATAAAATAAGGAATGATCAAGACACTGGGAACAGACCACCAACCAGACTTCTTTCCATGTATACTCAATAGAATGGAACTCCCAAACTCCAGTGATCCCCTTGAGGGAAGAAGATTGTTCTAATGTTAGAGTGAGAAGACCTTCTGTTTGAATTCTACCAAATCACTTCACTTCTCTTCTTTATCTCTAAACAGGATGATATCTATATTATTACCTCCCTCATGGATTTGTCGCTAAGGAAAGCACTCTACAAATCTGAAAGTGCTATAGCAATGTGGATAGCTTCTGTTAGGGTCTTCTCCCCACTTTTTCCTTTCAAAGCTGTCAATGTTCACCAGTAACATAAAAAAATGTATATAAAAAGAGGCTACAACATGGTTATTCCACCCCACTAACACCTCCCAATGCCAGTCAAGAATCTACAGGAGAGGAACAAAGAGATATTTTGAACTTTGGTGAATGACATCTCTTGTGGGCATCTGACTCAACCCAAGAGGGGCCCTTTTTCCCTCTCAGATCTTGTGGTTTAAAAATCTCTTGAACAACCCGCAGAATGTCAGGGACAAAGGGAAAAAGCATTTTTTTTTAACTTTTTAATTGTTTTTTCCTTTTGTTCTCCCTTGTCAAAACCCTTAGGAGTTTAAGGTCAGATTTTTCTCCCCTTGTTTTGTATTTTTATTGAAATGTTCATTTTCTTATTAATTTTATTTTATTTACTTTATTTTAAATTGTTTTTATTATTTAATATTTTACTTTAAATTGTTAAATTAATTTTTAAAATAGTTTAAATCTCTTCAATTGGGGAATGGCTGAACAAATTTTGGTATATGTTGGTAATGGAATACTTTTGTGCCCAAAGGAATAATGAACTGGAGGAATTCCATGAGGACTGGAACAACCTCCAGGAAATGATGCTGAATGAAAAGGAGCAGAACCAGGAGAACATTGTACACAGAGACTGATACTGTGGTACAATCTGTGGTACAATCAAACGTAATGGACTTCTCCATTAGTGGCAATGCAGTGATCCTTAACAACTTGGAGGGATCTATGAGAAAGAACACTATCCACATTCAGAGGAAACACTGTGGGAGTAGAAACACAGAAGAAAAACAACTGCTTGACTACATGAGTCGAGGGGATATGATTGGGGATGTAGACTCTAAATGAACATCCTAATGCAAACACCAACAACATGGAAATAGGTTCTGATCAAGGACACAAGTAATACCCAATGAAATTGCGTGTCAGCTGCAGGAAAGGTGGGTGGAGGGAAGGGAGGGAAATAATGTGATTATTGTAACCAAAGAATAATGTTCTAAATTGACTAAATAATTAGTTAAAAAAAGAAATAGGAGCCTTTAGTTAAATGGCCCAAATTAGTGAAATCGCATCTGCAAATTAGGATCCCACCAGTTTGGGTATGGAAAAGGGAGGAGGAATCCTTTAGTTTTGTAGGGAACTAAGTTTCCCAGGTAAACAAAATCTAATTCTACCTTCCCCAGTAATTTCTCCACCCTAAGGGATTTAGCCCTTTCTCCCAATTTCAGGTACCAAGATAAATGGGTGAGATTTTCAGCTCTTTTGTTTGAATCTTTTTATACAAAGTTTGGCTCACAGTGTATCTCTTAAAAGACAAAGGGAGGGGCAGCTAGGTAGCTTAGTGGATTTGAAAGCCAGGCCTACAGCCTGAAGATCCTGGGTTCAAATCTAGCCTCAGATACTTTCCAGCTGTGTGACCCTGGGCAAGTTATTTAACACTCCTTGACTAGTCCACTCTTCTGCCTTGGAACCAA
Source organism: Monodelphis domestica (assembly GCF_027887165.1). Classification (NCBI taxonomy): domain Eukaryota; kingdom Metazoa; phylum Chordata; class Mammalia; order Didelphimorphia; family Didelphidae; genus Monodelphis; species Monodelphis domestica. Next base: position 487,915,014 of record NC_077228.1, read on the forward strand.
TACATAGTATTGATTCCAAGACAGGAGGTAAGGGTTTAAAAAAAAAAAGATAAAGGGATGTCCCTAGATTCAAGGATGCTTAATCTTTTTCATGTCATGGATCCCTACAGCAGTCTGAGGAAACTTATGGACCCCTGCTCAGAAAACTGTTTTTAAGTGCATAAAATTAAATAAATAGGATTACAAAGGAAACTATACTAAAATATGGTTATCAACATTTTTAAATTTATACAATTTTATATAAAAAATAATCAAAAATTAAAAAAAAGAACATAACTCCTTGGATCCCAGATTAAGAGCTCCTAATCAGAAAACTGTTTTTTAATGTATTAAAAAGTATTAAAAAGGAAACCATTACATTAAAATATGGTTATCAGTTTAAAAAATTTAATAATATATATAATTTTATATTAAAAAATCAAAAATTTTAAAAAAGAAAATAACTCTTTGGATCCCAGGTTACGAACTCCTTAAGTCTATAAAAAGGGTATGAACTTTGGCCAAGGAAGAAAACAGAGTTAATAGATACTTGTTATTCATAATATCTATATTTTAGAATTGCAAAGTACTTTTATCCACAATAGCTGTGTATATATGTATATATACATACAAATATACATATATGTACATATATAAATATATACATGTGTCTATTCCTCTTGGAAGTTCAGAAAAGTTAGTATATTTGATGGTCACCCAGAGAATTGGTGCTAAAGCTAAACCAATTCATGGCCAGGTTTTTTGCCAGTGTGGGAGAGGGAAACGGGGACTGGCTAATGAGAGGACCAGTGTGGGAGCACCCCCACGTAAGGAACCTGCCTCTGGAAGGTAGTGAGGAAAGCAGAATGAACTCAGCTTTGGCCCAGGTATTTTCTGATTGCTTCTTGCCTCTTTCCCACCTCTTATTTTCAAGCCTTTCACCAACTTGATGCTCCCCTCACATGTGTATTCAAAGATAAGATGCAAAACCATTTTCCGGTATCCACCGACTCTTTGTGCTGTTCTGTTCTGTGTATTTACCTAAGGAAGGTCCAGTTGGGTCTATCCTGGGAAATTGGAATATTCTTGTTCTTAGCTCAACCATATGCTATGGAGGATAGATAATTATGGTCCCACTTTTCTTTGACAAAGGTGACCAGAGGTTATAGAGAAATGCCATGAATGGAAAATACTATTACATCAAATTAAATAGAAAAAGTCCTCTCTTCAATGTAGATGGCAAGCAATCATGCAGAGCAATGACAAAAGAAACAAATTTTACTTCCAAAGCAGCCCTTGGATATCCCTTTGTGGATAGTTCTAATTGTTAAGGAGACTTTTTTTCTTTATTGATGTTCAGTCCTGTTGGACTACTCATGACCCCATTTGGGGTTTTCTTGGCAGAGATACTGGAGTGGTTTGCCATTTCCTTCTCCAGCTCATTTGACAAATGAAGAAACTGAGGCAAATGGGCTTAAGTGACTTGCCCAGGGTCATGCAGATAGCGTCATGAAAATTCTAGGTTTTTGAAATCCCTTCTACAATGTCCCTGATAGAACTCACAGCATCACAAGACAGTCCTCTACCATTCCTAAACAACTCAACTTGTCAAAAAGTTTTTTCCCTTATATAATGGAAACAAAATCTCCTTGGAAATTCTGCTCAATTGGTTTTCGTTTTCTCTAAAGCTAGACAGAATTAAATTCAATTAGAAAAATATTTATTAAATATTTACCATGGAGGCAGCTGGTGGCTTAATGGATAGACTACCAGGCCTGGAATCAGGAGGACCTGGGTATAAATTTGGCCTCAGCCACTTCCTAGTTGTGTGTCTCTGGGCAAGTCACTTAACTCCCCTTGCCTAGCCCTTACCACTCTTCTGCCTTGGAACTAATACTTCTATCAATTCTAAGACAGAAGATATGAGCTTCTTTTTAAAAAAAGTTTATTACGTTTTATTATTTTTAAGACATAATTTAATATTTATTAACATTAATAATTTAATATATTTATGTATTTTGTATTATATATAATATATAAATATTTAATAAATAATAAATAAAATTATTTATTATTATGCATTAGAAATACAAAGACTTTCAACAACAACAACCATCTAGTCCCTGAACTCAAGCTGTTTATATTCTGCTAGGAAGAATAAATTTAATAATAGTAAGAAGAAATTTAATCCCATTTCTATTAAGCAATCTTCTGATATTTGAAGGCAACTGTGTTGCCCCTCAACCCCAGCCCAAGTCATATCTTTCATCAGATAAACATTTATAGTTCCTTTATGTGAATCTAATGGAGCAAGATCATCCTTTTGGTTTTTCAAAATTCCTCTTAAAATGGGATGACCAGAGCTAAGATCAATGTTCCAGATATGATCTGAGTAATACTGACTAATTTAAGTCAGTCTATCACCTGCCATAAGATCATTGCAGAAATGGGATTGTATTCTAGCCTGATAAAAACTCCGGTTTTTTTCCCACATAAAATACTGTTTTTACCCCTATGTAGTCAATTCTCTATTTCTACAAATAGTTATTTGATCCAAAGTCCAGTCATCTCATGTTTTTACATTAACAATTCTAAATTTTACACTTTAATTTACATTACAATTGAAATTCCAAATCCCCTCATTGATCCACCATTCCAGAATGTTAACATCTTTTATCCAGATACTGATTCCAATGATTTAGCTATTCCTTTCAACTTCATGTCATAGGCAAATCAGATAAGCATGTCATTATCTGTGTCTTAATCCAACTCATTGATAAAACTGAATAAGACAGGGCCAAGAACAGAGTGAGGTTATAGAGTACAAAAAAAGTAATGTTGGCCGGATTATATCTCTAAGGGGTTGACTGGTTGTTGTCCTTTGCATTGGAAGAGGACCAAGATGGCGCCTCTATGTTGGGGTCAATGAGTACAGGGTGTCCAAGTTTGGCTGATCAGACCAATATGAGTTCTGCAGGCTCTCACACAGGTCAGGCACAAATAGCTATACAAACATGAGATGGCAATGTCTCTAAATGTGCAGATTTCACGTTTCCTTCAAACTAGGGCAGTTCTGCTTTGCACCTTCTTTGATGTGGACACATCACACCTTTGAAGGGTGTTATATAAGATGTTGCATGTGTGACATAGTAGAAAACAGCTAGATATTCAGCAACTAGTCCTAGGTAAGGACTGGGAGAATACCTGGATGTCCCCCAAGTTTGTCCTCTCTGGGTCACATTTTCTTTTTCTGTTAAACATAAAAAATAATGATATTTACCTTAAAATAGGTCTGTTGTAAGGATCAAAACGAAATGATATCTGTAAAATGTTTTACAAAGCTACATAAATATTAATTATAATTATCCTATATAGTCATCTTCTAAATGGACAGTGTAAAGTAATATGTGTTAACTTCAAGACATTTTCTCATTACAGGGGATCTTCAAGTGGAGGTTGACTGATCACTGTCTAGGCATATAGTTATAGAGCTGATTTCTGCTCAAATACATGGCCTTGGAGATCCCTCATAACTCTAAGAATTAGCAATTGGGAATAAAGTTTAACAGATAAGAAAGGAAGAACAATATGAACATATCCCTCCTGGGCTTCACTCCTCCCTCTCTGTACTTCTCCTCCTAACTAGTAAACAGCCTTATTACCCAGGAGATAGACGGTGATCATCCTCTGGCCTAGACCACCAATTCATATGAGGTCCTCTATTCCCTGCTTCACTCCTTACCCTTAAGGTCTTCTCTATCTCTCAGAAAAATCTTCCTTCCCTAATATATTTTCCTTCCCCATTAGAATATAAGCTCTTTGAGAGGCTTTTCCTAGACTCTTCTTTTTCTTTTGCTTGGATTTTAATTCCTTATCTTTAAAACAGTGCCTGACACATAGAAAGTTCTTGACAAATGTTCAGTCACCTATATATCTATCCATCCATCTATCTATCCATTCATCCATCCATCCATTCATCTATCTATCCATCCATTGACACATATGGAGAGGCTTACTATAAAACTATCTAGTCATCCATCCATCTACCTATCCATCTACCTATCCATCTACCTATCCATCTATCTATCTATCTATCTATCTATCTATCTATCTATCTATCTATCTATCTATCTATCTATCTATCTATCTATCCTATCCATCTATCCATCTATCTATCTATCTATCCACCCATATATCTATCTATCTATCCACCCATCTATCTATCTATCTATCCACCCATATATCTATCTATCTATCCACCCATATATCTATCTATCTATCCACCCATCTATCTATCTATCTATCTATCTATCTATCTATCTATCTATCTATCTATCTATCCATTCATCCATCCATCCATCCGTCTATCCATCCATCTACCCATCTACCTACCTCTCTATCCATCTATCCATCCATCCATCTATCTATCTATCTATCTATCTATCTATCTATCTATCTATCTATCTATCTAGTCTATTCTATGAAACTCTTCTCCAGTGGAATAATGGAGATAACCCTGGGTTCTTGAAAGCTCCTATTGATGGAATGCAAACTTTGGCAGGTCCTACCAAACAAAAAATGATTTTCATATGAGTCCATTTCTACTCTGTGAGGTTTTAAACTCCACATGCCAGTGAACACATAATGAAGAGATTTCTTTAGGGAGGGAGATTCGCACATCAAATCACAGATCTTTGGAAGAGGAACTGGAATAAGGGAGAGGCAAATATGGAAGAGAATCATGGGCTATGTAAAGAAAGGGGAGACCAAAATTTCTTCATGGGAGGGTGTAATGGGCTGTGGATATTAAAGAGTGTAATGATATGCATAAGAAGAATTTCAAAATGAAATGTGTAAAGAGAAAGCTCAAATGAGATGTGCATGTTTCAGGAATCATAATAACATGCTTAAATGGGTGGTGTAATGAGAAATGGAAGGCTGTAAGAAGATGAGCATGTTTAAAGGTTGTAGTGAGTTATATAAATCAAAGTAATGAGATGTGTGTTTAAGAAGGTAATGAGCTGTGAAATGGAAGGTGTAAGAAGATGTGCATATTTAAAACATATAATGAGATTTGTATATGAAAGAACAGTAATGAGATGCCCCAGGTTAAGGAGTAGAATAATGATCTTAATAAAGGAAAGGTGTAATAAGATTCATAAGGAGTCATCAAGCAACCATATCTGGGAATGCTAATTTTCATGCTGTTTGTATAACTTTGAAAAAATGGAAATATATTCAGGATTTGGGTTTTGTAATTTTTTTTATTGCACCTGTTATTTAGAATTTTAGAGTTGTTTGAGAATATCAAGAGGTTAAGTGCTTTGTGTCCAGAGTCTGGAATTGAAGCCAAGTCTTCTAGATTTCATGGTTGACTCACTATCCACTAAATTGCATTTCTTCTCAAATATTCATCATCAACACCCACATATTGCTCTGTTGACAAGTATTGTTATTTCTAACTTTGCCATTTCTCTCCCATCCTTCCTTCTGTCCCCACTTATCTCATCTTACACAGCCATTACTCTAATGCAAGCCCTCCTTACCTCACACCTGGACTATTAACAATAGTTTTCTGGTTATATTCCCTGGCTCAAGTCTCTACTTTGCTCCAATCCACTCAGCAATAAAGGTGATTTTTCTAGGTCATAGATCTGGCCAGGTCACCCCCTACTCAATGTGCCAGGGGTTCCCTATTGCCTCCAGGGTCAACCATAAAGCCCTATTGGACACGTAAAGTTCCACATAACCTAGCTCCTCCTTACCTTTCCAGTCTTCTTATCCTTCATTCTCCTCCCTGAACTCTCCATTATTTAAACATTTACCAATTTGCATCTCTTCAACCTGGAGGCTCCCTTCTCTGCGACTTTTCACTTCCTATCACTCATGCCTGGAATGTTCTCCATCCTCACCGCCATCTCTTAGTTTTCCTGACTTCCTTCAAGACTCAGTTCAAATTCTGATCAACACAATGAACCAAGCCAGTTCCAAAGGACCCAGGATTAAAAATGTAGTCCACCTTCTGGAAAGAAAACAGATGAACTCTGATTGCAAATCAAAGTATAATTAAAAAAAACTTTATTATATTTCCTTTTTTCTTTTTGCAACATGGCTAGTATGGAAATATGTTTTGCATGATGGCATTTTGCTTGCCTTCTCAATGAGTGGGGGAGGTGACAAAGGGAGAGAGAACTTGCAAATGCACATTTTTTAAATCTTAAAAGTAAATAATTCCTTAAAAAAAAAAGGCAGATCAAATCCCACCTCTGCTAGATCTTTCCCACTTCTCCGTGGTTAATGCCTTCTTCCCTTCTATATGCCCTGTACATATCCTTGGATCTATCCATTTTTTCAATGTTACTTTCCTCATCAGAATGTAAGATCATTAAGGGCAGAGAATATTTTTATCTTTCAGTGAATAGTCAATTAATAAGAACTTTAAAAAAGTGTTTACTATGGGCTAAGCAGTAAGTTGGTCAATAAGTATTTATTAAATGCCTCCTATGTGCCAGGCAATGATAGGCAAAAACATTTTTTCCCTCCCCTCTAGCAGCTTACATTCTAGCAGGAGAGAGAGACAACAGCTATGTACATGTAACATATAATCAGTGAAAATGGGAGGTAATCTCAAAGGGAAGGCACAAGAAGTGGGGTGGAGGGAAAGTAGCTAATAGAATAAATTGATTGGGTCAAATTTAATAAGGTTAAAATTTAATAGGGATGAATGCAAAGTCTTAGAATTAGATCTAAAATTCTACTTGACACCTACAAGATAGAATAGGCAGGACTAGACAGTTCTTATGAAATAGATGTAGGAGTTTCAGTTGGTTTTAAGTTCAACAAGTTACCAGTATGATATGACAACCAAGAGAGATAATACAATGGTAGACTACATTAAGGGAAGCTTAGTGGACAAGACAAGAGATGCGTTATTGGAGCTATGTACTCTGTCCTGGTCTGACAACATGTAAATAATTGGCTTCTTTCTGGGTACCGTGTTTTTGTTTGTTTATTTGCTTTTGTGAGAATTTATTTTTCATACTGTATAATTAGAAATCTTGTACCTTTGGACTCCATCTCCCAGAATTCTTTTCTTGTCCCAAGAATCCTTTTCCCTTCATTCACATTTGTGTTTTTTCCCTGTGTATATATAATTTTGTGGCTCCCCCCCTCTTTTTCCCACGTGTGAGGCTGGGAAATTCGGTTTTCTTTACTGAGGTTTTCTTCCCTTGCTTCAAATTTTATTATTAATATATCTTATAAATATAATACTTGGAATATTGGATATTAATTTTAAAATCTACAATACAATGTATTAATTCCTATATATTAGGTAGAATTCCTGTGCATTCCTATGTCTGGGATCTGGATCAGAGATAGCATTTAATCTGCGGCCTTTTGCATTTTGTCTGTCCTTAAGAATCCCAAGGAAGATCTTCCTTTTTGACAGAATGTAGTTAATAGATAAAGGGGAGAAGAGTCCTTTTTCAGCCCATGTAACCTGTCCACCTATGGGGATGTGGAGGGGTAGAGAGATTGATGAACCAGCTCTTACTTAGCTAACACCAATTATAAAGAGTTCTTGAGATGGTCAATGGAGGGGCTGAAAAATGAGCTCCTAAAAATCTATTTATTAGGCTACCTGACCCAGCCCATGTTATCCCTGGTCAGGAGAGAGCCATGGAGACCATATCACTTTTTGGTCATGATGCTGACCTAACCAAAACATCTGATATAATCAATAAACTTATATACTTAGCTAAAAGTCAGTCTTTTGAGGCAATTTTAAGGATACATTTACATTTTTTTTCAATTACGTGTACTCTCCCACCTGTTTTGTTTTGGTTTTTGTTTCAATTTTTTTTTTCAATTACATATAGAAACAATTTTTTAACAAATGCTTTCTAATCTTTTGCAATCCAAATTCTCACCATTCTTCCCCTTGAGTTAATAAGATGAAGAGTCCCTAGAGGATGCCAAACATCTTCCAATTCCTGCAATGTGAGAATAGGATAAAGAAACTGGAGGTTATTTAGCTTGCAAAAGACAAGTATTTTTAGATACTAGAACTATTAGATGGATGAAGGATTAGGTTTTAAACTTGACTCAGAGGACAGAATTAGGAGTACTGGCTGGAAATTATGAAAAAGCAGAAGCCTAGGAGCAGCTAGGTGGCTCAGTGAGGGCCAGACCTAGAGATGAAGAGGTTCTCCAGGTTCAAATGTGGCCTCAGATAAGCCAAAGCTGGGCAGAGTGCCCATATCTGGAATCTAGGTACCTGGGCAGATTCAGTTGACCAGAAATGGTGGAAACATACACGGCCCCTAAGTAGAGATAATCTGACCTACAAGCATGCCAAGACAAAAAGCATCTTGTCTTCTCACCCAACTCTACCAGCCTTTGGCCCTGTTCCCTTACCTTCTCCCTGTTGATAGATATGGACCAATGAAGGACTTCTAATGGCCTCCTGACTAGTGTGGAAAAGAAGAAATCAAATTCCTTTGGGAGGAAGCGGGCTCTCTTCGATGTGACTCCTAGGAAAGCCCCGGACGTTCCACTCTGACTACAATTTGGATAATGGTGGACAAGAGAACTTTCTGTTTTCTCACATGATGCTTCAGGGATCTAAGAAATACTGATGAAGAAAAGGCAGAAAAGAAACATTTTCTAAAGAAAATGATTGATGGCAGTCTTCATGAGACACCACCCATATCTGATGCCTTGGTTCCAACCAAGGTTAGGTTATCTTCAAGATAACTAATTAGCTCAGAAAGATTATTGAGGATGAATATATTGAATGTGTGTCAACTGCAGAGAAAAAGAAAGGGAATAGAGCAATAGCTGAGGTAGAATCTTACTGCCTTTTTAAAATTTCCTCCTCACTTCATGAGGGGGGGCAGACTTTTAATTAAATCACAAAATTCTATTTTCTTTTTGTTTGTTTGTTTTTCATTTTTATGTTTAAGGTGATAACATTAAAACCATAAGGAAAGCCAGTAGGGGGTGTTAAAGATAAAATTACAGCTAGAAAATCAATGGAAACATGGTTATAAACAATTATTTTCTCTTCCCTGTGTCCCCTGTAAGTGAATTAACCTTTAAAAGCAAAATTGCTTTTGATTTTTCAAAATCTCATTTAAATGAAAAATGCTTGGTTTTAGAAATCTCATTTTATTTTCAGAGTTAATGCAACTGTGTCCATCTCACCTTCATCTTTCATCAAAGTCTAACATGGTATGGATAATAATGTTAAGAAGAATGTCATGGAATGGCAATCCATTTCCTTATTTAATTCCATGAGAGACAAGGATCTTCTCTAAAATTTTATTGTTGCCTCCCTCCTCCCCAAGCAGGTGATTTCAAGATGCTTATCAAATGAATGACCAAAATGTTCAGATTATTTTCCTTCATCCTCTTTGGTGTACAGAGGAGATTGTATTATTATCTTCATTTTATAGATGGATAAACTGAGGCAGAGAGGAACACTGCACAGATGACAGAAAAACAATAGGATCAGAAACTTGCTTTGAGGGCTGATTAGAACCTTTGACTTTTTTAAAACTTTTTTTCCCAATTATATGGAGAAATAACTTTTAACCATTGTTATCTGAAATTTTGCAAATTGAATTCTTTCCCACCTTTTTCTTCTTTGTCCCCAAGACAATATACTAATGCTGTCATGCAATCCATATTTCCATATTCCTCACGCCATAAAAGAAGACACATATTGTACATATGAGGAAAAAAAAGCTCAGGAAGGAAATGACGATAAAGATGACATGTTTGGATCTGCAATCAGATTCCACCAGTTCCTTCTTTGGCTGTGGCTTTGGCAGCTTTGGCTGCATTTTTCATCAGGAGTCGCTTGGGACTATCTTGGAAACTTGTATCGCTGATAATAGTTAAGTCCTTCACAGATGATCATCATACAATATTTCTGTTTCTGTATACAGTGTTCTGATTCTGCTCACTTCACTTTGCATCAGTTTCTGTAAGTCTTTCCAGATTTTTCTGAACTCATCTTGTTCATTATTTCTTATAGCACAATAGTGTCCCATTACAACAAGATACCACAACAACTTGTTCAGCCATTCCCTGATTGATGGACATTTCCTCAGTTTCCAATTCTTTGCCACTATAAAAAAAGAGCTGCTATCAATACTTTTGTATAAGTAGGTCCTTTTGCCCTAGCTTTGATTTCTTTGAGATACAGACCAAGGAGTGGTATCACAGAGTGGTCCTTTGGGCAAGCAAACCTTTGATTCTTACAAAAACATATCTTCAAGTTATTCAATGTAATTGAACAACACAAGTCAAATATATTCAATCTGATTTTTCCTGAAGTCCTGAGGAATAAAATATGAGTATCCTATTAGGAGAAGTGTGTATGAGGATGCTCTGGTATCCTAAGAGCTAAAAAGAAAACCATTCTCCTTATACCTTACTACCCTGCCCTATAGGCTATAATCTAGCAACATTTCCCTTCTTGCTTTTCCTTCCTGTCCTTCAAGCTACGAACTCTCTCCAACCTCATCTCTGCCTTCTGGCTTCCCTTGGCTTCCTCAAGTTTCAGCTAAAGTCTCACCTTCTAGAAGAAGTCTTTCACAGTCATCCTTAATTTTAATGTTTTCCTTTGGTGGATTATCCCCAAGTTATCCCATATATATTTTGGTTGTGCATAGATTTTGCATGTTGTTTTTCCCATTAGACTGTGAGTTTCTTGAGAGCAGAGGGTTTTTTCCCCCTTTCTTTGAATCCTCAGCATTTTATTTTATTTTTTTAAAAGAACTTTTATCTTCTGATCCTGGAATCAATGGTTCCAAGATAGAAGATGAGGGTTCTTTAAAAATCAATACTAAGTATTGGTTCCAAGACAGAAAATAAGAGTCCTTTAAAAAATTAATACTAAGTATTAATGGAATATAAGGTTTTTTTAAAATCAATATTAAAGATTGGTTCCAAGACAGAAAAGCAGTGAGGGCTAGGCATTTGGGGTTAAGGGACTTGCTCAGGGTCACACAGCTAGGAAGTGGCTGAAGACAGATTTCAATCCAGCTCTGGCTCTCAATCCACTAAGCCAGGTAGCTGTACCAATCCCCAGCATTTTTCACACTTTTTGAAACATTAAACTTAATAAATGGTGGTGGTTGTTTACTGCTACCAGAAATACAACTAACTATACATTCCTGAACTAGTCATAATTTTAAGAGATATATGCCCAAACTAGTAGACTTGCCCATTCTTGAGCTCAAAAGCAGAGCTTTGGCTATTTTGTCTCAGCACTAAGAGGGACTGGTAGAACTTCCTTTGTCCCTTCTCTTGGCTCCCTAATAATAGCTGAGAAAGAGTAGAACTGAGTCCCTGTCTCCTTGGCACAGAATAAAATTCAGTGTTTCTGTTGGAACAGTAAAGCTTTCAAGCCTCTCCAGCCCTTCTCTCTCCTTTAGGGAAAAGATCTGAAGATTTTGTGGTGGTTGTTGTTTTTCAGTTCTTTCAATTGTCCGATTCTTTGTGACCCCACTTTGTTGTTCAGTCATTTCAAGTGTCTGAGTCTCTGTCACTCAACTTGGGGTTTTCTTAGCAGATACTAAAGATTTATCTCATTCTCAGGCTTCTGGATCAAAATCATTGCCAGGATGTCAAGTGCCCATAGACACCCATAGACAGGGCAGAAAAATGCCTTTAATTATTTTGGATGTTCAAGTGATAGACATACTAGTGACCACTGCATGTTTTATTTTTATTTTATTTATTTATTTAATTTTTTAAATATTTATTTAATTTTATTAGTCTTGGTTATATATATTTTTTCTTTTTAAGTTATAAATACGCTGTTTGGTGAGGGGGCTTGTTAGAGGTGAGAAGGATCATTCTCAGATGATCAATATTAATAGATGCTAGTTGACCAGATGAGACAGAGAGAGAAAGAGAGACAGTGACAGAGACAGAGACACAGAGAGACAGGGAGAGACAGAGAGAGAGACAAAGAGACAGAAAGACAGAGAGAGAGACAGAGAGAGAGAGGGAGGGAGGGGGAGAGAGAGACACACAGAGAGACAGAGAGACAGAGAGAGGGGGGGAGGGAAAGAAGGGAGAGAGACAGACAGACAGAGAGAGAGAGAGAGAGAGAGAGAGAGAGAGAGAGAGAGAGAGAGAGAGATAGTGTGCTTTATGGTTTTCAAAGCATTTAGTCCATATTATATTGTTTAATTCTTACAAAAACCCTGCAAATCTAGATGCTATGATTAGGTTTGTTGTTGTTATTATTGCTATTATTAGATCTGTCATGTTTTTATGACATAGGGAGCTCCCACAACAATTTTCTTGACCAATGACAATTGGCATCTTCTCTGAAATTTATAGTCTTAGAGAGTCAATTCTGGGCATCAAGAAAGTAGGTAATTTACAAGCATTTATTGAATGCTTACTATGTACAAGACTCTGTACAAAGCAATTTATAGATATTATCTTATTTGATCATTACAATGCTCCTGGGAGTTAGATACTACTATTGTCTCTATTTTACAATTGGAGAAACTGAGGCAGAAAGAAGTTAAAGTAACTTTCCTAAGGCCATGTTGCTAATAAGGGTCTAAGAAAGGATTTTAACTCAGGTCTTCCTTACTCTACTTCTTCCATCTAGCTACTTCTTTTGTGGATGGTGTAATTGTCCTTATTCTAAAATGAGGAAACAGAAATTGAGGATTTAAATGACTTTTCCAGGATGACATATATAACAAGTGTCTGAGTTAGAATTTGAACTCAGATCTTCCCAACTCCATATCCAGCATTCTACTTACTCCACTCTCCTGCCTCTGCAAGGGTAATACACTTTCTCATTTAAAATCCAACTCCCTAAATTCCCATTTCATCAAACCTATAATTTATTTTCCTAGTGTTGAGTCTCAGCTGTTTGCCATGTTTGAAAACATGGGTCAATGTTCAGAGGTCTTGGATAAAAGTATTTCCTGCTAGCATAACATTTTTCCTCCACCATTCTCTACTCACCACTCCAATGCCACCAGTTTGCTACTATAAAATGGTATTTGAATGACCTTATCCTCTTTGAAATTCTCATTCCTAATACTGAACAGCAATTGGAGAAGTCACTGTCACAATTAACCTAAATTTCCTTTATTTTGGTTACCATTTATTTGCATTTTTAATATATAACAATCTAATGTAGAACATAACAATAAAGTAATGCAAATGATTTGTTATAACTATGCAATAATTATTTTAAAATATGCTTATCCAAAAGAAACAAATTTTCATATTACCTATAACAAAAAATCTCTCATTCTTTTTTCCCTTCACTCCCTCCCCATATATATTATCATAAAATATATATTTCCCTGTTCATCATGTAAAATTTCCAAATTTCTTAATAATTTTTCTTTTTTCAGACACTCCTCTTTGTGTCTATTGTGTCACCACTAATTTATGTGAGATATATCTTCTAATATTTAGGAGAGAAGTAAGAGAAAAATGAAGATATTTTTTTAAATGACTGAAAGGTGGAATTTAGATATAGTATATCCATTTCCTTTAATTTTGGTCCAAATTTTGGTCCAGTGGAAGAAAGACTACACCATTTCTTGTGTCTCTTCCACAGGCACGAAGGCTAAAAGTTCTGTCCCATAGTCCAAAGGATCTAAAAAAGTCATTAAGATAAGGAGAGGAACAGGTTGACATGCAGCTAGATAAATATGGCAGAATGAGTGCTTGCTTAATGTACCCATCCCTTCGTTCATTTGTTCCTTCCTTCCTTCCTTCCTTCCTTCCTTCCTTCCTTCCTTCCTTCCTTCCTTCCTTCCTTTCTTTTTCATTCATTCATTTTTTTAAAAACCCTTGCCTTCCATCTTAAAAGGCAGAAGAACGGTAAAGGCTAGGCAATGGGGGTTAAATGATTTTCCCAGTCACACAGCTGGGAAGTGTCTGAGGTCAGATTTGAACCTAGGACTTTCTATCTCTAGGCTTGGCTCTCCATCCATTGTGCCACACAGCTGCTACTCATCCTCTCCTTTTGTCAAAGCCAATGATAGCAGTCAAGATTCCTTATAATTTACCCCTTTTTCTGCCTTTTAGATACATAACTATTTTGTCTGGAGGGAAAAATCATTTTATTCACCCAGTTTATTCCTCCACCCAAACAAGATCACTTCATTGACAACAGTGTTCTAGAGCCATTTGAAATTTACCATCAAAAAGTATACAATATCCCCTTTCCACACTAACACACAATGATCAGAAAGTGCATGTGTATGTGTATGCTCAGTTAGAGAGAGGTATATATAGCTATAAGTAGTCTTTAGTGAGGACTTCAAATATTTAGCTAGTGCAATGAGTACATTGGGAATAATGATTGATGGAATGATTTCATATACCTCTGCCTGCTCAAGAGAAATTGTGTAGAGAAAAAAGAAGACATTGGTTCAGATTTCCTGGGATAGCACTTTTAAGTGATATGAGCATCCAAATCATCTTTTCCTAAAGTGCTTCTCCAATTTGAAAGGCAAGCAAAATTATTGTTAGTTAAATAATCATGATTACCAACATAAAAGAGTAATGAACATTTATAGAAGTGCTTCAAGGTTTAAGAATCACTTTACCTAAAGCATTGACCTAGAAATATCTACAGAAGAGGACCTTAAAAAGTTTCTCTCTCTCTTTTTATTTTTGAACCCTTACTTTCTGTCTTATAATCTAATAAGCCTAATAAACTTCATTTGCAGGAAAAAAGAAAAAAATCATTAAAATTTTAACAGCCGTATTTGTCCCACATCTGTCATGTCCCACATCCCTGTTTATTCTTTATCTAGGCTTCCTTCTTCCCACTAAATGAATCTGCCCCTCAGCTCCCTCTTTCTTACTTTTCTTTAATTCCTCTTCTGTCTGGCTTTTTTCCTGAACGCATTTCTCCCTGGTGGCTGTCACTTCTTTCAGGATCCTTAGTCTGGTCACTGAGGACAGGATGAGAATGTCCATTAGCAGAATGATTCTGCGACCAGAAGAATTCAGGATTACTATTTTGAGGTACACTGTGCTGCTAGGAAATCAAGATACATAAGCATCCAGTGTAATAAAATGTAGAATTCCATTTTCTAGTCTCTGATCTGATAATTAGCCTTTATTTTTATTATATATTTATAATATTTAAATTTAAATAATAATGAATAAATAGTATTTAAAATAGTATTATTATTTTCTATAAAAGTACTCCTTCCCTGAAAAAATTAAGTTAAAAAAATTCTTTCTTTTTAAACCCATACCTTCCATCTTTGAATCAATACTATGTTTTGGCTCCATGGTGGAAGAGAGGTAAGGGCCAGACAATTGGGGTTAAATGACTTGTCTGTCTGAGACCATATTTAGACTGAGGACCTCTCGTCTCTATGCCTGGCTCTATTCACTGAGCCATCTAGCTGTCCTGAAATTTTAACGATTCTAAAACTGACCAGATGATCTCTACAAATCCCTTCCAGTTCTAAAACTTATCCTACAATATCAAAAGAGCCATAGTTCAGCCAGACAGGCTGGAAGGAGGAAAAAAGGCAGGATTATAACTTCAGGACAGGACGTTATGTGTGAAAGACACCTATGCTACTTAGTAAATGCTGCTTTTATGGATTTTTAAAAGGAAAAACAAATAGTGGGAGTAGCAGCAGAAAAAACAAACCAACCAGCCAACATGAATCTAGAACATGAATAAGCAATAGAGCTCCACCACTAGGCTTTCTACCATTTTAGCTCTTACATGGTCCCTAGTCTCTGCACTTTCCTGGAACATTGTCCACTCCCTTTGGAGTACTCCCTACTAATCAGTACTATTCACACCAGCTGCTGGTGGAGAAATGATCATCAGTGGATGCTGGAACAGAGATGTCAGGGTCCTAAAAGATGGAAGGCTCACTATGTGGCTTTATCCCAGAAAAAGTTGCAATGGATGCTGTGAGAACATCCACGAAATATCCTTAAGCCACAGGTAAGAAGTCACAAAAAAGAATCAGAGAATCTCAGACATAGGCTAGTTCTTAGAGATGATCTGAGCCAATCTCTTCATTTTACTTATAAGGAAACAAAAGCCAGGAAGGTAAAGTTGTCTCCCAGCTCTATAGAGCTAGAGTTTGGACTAAAGTGCATGCATTCTGTCTCTTCTAATCTCTTGCCATTATATTAATTAAAGAAAAATACATCCTTTTTTCAAAGCAAAATGAAATAAAAGTTCAAATGTTCTTTTAATTTTTATATCATTTTAAAAGAAGCATGCCTCCTTTGAATCCTTGGATATTCAAAATATTATATCTTTCTATATGTCAATGCTTTAATGTTTCCATAGACTTATTGATAATGGGGGAGTTAAGTGATTTACCCAGGTTCACACAGCTAGGAAGCGTCTGAGGTCAAATTTGAACCCAGCACCTCCCTTCTCTGAGCCTGGCTCTCAATCCACTTTACCATCTAATTAACCTCAAAAATGTCTTTTAGCTACTTCTCTGGTTTAAGTTAATATTAACAATATACTGCAAGTTACTCACATCTAGCAGGTATCTTTATTTTCCCAATTACATGTAATAACGATTTTCAACATACATTTTCCAAAATTATAAGACCCTCCTGTCTCCCTCCCTTTACATTGGTACTTAGGTCACTCTAATTAAACTTCTGAGATGATAAGAGTTCTAGGAATTCCTACTCCAATCCCTACTCCAAAATACCCAATAAATCAGAGTCAACTTTATTCAGTCCTTTTGGTCTTTTTTTTTGTAGAGATTTTATTTTGCCAATTACATGTAAAAAAAATTATCCATGTAAGTTTTCTAAAGTTATAAGATCCAAATTGTCTCCTTCTCTCCCCCTTCCTGAAGATGATAAGCAATTTGATCTGGGTTATACATGTATTGTCATGCAAAACATATTTCCACATTGGTCATTGTTATAAGAGGATACCCATAAAAAACCCCAACCCCCAAAATAAAAACACAAATAAACTAAAATGAAAAATAGTATGTTTTGACCTGCATTCTGACTCCAACAGTTCTTCTGGAGGTGGATAGCATTCTTTGCCCTAAGTCCTTCAGAAATGTCTTGGATGTATGGATGAAAGTAGCAAATTCTTTCATGGTTGATCATTCCACAGTTATCATGTACAATGTTCTCCTGGTTCTTCTTATTTTGCTCTGCATCAGTTCACCTAGGTCTTTCCAGCTCTTTCTGAAACCATCCTGTTCATCATTCCTTATAACACAATAGAGTTCCATCACCATCACATACCACAATTTGTTCGGCCATTCCCCAGTGGATGAGTATCCCTTCAATTTCCAAATCTTTGCCACCACCAAAAAGGCTGCTATAATTATTTTTATGCAAGTGTGTCCTTTCCTCTTTTGAAGATCTTTTTGGGATAAAGACCTAGTAGTGGTATCACAGGATCAAAGGGTATGCACAGTTTTATTGCCCTTTGGGCATAATTCCAAATTGCCCTCCAGAATGGTTGGATCAATTTACAATTCCACCAATAAAACTGGGATCTTCAGGTTTATCAAACACTACTAGATTGCTATGGTCATTTACCCCTAATCTATTCCATTGATCCACCATTCTATTTCTTAGCTGTTTTTAATATTGAAATTTACAAGTTTTATTTTTAAATTTATTTTGAAACTGATAGAGTGGAGCCATCCAAATATTTCCAGGTGGAGGGTTTGGTGAAAGAGGAACAATACATGGTCCGCTGCTATGTTGTGATGAATTTAGTTATTTTTTTTTAGGTTTCCTCAAATCATTGCTACAGCATTAGATTTGCTGATGTCAGAACATTTGGGCAGGAGAAGATTTTTTTGTGAATGAGTCAGAATGTTTTAATATTACTTAAAAAATTATTCTCTAAGTATGCTCCTTCATCAGGCTACCTGGTCCTTGTGCTGGTCATCAGCACCCAACACTGAAGCTGGAGCAAGAGTTCTTTATCAGGATGATTTTTAGGACCATGCACATTGTTTTGGGGTGGCAGGCTAAATCCCCAACAATTTAGAACAGAACGAGACTGTTCTGGTGATTATTGCTTTAGTGTACAGTTTGAGATCTGGTACTACTAGGTCACCATCCTTTGCTTTTTTTTTTTAAATTAATTCCCTTAATATTTTTGATCTTTTGTTTTTCCAGATGAATTTTGTTTTATTTCCTAGTCCTATAAAATCACTTTTTGATTGTTGTATTCATATGGTACTGAATAAGTAAATTAATTTAAATAGAATTGTCATTTTTATTATAATAGCTCAGCTTACCCATGAACAATTAACATTTTTCCAATTATTGAGATCTGATTTTCTTTGTGTGAAAAGCGTTCTGTAATGGTGCTGATATAATTCCTGTGTTTGTCTTAGCAAGTAGATTCCCAAGTATTTTATGTTGTCTAGAGTTATTTTCAATGGAATTTCTCTATTTCTTGCTGCTGGACTTTGTTGGAAATATATGAAAAAGCTGATGATTTTTGTGGGATCATTTTTTATCCTGTAGTCATTCTAGTCTTGTCCAACTCTTTGTGACCTCATTTGGGACTTTTTTGGAATGTGGCATGTTATTCATCTAGGTCTCTGTTTAAAGATCTCCAAAGAAGGGAAAAGCACCACTTCTCAAGGCAGCCCATTTCATTTTGAAAACATGTGAACATTGGGTCTAAATTCACCTCTTTGAAACTTCTACCCATTTCTGCTGGTCCTACCTCTTGGGACCAAACTGAAGTAGTCCAGTACCTCCTCCCAATGATAACCTTTTAAGCACTTGAAGACAGTTATCATGCTCCCCCTGAGTCTTCTCTTCTCCAAGGTAAACATGTCCAGCTCCTTCAACCAATTTTCCTAGGCCCTGGGTTCAAGAATCTTAACTATCTTGGTTTTCTTCTTCTAGACTCTGTCCAGCATATCTTAGTGCTTATTAACCCATGGCTTGAAGAAGTAAACATAAAACTCCAGATAAGGTCTGACAAAAGCAAAATATGCTGGGGCTATCAATTCTATATTCCCTGCAACTGTGCCGCCCTTTATACAGCCTGAGATTGAATTTGCCTTTTTGAATATTACATCCCACAACTGGCTTGTATTCAGCTAGCCATTCCACTAAAACCCTCAGATCATTTTCAACACAACTATGTCTAAACATGCCCTCTTTGATAAAGTCATATAAGCCCAACAGAAGAATATTACTATTTAAGAAAATAAAACCAAAAGAGCAGTTTGGTATGATTGAAAACATCATATGGTTTTTCATATTTCTGCCTCTTATTCAATACTGTATCCAACTCATTTTATATCTTTTGGGCCTTTCCAATATATATGTATTAATGGACTAACCCAATGGGCCATCCGTTGAAATGCATGTGATCATCTAGACAACAGACTGGGTCTTTTTTTGTTTGTTTTTAAAACCCTTAACCTTAGTATCAGTTCTAAGACAGAATATGGCAAGAGTTAGGCAATAGGGATGAAGTAACTTGCCCAGGGTCACCCAGCTAGAAAGTGTCTGAGGCCAGATTTAAGCCCAGGACCACCTGTCTCCAGTTCTGTCTCCACTCCAAGTGCCCCAATTATGGACACTTGTTACTAGAATACTAGAACAATACTTATGGACACTTGTTACAAGTATTTTTCCCCCCTTCCATTCGTGGGTGAGTATTGTGAAGGATAGGAAACAAATGCTTATTAATTGAAAAAAGAATGAACATGTCCATAGCATTGTTTGGGGAAAGGAAGAAAAGAGAGAAAAAAAAAGGGGTAGAGAGGATGAGAGTGGGGAAGAATAGTTAGCAGATGGGGTTTTTTTTTGCTATTTTTTTCTGTTTCAAGAAGCCTATACTGCATGATACAAGAATCAGTAACAACTTCCTCCAGATGATAAATCCCACTAGAGAGTTTTGCTTATTTTCTAAGGATTCATTAAACTGGATCACAGAACTAATTTGTCAGTTTCGCCATTGCTTTGGGTTTTTTTTTAATCACATTTTTCTTCATGCTTCTGTGTGACTGACGATTGACTTTTCTATATTAGTGGCTCTTGCAATATCTTCAACAGTAACTGAAGTGTGCTCTTTAAAAGCATCCCATTCTGCATGTCTCTGTGAAGTAATAGCCAGTGTGAAAAAAACAAACAGAATTTAAACCATAACAACAACAAAAACACTGGTGTATGGCAGGAAATCCAATGCTCAACCAACAGAGAATTAGCTAAAGATGGGGAGACCTGATCAAGATAAGAAGTTCTGAGTTATTCTAATGGCAGTAGAAGCACATACATGACCATTGTTATCACAAAATGAAACCATTTCAAAAGTATTGTTTGGCTAGGTGGCTCAGTACTTAGTGAGCTGGGCCTAGAGATGGTTCAACTCTGGCCTCAGACACTTCCTAGCTGGGCAAGTCACTTAACCCCAATTGCCTAGCCCTTATTACTCTTCTGTCCTAGAACCAATACTTAGTATTTATTCTAAGGCAGAAGGTAAGAGTTTAAAATGAATAAAGTATTGATCGTCCCATATCCTCAGTATAACACTCCACTATGTAGAGTAGTATTTGAGGCAGCAGAGGACAGAAGAATAAATTTCCTGGAGTTTAAAGAACTTGGGAGTCAGACAAACTGGATTTAAATCCCAGATTTGCTACTACTTCTATCTGACTTGGACAAATCCCTTCACTTATCTAGACCTCATTGGTAAAAACAAAAGATTGGACTAGATAATCATTAAATTCCCTTTTGGCTCTAAATCTATGATCTGCAGACTCTCAATTTAAGGTTCACTGCTATTTCCACCACACCAGGATGCCTCTCCAAAGGAAATACTTTATTATGACCGGATGGGTCTGCCCATAAGTGGCCTACTGTTTGCTATTTATAATCTGTGAAATCAAGCTAATTTCTTAAGCTAATATGATATAAATGGGCTTAGTCTGAAAAAATTAAGGTTTCCCCACAAGTCACAAATTATTAGGGTCTGTTGGGAAATCGATGCAGAACCTTAGCTGACACTTTGATATGTGCCAAGAGCTATTGATGTGAACCAGGTGGCCTACTTCAAACAGAATCTAATTATCCAGATGGTGACTGTTTTTTAATTCAAAAGTTTAAGGGTGGCTTTTTTCTACTGTATATTTTTGAAAGTTAAAGAAAAATGAAGATACTTATAGTTAATTTAAGATTATATGGTTTATAAGATTAAAGTCATGAGAAGGGAAAGAAATTTCTTGGACCTCTTTCAGCAGGATCTCCCTCCATCACTGCAGAATCTACTCTTCCCTCCATCTTCTTCTTTACCCTACATCAAGTAGGCTGCAGTCTTATTGAGAATTAATTAGACTAGCTCTTCCAGGAAGAGGCATGCTTGTCTGAAAATCCAGATCTATCTTGGGTTTGTGTTTGGGAAGCTTCAATAATTCTCCTTCACAAATCAGAATTTGTTTTTTAAATACATACTTTCTTATCTTAGCATCAGCTCTAAGAAAGAAGGGTAAGAGTTAGGCAAATGGGGATAAGTGATTTGTCCAGGGTCACATAGCTAGGAAGTATCTGAGGTCAAATTTGAACCCAGATCCTCCTGACTCCAGACATGGTTCTCTACTTAGTGATAAATGCTTATAAATGGAATATAATGTCTCCTAGATTTTTATTTAGCCACCTAGCTATTCCAACAACAATGATCTTTAAGAAGTCATTTTCTATATTAAGCCTAAATCTATCTCTAGTTTTTATCCATTGCTCCTGGTTCTATAATCTGGGATATAAAAGAATAACCTATATCCTTGTAGTCCTCAGAATCAGAGTTGATCCAAGGCCCAGAGGAGAAAAGCCTGTTTCAATATAGACACATCCAATAGTGTTTCATGGGAACCATGACTATGGGAATCATGGGAACCATAACCAGCTTAGTAAGAATAACTACTGCTTAAGCTCAAATATGTGCTGCCTCATCTTGGGGTGTCATTCACTCCTTACTGCTAAGAAGGAAAATTTGAGAAGAGGGCCTGGGTTGTATTAGCATTCATTCTATTTACAGGGTCATTTTCTTTTCCAGGTTCCTCTTTAGCTCTTCCAAGAGCAAAGATGGTCTTGGCTTGGTCATAAGAAAATTAAAATGATGCTTTTGAATAAGGAAGATCATAATTAAAATGGATGCTTGGCAAGGGACAAGTCAGACAAAAGTTGAGGCTTTATGAAGAGGAAATAAGAAAAAAGTGACCTCTTATCCATGAAGAAAAGTCAAAATACCCTTGGGTTTTCTTAAAGGCCCTTCTGAAGGATGCTAAAAAGTGACCTTCATAAAGAATAAAAGAGGTAGAGATAAAACCTTTGTGTGTGCAAGGCCAGGTTTTACCTGAACTAACTGGATAATTGAGGCTAAATTATCCACTTAATCCTCTAATTCCTTTCCTTGCTTTTGTCTTCTAAAGACTTGGAATTTATTTGTGAAGAAAGGGAAACCCAATGATTGATATTTTTAGTCCTACTATCATTGAGGAAGGACTTAATGTGCTCTCACCCTTTCTTTGAAGGAAGTAGGAGGCAACCAAATACTCAGTTTACTTTGAATCCAGTTGGACAGCAAGGTTAGAAGATGAGGGTGATCAAATGTGGACAGAGAAAAAAAGCAGCTATCTTCTGGATGCAGGAACTGATACGACAATTGACTACAGTATTGAAATAAATTTTTAAAAATGTATATATATACACATATATATTTAAAAACCTTTCTGTCTTCCTTAGCATCAGTTCTAAGAAGAGCAGGAAGGGTTAAGCAATGGGGGTTTAGTGACTTGCCCAGGGTCACCCTAGTAGTGTATGAGGCCAGATTTGAATTCCAGTCCTCCCAACTCCAGGTCTAGCACTCTCTCCTCTCTATCTGCCCCAATAATATCTAAATATAAAATAAAATACAGTAGAGGTCCATATGCACAAGGGATACATTCCAAGACTTACTGAGGATGACTGAAACCTGGAATTCAAGTGAATACCTCCTGTCCCCATTTATACATGCTCTCTCTCTCTCCCTGCTCCTGCCCCTCAACTCAGCATTCCACAGTCTCCCATTCCCCGCCCCTGAAAAAACAACCCCCCAAAAGTAAAAGTAGATGGCTGCTGAGTATATCTCCACCCTTGGCACTGAAACCAGGGGACCCTGAGGTACATCTAAAATCCCTTTGCAGTTTGAGGGGGAAACTGCCATTATTCTGTTTCAGTAAAGACAGTGTCTATGACAAATGTGAATTTCAATGGTCAAAGAAGCAGTTGAGACCTAGGTTTGAATCTCAGCCCTGATGTTTGTCCTTGGGCAAATCATCTGACAGAAATAAGAATGCTTTTATTATTTACCTCACCAAATGATTAGAAGAAAAACTATTTGAAAACCCTAAAGCTTGAAGAAATGAAAAATTTTTTAATTTAAAATAATTTTTTTTTTAATTTAAGACAGGTTTTCAGGGGCAGCTAAGGGGCTCAGTGGGTTGAGAGCCAGCCCTAGAGACAGGAGGTCCTGGTTTCAAATCTGGTCTCAGACACTTCCTAGCTAGGTGACTCTAAGCAGGTCATTTAGCCCCAATTGCCTGCACCTAAGCACTCTTCTGCCTTGAACTAATACTCAGTATTGATTCTAAGATAGAAAGTAAGGTTTAAAAAAAAAAGGAAAAGAAAACCATGATCTCAGGTACAGGTCCAACCCCAGCCCACCTAAAATAAGTGGCAATAGGTTTGGAAATCATAAGTGGGCAAAGTGTTAGTTTGGGAGCCAAAGATCCTGTGTCCTACCTCCATTAGTGACTTTTGAGCAAATATCTTTGGGACCTACATTTACCCATCTGTATAATTTGACTACATGACCTCCAAACTCTCTTTCAACTCTCAATTTTTCAGTCTCATGCTTTGGGATATTGAGGAAATATCCTATACTTGGAAACCTATAATGATTTGTGAATAGCGAGGCTTTTCCCTGAACACCAGTTTAAATGAACTAATTCACCTTCAGTTTTATTCTTTTGGGTTAATCAGAATCCAGTGGTGATGGTGGCCTTGCTTGAATGGGGGTGGCATCTTTTCACTCCTAATGTAGGATTATTCCAAAAAAACAAACAAACAAACAAAAAGAAGGTAAATTCACTCTGTTTCTTTCTCAAGTAGCTCTGGGTCTACATTCTAAAAGGTTCTTTTCAAGATTTCCCAAATTGAGTGGATAGACGTTAAAAAAAAAAAGTTAAGACACAGATAGCTGAGTAGGAAATTGAGATTTTAAGAGGAGAGAGGAAAGTCAGGGGTTTTTTAATATCTTCCTCTTTCAGGGGTTAAACTTTAGAGCATATATATGTGTAGGTCACCCACCAATAAAAATGGCAGCCTCTAGGGTAAAATCCAAGCTGTTAAAAATGAATTGAGCTCTTTACTATTTTTGTATCTGACCTACTTTTTTTTAGGTACTCTCTTTTGCAATTGCAAAAACTTCTAGACTTTTGTAAATGAACCAAACTTCCTTTGATGGTTTTGTAGTCTTCCCTCTTAAGGTGGATCCTAATAATGTAGGCAGTGAAACCACTACAGCCTTTAATTTTATGGCAAAATAAATCATGAAGAGTTGTTTTTGGTGTTAACAAACTACACTAGAGCTAGTGGAATATTGTTTTTCCATGGAAATCATCAATGCCAAGAAAAGTAAATTCTTTTTTTTAATTAAAAAAAAAGAGGTATCCCCTGAGCATCATTACTTATTTCCATGATTGCATCCAGAGTAAGAAAGTTATAGAGATTGGGAGGGCTTTCAAGATTTATGATTTTGTTGTTATTGAATTATTTTCAGTAATGTCCAAATCTCCATGACCCCATTTGGGATTTTCTTGGCAAAGACAGTAGAGTGGTTTGCCATTTCCTTCTCTAGCTCATTTTACAGATGAGGAAACTGAGACAAATAAGGTTAAGTGATTCACCCAGAGTCACACACCTAGTAAGTGTCTAAAGACTGATTTGAACTCAGAAAGATGTCTTTCTGACTTTAGGCAAGCAATCCATCCATCACACCAATTCACTGCCTGATTTAGGACTACTCCAAAATATAATAAATAATAATAATAGAATTCTCCTTGGTGCTTGCTAAGGTAGAAAATTAAGCAAGTATGAATATGTATTCCTAACATATTACTGAATTCAGTTTTTAATTATTTGGAACTCTTGGAGCCTAGACATTTTTCACAGTGCAAACCATGGGCTTAACTTGAAAAAATGTAAGAAGCATATTGTTGATGTTCACATAAGAAATATTATCTCAATATTTAATTATTCATAGGAAATGGGGATTCATTTATTAAGTAGTTGGATAGGGTTGGAGATAGGGGACTTAAAAAGTTCTGATTCCAGTTGTTATAGAGTCTTTGTACTACTGTTTAGGGTAGCAAAGAAGGAGAAACAAAGTAGACACCTATTCACTGGGATAGCTAAACAAATTGTGGTACATGAATGGATATTAATGAATGTATTGAATACAGAGACTTATGGAAAGACCCACATAATCTGAGGTGAGACAAATGGAATGAAGTGATGATAGGAGACACAGGAAAACAATAAATATAATGCCTGCATTAATGAAAATGGGGGGAAAACCCAATGATCACAAAACATCTGTAAGTAAATGGTGCAAAATGGCCAATATTGAGGTATATTTTGCATGAAAATACATTTATAATCCAGATCAAATGACTTACCATCTCCTAGAGTGGAGAGGGAAGTGGGGGAGGGAGACAATTTGAATTTTATAATTTTGGAAAACATGCTGAAAATTGTTATTTCATGTAATTGGGAAAATAAAATATCTTTGAATAAAAAAAGGAAATGTGAGAAGCAAAAAGAGGAAGGAAGGAAGGAAGGAAGGAAGGAAGGAAGGAAGGAAGGAAGGAAGGAAGGAAGGAAGGAAGGAAGGAAGGAAGGAAGGAAGGAAGGAAGGAAGGAAGGAAGGAAGGAAGGAAGGGAGGGAGGGAGGGAGGGAGGAAGGGAGGAAGGGAGGAAGGGAGGAAGGGAGGAAGGGAGGAAGGGAGGAAGGGAGGAAGGGAGGAAGGGAGGAAGGGAGGAAGGAAGGAAGGAAGGAAGGAAGGAAGGAAGGAAGGAAGGAAGGAAGGAAGGAAGGAAGGAAGGAAGGAAGGAAGGAAGGAAGGAAAGAAGAAGGAAAATTATGTACTGAATTTTCCAAATTTCCATTGTCGATTATTATATCTTCCAATAGTAATTAATTGGAAAAGAGAATAATCCTGACCAAATATTTGAGGATCCAGGGAAATTTGGAAAATTTAGAGAATGCTAAGGAGAAGTGAAAAAAAAGGGGGTATGAAGAAAGGGGCAGGAAGTAGGATTTCTTCTCCAAAGGGAAGAAAAACATCCATTACTCTATTCCTAGATCATAGTTATATATAGTTTGTGGGCAGGTAATGTGACCTAGTAGGAAAACTCAAGGACTAGGGAATCGAAGTCAGAAGTTCTGAGATTTCATTGTGAAGTGGTCATTCTGCCATTGCCAAAGGAAGTATGAGTTAGTTTATTTGACTTAAGGCAAGTAACCACACTGTATGATTTCATCTCTTCAATAAAGAAATCAATATAACAGGAAGCATCCTTTTAAAAAAAGAAGTTCATGGTTCTCATCTCAACAAGATGTTATAAATGAAATGTGCGATTACAGAAATATAGGAATTATAGATATAGATTATTCGAGATTAAGATAAGAGAATATAGAAAGATAGAAGTTTGGGGCTAAAAGAGACCATGGAGATGATCTAGTCCATGGTATCACTTTGTAGATGAAGAAACTGAGCCAGCCAAAATTACAATCAGTTAGTGGTAAATGTGAAAATTTGTTAATGTAACTTCATGCCTCCTGGGCTTGAAATGGGTAATAAAATGCCCAATCAACAACTTTTGTCTATGGGCCTTGCATAAATACTTAAAATCCTTGAAAACTTTTAAAGTGATGAAATTAAATAAAAGGTCTGTTCTAAATGCCTAGATGGCAGAAGTGGGACTCAGGGGTTTCTACATAAATATATCCAGTCATACATGCTACTAAGCCTGAGAACATAAAAGAATCAGAGAGATACCTGGAAAAATATAAACTATCTAAGCTAACAAAAAAAAAACAAGAAAATCTCATAAAAAGAAATAGAACTAGACATAAAGGAATTATAAAAGATGGGGGAGGTGGAATAAGCTGTTCCTGATATATTTTCAGGATGATTCTATCAAACTTAAAATGAAATAAATCAAATAGCTGGAGAAATATTCAGAGCTCATGGATAGATTGTGCCAATGGAGTAATAATAACAATTCTGCCAAAGTTAATTTACAATGTTAATGCTATACTAATCAAATTATCAAAGGGCTACTTTGCAAAATTCAATAAAATAATAACAAAATTCAGATCCAGAATATCAAGCAAATTTTTAAAAGATGTAAGAATGTGAAGGGAGAATAAGCACTAGCAAACCTGAAACTATATTATAAAACATCAATAATCAAAACCATCTGGTATTGTTTAAACAACAGAGAAGTAGATCAATGGAACAAACTAGACAAGGGACAATCAGAAACAATGGAACTCAATAACCCTAGAACCTAATAACTAGAAAACATAAAGTACTTAGGAAAGAACTGCCTATGAGATAAAAACCTGGAAAGGTTTCTTAGGATGATACCATAAACAAAAAATGAGAAGAGAAACAGAAAACGTGCCTTTCCTAGTTTTGGGAAGGAAATGTATTTTTAGCCATTAAATAGAGGCAATTACAAAAGATTCTAAAAAATAACCAATTTAATAAAACTGAAAAACCTCTGCACAAACAAAAATGTACCTAGGACAAGAAGGGGAGCAGTCCAATGTGGGGAAAATCTTCATATTAAATTTCTCTAAGAAGAGTTTGGGATCCAAGATACACACACACACACACACACACACACACACACACACACACACACACACACACACACACACACATGTATATAACAATTAAGAGATATATAGAAGACTAAAAGTCAATTCCTAAAAGATAAATGGTGCAAAGTTATGAACCAACAGTTCTCAAAAGAATTGCAAACCATTAACCATATGAAAAATGCTCCAAATCACTAAGAATGAGAGAAATGCACATCAAAACAATCCTGAGATTTCAAATTACATCTAATAAGCTGACAAAGATGACAAAAGATGGGACAAGTCAGTGTAACAGGTGGGATATAGGATAACTTCCATTAGCTAGTAGATAACTATGTAGTAGCTAGCACATGCTAAGCTGTTGGTATGAATCAATATAGTTATTTTGGAAAGCAATGGAATTATGCATGTAAAATTACTAAAATGGTCATACCCTTTGGTTCTACTGCTTTGTTTATATTCCAAGGAGACCACTGGGGCTTGAAGACAAAAAGAAAGTTCCCATATATACTAAAATGTTTTCAGCATACCTTTCTTGTGATATCAAAGAATTAAAAATAAAGTTGATGCCCACAGATAGGGGAATGGTTAAACCAATTAAGAAATTTTACTGTGCTATAATAAATAAATATATGTGTGTATATATATGTGTGTGTGTGATGAATACAGACATGTAAAAAAGGTCTATATGAACGAATGCAGAGTGACATGTTAAGAAAACAATGTAAATGGGAAAAGCAGCCACCAAAAAAGGTCAAAAATTAATGTTGCACAATTATGGAGAATAAGTATAGCTTGAAGGAAGATATATAATAGACATCCCCACCCTATCCTTTACAGAGTTGGGAGATCCATTAGTATGATTTATTGTATATATTTTTGGACATGTTAAAAGTATTGATAAGTTTTGCTGGTTTTTCCTTCTTTCCTTCCTTTTATTTTTGCCTTTAAAATATTATGCGTTATAAAGTATGTTTCTCTGGGAAGGGAAGAGAAAGGAGGAAGAATACTGGAAGAAATTTTGGTGATGTGAAAAGAATTCCAGAAACTGGGATAAGCATGGCTTAGAGTACATCCCTGACAAACAGCTACTGGGTGGGGGCCAGAATGGGGGTAATGGTTTCTTTCTCTTACCTCCCCCTTTAACTAGAGAAGGACCTTTTGAGTTTTAAAGGGATTTGTAGGATATTGGACCTCTCACCTTCCCTTGAATATCATAGACATAACCCTGTATTGTCTGGAGGCAGTGTCTTGGACAAGGGGGCGGGGGGCAAAGATAAATGGGATCAACAAGAAACCCAGAAACTGTACCATTCCTAAAGAGAATTTCTTGAGCATCTCAAAAGTTAGAGAAAAGGACTTTCAGAAACCAGGATCTGAGTTACCTCTCCTCCCCTTGTCCCACATGTTCTCTATACTTGAACTCATTTTCCCTTGATTCTTCAAGTTCATATCACCAACTTCTTAATTTTTTACATGTTTATATAATTTTTAATAATTGTTTTCTGACATTTTATAACACATTTTTTCTCCCTCCTTCCCATACCTCTCCCCTCCCCAGGATGGCAGGTAATATAACATAGGTAGTATCTGTGATTTTATGTAATACATATTTCCATGTTCATCATATTGTTAAAGAAGACACGTATCACTTACACTAAAGAAAAATTCATGGAGGAAATAAAGTGAAGAATGGCATGCTTCTGTCAAATCCTCCTATGGTGGTGGATAGCCTTTTTCATCATGAGCTCCCCCTTGGAGTTGCCTTGGATACTTGCATTGCTAATAATAGTTATTCACAACTGATCAGTGTACATTATAGCTGTTAACTGTGTACAATGGTTCTGCTCATTTCATTTTGCATTGCTTCATAGAAGTCTTTCCAGATTTGTTTGCTTTTGGTGATCACTTTGTTTATTATTTCTTATGACACAACAGTATTCTATTACCTTCATACATCACAACTTGTTCAACCATTCTCCAATTGATGGATGGCCACAAAAAGAGCTGTAATAAATATTTTTGTGCAAGTAGGTCCTTTTCTCCTATCTTTGCTTTCTTTGGGATACAGACCCAGTAGTGGTATTGCTGGACCAAAGGGCATGTACAGTTTTATGGCTCTTTGGGCATGGTTCCAAATTGCTCTCCAGAATGGGTGTATCAGTTCACGGTTCCACCAACAGTATTATATTAGTGTTCCAATTTTCTCACATCCCCTACGTGTTATTTTCCTTTTTTGTCATTTTAGCTGATATGTATGTATGTAATCCGATATATGTATGTAATATGTAATCCGATAGGTATGAGGTAGTACCTCAGAGTTATTTTAATGTGTTTCTCTAACAGTGATTTAAAGCATTTTTCCATATGACAACAGATAATTTAAATTTCTTCATGAGAGCTATGGTTCATAACTTTTGACCATTTGTCAATTGGTGAATGCCTGTGTTCTTATAAACTCGACTCAGTTCTCTTTCTATATGAGAAATGAGGTCTCTGTCAGAGATGTTTACTATTAAAAATTTCCCCAGTTTTTTGTCTCCCTTCAAATCTTGGTTGCATTGGTTTTGTTTAACCAAAAGCTTTTAAACTTAACATAGTCAAAATTCTGTCTTGTAGTGTTCTCCCTGTCTTTTTTGGATATAAATTCTTCTCTTGTCCATAGATAAGGTAAATTATTACATGTTCCCCGAATTTGTTTATGATATCATCCTTTATTTCTAAATTATGCATTCAGTTTGACTTTACCTTGATAAGTGGTGTGAGTTACTGGTCTATGCCTAGTTGCTGCCACACTATTACCAGTCTTCCTAGAAGCTTTTGTCTAATAATGAATTCTTCTGAAAGCTTGGAACTTTGGTTTATCAAACACATTACCATGGCCATTTAGCACTGCATGTTGAGTTCATGTCACCACTTTTAGGAGGGTGTTTTATGCCAGCCAATCTTATCTTACCACCTTAGTAAATACCAATTACTCTAAAAGCTACTTAAGGCTGGTTAATTAAATTAACACTCAACCGATAATCAGTGGAAGCTTGAGCCACAGGCTTTATAGAATTATCCCATCACTCTGGGGCATCCCTAGGACCAAAATTAAAAAAAATAATAATAATAACAAATTGTTTTAAGAAATCAATTCCCCAAGAATAGGATAGAAGTGAAAGTGGTTAGATTATACTTGATATGAAAAGAACCCAAGAGTTTCATTTCAATGCAATATAGGCTCTTATTGAGCCTCTATTATGTAGGAGGCAGGGAGGGCTTAAGAAAGAAAAGAATTAATAATTCCTGGCTTCAAGGAGCTTATGTGTTGGGGCAGGGGGTGGGTTGGTGGCAAAGTGGGAGATGGGATATGGACTAAACAGAAGTCTTTACAAAAGTTTCAAAGCAAATACAAAGTAACTTTGTAAGAGGGGAGAGAACACTTGATGGTTGCTCTGGGATCTCTCACCCTTCTCAGTGACCACCTGCTCACCAATGTTAGGTAGTCAAGCTACAGAAAGAGCAGGCGGGTAGGGAGAGTTGTGGAGTTCACTTCATTCTTGGTCTGGAAGCTATCACTATCTAAGGGTGCTTGAATGTAGCTGGAGCAACTCTCATTCCTTACATGCCCTGCAATGATTCACCTATACTGCAAGGAGGTCCAGTCTTTGTTTTTTGTCTCTTGGAAAAGCAATTTATATACAGGAAATAGCAATGAAGTGAGCCTTGGAAGGAAGTAGGCAGTATTTTAAAAGAAGAGGGAGTGTATTCCAGGCACAGGGTACAGCTTGAATAAGGGCTTCTGGAGGCAAGAGATAGAATGTCCCATTTATGGAAAATCAAGAAGTCATTTTGGCTGGAAGAGAATGTGTGTATCAGTATCAGTAATGCATGCATGGAAAAGCAGGCTGATGCCAGACTGTGAAGTTGCCTAAATGCCAACCAAAGGAGCTTGTAGTTTATCTTTGTTTTAAACCCTTACCTTCCATCTCAAAATCAACACTGTGATTTATTCCAAGTCAGAAGAATGGTAAAGGCTAGGCAATGGGGGTTAAGTAACTTGCCCAGGGTCACACAGCTAGGAAGTATCTGAGACCAAATTTGAATCCAGGATCTTTCATCTCCAGGGCTGCTGTCAATACACTAAGCCACCAAGCTGCCCCCATCTATAGTTTATCTTAAGATGGATGGGGAGCCATCAGAGCTTCCTGGGCAAAAGAGTTGCATAATAACCCTATCCTGTTGGACTATCAATTTGGCAGGTGCATGGAGGTCATATTGAAGATGAGAGAGACCAAAAGAAGGGAGATCATCTAGAAGGCTATTGTGATAGTTCAGGCAAAAGGACCTGAATTAGAATGAATTCAGGGTGACTAGAGGAAAGGAGATGGATACCATGATCTTGTAGAGATGAAACCTTTGATAAGATGACAACTGACTGGATGGAGGATGTACAGAGCAATAAGGCAGAATGAAGAGTCAGGATGACTCCAAGGTCACAAATGGTTTCCGGTCTGGGAGCTAAAGAAGCTAAAGAAGGAACTGTTGGCTTCTGATTGCAGATCAAAGCATGCCATCTTCCACTTTATTTCCTTCATGAGTTTTTTACTGTGTTTTGATGTGTCTTCTATCAAAACATGGGCAACATGGAGATGTGACTTGCATAAAAACATTGGTCATATTTACCACCTTGGGGAGGGCAAAGAAGGGAGGGAGGGAGGGAGAGAATCTAAATCCCCCAAATGTCAGAAAACAATTATCAAAAATTGTTTCTACACATAACTGAAAAAAAAATTAATTATGACAAAACAAAAGAAAAAAGTATGACATATACAAGTAAAATGGTGATATAAAAGCAAACTGAGTCAGTAGTGTAACAACCAAAAAAGCTAATGAGATTTTAAGGTAATTAAGAGAAGTAAATTATCTGGAAAGAGGGAGGGAGGTAATAGTCCCATATGACCCTTAGCTGGATCAGACCACTTCTAGAGTATAGTGGTTAGTTCTGGGAATGTTTTAGGAAGGACAAGAAGAGCAACAATGATAGTGAGAGAACTTAAAGCAAAGCCTTATTAGCATCAGTTGAATGAATTGGAGATCTTTTACTTGGAGAAGAGAAATACAAAAAGAGAAAAAGAATCTTGAGCATTCTTGATTGTTAAAGAAACACTAGGAATATTGATCAATTTTTTAAACCTTTACCTTCTGTCTTAGAATCCAATTCTAAGTATAGATTCCAAGGCAGAAGTGTGGTAAGAGAGAGGC
The DNA here is from genome assembly GCF_027887165.1 of Monodelphis domestica. NCBI lineage: Eukaryota > Metazoa > Chordata > Mammalia > Didelphimorphia > Didelphidae > Monodelphis > Monodelphis domestica. The sequence goes on from NC_077228.1 coordinate 487,948,183, forward strand.
AATGGGGATTAAGTGACTTGCACAGGATCATACAAATAGAAAGTATCTGAGGCCAGATTTGAAGCCAGGTCCTCCTGATTCCAGGCCTGGCTCTCTTTCCACTGAGTCGCCTATGTGCCCCCTCAGACATATGTTTGATAAGTGTATTCCTCATTTGTGATGAAAACATCACAGAGAACATTTATATCTTTATACAAAATACTTGGGTGACATATTTTAAGAAATTTACTAACAAACTAAGGTAAATCCAAGATTGTGAGGATGCCTTCAGAGATCAGATATTTCATACCCCAACATGCTAAACTCTTGAGTGCTGCCCAAATACTAGGAAATGTTTAATAAAATAAATAAAAATATGATCCAATATAGATAGTGTTAATTTATAATTTTCCAAAACAATACCAGACCAACAAGGATCCATCTCTATTTGAGACTGACACCAATGCTATAGACTATGAACTGAGAATTTCAACAGAGCTGGGAATATTTAGCCTTGAGAAGAGAAGATTTGGGGGGGGGAGGGGGGAACATGATAGATAGCTTTTGAAGGACTGTCATGTTCAAGTAGGAACATGTTTTTCTTCTTGACCCAAGAAAGCAGAACTAGGATCAAGTGCTATTGTTAGTGTTGCACTCCATCTAGGATAATATTCCAGCTTGTGAGAACTTGGAACTTCCTCATGTGGGTATATGCCTAACACTTCAGCTCAAGAAGCAGCACTTGTGTGCTTCCTATTAACAATCAGCCAGTAAATTCAATTGGTTCTTCTTTTAAAAAGTTGAATTTTAAGTTTCTCCCCAATTACATGTAAAAGCAGTTTCCAACATTTTTCAAAGAATATGGAGTCTCAAATTCTCTCCTTCCATCCCTCTAACCCCCACCCATTTTGAGATGGTAAGCAATCTAATAAAGATTTTACATGTGCAATCATGTAAAGTACTTTTTCATATTAATCCTTTTGTGGAAGAAGGCTCAAATTTAAAAAAAAATTAAGAAAGTGAAAAAAGTTTGCTTTGGTCTTTTTTTTTTTGGTCAGTTTTTTATCTCTGAAAGAAGATGGAACTTTTTTATCATGAGTCCTTTCGGATAGTTTTGGATCACTGTATTGCTGAGAATAGTTTTATTCACAGTCATTCATTATAAAGTATTCTTACCATTGTACAATGTTCTCATAGTTCTGCTTATTTCACTGCTTCAGTTCATGTAAGTCTTTCCAGGTTTTTTTGAGGTCCTCCTGCTTCTCATTTCTTATAGAACAATAGTATTCTATTCCAATCATATATGATAACTTGCTCAGCCATTCCCCAATTGATGTTTCCCCTCACTTTCCAAATCTCTGCCCCCCTAAAAAAGCTACTCTAAATATTTTCATACATAGATCCTCCCCCCTTTTAAATCTCTTTGGGACACAAAGCTATTAATGGTATTTCTGGGTCAAAGAGTATGTACTGTTTTATAGCCCTTTGGGCATAGTCCAAATTGCTCTCCTGAATAATTGAATCAATTCAGGACTCCTCCAACAATGCATTCATGTGCCAGCTTTCCCATATCCCCTCCAAGTTCTGTCATTTTCCTTTTCTGCATAATAGCTAATCTGATAGGTGTGGGATAATACCTCAGAGTTACTTTAATGTGCTTTTCTCTAAATAATAATGATTTAGAGCATTTTTTTTGCATGACTATAGAGAGCTTTAATTATCTTATGTGAGAACTGCTTGTATATCCTTTGACCATTTATCAATTGGGAAATGACTTGTATTCTTACATATTCAATCCTTCTTTGTATTTGAGAACTGAGGTCCTTGTTGAGACACATAAAAAATTCTTGCACCATTATGATTACTGTGTATTATTTTCCATCCTATTTACCCCTGTTTAGTTTCTGACCTCCACCTCCTCCAATTTGCCCTCTTTTCTATCAGCCCTATCCCTTTCTCTTAACCCCCTCCTCTCCTACTTCCCTGTAGGGTAAGATAGCTTTCTATACCCAATTGATTCTGTAAGTCCTTCCCTCATTGAGTCAATTCTGATGAGAGTAAGGTTCACATACTCTCCTCTCCACCTCCCCCAACTTTCTTTCCACTGTGAATACTCTTGCATGCCTCTTTTATGTGCCATCATTTACTCCATTCTATTTTTCCCCTCCCCTCCTCCCAATGCAATCCTTTTTCTATGTTTTAATTTAATTTTTTATATCATCCCATCATATCCAACTCTCACACTCACCCTCTATGTATACTCCTTCTAAAATCATATCCTCATACAGGGATGAACCTTATCAAATGTCTTTTGATTTCTCTTTCCTGCTTACTTTTTATGATTCCCTTAAGTCTTATATTTAAGAGTCAAATTTTCCATTAAGTTCTGGTCTTTCCATCAGGAGTGTTTGAAAGTCCTCTATTTCATTGAATACCCATTTGCCCCTCTGAAGAATTATGCTCAGCTTTACTGGATAAGTGATTACTGATTGAAGTCATAGCTCTTTCAGACCCTCCCATCCTTAATGTAGAAGCTGCTAAGTCTTGTGTTATCCTGTTAGTGGCTTCATGATATTTGAATTGTTTCTTTTTAACTGTTTGCAATATTTTCTCCTTGATGTGGGAGTTTTGGAATTTGGTTATAATATTCCTGGGAGTTATCCTTTTGGGGTCTCTTTCAGAAAGTGATAGATGGATTCCTTCAATTTCTATTTTGTCCTGTAGTTCTAGAATATCAGGACAGTTTTCCTTGATGATTTCTTGAAAGATGATATCTATGCTCTTTTTTTTTTATCATGACTTTTAGTAGTCCAATAAATCTTAAATTATCTCTCCTGGATTTATTTTCCAGGCTGATTGTTTTTTCCAATGAAATGATTCACATTTTCTTCTTTTTTTTCTTCTTTTGACTTTGATTGATTTGATGTCTCATGCAGTCATTTGTTTACACCTGACTAATTCTAATTTTCAAGGCATGATTTTCTTCAGTAAATTTTTGTACTTCCTTTTCCATTTGGCCAGATCTACTTTATAAAGAATTCTTTTCCTCAGTGCATTTCTGTACTTCTTTTTCCAAAGGGCAAATTCTGTCTTTCAAGAAGTTTTCCTCTTGAGTACATTTCTTTTTCATTTGGCCAATTCTGATTTTTAAGAACTTCTTCTCTTCTTTGGATTTTTGTGTCACTTTTACAAACTGGCCTAATTTTTTTTAAGGTATTAATTTCTTCAATATTTTTGTGCCTCCTTTACCAAGCTGTTGATTCTTTTTGAGCTCCTCCATTAACTCTTTTGGGGCTGGAGAGAAATTAATATTTTTCTTGGAGACTTTGGATGTATTGGCTTTATTGCCTTCTTCTGAGTTTGAGTCTACTCTGTCACCAAAATAACTTTCTACATTGATTTTATTTTTTTTTTGTGGTTTGCTCATTTTCCTAACTTTTTCTTTTCTTTAAGTTTAATAAAGTATTAAAGTTGGGCTCTGTAACTGTGGTGAAGGGAGCATTGTTTCAGGCTTCAAGTTCTTTGTGCAGGTGCCTTCAGGGTAGGAACAGGGGAGCTATCTGCTTTTAGTTCTTTCAAGGTAGTATGATGTAAGAAGAGGTGTGTTTAATATTCTCCCAGCCTGTGCCAGAGCACAGGTCTATAACACCAAGTATTCTCTTACCCCTTGGAACTGTGACCAGGGTCCCCTGCTCCCCTGTGGCTGCAGATGCTGGTGTTCCTCCTTACCCTATGATCACACCCCAGTACTGTGGCCTGGTTCTGCATGTGGGCAATGTTACAAGAGTCTTGTACCCTGAGCCAACAAAAGAATCCCTGAATCTCCTTCTAAGCAGTGATCCGAGACCCCTTAACATCTGTGACTGAGAGTTCAGAAAGCCTTGGCTGCTGTCTTAGCTGCATAAACCCGAGACCTATTGCCTCAGTAGGGCCTGCCCTGCTGTACTTTACCTCCACTCTGGTGCACAAGATCCCTCATGTTGGCCTTCTAAGGTGTTTGGCAAATAAAAAAAGAATTAATCTTATCTTTTTATAGGTTATGCTGTTCCAGAATTCATTTTGAGGCATTATATGTGAAGACTGGATTTAGCTATCTCCTGACTGTAACAATGAAGGTACTTAGCTCTTCCTTTATTGGGAAGATTGAATTATAATCCACAATCTATTTTTAGATTTTAATCCCCAAAAGGTGATAACTCAGTATTTTAAGTAGATCTACCCATTTTAACTAGAAAAAGGTGTTAAGTAACTACAAAAGGTGAGCTAACCAAAAAAAGGTGTTAAGTAATCCAAAAGGTATATAGTCTAACCAAAGAAGGTGTGAACTAAAGAGTGGGCAGTCCTGGAGAAAAGCATCTGCTGTTATTGGTAGATGTGAAATTTAGGGGAGGTGACACAAGAGAAAAAGATCTTTAACAAGAGGTCCAGAGGTCAGAAGAAGGAGGAGAGACTGGAAGACACTTGAGGAGCAACCAAAAGACAGACACCCAGACTTCTTTCCATTTAAAAGGTTACTGTTGGAGAGTGAAAGGCTGACTTAGTAACCCATTGAGAAAGATCCATCATCTTGATTAGGGCCTTAGTATTTCTACCTGGCTCAGAGGAATCTAGAGTTTCCCCTCTCTCTCTCATTCTTTAATATCTTCCCTCTATTGTAAATAAACTATCATAAATTCCATTTACTTTAGTAATTCATTTTGGAATTTAGAAATTAAATCCCTGGCGACCACCCATATAAATAATATTTAGAGTCCAACCATAATTAAATTTAACATATATCATTGCTTTCAGAGAGTAATTTGGTGGAAATCAGATGGGTCTCTTTACCTTCTCTGCCATCTTCTCAATGAATTCTTAGTAAAGGCAATTATTAAGATTACATAGTTTAAAAAAGGACACAGAAATTTAAATGGCCACAAAAACTTCTTTTCTTCCCTCAAAAATCTTAGGTACATTTCCCCACAAATACATACAATGTCTATGGGAAGAGTGAACTCAAATTTAGGATATAACAATAATAAAACATACATATATGCTATGCATATGGCAAAGGTAACTGTAAATCCTGGTATTATAGGATCTAGAAGAGCTTCCTCTCTTTTCAAAGTCCTTGCAAAAGCTCTCCTTAAGTATAGCAGTCCCTCTAGGTAGATTGCTCAACTGTGCTCCAAGGGGTATATTCCTCTCGATGTCTGGCTCTCTTCTCTACTGCCAGGGATCATGTTCTTCAAAGCTATTCCTCCTTTCTATCTCCCTGTATCTATCTGTCCAGACTGGTATTATAGCTCCTTTTCAAAGTTCTATGGTCAATGGAGTAGAAAGGAGAAAGAAAATTCTTCCTATTCCCATTCTCAAGGAATCTCCTCCACAGACATCTCCCTCTCTTCCATTCTAACTCTGAAATTCCAAAATTAGGTTAGGGCTTAGCTATTTAAATCCCTCTAAGGCATGAGTAATTTGGTCAGTCAATCACATTGTTTCCTTCTTGACTCAATGAGGAGTTCATAGCTCCTAAAGAGAGCTAGGCTTAGATACATTTCTAGAATCAATTTCATATTCCATTAACACTTTATAATTATATTCTGATCTTATGTGATGGAATCAAATGAGATGAGGATTGGAATTCCCTCTCTTGAATTGGGATCAAGTTGAATATTGAACATGAAAGAGTTTGTTCTACTTGAGCAATGAGATCAGCAGCCAGATTGCAAGGGGTTGAGACATGAGTGAAAGCAAAGCAAAGGGAGTCACTGAGTGTCTATAGTTTGGTAACTACAGAATTACAAAAAGGCAAATTTAGGTCTGATATAAAGAAAAAGTCCCTAACCATTAAAGTGGAATGACATACATTGGAAGGGAGTGCTTCACCCTTATCAGAATTTTTGAAGCAAAGGCTGAACAAACACTTATTGAGAAGTTGTATAAGAACATTTTTAATCAGGTACAAAGTGGATTAATGACTTCTGAGCAAGCTTTGTGACTTTGTTGTGGTGGTGGTAGTGGTTGTTTCCTTATCACTATTTATTTCTAACATTCTGTTTTTTAAATTTTGAATTCCAAATTCTCTCCTTTCCTTTAGCCCTTTCCCCAACCATTGAGAGGGCAAGCAATACCATACCATTCTACATTATATGCAATGTTATATAAAATATATTTCCATATTAGCCATGTTGGGGGGAGCAAGAAAAATGAAGGAAGTGAAAAAAGTATGTTTAAAAAACAAGATTCAGTGTTTCTTTCTCTGGAAATAGATACCATTTTTCATCATGAGTCCTTTGGAACTGTCTTGGATCATTGTATTTGTATAGTTTTTTTTTTGTATTTGTATTTGTATAGTTATCGTTTAGCTATATGATCTTGGGCAAATTCCTATTCTGGTCCCATAAAATGAGGAGTTTGGATTCTATGACCTCGAAAGTCCCTTCTTGCTCTAAAATTCTTTCACTGGCTCAGTGTAGCTGTTCTGTTCCTTCTTTTCTCTTGGTGAAACTCAGCTCCCCTTGGTTCTTTGATAATCTCTAAACTGATGACTCCTAGTTCTATAGATCCAGCCCCAGCCTCTCTCCTGAGCTCTTATCACACATAACCAACTGACTAATAGATCTTTTGGAGGGAATGTCCCTTTAGGCATCTAAACTCAATATATTCAAAGCAGAACTCATTCCCTTTCCCCCCAAAATCACATTACTTCCAAACCTCTCTATTTCTATTACGAGCTCCACCATCCTTCCAGGATCCTAGTTTGCAACCTTTTAAAAATCACCCTTCACTACTTACTAGCCTTCATTCCTCACATTCAATCAGTTGCCAAATCTTATCAACTCTATCTCTTCAATATCTTTTACCTCAGTTCATTTCTTTCTACTCAGACAGACATTATCTTAATTCAGGTCCACACCATCTCTCACCTAGACTGCTTTAATGTTCTCTCTTAATTGGTCTCCCTGCTTTAAGTCTCTTCCCCTTTCCAATTTGACCTCCTCACAGTTGCCAATGTAATCTATGGAAAGCAGAGGTCTGACTCTACCATCTCCTCCTCAGGAAGATCCAGAGGCTCCCTATTACTTCTATGATCAGAAGCAATCTCCTCTGGCCTTTGACAATCTGGTTCCAACCTACCTTTTCAGGTATAGTATATATTAACCCTTTCACTCCCTCTTCATTTTAGCTCTTTACCCATGGTATTCTACTCCCTGTCTTTGGACCATTGCATTGTATGTCCCCAACTCCTTTAATCTACTCCCTTCTTACTCTTGTCTCTTAGAATCTTTAACTGCTTTCAAAATTCAGTTCAAGGGTAAGCTCTCATTTGAGAAGTACCTCCTCCCTTCTAGAATTTTCTTTATTTTCTTGGCATATATTGTGTATATATTTATATGTGTCTGTGTCTCTCCTTTTAAAACTTAAGCTCTTTGGGAACAGGGACTATCCTATTTTATCTTTGTCCACCCAGCACCCAATCAGTGCCTGCACACATTAGGCACTTGATAAATATTTGCTGCTAGCTTGCTTGATTCTTCCATATTAACTACTAGTATTATGACTAGAATGTCAGGATACCCAAGCAAAATTTCAGAAAAAATCCTTTTTAGTGATTCCTCCAATTATTAGTATCCCCTCCTCTGAAATAACTTTGTATTAATATGGCTACACACACACACACACACACACACACACACACACACACACACACACACACACACACATAGGATACTGGAATAGTTTGCCATTTCCTTCTTTAGGGGATTCAGTTAATATATAGGCTGCATTTACTCATCTGTGAACATGTTATATTTCCCTGAAGAATGAAAGCTCTTTTAATCAATCAATAAACTTTTATTAAGTGCCTACTGTGAGTCAGTCACTGTGCCAGGCTCTAGGGATATGAAGACAGAAATGAAGCAGTGTCTGCCCTCAACTGACATATTCTAAAAGAGAAAATAACATGTATATTACACATAAGCGTAACATATAAAATATACACAAAAATGGGTACAAGGTAAACTGAGAAGCACTAGTAGCTGGGAAAGGGTGTGGGGACAAGAAAAGATACATATAGGAGAAGTATTTGAACTAAACTTTAAAGAAAATTAGGAAGTATAAGAGACAGAAGTGATTAGAGACTGTATAGAAGGCATGAGGGTCAGGTTATTGGAAGGTAGAAAAAAAGGAAATAGATATCATATGGGAAGAACATCATAAAAGTTTAGCAGGACTGAAAAATATATGCTGGAGAGTCATGTGTAATAAGAGTGGAAAGATAGGTTGGAATCAATTTGTGAGGGTCTATAAATGCCAGATGAGTTTACATTTGATTCTAGAGGTAAAAATGAGCTTCCTAAGCAGAAGTGACATGGTCAAAACTGCATTTTAGGAGCATCACTTTGTAAGTAGAGTGGAAGACAGATCAGAGAGAAGAGAGCCTTGAGACCCGGTACTAGTTTGGAAGAAATGTGAAGGTCCAGACATGGTGGTGGTTGTGTAATTGAAGAAAAGAAGATAGATGAAAGAGATGTGGTAGTGGTCAAGTTGATAAGACCTGGCAACTCCATTAGTTTTGGTGATAGGAAAGAGGGAAGAGTAGAATTGATCTCAAGTTTGAAAAACTGAATGACTTGGAAGGATGGCAGTGTCCTTGACAGAAATAGGAAAGTTTGGAAAGAAGTTTGGGAGGAAGAATGAGTTCTGTTTTGGATAGAGTGAATTTGAGATGCTTATGGTTCAAAAATGCTAATTAGATGATTCCTAATGAAAGACAGAAGCTCCTAAGAGAGATTGGAGCTCAAAAGTCATCTGGATAGAGAATAGTTTTGGATCTGGGAGATGGACACATGGGAACTGATGAAGTCAACAAGAAAAAGCGTGGAAAGAAAAAAGAACCCTGGTCCAAGGCTCAGGGTACATTCATAGTTGGGGACAGGGATATGAATGAATCCAGAGATTCATATATCTAGAGTAAAGGAGTCTGTGAAGGTACAGTCAGAGAAGTTGGAAGAGAATCAAGAAGTGTTATGAAAAATCAGAGGAAAAAAACATCCAGAAAGAGTGTGGTCAACAGGGTTAGATATTGCCAGATGGTTTAGAAGGCTTGATGAAACCAGAGACCCACTGGAACAGCCTGTAGATAGAAAATAAATTAGGGAGGAGTAAAAGGATGGCTTTTTATATTTGAATTCTCAGCAGCTAGCACAGGCAGCATATAATTGGTGCCTTATGAATGCTGGTTGACTGACCTTCAAATAACCAGATCTCCAGGTATGCTAGGTACACTCCTTTGTCCCACATGGTCCTGCAAATCAAGTGCCACTTGCCTAGTATTTGTGCCTCTTATGAGGAAAAGGGAGTAAGTTAGTGGGGGCTATCTCCCTGCCCAGACTCTTATTTACCCTCCACTGCCTTTTGATTTTTTCCATTCAGATTGCAGACTGATTTATTAACACACTAAATTATCAATTTTTCAACATTATGCTCAATACACTAAATTCCTAATGCAAATTTGGAAGATTTGACTGTAGAAAGTACAATATTATTATGTATAAATATAATACTTTGTGAAGCCTTCAGGGGTCCCTAAAAACACTGCCAACATCCTTCACTGAACAGGCAGTTAGGAGTGCTATTCCAAGTCTTAGGGCTTTGTCTAAGAAAACAAGTCTGAAGAAATTAGATTCAACTTCCTAGGGCATGGTTGGATAGGGAGTGGTGGGAGTAAGTATAGTAGATGACGAAGAGATGACAATCCATCTTTCCATTTCTGAAATATGTATTCATTCACAAGAGCAAAACAATAAACAAAGGCAGCTAGCAAGGAGAAAAAAGAATTGAGCCTAATAACTGAACCAGTAGCACTCTTCTTCTGTCATGCTGATAACTTACTGTGTGACCCTGGGTACTTACCTCATCTGTAAAATAAGAAGGTTGTCCTAGATGAACCCTAATGTCCCTTCCTGCATTAACATTCTTTGAGTCTAAGAAGATAATCCTTAGCAAGTTCATGGCTCCCTTTTTCTTTTTGAGAAGTCACCCACAAAAACAGGATTTCTCCCATGATATCCACATGTTCCACAGAAATTATTAGTCTTCCTGAAACTTTTAAATAATTATTTTAGCTATCCAAACATCCACTCACTCCATGTTAGCTACTTTACTAATAAACAGAATATCTGAATAAAAGAGAAATATCAAATTGGCTCTGTGCCTCCAGGCTCTGCAGAGGTTGCTTCTACAGTAGTCAGTATCAATTCAAATGGAAAAGGCAACCATCTACTCTGCCTACTAGGTTTGAGGGGTCATCAGACTGTTATAATCTATAAGGTAAGTTTACAGGGCACCAAAAGGGGCTTTCTTCCTGATTCTCTCAAAAAAGAAAAACAAAACAAAACAAAATGCTCCCAATCACCAGCTTCCTATTCTATCTGAAATGTGTCAAATAGTAACACCAGAAGGGGTCTTATAGATCATCTAGACAATTTCCCCCCATCCTCCCATTTTACAGATGAAGAAATAAGATCCCAAGAGGCTGTGACCTTGCCCAAGGTCATAAGGCAGCCAGGAGTGACTGAGACAGACACCATTAAAATGTGTTTGGTTTTTTTTTTAACAAGCATTTTTTTTTTAATGATAATGTACCCAGAAGGGGGGGGGGGTGAATTATTGTGAATGAAATTGTCAGATCATTTTTCTCCTAATGCTGTAGTAGTGATGGGGGGGAGGGGAAGCAGGGGGGATGATCAGGATATGGGAACCCCCCCCCCCCCCATGCCCAAAGAAGGTGAGTCTAAGTAGGTTCCCAGAGTAGAAAGCATTGAAGTACTTGACCTTAGGCTGCAGTGGGAGAAGCCATCCCAAGGTGGGCAGGAGCTTTGAAAGAGGACGTTTCGGGAACTGAAGAATGCCTTCCTTCCTAGTTTCTCCTACTTCTGGCTCTGCTTGGTAGTAGTTATGCAGCAAACCTGTCCTACCCTCCCCAATGTGAGTCATGGACTCATAGCACATCAGATGGGGAAGAGACCTTTAGAAATCATCTACTCTTAACAGCCCCCAGCCCTTCCGTTTTACAAAATAAGACCCTACGGTCCGGAGAAGGCATAGATCATGAGATTCCAAGCTGGAAGGGTTCTGAGAGTTAGTCAAGTCAAACCCCCTCGTTTTACAGATGAGGAGACTGAGGCCAGAAAGGTGTCTTCCCCAAGGTCATACACAGACTTAGAGGCAGGAGTAGGACTAGAACACTGGGCGGGGCAGTTCGGTTCTTCCCGAACCTATATGGGGGGCTGGGGGCAGAAAAGCAGCCTGTTGGTGGGAGATTTCCATCCCAGCTCTGAGGACACTGGAGGTTTGGGTGGCTTCGATAGCTCCTGGATAAGGACCTCAATTCTAGGGCTTATCTAGACCCACTGCAGCTATTTTCTCTTACGTATGCCCGTCACACAGGGCCATTCGGGAGCGGGAGGGGGGAGAGCAGAGGGAGGGGAAGAGAAATTAATTTTCCCCCATTGAAATCTAGCCCAAAGAGATCAACTCCCGCCCAAGTAGTCTGGGCTGGCTGCGTCGCTTCCGCACAAAGCGGCCGACTTGGCCATCCTCACCCTTGCAAGCGCCGCAAGCCGGCGGCTCCCGGGGGTCCAGGCCTTTGGAGACCCCGGCGGGGCGGCCCTGCGCCCGCGGAGGAGGAGCCCGGGGTGGAGCGGCGACGCCGGGAGGAGGAGACAAGGAAGGGAGCCCGGGTGTCGAGTTGCTCCGGTAACTGTGACGTCCTGGGGCCGTGGGCGGGGCAAGGAGGCAGGTTGCATATTTTAGGAAGTGAGGAGTAGGCGCCAGCTTTAGCTGCAGTGGGGACTGGGGCGCGGAGGAGGCGGACACGTGGCATCTGCAGTAGAGGCAGCGGCGGCGGCAGCAGCAGGCAGCCGGAGCGGGAGCGGCCCGCGCCCCGGTCGCCCATAGCCAGCCCCAGTCCCAGCCCCAGCTCCAGCTCCTCTCGGCCCGGCGCCGGGAGTTGATCCCTTTACCTGTTTGATTCAGAGGCGACAGGTCCCGGCGCAGCGGGCACCAGAGCACCGCAGCCATGGGGAAGGGGGTAAGTGTCGTTCCTTTTGCCGCCGGCCCGGAGCTGAGAGCCGAGCGCGGAGCGGAGGGGGGAGGAGAAAGAAAGAAGGGGGTGGGGGGGGGGGGAGCGAGCGCTACGCAGAGCTATCGCGCAGGAGGAGGAGGAGAAGGAAGTGGAGAGGGAGAGGGAGACTGCGGCAAAGGGGGAGGGGTGGGAAGAGGAAGAGGAAGATGATGTGAACCTGGGACTGGGCACTAGGGGAAAGCGGTAGCGCTTGAATGAAGAGGGCTTTAACCAAGGAGATGGGGAGGAGAGTTCTAAGGAGAGCGCAGGATGGAGGTGGTGGGAGCTTGTAGGAAGGGCTGGATAGACTTTGGGGCCTAAGAGGAGGGCAAAGGGGGCAGCCACTGGGCTAGGAGCTGGTGGCGGCGGCCGGGAGGGTTTGGAGGGGGAGCCGGGCGGGGCGGCCAAGGGCGGCCCCCGGGAAGGAGCCGGCTGCCAGCTCCCTCCATCCCTGAATGACCCGTTTCCCCGCCCTCACCTCCCGCCTCTCTTCCCCCGCCCCTTCCCTCTCGGTGCGCCTGGAGGGCGAGAACTCCCTTCCTCTCTCTGCCCGCCTACCCCTGGGACGCCTGACTCTCCGGCCGGCCGGAGCTGGCTTCTCTCTCCCCCGCGCCTTTGCACGGCCCCCTCCCCGCCACTGCTCGGATGGAGCGGGAGAAGGGCGGGCAGCCATGGAGGGAGTCCCGACTTTACTCTTCAGCCAGCCAACTATCCTGAAAGGCCTCTCTCCCCCCCAAGTCCCTGGGGGGGAATCAACCACTGGGTTTACCCTTCCTGCCGAGCCTCTCCCCTAGCCCGGGTGTGCCGCTTTCACCACCCAAAAGTGGCCTGGAAAGTATACTTGCTAGGAGACCTAACTGGCTGCTTTTTCCTACTTACCCAGGACGTGCCCACTGACACCATGTCGTTCTGGTGGAGCCCTTAGAGGATGGGACTGGCACACCGGTGGGCTTGCTTTCTTGTTGAAGCTTCCTCACTAACTAGCTTTCTATGCCCATATCTGACTAGTAGTCAGAAGCAATCCCCCTAATCACGTGGAGCTGGGTTTCTCTGCCGCAGCGAAGGGCCCGGGGGAGGGGAGAAGATTAGGTGAATAAGAAAGATAGAGCCGGGGCCCTTGCCCTCCTGGAGTTGCCTCCCACCTAATTGTGTCCTCTAGGGAAACGACTTAGCCCTCCCTGAATTATTATCCCCAGAATTGCAAAAGTGGCCATTCTGTGTTGGGGGCATGTAGATTGAAGAGTGGTAGCGAGCGAGATTGATTAATGAGGACTGCATTCCTTCAGAAAATACCTTTTCTGCCAGACTTTGAAGGCAGCAGCGTTGTGCTTGGGGATCAGTCGTTATGAAGCACTAAACGCTTGCTGTTTGCCCAGTACTTTGCCTTTAAGCGCTGGGGATACATTGGAAGGCAAAACAAGGTTCTTGCCCACTCCAGTTCCCCAGAGAAAGACAATATGCAAACAAATATGTTCATGCACCTTGCCAATGCCAGGTAATCTCCAGGGGAAGGCACTCCCAGTAGGGGGAGGAGGGAGAGCACATTTCAAACATGGGGGACAACCAGTGTTTAAAAAAAAAAAAGGATGGGGAAAGGACAGTAGGAGGAATAGAATGCACCAATCTGTCCTCTTCTGGCCTTAGTCCCAAATAGGAGGATAGACTGCACCAATCTGTCCTCTAGCCTTGGATAAGAAACTGGTTTGTCAAATCTCATTCTCCCACCCCTTCCTCAGTATGACATAGATTTCTTTCCAAGCCTTACCTCTGTTTAACAAACCTTCAGCTTCTAATTATCTCCTGGGCACTATGCTAACCCTGGAAAAGATAGTAAAAAGATCAGTAAGGTAGAATCCTGCCTTTAAGAATTTTATAATAGCCATATCAAAGAGGGCAAAATTCCAACAACAAAAAAATAGCCTTGGCAGTTTGTGCCTCCTCAGAGGATCTAATGGATAAATATAGTTCTCCAAGGCATCCTATAAACAGTACCCCAAAAGTTAAATAATCTAGGTAGAAGTTTGGTGGCATTTTGAAGTACAGACCTTTAGAATTCTTCATCTCCAAATGGCAATTTATCTTTGGAGAGGTCATGAAAAGATTTGGGAAAATATTCAGGAAATTGTTAGATCATGTTCAGCATTCTTTCTGACACCTGCCCCTTTGATGTCAAAAAGATATCTCCCAGTATACCAGGAGAATTAACTAGTGTTCCTGCCAGGTGTCTGAGGAGGTAGTCTGTCATTGCATGGATCCCTTATTAAATCTTGGTAGGAAGTGGATCAGATGCTAGGCTGCTTAATGTTAATAAATGTTTTTGGTGCTCGGCTAAGTTGAATGAGTTGTTTGGGCTTGCACTTTATTCCTTTCTATTGGTATGTGGTGGTTCTTGATGAGTGAGATAGCATAAAAGGGTTTTTGTATCTGTGTTGCCCTCCCCTAACTTCTCCCTCTCCAGCCCCATGATTTAATGTGATAATCCAAATGTTCAGAAGACTTTCATGAAGAAGCTTTGGGATTTTTCCATATGGGGATTAAAATGTGGGTGGAGGGGTTGACTAAAAGGCCTGTTGATAATTGGTTTACCAGGAAGCCTGGGCTAGCAGCTAATTTTTTTAAGGTCATTGTTGAATTAGCTATTCCTTTCTCTGCTCCCTTCCCCCCTGTACCCCACTTTTTAAAGGTCAAGGTATATTGATAGATGGTTCTTAATATTTAAATGCGTGTATACAGCCTACTCTACTGAATTACTATTACCTGAACAAATTGAAACAATTCTATCAGATTTTTCCCGTGGGTTCTTTATCTAAACAGTCTACAAGCCCAAGGGTGCTGGGTTTGGAGTCAGAGATTTGTTAAGCCTTCCTGACTCTTCTGGAGATCACATTTGGGTTTTCTTGGCATAGATACTAGAGCCATTTCCTTCTTTAGCTTATTTAACAGATGAAGGAAACTAAGGCAAACAGTTAAGAGGAGTGTTCTGAATCTACTGCGCCACCTAGCTGCCCTTGGAATCAAAAAAAGTGGGTTCTAATCCCATCCCTACCTCTGTGACCTTGGAGACACTTTAATCCTTCAGGCCTCAATTTCTTTATCTGAATAGTTGAAGGGGGGTTGAATTAAGTGACCTCTAAAGTACCTTCCTGTTTCCAATGTAGGATCCTATTACAGACCATGCCACTTTTCCTTTCCCTCCCTTTCTCTTGAGGGGAGAGAAATTACATGTTAAAAAAGGTTTATTTTTTAAACATTTAAGTTAGTTACATTACAAATTACAATTAAAATTGTGTGTGTGTGGATAGCTTTTAGAAAATGTTTGTTTTTCAGTGGGTCCTTTAGAGAAATCATTTCCTTTCTTTTTCACTCCTTGGTCTTGGTTAGAACTTTGCTGCAATCCTTGGCTGTGTTTGAATATTAACTCTGATAATTAACTGGAAAAGTATTCTAGCCCAGAGGAGGCGTGATTTTAAAAATCTGTATGAAGATTGCACAAGCAAGTGGACAAGCAGTCAGCAGAAATCCTGGTTGTATTGTAACATTATCAGCTGCCCTTTTGGAGTTCAACTTAAAAGTGTGACTAAATACCCTCTGGCTGTTAATAAAACCTAGTACTTTAGACTCTAAAAATTGTAAATGGAGTCTTGAGTGGAAAGTTTGCATGGGCCTGACCACATGCAAGTTGAAGAATTATGGCAGGAACTAGTCATTAAAACCCGAGGGGTGGAGAACTGAGTTCTATATTGCATCACACCCTTGCCTGGTAATTGTTCAGTGTGTAACACTGTAACAGCCCCTGGCCTCTTGGGTTCTCAGTGTACCTTTCTGTAAGGGTGTAACTGCTTTGGGTTACTTACTATTTGCTATTTTGTAGGACTCTTTACAAGTAACTTGGTAGCACTAAGATGGACTAGTCCTTTCAATTTCTACATTATTCATAAATCTGTTACCAAATTAAACCTGAAGGTTATCTAATTAAGTTACACCCCTCTCTCCCCCAGGACTGAATAAGCCTTCCTCCCTGTGCCTCCAGGGCTGATTTTGCTATCCTTGTCAGAATCTTCTGGGGACTAGTTTAAGATAGTTATTTCTGGGCTGAATGTTAAAGTACACCAAAATTGGCACCCATCCTTGCTTCCTCCTTAGCTGCCTGCCCCCTGCCCTTTAGAATAAGAAATAACTGGAAACTTGTTTGACCAGTAAATTCTTAATTGTAAGTTTATTTGGCTACATCCACACTTAGGAACTCACTAAAGGTTCCAGCCATAATCCATGGAAACTAATCCACATTGGAAAAAAAAAATTTTGTATAGAGAAAGGTAGGAGAGACATTGATTGATCTACTCTCAAGAATAGGCTATTTGAGAGAAGACAAGAACAACAAATGGAAACTGGTTTATAATTTTGCTTAGTAGTGACAAGTTTTCATTTTTAACTGAAAAGTTAAATGGATGAGATGAGGATGAGCAGATAAAGAGAGCAAAGAAGGAAGAGTCAGTAAAATCCTAGCCCTGCCCATACATTATCTCATGTCCTTAGTTATCTCAAAGAACCTATTCAGGAGTATAGTAAAAAGAATGACTGATATTAGATCTAGGTTTGAGCCGTGACCTTGAGCATTTGAAAAGGACAATGACAATACTTACAAACCAACTAGCATTTATATCAAATTTATATTAAAATTCTATTCAATTTTATATTCAAATTTTAAGGTATACATAATACTTTGCATATGTATTTCCTTGGTGCTATTATTCCTACCCAGCCACACTGTAGCTGAAGAAACCAAGGCACCAGAGATTTAGTGACTTGCTCAAGGTCAGAATTAGTGTCTGAGGCAGGATTTGAACTCATGATGTCCCCATGATTCCCAAATCCCATGCCTGCTCTTTCTCACTGGGCCACGGGATTTTTTTGAGGCTCAAATGAGATTCTCTATGAGGCAATCCATAACCATAAAACCCTATAAAGAAATGTTACCTCTCGTTGTTACTATTAATAATGCCTTGGGTTTGAATCTTTTGAACTTCAAATGTGGTACCTTCTTGATTTAAGAATGTATTTCTGCCACTGGTTGAGCCCTCTGCAAACAATCTGCAACTCTCCCAGTTTTTGTTTTTTTTTTTTAAACTAAGTATTCAGCTTTCCAAAATGGGAATGAACCAGAAGATTTTTGCTATAGCTTTCCATTCTGACACAGAATGAAAAGATGCTCTGTCAGATCAGAGGAATCTTTGTGATAAGGATGTGTTTGGAATGCCTATAGATAGGCAAGGAAAGGTGGTTTTGAACAAAAATAATCTTTTCCTCTTGTTGCTTTCATGTCTGTTTCTGGACTTGGACAAACTACTGAATTGTGAATTCAGTTATGTGTGCCACACTCCAAACTTTATAGAAAATATATTCCCTTTTCCCTTTTTTAGAGCCACCTCCTTAAGTCCAAAATATCTTTTTGTCCTCGTGTGTGTGTGTGTGTGTGTGTGTGTGTGTGTGTGTGTGTGTGTGTGTGTATGAACCTGATAGGTTCCTAGGGTTTGGTTCTAAAAATGGCTTGGAGTTTCTCATTTCAGGAAACTTCTGTTCTCACACTTTTCAGTTTTTATCTCTGGAGTAAGAGGAAGGAGAACTAAGGCAAGTTGGGACTTTCTCTTGTTCTGAATTGACTGGTTGAGAGGAAGTATATGCTTTGGCCAAAATCATAGAGAAAATGTTCTTTACATATGATTCATCTAATTAGTTGTACTGGATTTTTTTTTCAAGATTCTGAAAAGTAAGTTTTTGCATTCCTTTGATTGTGACATACTTGGGAATAGGTAACTAATAGAACCTGGAACATCCAACCCCTGTCCTCTTTGGCTTATTTTACATTCTGATCCTTAAGGCATTGGCCTAGGTTGGTAGAATCTTAACCCTGGAGGGAACTTTGGAGATCATTGGGCCAACCTGCTCATTTTATAGCAGAGGAAGCCTGGTAAAACTGATTTCCACTTCCCCCAACCTGTGTAAGAGATAGCCAGAATTGGAACTCAGCCTAGCTTCTAGTGCAAAAAGAAAGATTTAAAATAATAGAACTGAATGTTGCTAATTATCTCAATAGGTTTTATTTGGAGTCTATTTAGAAAGATTATCTGGTTAATTTCTTGTGAGCAATTAAAAATTTGATCCCTGAACAAACCTTTTCCGGACTTCAGTCTTTTTTCTTTTTGATCTGATAGTCTTACCTTTTTAATCATAGTATTTCCATAGGGTTCGATTCCCCTCCCCATAAATCTAAGGACAGAATATGACTGTTTTTCTTCTGGATTTTTATTGAGATTACCTTTTATGCATTCCCCATTTCAGTGTAGTATTTAATATATTCCCTCTCAATTTCCTTAATTAATGAGCCATCCCATATACTAAATATAAAAAAGATGGGGAAGCAGTTAAGCAAAACACATTGAGAGTTATGGTTCTCCACCTCTGTAATGAATATACAAAAGTGGTACCTTTCTTTTTCTGGACCAAACTTGGTCATCATAATTACAATTTAGAGTTTTTTGTTTCCATTTGGATCTCTGTAGTCGTGTGTAATATTTAACTGGTTCTGTTTTATTCACTCTCCTTTTTTTCACATAAGTCATTCCATCCATGCTTCTCAACTTAAATATTCTGAGTTTCTTTCTGCCCATTGTCCCCACTACATGTACCATAATTTGTCCATTTGTTCTCCAGTTGATGGATTGGTTTCCATTTCACTGCTCCAGCACAAAGTATTTCTATGAATATTTGTGGGTTTATGGGACCTTTGTATTTTGACTTTGGAATATATGTCTAGTAGTGGGATCTCTGGGTCATGGTATTTACCTGTCTTTAGGATCCAAAACAGCAGAAAACTTAATCTAATATTTTTGTTTTGTTTTTTAAGGTTTCTTTAGCTTTAATTTCCGAAGTGTCAATATGACGGGTGCTTAAAACCTTATTTGTATGGCTTTAGAGATCACCTAATCTTCCTGAACCTCAGGTTTCTCATCTGAAAAGTAAAGGGGGGGGTCAGATCTCTAATATTTCTTCCAGCTCAAAGATGTGATTATCTGTGAATTATGTTTCCGAAGGGCAGATTTATTGTCTTGGTTTGGAAAGAGTAGCAGCAGCTACCTTGGGCGTCAGCCAGAAGATTTGGTAGAAGAGAGCTTAGAGACTAGGTAGCAAGAGGGACAGCTGGGTGGCTCCATGGATTGAGAGCCAGGCCTAGAAATGGGAGGTCCTGGGTTCAGATATGGTCTCAGACATTTTCTGGGCACCAATTAATCTGCCTTGAAACCAATACACAGTTTTGATTTGAAGGTAGCAGGGTGAGAGACAGAGCAAGGAGAATAAAAATTTGTGAACCTCCAAGAGAAAGCTGAACTCATGTTGATTCTTTCCCAAGTAGATACTGTACAATGGGCATTTTTTCAAATAACCCCTAACTAGTCCTTCAATATCTGGAAAACAACAAAGGAAAACGAAGCCAAGTGGCCAGAACATTAGGATAATTTTCCTTTTCTAAGAAAAGTATTTGCCTGTTAGAGAATGATTAATAGTAACCATCCTAATTGTATTGTCTTTGTAGGCCCAACACCTCCCAGTAGAGTGCTTTGCACTTAGTGGGTGCTATAGCACATGCTTTTCAAGTTATTTTAAGAGAAATTAATGCAAATTTACATATAATTTAAATACCCAGCTTTTGTTTTATTGGTTCTGTATTTAAGAGGATGGCTAACCCCAAAAAGAAAGAGGCTAGAGCTTACTAGTTAGGAATTTAAATAGGGGACCTTATTATTGTTTTGGCTTTGTTTATTTGGGGAGAGGGACCAGCTGGTAGAGGCTTACTTACTCTTCCCTGGGACTGCTACTATTCTCTGTGTCTCCTGCTGGGTGACTGACTGCCACCCAAGTCTGGAGATGTTATATTAGGTATGAAACAAAGGGGAGTTTACCAGATTGTGCTCTGCAGAACACCCCTAACACACCCCACCCACCCCACTCCCATTCTTTGGATTGGGAAGGAATGAAGGGTTTGCTTGGATGTCCAGGGAACCCCATCTTAGAGGAGGAAAGGAACTTCTTTGTACTAAGTTTCTCCAATGCAATTCTTGCTGTTGTGAAAAGGGGGGCTTAAAATATGAAGATTTATAGAATTACTCAAATTTATGCAAACAGTAAGGTTTTTTAAGTTCTTTATTTGCTACAGTCTTTGCTACAAGTGTTATCTCCATTCTTATAGATGAAGAAATTGAGCTTTTCCTTTCATTTTTGGCCACTTGGCGCTATTTTCTTGACCAACAAGACCCTGGTTTAAGTTTTATACATGGATTCATTTTTTTTTCTTATAACAGGTATTCAAACGGCCTGAGTTCAAATTCCAGGACTGTCATTTAACTTGTGACTTTGGATAGGTCTTTTTAACCTAGACCTTAGTCTCCAAAAAAACCAACTTACTGTCAAATTCAACTCTAAATCCATAATAACTTAAGGATTCCTTCAGAACTGGGAACCACTGCTTTTCTCTGCCCCATTTCCTCCTTTATATAAGAGAATGAAGGCACAAAATGAGCAAGAAATGGTGACTGAGCTCAGAATGAATGAATTTTATTAAACATTTTTTTAAATGATTTTCGATTTTTGTTTCATTACTAATTGCGCCCCCCCCCCCCCCAATGTTGCTGCACATACACTCTAATTTAGATGCATTTTTTGAACCCCCACCTATATCAGCATTTAGATTTGGAGTTGGGGGTAGAATGTGGAGTCCTAGGGATTTTAGGCTAGCAAGTTCTTCTAGCATAATAATGAAGCAGGCCTGAAGCTTCTCTACTTTCCCCTCCTTCCCTCCCTTCCTCCCCTAGGCTAGAAACAACCAAATAAAGAAGATATAGTTTTTCACCCAATCTCATTTGATCCTTACATAAATCCTTGAGACCAGGTGCTATTATTATCCTCATTTTCAGATAAGGAAAAAGAGACACAGAGTAACTTCGTGTATACTGTGATGCAGAATTTTAATTCAGATCTTCCTGAAATATGGTCTGAAACACTGGAGATATAAATGGCACCCAAAAAACAGCTGAACTAGATGATTTCCAAGATTCCTTTCAGCTCCTCCTATATCCTAGTCCTATGATCACATCTTTCTAGAACCTAGATATTTAAATACTCTTCCCTAATTTAGCAGCAAAGATGGCTCTGCCCTCCACCCCCAAGTAATTAAACAGATCATTAATTGGAGCACCAGAATTTTGACTTTGAAGATTTCTAGAGGCATTTTCTTTGAACTTTATTTTAAACTCTTCTCAACTATGTTTTTAAAAAAAGTGATTTGATGTAGTGAGTTTCCAGGAGAACCTTCAAAAAGGACCCACCTTAATTCTCCCATTAAAAAGAAAAAAGAAAATCCAGTACTGGGTTTACTTCCTAGTTCCCCCAGAGCTCTATAGTAGGAAAGAATGTCAAGAATGTGTCTTCTATCTTTAGACTCCTTTCATTCTTAGCAGATAAGATAGGGACTGAACTAAAGAATTGCCCTTTCCTTGGGAAGAAGCCTTCTAGCTCACTTTCACTCTCAGCTTGGGTGACCTTTAAAATGTAAAGGACCTTTTGATGTGAAACTTATCTTCATATGTGTATAGTTCTAGGCCTTTTCTCCATTTGGGGAGAAGAGGGGGTATTGTCATTGACCTTGGCTTATTTAAACAGGGATTTTTTTTCCCCTAACTTCAAATAGATAACATTAATTTGACCCTTGCCAAGACTAGGCTTTATATTTGAAAAGGTACCAACAGTCAACACATTTTCATTTCACATGCAATATAACTTAATGATTACTTCGTGAGCAATATAATTTCATGATAGCTCTGTTATCAGAACGTGCACTTGTCATCAAAAGGAAACCAATGCTGTTTGTTAAATGGTCATTCTAAATAAATCTGACTACATTTTAATGGGCAGTAGACCGACCAATGCTTGATTTTTTTCCTTCTTTTTTTCTCCTCTTCTCCCCATATCCAAACAAGCCTTGTTATTTCTCCCTGAGTGACGCCTCTATCTGTCTCGTTTTTCATCACCCTTTTAGTTTAGGCCCTTGTCACATCTTGCCCAAGGTACTTCAATAATTTCCTAATTAGCCTTACCTCTATTTTCTCCCATTATCAAACTGTCCTTCCACGTAGCAGCTCAGTTGATGATTCTTCCTGAATGTGAAGTCCAGGATTTCTGCCTGCCCTCACCCCAAAGAAGCCTTTAATAGCTCTCTATCCTTGAATTAAACATACTCCTCTGTTTAATGTATAAAACCTTTCACAAATCTGGCTCAGAATGATCTTTTCAAAGAGACTTCAAATTATTCCCTTTTATGTAATTTGGTCCAAACAGATTACCTGCTGGCTTAAAATTGCATTTTAAAATTTTATTTATTTTCTATATTTTATAAATTTTAAAAAATATTTTTGAATTTCATTTATTTTTGTATTTTATATTTATGTTTGGGATTTTATGTATTTTTCCCACCCTCAGTAGAACATTAGTTCCTTGAGGGCAGGTTCTTTCTTGTCTTTGGATCTCCAGTACTATACAGAGCACTACATAGATAGATAGATAGATAGATAGATAGATAGATAGATAGATAGATAGATAGATAGATAGATGCCTATTTGTGTGCTTATGGAACTGAAGAGTTGGTTGGGTTGGTTTGTTTATTTGTAAATTTATTTTAAAGATCTCATCATTGCCATTGGCAATGACAGGGAACTTCCTGGGCCCAGAGGAGGAGGTCTGGTTGTGCTAATATTCATTGGGCCCAAATGGTTCCATTTTTGAGCTGAGCCTAAAGGTTCTGACTTTGCCTGAAGACACTCACTCCTCATGGATTGGGGGGGGGGGGGGACGGGGTAGGAGTCTAAATTTAAATTATAGAATCAACATCTTTTAAAAATTGTTGCCATTTTTAAGTGGTGTAGGTGGAACTTGTGAATTGTGTGACAATGCACACACTTTTCTACATCCTGCTTATGTCAAAACATTTGCAATGAACATATTCATTTCAGAAGGTTTTATTTTATGCTGCAGATTGGCAGGGGAGCTCCCCTCTCCCCCACCTGCTTCATATTTTTTCTTTAGGGGGAAAAAGACGTAATATCCCTCAAAAAAAGGTCTGTTTTCAGAGTTTAAAAAAACAAACTTCTCATACTAAAAAAAAAAAAATTTTTTTTACTTTAGTACACGATTTCTTCTAAATAGGAAAGCAATAGCAAGCAACCTGTCCTTTAGTCTTTAGACTGGAGAGTGAAGCTGGGAATATTGAGGATATTGCCACCCACTTTTAACAAGACTCTGTAATCCGCTCTTGTGTTTGACAGGATGAGCAAACTGAAGCAAAGTAAATTGATCCTAACTACTCTGTGTTAAGATTATAATTTAGATTTCCTGACCATTTCAGCATTCATTTTATACCATACCACAGTGGCTGCTCTGGGCCTCTTGAGAAAAGCTATAGAACTTGGTCCCTTTGAAATCCTCAATTTGAGGTGCCTTTAGGCTCTGCCCAGAGGACCAATTTAAAAAAAAAAAAATTTTTTTTTTAATTCTCCCTATCTCTCTTACTCCCAAATAGGTCGGACGTGACAAATATGAGCCTGCGGCAGTGTCAGAGCAAGGGGATAAAAAAAAGGCCAAGAAAGAGAAGGACATGGATGAACTTAAGAAAGAAGTTTCAATGGTAAGATTCTTCAAACACTGTGTGGTCCTACTTTTAAAATCCTCCTTAAAAATTGTCTTCCAATTGGATGCCTAAATTTTATCTGTAAAACTGGTTAATGTAGAGCATTCACAGCAAATGGATGAGTACCACTTTGTCAGAGCATGTTGTTAGATGGTTTTTATTGTGGGTTGGATAAGATGGTTTCTGAGATCCCTACTAACCGATTCTAATAATTGCAGGGTTTTCAAACTTGGAAAAAGAGACCCTTGAGCCATTAAGTTCAGAGATCACATTCCAGACTTAAAATTACGACAAAGAATATTGGTAGTAGATGAATAAGAAGATATTCAGTTACTTTTTAATTTTAGAAGTAAAAGCTTTGGCCTGTACACTACAACTTGCCTTTTCTCTTGAATATCTGAATGAACAGTTTAGAAGGCTACCCCATCTAGGGTTCTTCTCCCTCTCTAAAGATTGGAAAGATCTCAGACTTTATTATAAAGTAAGAATCATGATTCTCCTGTTGGAGAAAATTTCTGAGGCTTTTTTCCTAGATGATTCCAGTTTCAGTTATTAACCAATCAGTTCAGAAAAGGGTTGTCTATATTTGATAGTACCTGCATTTCTCAATGGCAAGGTTGCAGTCTACAGTCAGCTTTAGAGTTACTAGGTCCAATTTGACATGGTAAACTTGTTTTCATTGAAAATGAAGAAGCCATTTAAAGAAGTCTTTAAATGGATAGAGAGTTTTGTTAGCTGAGCTAAGGAGTGATTTGAGTAGTGATTCCCCTGCCCCCATCACCCCACATTCCAGAATTTACTTGGACATTTTGTTTTATTTTCAGGATGACCATAAACTTAGCCTTGATGAGCTTCATCGGAAATATGGAACAGACTTGAGCCGGGTAGGTACAGCTTTCTTTTAAGAGTCGGAGCTCTCGGGTATATTCCTTTTTTCAAAAGATTTGAACATTTCAAATTTGATTTGTTTTACTTTACTTATTAAATACAAATAAAGTGCAAAAAATGGCCCTAAAACTCAAAATGGTTCAATCACTCCCATTTTGTAGATGAGGAAACTGAAGACAGGTTAAGTGATTTTGTAGGAATTAAGGGAAAGGAAAGGAAAGGAAGGGTGGTCATACAGCTAACTAGTGTCGATAAGTCAGATTTTCAATAGAGGTCTTCCTGATTTCTTTCTTATGGGTAGTCTAAATCATTCACCCTATCTTTAGTAATGAAACTTTAAATGATCTAATAACATAAAAGAAATGAGTCCTACTTTGATCTGTGTTTAGCATCAGTTATTACATTGGGAAATGGCTCTGCTTCCCATAACAGAATATTGACTTTCCTAGTCAGTTGCTTATATGCTCAAATCAGCTGATAAAATCTGACCAAAAGCTTTTGAAAGGTTCCTTTACTTTGATATGAGTGGGAGATTTATCTTAATAGATGTTTCAGGGAAGGAATAGAAGCGATGATTTTTCTTTTTTTTTTTAACATTTTATTTCTATATTACATCTACAGATTGTTCTCATTCCATAGATCTCTTATGACCACATAAAATAGTTAAGTAATGCTATCATCTCATACAATATTTCACATATGTAACAATCTATTAAATTGTTTTTAATTAGCAAAAATGTATTTTCTCTCCCCCAATGGAAAATAAGAAAAGCACAAATTCCCTCACTGGCTTTATACTAATATTTGAAGTTAGATGTCTCATTCTGTACCCTAAATCTAGTCACCTTTCAAGTGGTGAAAGGGATGTTTCATCCTTAGTCCTCTTGGATTTCTTTTTTTTAAAGAACCCTTACTGGCAGATTCCAGGGCAGCCTTTTACAAAAGAACAAATTCCCTCATTGGCTTTATACAAGTATATATAAGTCAAATGTCTCATGCTACACCCTAAATCTATCACTTCTCTGTCAAGTATGAGATAGGACATTTCATCCTTAGTCCTCTAGGATTTCCTTTTTTTAAAAGTCCTAACTGGCAGGTTCAAGGGCAGCCTTTCACAACCAGACAACTATGTATGAGATTCTTCATCCAAAATCTGGAAGAAGTTGAAAAGATTCCAAATTAGACTAAGAGAAATCAGGGAGGGCTCTATGCTCCTGAAGCCTATGGATATGGATACTGAGTGGTTCTTGATTGACCTTGTAGACAATGAGGAGCCATGCTGGTTTAGTCTTAGGTCATCAGCTTTCAAGGCTTGGTGCTGAGGTTACTTGAAGAATTGGTCAGTGTCCATTGGATTGGTTGTCAATGGAATTTCCCCAAGCATTTCTCCTAAGGTTCATAGCTTTATGCTAGAGCCAGGAGGGCTTTCTAGAGGCTATTTGTCTAGTCCAATCTTCTCATTTTATAAAGGAAATAACCCCAGGGAGATCAAGTCATTTGCTTCAGGTACATAAGTAAGTAGTAGGCTACAGAGCAGAATGTGAACCTCAGGCCTCTGACTCTTTTTTGGCTCTATTAAAACGTGCTGTCTCCAATCTTCTCAGGGTTTAACAAGTGCCCGTGCTGCAGAAATCTTGGCCCGAGATGGCCCAAACGCCCTCACGCCTCCCCCCACCACTCCAGAATGGATCAAATTCTGTCGGCAACTCTTTGGAGGTTTCTCCATGTTGCTGTGGATTGGAGCCGTTCTTTGTTTCTTGGCATATGGTATCCAAGCTGCCACCGAAGATGAACCTCAGAATGATAACGTGAGTTCCCCTTCATTTCTGGGTTGGGTGACCAGATCATGTAAGGCACCATCCATGTCTGTTTCTTTTATTCCCTTCCTTCCCTGGCCCTTCTCATTTTCAAGCACTATTAGTGATACATATATCTCTGTGAAAAGCTAGTGTCAGTAACTTGTCTGTCTTTCTTTTTACAGGGCTCTCTTTCTCTCTCATTCTCTCTCTGCCAGACCCCTCAGCTTTTCCTTCTCGCCTTCTACCTCTAATCACTGTCTTCATAAACTCCCTTCCGTCCCCATCCTGCAAAGCACTCGGACAGAGTTCCACCTCACCCTGTACTTTGCCATTGTGAACCAGCCATTCAGCTTTCTATGACTTTGGAACCAGGCATCCTTGCCTATGCGCTCCCCAACGGTGTTGATGCTTTGCCACTGACCAGGTCCAAGAGCTATGCTCAATCAAGCGTCTATTAATAGTAGCCCCCATCTCACTTAGCCCTAGCTATTTCACAGGCAGTCATTCTTCCCAAACCCTATAGACTATTGGGAAGTAGGACCCTCGTTTTTAAGAAATGGAGGAGGGAACTGAACTGTGGAGGGTCTCCTAGAATTCTAGAACAGAATTCGATTATCTTTCTAGTCCAACTTTACACATGATGAAATCAAGGTTCAGAGAAATTCATTTACCAAAAAATCACACAGGTATCAGAAGTGGTCTTCTGACTCTTCTTTTTTATCCATACCTTCCATCTTAGAATCAATACTGTGTATTTGTTCTAAGGCAGAGGAATGGTAAAAGCTTCTTTTATGTCTTTAAATACAATTCTCTACCTACTGTACCAACACTGCTCATTTGTGACTTCCTAAAACATCAAGCCAGATAGTGATAACAATCTCTTAAGACAAGTAGCTTTCCTTCTAGTTTTTTCCCCTTTTTGTAAAAAATCATACCTTCTGTCTTAGAAGAGTGGCAAGGGCTAGGCAATGAGGGTTAAGTGACCTTCCCGGGGTCACAGAGCTAGGAAGTAGCTCCCATTCTTGCTAATTTAATCATCTAAAATCCCCATATATATGTAGAGGGAAACCTAAATGAAAGCATCAGGTGCATTTTCTCAAAACTTAAATTTGAGATTCCCCTAGTTCATGTTTTGTCCACTAACTATCAGTTTCATCTTTCACCTAGTAACTGTCAGTAAATTGAACAGAAGGCTGCCACATACTTGGTTAGTGATCATCCTTCACTCACTTAACTCATTCCCTTCCAGCTCTATCTCGGTGTGGTGCTGTCTGCTGTTGTTATCATCACTGGCTGCTTCTCCTACTACCAAGAAGCAAAGAGCTCAAAGATCATGGAGTCCTTCAAAAACATGGTTCCACAGGTAGATTCTTTAAATGTTCATCCCCCAGGGCTGTGACTAGCCTCAGGAATGTTCACTAGCTTGGTATTCTGGTTCTCTCTGGTGTTTTGAGGCATTCTTGATTCAAAGATATGGATTCTTTCAAACCAGGTCTTTTTTTCTAACATTGGAAAATGATACACTGGCTAATCTGCTTCCTATTAATAAAAAATTATTAAGACTTCCCTAGTCACCCAATGAAGGGGGGAAGCACTTTTCTAAAGGTGACAAAGGCACTTTGTAAAACTTTTTTTGCTACAGAGACTCTTTGAGGGAGACAGGAAAATAAGTGCCAGTGAAGCATCTTTAGAGAATTAGCCAGTTCAATAATGTTCTTCAGATCTCATGGTAAGAAATTATAGGAGAAAATGGTTTTAGATTCATTCAATTCAGCCTTTATAATTCTGACTTTAAACCAGTGATATTTTTTCCACATTTAATGTTACAAACTATTTCCTCCCAAAGCAAGCCCTTGTGATTCGAAATGGTGAAAAAATGAGCATAAATGCTGAAGACGTTGTAGTTGGAGATCTAGTAGAAGTCAAAGGAGGTGACCGAATCCCGGCTGATCTCCGAATCATTTCTGCAAATGGTTGTAAGGTAGGTTGATTTTTGTTATTCTTCTTGTCTTCACCCTGCCCACTCAGGTCAATGTTAGGTTTCTATGGATTAGACCATCAA
This sequence comes from Monodelphis domestica, assembly GCF_027887165.1. Classification (NCBI taxonomy): domain Eukaryota; kingdom Metazoa; phylum Chordata; class Mammalia; order Didelphimorphia; family Didelphidae; genus Monodelphis; species Monodelphis domestica. Next base: position 487,976,754 of record NC_077228.1, read on the forward strand.
TAAGAGAAATAGTTGTAAAGGACCTTTTTGCCTCTGTGACTACCCCCTTCCTCCCAGCAAACTGTACACAATTACCTAATGTAATGGAAAACTTAAGGAGTTGTATGGCATAGTCCTTTTAAAAAAATTTTTTTTTAACCCTTCTGTCTTAGAGTCAATTCTAAGTGAGGGTTCCAAGGCAAAAGAGTGGTATGGACTGGGCAAATGGGTTTAAATGATTTCTACCCATTCCCTAAGCCCCCATCTCTAGGCCTGGCTCTATTCACTAGCCACCTAGCTGATTTCCTGTTACAAGCAAACTTATGTGATCTTAGAGGGAAGAAGAACATCTGGAGGGGCCAAAATTTTGGCAAAATCTCTGGTCATTTGCCTATCTGAAAATTTTGTTTCCATAGAGCCACTAATTTCCATTTCTCTGCTTAAGTAGGCAGCCATCTGGCAAGCTATCTCTAGATTTTCATGCCCTGACAACTTTTAGATTCTTTTTTTAAGATGTATTTCACATACAAAATTTCTCATTAAATTTTCCACCAATTTATAGATGATAGAGGTTAATTTAGACTTGATTTCTTATTGAGTTTCCCACTAGTTTATAGATGGTAAAAGCTAATGGACTATAAGAATCTAAGATCTCTATTTATTGCTACTGCATCAAAAAATGATTTTTGCTTTCATTCATACAGGTAGACAATTCTTCACTCACTGGTGAATCTGAACCTCAGACCAGGTCTCCTGATTTCACTAATGAAAACCCACTGGAAACAAGGAACATTGCCTTCTTTTCTACCAACTGTGTGGAAGGTAGATCATTTTTGACAGTATTGTAAATATTATGTACATTCAGCATATAGTGTGAAGTTTCTCTTGACTTGGTTCATGATGACAAGCCAGAGTTACTATCTACATCTAGATTATGATGTTGGACCAAGTGGCCAGTTTTCTTAATCCAGTTCACTTTTCCAACTTTACCCACTGGATTCTGGTTTTGGTCACCAAATCAGCAGTTCTCATAGTGGCCTGGGGACCTCTGAAAAAAAAGGGGGGGGGCAGCTGGGTAGCTCAGTGGATTGAGAACCAGGCCTAGAGATGGGAGGTCCTAGGTTCAAATCCGGCCTCAGCCACTTCCATTTCAGAGGTCCATGAGATCAAAACTGCTTGCATAATAATAGACAATAAAAATAGGTTTCTCTCCCCCCCCCCCCCTTTTGTTCCCCCACTCTTATTTTCTCTGGCATGAACACTTAATTGCAGGGGACAATGAAGTATCCTAGAGGCAGGAGGTCCTAGGTTCAAATCTGGTCTTACATACATCCTGGCTGTATTGATCCTTATTTCCTAGCCCTTACCACTCTTCTGCCTTAGAACCAATACACAATATTGATACTAAGATGGAAGGTAACGATTTAAAAAAAAAGGTGAACAGTGCAGTATACCAGGGGCTTTATGATCATAAAGATCTAGCTACACTGAATAGACAAAACCTGCACAAACAAAAAACTTTTTGGGCTCCTCTAGTTTTTAAGAGCAGGAAGGATCCTATGATCAACAAATTTTTGAACTAGTAATCTAGATCTCATTTGGGATAGACCCATGAATCAATTTTAAGGGGTTCAAGCATTTGGACAGTGGAGAAGAGAAACAGATTAATGAAATTTTGCATTTTCTTAAATCAATAGATATGGCAACAAAACATGATTCTGAAAAGGGAGTTCATGACCCATAAATTAAGAGCCCCTGAACCTAGATTAGATGTTGACTTTTCCCTCTTATGGGAAGGAAGTTCTTTTATCCACAGATGGACTAAAGGTTCCCTGGAGTTGTATTTTATTTGCATTGTGCTGAAGGTTTCAGGCACAGCTGCCTATATTGGTCAGAAGGCTTATGTTCTCTAGTACATACAAATTGACATAAAATGTTTCCTTTCTAGGCACTGCCCGAGGCATAGTCGTGTACACTGGGGATCGGACTGTAATGGGACGGATTGCTACACTTGCATCTGGACTAGAAGGTGGCCAGACTCCAATTGCAGCAGAAATTGAGCATTTCATCCATCTAATCACTGGTGTGGCTGTGTTCCTGGGAGTTACCTTCTTTATCCTTTCTCTGATTCTTGAATATACATGGCTGGAAGCTGTCATTTTCCTCATCGGTATCATTGTCGCCAATGTGCCAGAGGGTTTGCTGGCCACTGTCACGGTAAGAAGGATTGAGAGGAACTCACAAAAGAGTGGCTTTGTTCTAAGAATTGTGTTTTTACTTAATTGCCCTTAAAAGGGGTAGCTCTTCCCTCTTATATGTGTCTTAACTTGTCATTTTGTGTTATAATGCCTTTCTAAGATATTGAAGATGGTTATTCATCCTCAAAACATTCCTACATAAAATATAAATATTTAAGGCATGGAAGAAGGGTATGGTTTTCTTCCACCCCCCAAAAAAAATAGGAATTAATGATTTCTGTTGGTTGTTTGAAAACTTATTGGTTGATTATAATGGTTATTCTTGGGGAAAGACATAGAACCTAAAAGACATTTCTTTAGATAAGGAAGCTAAAATCCAGAGAAGTCATGCCAGACGTTGGGCAAGTTAATTAAGCCAGAAACATTTTCGTTGGAATGTCTCTTTAGGTATGTCTGACTCTGACTGCCAAACGTATGGCACGGAAGAACTGTCTGGTAAAGAACTTGGAAGCTGTGGAAACATTGGGCTCCACATCCACCATCTGCTCTGATAAAACTGGAACCTTGACTCAGAATCGGATGACCGTTGCTCACATGTGGTTTGACAATCAAATCCACGAAGCTGATACTACAGAGAACCAGAGCGGTAAGAGAAAGTCATTCTAACTACAATGAGCCCTAAATTGCCCTGGCTACTTTTGTAAGCCATGTTCAACCAGGATACATAGGTACACACGTACATACATACATACATACATGCATACATACATACATACATACACATTTTCTTTTAAAATAAAGTTGCCCAAAGCTTACACCAGTATTGATTTTTATTGTTCTTTTCAGATTCTAGTGTGTCAGTTGAAATGGAATTTCTGTAGAGTTTCCTGAAATTAGACTAGTGTCACAAGTAATTCAGAAATAGGATGGATTATTCCAGGTGGATCAACTGAAATTAGACTAGTGTCACAGAAATAAGATGGATTATTCCAGATGGGCCCTGGAGACTTTTCAGAAGGATCTAACTAGGAAAGTAACTTACATTTATGCTGTTTTGGTTTTTACACCAATTATTTCTGAGTATCCTGTATATACAAACCTACTCAAAGCCCACTCAACCCCGGCAAATAATCCTTTTTAACACAAGAAAAACAGACTAAATATCAATATAAGCAACATTCTACATATCCCCTAGCCCCAAGAGGTAGATAGTACCTCGTATTTAGAATAGGAGTTTGTTTTTTTAAAGGTTCATATAAATGACTTAAAATTTTATTTTTATCATCATATTGGTCGTTATTGTAAGAGCACACTCGTACAAAACTAAAACCCCCAAGTAAAATCATAAATATACTGATGAGAAAGATTGGCTTTGAATTTTTAAACATGCAATATCTCTTTCCCCCCCAGGTGTCTCTTTTGATAAGTCTTCAGCTACTTGGCTTGCTCTGTCCAGAATTGCAGGTCTTTGCAACCGGGCTGTGTTTCAGGCTAATCAGGAAAACCTACCCATTCTGAAGGTAATCCATTAGATTCCAGCATGCCATAATACTACCTGCCTACCTGAAGTAACACATTTATTTGGGAAGTCCATGGGTGGGTCAGAGAAGTACTATCTGGATATTCTTTAATGTTTCAGATTTAGCTACTTAATCTTACATTCCATTACAATTATATATAATGTAATGTAATACATTACATTAAAGACCTTAATTGGTGGAATGTTAGGAGATCCAGTAAGATGCCCTTACTGTGGAACAAATTTTCTTACCTACAGCATAGGAATAGTTTGGTGGTTGATGTACTGCCTGGATCAAAATTGGTGGTGTTTGTACATCCAAGGAGTGTGCTAATGCTGAAAATAGCACAGATTGACCTTGTTTTAGTAACTAAAGGTTTCTTTTATTAGATGATCCCATTGTTTCAAATTTCTGACTCGGAAACCTCCTAGAAAAATCAGAATGTTCTCAGCATGTTCACATAAGCGTGCTTAGTTTGGTAATAATCTGAAATCTTAGACTTGAATTAAAATGGTGGCATGGCCACAGGGCTTTGGGTTATGTTCTTTTGGCTTGGAGCCCTCAAGCCTGGACAATTTGCAAGATTAAGGTAATGCTTGAGTAACAAGGTCCTTCGGGCTGCCCTTGAACCCATGATTGCTTACCTAACCTTTAGGGCATTATAAAAATTGTCCAGGTAAATTGGATGGAATATAGGCCAACATGGCCTATATTCCATGGATCTCCTTCCCAGTATGGTGGGGCAGTTGCAAATTTATAGCTAGAACTTAGGGTATGTCAAAGGTGGAGTGAGAAAGAGGCTTATTTTCTTGAGGTTTCCCCTAGCTAACCCTAATGGCTTTCCTGTAGCTTTTGAACAAAGAATAGCTCAGATAAAGCTACAGCAATGGCAGCCATAGCCATTGACTTAAGGAAAACATTGCCACCACAGAGATGTTCTCCCCATTTTCTGCCCACCCATCCTCCTCTTTTTGGTGTGTCTACTCCCATTTTCTTTCTCCTGTTTTCATTTCCCTCAGCACACTGAAATATAATATAATCAGTAATGTGTCTGTGAAGTTATCTCATTCCTCAAGGCTGTCTTGCACAATGCTAAAATCTTTTCATGTCTTTTGTTTGCAGCGGGCAGTTGCCGGAGATGCTTCTGAATCGGCCCTCTTAAAATGCATTGAATTATGCTGTGGTTCTGTCAAGGAAATGAGAGATAGATATGCCAAAATTGTAGAGATACCCTTCAACTCCACCAACAAGTACCAGGTTAAATAAGATTTCTTTGTGTGGGTTGGTGTGGGGATGAGGGAAAAGGGAAGCTGGTGGAGGAGAAAACATTTTTGCATTTCTACTTTGTCAGTAAAATGCCCTTTAAAAAAGCAAGTTGCAGTTCTGTCACTGCATTCTCAAGCATTCATGCTTACCCTGAATGTATGTAGCTTTGAATTTTAATCGAAAAATTACTAAGTTAATGGTTCCTTTTAGATGTTGAATTGAGTTTTATGATTTCTTTTTTAAGTTTTTTTCAGTAATTTTATCAGATCTATAATATAAATATATAATATATACTATAATGATTCTATATGTTTATAATACATTTATAAACCATATTTGTTTGGCTTCCCCACCCCATTCATGGAGGCCTCACTTTGAATTAATTCATCTCTGGTTTCCAAGTTGTAACATCTGTGGTATATGGTGATGTCATGCCACCTTCCACCTTGATAGTAAATCCTTGACTATGGCATGTATAGAATTTCCTCCCCGCCTCCTAAGAGATCCTATTCCTATATCTAACTTGGGTTAGATAACCATGATCTCTGATTGTTTCCCTTTACCAGCAGGTCAGTACCTTCTGCATCAGTTAGCACACAGGTGAAGTGATTAAATTTATCTAAAGTCCCACATCCAGGATGTCCAAAATGCAAATGAGACTTTGAAACTAGGACTTCCTGGCCTTCTCTGTCCTCCACTCCATGGTGCATCCATCTGAACTTGCACATTGCCCACTCTCTTTCAGTTGTCCATCCATAAGAACCCAAACACATCTGAACCCCGACATCTGTTGGTGATGAAGGGTGCTCCTGAGAGAATCCTAGACCGCTGCAGCTCCATCCTGATCCATGGCAAAGAACAGCAACTGGATGAGGAATTGAAAGATGCCTTTCAGAATGCCTACCTTGAGCTGGGAGGCCTGGGAGAAAGAGTCCTAGGTAAAGGGATGGGGCAGTGCTCAAGGGTAAAAACACCCTAAGGGCAGGAAGGAAGGAGAGGGACTCATTCAAAAAAATTCTTTCCTAATCAGTTAGATGTAGATGCTCTTCCCTAAACATCCCTTTGGAATTCTGGAGTCAGTTATCTTTGCATTATTCATCCTGAAGAATCCTGAATGACTTTTCTAATAGTCTTGTTGCCTCCTCATCTGTCTGTCAACTGTCAACATGTGATCAGAGAAAATACATTACATTTTTTTAAGCCTTACCTTCCATCTTACCTTGCTCTTTTCTTTATTCCATCTTTTTATTCCTCTTCACTCTCTTCTCTTTTTAATGCTTCTGGCTACTCTAACTTCCAAATTTTTCAAGAAATAGAATACAGATATCAGAAGGCTAAAAGGTCTATGTTGCAAGTACCTTCTGTTTTAGAATCAATACTAAGTATTGAGTGATAAGGGCTTAGGCAATTGGGATTAAGTGACTTGCCCAGGGTCACACCTGGCAGTGTCTGAGGCCAGATTTGAACCCTACAGGTCACCTAGCTGTGTACCCCACCTCTCCCTCTGTCTTCTCATGGAATCCAAAACTTTTAGAGCTAAAGAGATCTTTAGAGATTATCTAGTCCAACTTCTCATTTCACATAGTGGGAAAAAAAAACTGAGGTCTAAGGTGCTTCAGGGCTTTTTTGCTCAAGGTAAAAATGTCCACCTGAATTGGAATCCTGCCTCTAACTCCATATCAATTCAGCATTCTTTCCTAATCAGTTAGCTTCTAAATAAAATGCTAGGGGTCAGAAGCCTCATTGGGAGGAAACAATTTGTGTTTCCAGTAAAATCATAGACTCAGCTCACCTGGGATTCCTTTCACTGGTGCAATTTTGTATTCTTAAGTGATGCTGAGACTCCTTGGCATCTGTGAGCTCCTTCAGTTGCCTCTTGTTTTCCCACACAGGTTTCTGTCATCTCCTCCTCCCTGATGAACAGTTTCCTGAAGGTTTCCAGTTTGATACAGATGAAGTGAACTTCCCTGTGGATAATCTCTGTTTTGTTGGGCTCATCTCCATGATTGATCCTCCCCGGGCTGCTGTCCCTGACGCTGTGGGCAAATGCAGAAGTGCTGGAATTAAGGTATTTTTCCACAAGTTCTCTGACCCCCACCCCACCCCTGGATCCACTGGGGGAGGGGGGTGATTAGGTTCCATGTATCTCTTGCTTTTAATTTGGGCTGGTTTCATTTTAGTACACTTTCTTTTTTAATAATGTTAATTGTGCCCCCCTGCTTAAATAACCCTTTTGTTATGTCCCAGCCTCCCATCCCTAATAAGCAATTCATTGTGACTTAAGAGCGTAATCTGAGGCACCAAGAGTCTCAGTGATTTATTTGCCCATAGTCTCACAGCTAGTATATGTAAGGTTGGAATCAACTCTCTTCTGCCTGACTCCCAAGGCCAGCAAGCCTTCTGTCCTCTCTTAGGAACAAAGTACTGCTTTTTCGTTAGAAAAATACTTACTGTTGCCCTTTTTGCCTATCACACACAATTGGGCAGCTCTTTTCTATCATTGGTTCTCTTGACAGCTATAAGAAATGCATTTTTTTCCTCTTTTCTCTTACCAGGTGATCATGGTAACTGGGGACCATCCAATCACAGCTAAAGCTATTGCGAAAGGCGTAGGCATCATCTCAGAAGGCAATGAGACCGTAGAAGACATCGCTGCCCGCCTTAACATTCCTGTGAGCCAAGTGAATGCCAGGTAACCCCAGAAGCTCTTTTTGACTGGACAAGCTTTGGCTCAGCCTGCCTACTTTGTGAAATCAGAGTCAGTAGATCTCTAGTTTTTCTTTTTTTCTTTCTGGTTCCAACCCTTCAGGCATCATAAACTGAACAAAGTCAAGGGATGCCTCTATTCTGAGTAAAACTGATTTAGGGAAGGTAATTTGTTGGTTAAGAAAATAGACAAGAAAACTACTTTTAAAGCAACCCCAGCATTATTTAAAGATACCAATCAAGTTAAGAAAAACTGATACTTCACAGCAATAAAAACTGAAGCAGTTATCCATAACTTAAGCCATAAAAAAATAATTTTGGGAGGCAGGAGTGGATTGAGAGCCAAATCCAGAGATTCAAATGTAGCCCCACATTTCTCAGTTATGTGACCCTGGACAAGTCACTTGACCCCCTTACCTAGCCATCACCATTCTTTTGCCGTGGAACCAATACACAGTATTGTTCCTAAGATGGAAGGTAAGGTTTTTTTCCTAAAAATATTTTTCCCTCTGAAATTCTTTGGATAACCAATGCGGCATAATAATAAGAGAGCTGGCCTCAGAATCATCTATGATCTGTTACTAATGCTGACTGTATGACTCTGAACAAGGCACTTAATCTCTGAATTGTCCCATTTTTTTCATGGCTGAAGGAAACATCCCCCTCATTTCATAGGTAAAAGAGAGATAGAGACAAGGCATTTGCCCAGAGTCAAATTAACCAGGGAAGGCCCTATGCAGGCCAACATTATTGAAATCCAAAATTTCCTGGCTCCTTCTCCAACATCTTTTCCATGATGCTACCCTTGCCATCCCTAATTCTTCAAAAATGAACTTTCTTGAACCGTTTAGCCCTAGATAATGATTCAGCTTGATTTTAATTTCTCAGGCTACCTCCTTGCTTGCCATGACCAAAGTTAAGTTATGTCACATAGCTAAGAAACTTCAATTTGGTGAAAAATCCAGAAGCAGGAAAGGGGACAATGGCCTCAGTCTCCCTTGCTTAGCATCTTTCTGATGATCAAGATGTTCTTTCCCCAACCTGTCTGATCTGAATCTCACGAACTGCTTCTTAAGTCATTTCTCCAGCTGAATAAGCATCATTGTGACGGTTGTTGTCTGCATAATAGCTGTGGAAATTTTAAGAATGGGATAGTTAAACTTGCTTTTACCTACATCAGTCAGGGCTGGGGAATGCTATTAATAAAAATGGTGAATACTTCTAGGATGCTTTGGGTGTTAGTAAAACACTTCCGTACATGGTTTTGTTGTGTATATATATATACACAAATATATTTGTTTGGGTATGGATATATGTATATACAAATATTTGGGAAGGGGTGTGTGTGTGTAGGTATTGCCCTCATTTTACAGATGGGGAAAGTGAGGCAAAGAGAACTTAAGCACGTTGTTTGTTTGTGCTTCTAGAGATGCCAAGGCCTGTGTGGTCCATGGCAGCGATCTGAAGGACATGACTTCTGAACAGCTGGATGACATCCTGAAGCATCACACTGAGATTGTCTTTGCCAGAACCTCTCCTCAGCAGAAGCTCATTATTGTGGAAGGTTGCCAGAGACAGGTGAGAGAGCAGAAACCTTGCAGAAGGGAGGGAGGGGAAAGGAAGGGAGTAGGAGACTCCCCGTGGCTTGCTGTTCATTCACAACATTTCAGGAGTTTTTCCCAAGAGGAAGCAGAATATTCCCACATCAATGAACCTGGGATGCTTCTAGTTTATTGATTTCAAAACCTCTGTCATGGAGAGGTTCAGTGCTAAACCCAATAAGGATACCTGAACTGAAATTGCTTTTGCTTGGCAGGATCTATCTTCTTTGAAAATATAAAGTAGGGGACAGCTAGATGACTCAATTTTAAGATAGAGAGCCAGGTCTCAGGTTCATGTCTGGCCTCATACATTTCCTAGCTGTATGACCCCGGATAAGTCCCTTCACCCTGATTACAGAGCTCTTTTGCCTTGAAACCAATACCTAGTATCAATTCTAAGACAGACGGTAAAGGTTTTTTAAAAAACGGGAAACAAAATGGATGGATACGGAGGTGACCTAGAAACCCATACTACATTTGTAGTGTGGACACATTGAGAATTCCAAAGACTAATTTTGATAACCCACCCCCCAAAATGTAGGCAAGATCCAGAAAGGTGTTGAAGTATGTCCTTCCCTTAATATTCTCCTTTGCTCTCAACAGGGTGCTATTGTAGCTGTGACTGGGGATGGTGTGAACGATTCTCCTGCCCTTAAGAAAGCAGATATTGGGGTTGCGATGGGCATTTCTGGCTCTGATGTGTCCAAGCAGGCGGCTGACATGATTCTCCTGGATGATAACTTTGCCTCTATTGTAACTGGCGTCGAAGAAGGTAAGAAAAAAATCTTCATGAACCTGGCATCTGCTGTTAACTTTCCTTCACCAAAAAAAAATAATTTCTAATTTTTAGTGCTTTTTTTTGGTTAATAATGCAGCTTTATAATGAATTATCTTATTATTGTTCCTAGGTCGACTGATCTTTGACAACCTGAAAAAATCCATTGCATACACACTGACCAGTAACATTCCAGAAATCACCCCTTTCCTCATCTTTATCATTGCAAACATCCCTCTACCTTTGGGAACTGTCACCATCCTCTGCATTGACTTGGGCACTGACATGGTGAGTCCAGGTGACATCATTCAAGTAGTAGCAAACATTTTTGCTTCCCAATAGATGGTACATCATTGGGTGTGCTGGTGTGGTCCTCAAATCTACTGCCGGGAAATAAATGTCCACATTATCTTCCTACCTCTTCCATAGGGAAAGGAATGTATTTTGTCCTATAAGCTGGGTTGCTCAGTAATCTCCATTTTTTTCATCAAATCCTTGTTGGAAAGGACCTTAGAGGTCGTCTACTCCATTTCTATTTTTAGCTGAGCAGATATTTCAAATACTTCCATCCCAGGAGAGCACAGCTTGTTGTGAAGGCTTTCCCTTCCCCCTGTTATCAGTGGCAGCTTTTTATTTAGCAAGATGTCTATGTATCAGGTAACCAAACCTAAAGCAGCATCTCTTTCTTGGAATAACTTAAACCAGATTGGGACAGTGAGGTTACCAAACCCTCTTAAAGTTGGTCAAAAAAGATTAGAGCACCTCTTTACCATGCCCCATACTTGTCTCAGCTGTAGTCATGGACTTCTTTTTTCCCAGGTACCAGCCATTTCCCTGGCTTATGAGCAAGCTGAGAGTGACATCATGAAGAGACAGCCCAGAAATCCAAAAACTGACAAACTGGTAAATGAGCGACTGATTAGCATGGCGTACGGACAGATTGGTAAGCAGCAGCACCTTCTCTTTGCTCACAGTTCTTAGAGAGAAGGAGATAGATTGGCTTTGAACCAAGACTTTCAAAGTCTCTGGGTGTTTGTCCTGAGGAGGCTAAAAAAAGGCTTTTAAAAATCTAATTAATAAAGCCTTATAGGATCTGTTCTCCTCTTTATCTCAAAGTGGCTCAAGATTAATAGACTAATTCCTGCCAAGACTCTTTGATTTTTAACTCCATTTGGTCTTTCTTTCTTGGTAAGATCATGCCTTTTTGACAGTTATGGATAATCTAACATCTTCCTACAGTTTCTATCTCTCTGTATTCAGAAGAGCAGTCTTCAAATAACAATCTTTAGTTTGAATTGAAATTTAGGCTTGCAATGAATGTGAGAGAGTAATTTCCAAGCCTGGAGAATTTGGTTGGTCAAACTGAGAAATGATCATTTCTTTTCCAAGAGATGAAAATCCTATACTAGTAAGAACTGAAAAAAAGGAAGGTCTCTTCTCTCTCTCTGTCTCTCTCTCTGTCTCTCTCTCTGTCTTCCACCCACTCCTCATTAGCTTTGCATAAACTCAAAAACATGAGGTAATACTTTTGGTGACAACTCATATATGTAATCAACTTCTAGTAGAATATTATTCAATTATGATTCATTAAGCATTAGAGATAGCAAAAGACAATCTGTTCACAAAAAAATTCATCTTCTGAAGGGGGAAGAACATGAAAATAACTGTATAAACAATGTGCAATTCCAGGACAAATTGGAAAGCATCAGAAGGAAGGCACTGTCATTAAAAGGAATCTGGAAAGGCTTCTTGTAAAATATGGGATTTTATCTGGGATTTCAAGGAAGCCAGGAGAACCTAGCTGAGGAGGGCAAGCATTCCCAAGCAAAGAGGATGATAGATATAGCCAGTGGAAATGCCTGGGTCAGGAGGAGTGTTGGAAGAGATGTTAGAGCATGGAAAGGTCAGTTCATTTAATACCTCCCCCACCTCAGTTTACAGAAGAGGAAAGAGCCTATAGAGTGTAATTTTGTTTCTATGAAATCTTCTAGGAATGCTCCTTCCTTGGAGAGTGGGGGACAGGGTTCTCAACATAATTCTTAACCATGCTTTTTTGATTAGATTGAAGTACCAGTTTTCATATTAGTGGGCAAGTCAAGTGGCTGTGTCATCATCTGAAAATAGATTTGTCTAGAATGGCCTTTTGGTATAGTGAAAAAAAAATAGTGGACCAGCTGTCCAGATGGGAGCTGTTTAATTAATTTTTAGTTAATGCATGAACCTAACAAGAATCTCAGAATGAGCTGCTCAGAGAATCTTGGGACCTTATTTCCATATCTACATAATAAATTCCCACCCATCGCATCTCTCAAGGCCACTATGGAGATCACAGAAGTAATGGCTTCTATGTAAAAACATTTTCACTCTTGATGAAGAATAAATGAAGGAAAAATGGAGGGGAAAAAAGACTGTTTTTCTCCTTTCTCTCAGGTATGATCCAAGCTCTTGGAGGCTTCTTTACGTATTTTGTGATTCTGGCAGAGAATGGTTTCTTGCCCTCGGGCCTGTTAGGAATCCGAGTGGAATGGGACGACCGATGGGTGAATGATGTTGAAGACAGCTACGGCCAGCAGTGGGTAAGACCTCTCTTGGATATTTTTTCTGAGATGAGGAAGGAAAGTAGTGAAGGAAAAGGGGGCTTAGGTTAAGAAAGCAGTGATGGAAAAAAAAAAGTTAATTATGTACCTCCCTTCTCTTTTAGACCTACGAACAGAGGAAAATAGTGGAGTTTACTTGCCACACAGCCTTCTTTGTCAGTATTGTGGTGGTGCAGTGGGCTGACTTGGTCATTTGTAAAACCAGAAGGAATTCAGTCTTCCAGCAAGGAATGAAGTAAGTAATACTTGTTAACAGATCCTGACTGAAGGGCAGGATCTGGTCTAAGGCACTAACAGGCTTCTGAGTCATCCCCTGGGTACATTGGAATAGAGAGTCTTCTTTGTGATCCGTTGGGTCCTCTTCCTCCCTCCTCAAATGTCATACATCTTAAAGGTTTGATGGAGTAGCTTGGCACAGTCCACCCTCTGGACATTTGAGAGCTTACTGCTCTTGAGCCTTCTCTTGGCTGGAGACAGTTGCTGGCTGCCTGGTCATTCACATCCTTGTTTTTATGATGAGGAATGGTGGGGAGCCCATCATTTGGGGGTTACTTTCTATAATGAATAACAAGTATAGAAAGGCACTAAGGTCATTGAGGGAAAGCAGGATATTTGGGTTTAAAAATAGTCATTGTCCCCCATTCCCATTCAATTTGGTTTAATTCTATCTCCCTCTCTTTAGGAACAAGATCTTAATATTTGGCCTGTTTGAAGAAACTGCCCTCGCTGCCTTCCTTTCATACTGTCCCGGAATGGGTGTTGCCCTAAGGATGTATCCCCTCAAGTAAGTTCCTCAACTCAGTGGATATGTACAAAAAAGTATTCTTTGAGATTTCATTTTCTCCCCATGTGAATCTCTTTTTAGGCTTTCAGAAGCTCTGGACGTTTTTTCAGGTGCATGATAGTTGTCAGGGAATAAATCTACCAATTCAGAGGCTGATATGGTCTCGACTAAACTTTTATTGCTTTGGGGTTTAACCTAGACAGCAAATAAACTTATCTCTGAGACTTTCTCACCTAGAAGCCATGATTGATTCCACTCATATTCCCTGAACAGAAAACTAGATCTTCCTGTAGGATTTTGAGACCCTGCCTGGACAGTAGAAACAGCTCTATTTTAGCACGCCAACCCCCAAAATGGGACTACTTGTCGGTCCAAATGCAATTATTGGGGAAGGAAGTCACCGAGGACTGCTAAACGTATCATTGAATTCTGTTTGCTTTCTTTAATCCTTACCTCCTGTCTTAGAATTGCTATTAGTTATCAGTTCCAAGGCAGAAGAGAGGTAAGAGCTAGGCAATGAAGGTTAAGCAGAGAGGGAGAGAGGAGGAGGGAGGAAAGTAAGGAAAGAAAAGAGAGGGAGGGAGATAAGGAAGGAAAGGAGAAAGGGAGGAAAAGAGAGGGAAGGAGAAAGAAGGCACTTTGCAAGTTGACCATATTAATGTCATCTGTCCTGAGATGATGTTGGGAAATGCTTCATCACCACTATGTATACTTCTCCAACATTTATTCATGAATTACCTCCTCTGGGATCTGCATAGAGGAAAGTAAGCGTCATGTTCCTCTAAATCTAGAGACAGAATTCTGTCCAGGGGAACTCTTTCCTCAATCTTTAGTTAAGAATGCTGATCCCTCTCACATGGGCAGTGTGGAGGACCTGTCCAGTGCTGGGGCCTGGTCTGGGTTTGGTAGCAGCAATCTCCACTGTGATGAGCTGGAGAGGACTGTACCCCAGTTTCCCCATATCATTAAATATCTCCACTCAAGGAGCCTATTGTCAATCAGGCACTAAACATTTAGTAACTATTGGCTGCTCTTCTAAATACTGAAGATACCCATAAAAAGGAAGCTTATCACACTCAGCCCTCTTGTTTCCCTCAAAGCTCCCATGGCTGGGGCTGACTTGGGCCACAGAGCCAACCGTTCTGAAGTTCAGAAGGCCAGCAGATGAAGCGAGTAATTGTTCAGCTTTCTAAAAATATAATGGAAACACCATAAAATTAGCAACAGAAAATATGCTCAAATCTCATTGACAGATCATCTAGCCTCAAAAAGGGCTAGATAAACCCTGTGACCTGATTTCCTTTGAAATCATTTTAGGCTTGAATCATATGACTGTTTGTTTCCATTAGTTTTTCTTTTTGACCCCATCTCCATGTGACTCTTTGTTGTGTCATGTTGAGTGGTTGGGGTGTCCTTATGAGGAAGGATTTCATCATTTTTTTTCCGAAACACATGACTTTTCTCCTACTTAACTTCCTCTCTCTGTAGCCAAGAGCATGCATAACTATTTGATTCTATTTTTTTTAGACCAACCTGGTGGTTCTGTGCCTTCCCTTACTCTCTCCTTATCTTCGTTTATGATGAAGTCAGAAAGCTTATCATCAGAAGGAGCCCTGGTGGTAAGGACATGATTATGATTGGGAAGTGGGTGCCATTTTGGGTTTGCCATGAAAAGATCTGTATTACTCTCAACATAAGCACCTATGAATCTTAACCGCTTGGGCTTGATTAGTAGGAGTCAGCTCCAATTCTTGTTCTTAAGGATGCGTGAGCGAGAGCTCAACTGAATTGTTCAGCGTTTTTATCATGGCTGGGAATGTTAAAGAAGCCTGTAGCAGTCACTGGCTTTGAAATGCAAAGTAGCTACAAGCCAGAATTTGATAGCTGTCAGAACTCACAATTATCTACTCAGCTTATACCCTGTTACCAGAGAGAGTTCATTATTTTGAAATAAAATTTGGCAGTGAGATTTAAATAGATTGTACTGAGAATTGTAGGGGGGGGGGACTCCATCTCTGAAGCTTAGTTAGCTTATTCATTCTTTATGCTGATTATCCTCACTGGAAATTCTTTTCATTTGTTTTCATTAAGAATTACAAATTATATAAATAATGTAAATTATTCCTTATGCTGAGAATACTGACTGACTACTCTTTGGATTTGTTTTCACTTAAGAATTATGAATGATATAAATTCTAAATTATTCCTTATGTTGAGAATCCTCATTGGCTACTCTTTGGGTTTGTTTTCACTTAAGAATTATAAATTCAGTATTTAATTTAGTTGATTTGTCTTCCCTTTTCCTCCCTCCCCATTGTGTTTGTGTGTTTGTGCTTGTGTCTGTGTCCCTTTGTTCTTGCACTTCTAGGCTGGGTGGAGAAAGAAACATACTACTAGTTTCCCTGTACTGCACGTCGTGGACCATTCCACATATTCTGCATCCATCACCACCTCTTTGTGTAATTCAGTCTTGGAATTCAGAATTTTACCCTGGTAGGAAAGAACAGAAGCATGTGGGGAAAGAAAGGAGTCCCGGAATGAAGCATGTAGATATGGGGGGGAGGGGGGGATAGGGCTGCCTGTATACATCCGTCTATGGGAAGGTTTTTATGTGCCTTTTTGTTTTTGTAAAAAAGGAAAAACTGGAAAGACTGAAAGAATAAATTTTATATCTGGATTTTTACAATAAAGATGGATTATAACTGAATTATTCCTGTGTCTTTTTTTAGGGGAAGGGGGCAGGGGATACCTGTTTTTGGTACCAACACATGATTTGTAGTTGGCTTATTTTGTCTTGGATAGATGAGTTCACTCGACCCCATTTTCAGATATTTCTATAGTTGGAGACATGAGACCATTTGCTTCCTTTAAATTTATCCAGTCCTAGAGCTTTGAAGTTCCTACTTAGTATGCTGCTCAAGTAGCACCAAAAGGAAGTTTGCAAAAGTGGTTTCCAAATTAGAATAAGCTGAAATATCTATCACATATATTTGTCCTTATGTCACCAATGTCTGTTTAGCAACACACTTTGACCAGATTATGTAAGTAACTTCTGATAGAAACTTCATTGAAATCATTAGGAAACATCATCTTCCTTGATGCCCAGTTGGAGAACCCCTTCAGAATGTATGACTGGCCCTAAGACCCACTCAAGAGTAGAAGCACATTAGGAAGATGGTATTACAGATTTTCCAAATGGAATAAAATAGAACCAATATTCTTGATTCCTATCTCTAGGCATGTTAAACTCAAACCTTCTGATTCCAGACTTAGCACTCTATTTACCACCTAAAAGAAAATGGAAAGGGTTTAGGAAAAGCAATCCCTCCCCATTGGGGCAAGAATGAATGATGGGAAGAGCAGTGCTGAGAACTGAGTGGTAAAGCAGAGCTGGGACTCTTAACTGGAATAATGAGGACCAGCTAGGTGAAGTAATGTAGTGGATCAGATACCAGACTTGGAGTGAGGAAGACCTCTATTCAAATTTAACCTCAGAAGCTTATTAACTGACCCTGGGCAAGTCACCTGTTTGCCTTGGTTTCCTCATATGTAAAATGAGCAAGAGAAAGAAATTGGCAAGAATTCCTGTCCTTTGCCAAGAAAATCAAGGTCACGAGAGTAGAATGGGACTAAACAACAACAAAGGTCATCAATGGAAAAGCTGGGACATTTGATAACTGGATTAGGAACAGAGAGAAGCTCTGATTCCTGGTGTAGAGCTGTGTGAGAAGATATCAAAATAATGGGGAACTGTATGTTCCAGGAATGAAAGTGTATTTGGTGGGTTTGTAGAATATGAATGGCTATGACCAGAGCTTTGAGGTCCAAGCTTTGCTACTGGCATATGCTAGCAAAGACCCTGGGCAAATCATTTAATCTTTCAGATAAAAAGTTCATTCTTCATTGATGAGATTTCCTTCTATCAAGTAGATGGAAAAATGCAACAATTTTAGCTTTCCCAACTGGAATAGCTCTTTTCCCCCCTCAAAGAGATTATATTTCTTGCAAAGGGGGTAATTATGAGGAAGTTTCTGAAGATAAAATTATCAGGGTATTGATTTGCAGAGACTGCTGGGTATGGAGGGAGGAGGAAAAAAACAGGTTTTGTGGGTTATTGGTGGTCCATAATCAAGAGTTTGAAGAAATAAGATTGAGGTGGGAATGAGGAAGAAACGAATTTGGTTTGTACCAAATTGTACTTGTAGGGTCAAGTATATGTCCAGAAAGTGATGGGTATTAAGTTTCATGAAACTATATCTTATGCTCAGAGACTCAAAGTATGATTGAGTAATGAGGCTGGACACAGGTCTTAGGTTTAAGGGTTTTTTTTTCAGAGACTTGCCTTTAGAAAAATTGTTTTCTTGTCATAGATAGCTTTTACAGAAGTGTAAAATATAGGAGAGTATGGATGTTGGAGGAATATGTGAGATGTGAAGGCCTCCGAGTCCTTTTTAGGGCTGCTCACCCACCATTGGTGTCTCCTTGGCATTCAACTCTCCCCTGTGGCTCCAAGAATCTGTAGCATGGCCAGGGATCACACCCCCATAAACCATGTCAGCAGATGGGCTAGACCAGGTTGAAGGTAATCAATGAGCCACAAACTCATTCATGGGGGACCCTGAGGGGAGAGAGTATGCATACCCCAAGCATGTGAAGCTTTGAAGGATGAGACCAATTGGTTCCAATGGGCCATAGGCTGCAACAGGTGTTGTGGAGCACTTAGAGCTTGGTCAGAGATCAAAGAGGCCAAGGTCATTCACTGCATCCCAGGCCATCGCCAGTTCTCCTGATTTTTGTCTTGCTGCTGGACTTAGATAACTAGCAGAGAGTGAAGCAGAAGATTTTGTGCAACTCTGACTCACTTAAATCCAAATTGTGCACAAGTCATTACCCTGTTGCATTATTGGTGTTTTTCAAAAACAAAGGACAAACAACAGCTTTTATGGAAGAAATAAGTTTTGTAAAAAAAGGATTAATTTCTTAAAGATGATGGAAACAAATTCTTGGGATGCATGAAAATTCTAGCTGAAAAAGGACCCAAAAGGAATGTTCCAAACCCTTTTGTTTAACAGATGATGAAATTTTGATCAAGAATTGTAAATGACATTGTCCAAGTCCAACAACTACATTATCTCTTACACTAGACTAGCAACTATGAAACGTTGGTATGGTCCTTTTACTCTTAAAAATTGAGAACCACCCCCTCCCCCCCCCAAGAGGTTTTGCTTATCTTTCCTATCAATATTCATCAAAGGAGAAATCAAAATCTTAGTATTCTTATAAATACATTCTCATAGTTTATGTTATATTATCTTATAAGTATATTATTATTAATATATAAGAATATTTTACCAATATTTACTATAGGAGAAATGAAAAGATCTTAGTATTCTTACAAATAATGTATAATTACATATCAAATAAAAAATATAAATAATATGTAATTATATACTTTTGTTATTAAATATACTTTTATATAAACTATACATGGGAATATAATTTATATTTTATGTGGTTTATATGTTATATTAAATATGTTTAGTGTATAACATTAAATATAAACATTTTTACCAATAATAGTTGCTACGGGAGAAATCAAATAATTTAGTATTTTTATACATTTGAAATAGTTTTTACTTCATAGAGTCTTCCCCCAAAAGTGTCTTGGGGGTACCCTGGTTCTCCAGACTACACTTTGAGAATCACTAATCTAGAAAAAAAAAACTAGATTGTTCTCATATAGAATCCATTGGTTCCCCCCCCCCCCCATTACACCAAGATAAATGGTGTTCAGAGAGTTTTTTAATTTGCAAAGCACTTTAAAAATATTATTTCCCTTAACACAGAGCAGGCACTTATTAAATGCATGTTGATTGATTTGATTTGATTTGATTTGATTTGATTTGAGCCTTAGAATTCTAAGAATTCCCTGCAACAATGAAATCCTAGGCCTGGTTTAACAGAACAAATTACCCTAGATTCATGGTGGTGAACCTATGGAACATATGCCAGAGAGGGCACTCAGAGCCCTCTCTGTGGGCATATGTGCCATCATCCCAGCACAGAGTTCACCTGAGTTTGTTACTAGAAAACCAGAAGGACATGGGACTGGGCTGTTCCCCTTCCCTTCACTTAAGGACATTTCTCACATCAGCCACCCATCTAAAAGGTTCTCCTTTGCTGCCCTAGATAAATGAACTCTGAGGAAGGGAGAGAGGGAATGAGCATTTATTAAGCACCAGTTATGGGACAAGCACTGAGCCAAGTGCTTTATAAATATCCCATTTAATCTTTACAACTAGGAAGAATTCTCAATTTATAGATAAGGAAACAGAAGTTAGAGCTAGTATGTGCTGAAGGTGGAATTTGAGTGTCCATTCCCCATTATCCCCACCTACACTGTTTCCTAGAAGGGTGTTTATATTATAGCTTTTTTTCTTCCTTTCCCAGGACCAATTCAGCCTTTGTCAGCAATGGCTCAAAAAAATTATCATAAGTAGGAAAGACTTGATTCGGAAACAATGGCCTTGTGCCAGGACATCCTCAGGTTGCCTTATGGGATCCAATCTCTAATTGGCTCCCACCCCACCTACCAGGTCCTCAATGTAGTTTAGATATCTCCTGACAATACACACCAACATAGACAAGAGTTTCTTAGTACATTTTGTGTCCTTTATTGTCTCCCAACGCCAAGACATCCTTCCCATCTTTGTCAGAATAATCCTTTAAAAAAATTGGCAATGGGGGTTAAATTACTTGCTCAGTCAGGGTCATACAGCTGGGGTCAAAATTTAAACCCAGGATCTCCCATCTTCAGGCCTGAATCTATCCATTGAGCCATCTAGTTGCCTCCCAAAATAACCTTTGGACTCAGATCTGGTCCATGTTACTTCTTAGGTCCAACTCCTACAGTGGTTTCCTATAGCCTACTAAGGGAATCTCAAGCCTGATTTCTTAACCTCTGTATGTCAAGGAGGTGGCTAAGTGGGTCATTAGATAGAGTGCTGGGCTTGGAGCCAGGAAGACCTGAGTTCAAATATGGACTCATGTTCTCCCTAGCTGTGTGACCCTGGCAAGTCACTTACTCTCTGATTGCCTAACAAAAGGATCCACTGGCTCCATTGGGAAAGGAAATGGCAAACCACTCCATATCCTTGTCAAGAAAACCCCATGGATAACTAAAGTCTTGTAGCAATTTTAACCCATAAAGAATATGAAGTCATTTCTCCAGGAATAACACTCTCCCCTAAGTGAAAAGAGAGCCAGGGAGTCCTATCTCTTGCTTCTAGAGTCCTGTCCTCTTTGTGATTGGGCTGGCAGCTCCATCTTGGGACCTCCCCTGCCAGTCCCCATTGCTGGATATTTTGAGAGAAGAGGTGGACTTCGAGACCATCACAGGAGAGGTGGATCTCACAAGGAAGAAGCTTTCCCTAGCCACTGGCTGCAAAGTTCAATAATTCGAGCTTGCAGACATCCCTTACCTAAGAGAGTTCTTGTTTACAGTTAAATAAGAAACAGGTCTCCACCCAGGCTCTAAGGAAAGCCAGATGCCTGGGAGCCTGGGAGTAAATGACTGTAGTTTGAAAACTGGCTGACCTTCAAAAGCAGAGATTTAAGGAAGGATTCATATAGAAATGATTACAATTCACCATTAATTGTCCTTAGTTCCCGGGTCATGAAGAGTTGAACATGGCTGAATGACTAAACAACCCAGACACACACATTTATGTGCCTAGAAAACCTTTGTATATGGATTATATGAAGAGATAGATATTCATATATGCAAGCATATGGGTGTGCATATAAGCTTCTCCCTTATTGTAGTTATTTGTGGGTACGCATTACCCCCCACCAACTTCGCCCCATGAGGACAAAGGATGGGGTCCTCAGACTCTGCATCTTCCCCACTCCCTAGAACAGTTCTCTGGACCCCGTAGGGGGGTAATAAATATGGGGGGGGGGTCATAAGTTATAACAATAACATGAATGTAAAGACTTCAGAGAAACGCTAGATTTATGTTACCTGATACAGAATGAGGTAAGCAAAAGTAGAGGAACATACATCAGTACAGCAGTGTGAATGAAATTTCATTAAAAGGAAGGAAGCAAAATTCTGATTTCTTGAAAAACTAATGAAAGAGTGAAATGATGCGTACACAAAGGAGACCAGGACCTAATTTGTAGATGAGAAAATAATATCTATAAAAACTTTTTAAGTAAATAAAATAAATCTGGGTTGTGCCAACCCTATTCCTGGAAACCCCAAGTTTGCCCCTTGTCCCGTGGGAGCTTGCCTTAAGGGAAGTCGCCAAATGACCTTGTCTCAGACTGAATAAGGAACCTTAAAGTACCAAATGATCCCAGTTTGGGTGGGACTAGAAGATAATCAAATCTTGGGTACCGCTTTTGCCTTAGAAGTTCTCTCCCAGGTAGCCCAGTCTCTGGCTGGAATCTTCCTTTTGTATCCATTGTAAAGCATCATAAGCCTCTCCCTGATGATCCAGTCCTGGACTCCGCATTTTCTTGTGGCCATTATGGAGCTAATCTATCATACTCCCCTGTTCTTAATTCCCCAAAAGGTATATAAGACCCCCTAAGTTCTGTTACTCTTTGGAAAATCATCTTTGCTGGTGTATTTTCCCAGAGACACTGTCCCCAGAGTCCCAGAACTTTGGCTCTATGTGGTATTTAAAGCTTGGCCCAATAGTAAGGACTTGTTCTGATTAAAGATTGGCTTTTTCTGACTACTAGAGTGGTTCTGTGTTTTTCCAGATTGACAGTTGATAGGAATGACAGAGATTTCTACCTGCAGGGGGCAGTGAGGAAGGAAGAGGGGGAGGGAGAGTGAGGGTACCAGGGATGCTCTTTTCCCCTCCTACTCAGGAACCCTACTCTCTTTCTCCATATCATATCCCAAAGAATGAATAACATTTATATAGCACTTTAAGTTTTACACAGTAACTTGCATATATTATTTCACTAGTTCTTCACAGCAATCCTGTGATACATTTTACCCATGAAGACACTGAGACTGTGACTTGCCCAAGACCACACAAGCAAAGATGTTCCAGGTAGAATTCACCATACCACCTCCTAGATTTATTAGTTATTTATTATATGTCAAGCACTGTGTTAAATGTTGGGGATTTAAGGACAAAAGCCAAACAGTCCCTGCCCTCAAGAAACTTATGGTCTAATAAGAGAGAGCTCTACATTTATTGTTATAAGCAAAATATCAAACTAGAGATAAGATAAGCAAAGTAACAACGTAGAAATGTAGTAATCCGAGACAGTAAGGCACTTCTCTCTGAAAGTACTTCTTTCTTTCTTTCTTTCTTTCTTTCTTTCTTTCTTTCTTTCTTTCTTTCTTTCTTTCTTTCTTTCTTTCTTTCTTTCTTTCTTTCTTTCTTTCTTTCTTTCTTTCTTTCTTTCTTTCTTTCTTTCTTTCTTTCTCTTTCTTTCTTTCTTTCTTTCTTTCTTTCTTTCTTTCTTTCTTTCTTTCTTTCTTTCCTTCTTTCTTTCCTTCTTTCTTTCCGTCCTTCCTTCTTTCTTTCTTTCTTTCTTTCTTTCTTTCTTTCTTTCTTTCTTTCTTTCTTTCTTTCTTTCTTTCTTTCTTTCTTTCTTTCTTTCTTTCTTTCCTTCTTTCTTTCCGTCCTTCCTTCTTTCTTTCTTTCTTTCTTTCTTTCTTTCTTTCTTTCTTTCTTTCTTTCTTTCTTTCTTTCTTTCTTTCTTTCTTTCTTTCTTTCTTTCCTTCTTTCTTTCCGTCCTTCCTTCTTTCTTTCTTTCTTTCTTTCTTTCTTTCTTTCTTTCTTTCTTTCTTTCTTTCTTTCTTTCTTTCTTTCTTTCTTTCTTTCTTTCTTTCTTTCTTTCTTTCTTTCTTTCTTTCTCTCTCTCTCTCTCTCTCTCTCTCTCTCTCTCTCTCTCTCTCTCTCTCTCTCTCTCTCTCTCTCTCTCTGTCTGTCTTTCTTTCTTAAAAACCTTACCTTCCATCTTAGAATCAATGCTGTGTATTGGTTCCAACACAGAAGAGTGGTAAGGGCTAGATAATGGGGGTTCAGTGATTTGCCCAGGGTCACACAGCTGGGAAGTATCTGAGGTCAGATTTGAACCTAGGACCTCTTATCTCTCAATCCACTGAGCCACTTGTTATAGTGAAAATCACCTTTAAAGGTTGTTATAATATTTTTATGGTTGCCAAGGAATTTACCTATGAAATTCCTAAAATGAAACACTCAAGTCAGAATGGAGTTTATGGTGGTTTAATCACAATGGGAATAAGAAAAAAGGAGAGGGAATGAAGGAGAGAGGAGGAAAGGGGAAAATGTTAACTCAACCTTCTGGCAGAGCCAGAGGGAGTTTAGGCCCGAAAGCCAAGATAGAGAAGAGAAACAGTCCTTGACTCATGTGACCGATCTGAAGGAAAAGCTGTCTGCGGGTCTCCTCCCTGCTCAAGCTCCCAGCACGAACTGGTGCCTAGCCCTGTCCACAGGAAGTGAGCGAATTCCAGAGGCTGTTCCCTACATCACTTCCTGTGCCTCACAAGTGCCAATGGTGGCTCAAGCTTGGCTTGGGACAGCCCAGGTGGGCAGTTATTTACTTCTGATTTGTCATTGACTAGCACATGCCCGTGTAGTGTGGGTGTGCACAAATTTGGGTGCTAGACCAAGCAAGATGGAGATTTTAAAATTCACAATCCCCCCTGATGATGATTGGGGGACTAGGCTCCCCAATTGATCACTAAACATAAGGGTCCTGCACCCCTAAAAATTCTAACTGCAAGTGTATACAAAATTTTACCCTCTAAGAGGAAAACTACAATAGTTGTAGATTAGGGGAAATAGGAGAGAGAGAGACAGCAAACCAATGTTTTGCTGGGTGTATTGACAAAAGCCAATTAGGGGGCAGTCCCCTTTGGCATAAGAATGTACATTGAAAAAAATGTTCAATCAACTGCACCCCAAGGTTCATTCTGGATCTTCCTGTAGTGAAAAGATTTTTTAGATATCTTTAGATATCTTTCTGCAAACAGTTCATTCTCTGGATTCAGTTAGTTAGCAAGCTTCTTCTCTGAAGATCTATCTCAAACAAAATTTAAATCTTGAATTTTATGAAAATACAATCCCCCCTAAAGAAAGTATTGAAAAAACACCGAGTCCGGCTGAGGATGCAAGGTTTAGTTGTGGGGGTGTGCGAGTTAATTCAAAAGGAAAACAAAAACAAAAATGAAAACAAAAGAAAAAACAAAAAACAAAAGAAAAAGGGAAAAATTAAGGGAAAAATATAAACCTTTTATATATACATATATTTATATTAAAGAAGAATTCAAAATCAGTATCAAAATATCAAAAATCTATGTATACAAAATTTTGAGAAAGCAAGAATAAATTTTCTCATAGGCCCCTGTATTAGGGTCCAGTTAAGTAATTTCTAATCCCACAAGTCTGTAGGATAGAATGCAGTAAATTTCACTTACCCATTTGCAGCCAAGGGTACAGGAAGTTGCCATACTATAGGGGGAAAAAAAGGACCAGATTCTTATTTTTATAGGAAAGTGTCATTCCCTCGTCTGATTTTACCTTCATTCTCAGGGATGGAGGGAGCCAGGATGGTAGCCAACCTTTGGTACTTGTCTATAGGTATTTTCACGAAAGGTGTGGATACAAGGAAAGCCTACATCTTAACGTATGTCAAGTGTCGCAACCCCGAGTCTTACACTAGGTTCAAGTCGTTAGTATTGGCTTAGAAGTGCATCAATCCTACCTGGATTGGTCTTTGATTTTTAGACCTGTGAGCTCTTTTGGCATTATCCAGGTTATCTCTGTGCTCCTTTTTTGATCCTGTTCCTAGAATCAGACAAAAACATTGATCACAGTCTCACAACAATTATCAATAAATGGCAAGTTCCCATAGTCTAAAGCTGTTTGGGTACATATTAATAATATAGCAAGTATATAATTATTTAAACTAATATTATTGTGGAATAAAAATTAATATTAATTGTATGTACCTTAAGTACATAGAAATGAGAAAAAGGGAAAAAATAAAATATTTTAATAAAAGAATAATAATAATAAAATAAGGAAAAAAGAAAAAATAAATTCAGGAATTCAGTGTGTCAAAAACAAAATAAAACAGTTCCACTTGTCAATGGATTATTATCTCCAATGCATGTATAGGATACAGTCAATCAGTCTCAGCAGAAGATGCTTTCTTCACATGTGAGCAGTGAATCCAAGAGTCCTTTTCTCCAATCTTTATGGATGTTGGAGTAGTTGATAATATTTGGAATGGTCCTTCCCATGAAGGTTGAGTTGCTCCAGTACGCTGGAAATTCTTAATATACATCTTGTCTCCTGGGTTCAGGTCATGAAGTGAGAAGTCTAATGGTCCGGCTTGTACTGCAGCTCCAGATTCATGAAGTTCACGTAGTTTGTGCTGTAACTCCTGTATATAGGAAGCAATAGTAGTATCTCCCCCGAATAGTGATGTATAAGCCAGGGAGAAAGGCTTAGCCTGTATAGGCGGATGTCCAAAAAGCATCTCAAATGGTGAGATATGTAGGTCTCCTCTAGGCCTGCTTCTAAGATAAAATAGGGCCGGAGGGAGAATTTCAGGCCATTTTAAATGGGTCTCAGTGCATAATTTGCCAATCATAGTTTTAAGTTCTTTATTCATCCTTTCCACTTGGCCTGAACTCTGGGGCACACTTCATTGACCCCCTTAGTATTAATTCTAAGACAGAAGAGCAGTAGGGATTAAACAATCAGAGTTTTGTGACTTGTCCAAGGTCACACAGCTAGGAAGCTTCTGAGGCTAGATTAGGACTCAGGTTCTCCTGCCTCCAGGTCTGGCTGTCAATCCAAGGAGCCCTCTAGCTACCCCTTGAGCTAATTCTCAAAAGAATCCAAGGATTTTAATATGCTGAAGAGGGAGAGCATCCCAGGCATTAGTGTACAGTAGTAGAAAGACACAGAGAGGAGATTGAGTGTCATTTGTGAGAAGGAGAGAAAAGACCAGTATGGCGTGAGTGTAGAGTACTTCGAAGAGGATGATGGATGAGAATTTTGGACAAAAAGCCTGAGACATTCCTGCTTGATACTTTAGGAGGGACTCCATGAAATTAAGCAAGGGTAGGAATCATTCCACTGGCCCAGTCCTTACTAATATTTTCCCAAATGAGTTGAAATGTTTTAATAAAAAGGATCTTGTTATATGGCAGTTCTCAATGCATGCAATTTTGTGTTTATAGATGGGCCCTCTTGTGAACTACTCAAAACTCTTATCTTCCAAATCTAGCACTTGGTATATTTGTTCTCATGACAAAATTTGGGGCTGAGAGTGGAATTCTCCCTACTTGAGAAAACAGTAGAGACAAATAGAATGACTTGCCTAAGGTCACATGCTATGAGTCCAGGCACTACTATCCAAAAGGGAGATGGCTAGGCAATATTGGGGATAGAGTAACAGGACTGGAGTTAAAAGGATCTCAGTTCAAATCTGGCCTCAGATACTTCCTTGCTACATGACCCTGGGCAAGTCATTTAGCCTCAGTTGCTTAGCTATCTTAGTATTGATACTAAATTTTTTAGAAGAATTGCTACAAAGACAAAATAACAATATTTATTATATATATTATATATATTATATTGATATATATTATATATATGTTATAATAATAAAATAACAAAACAGAATAAGTTCTAAGATCCCAGGAGGCTTTGAACTATAAGGGAAATGTATGTCCCTAGCTGATTTTATGGACCAAGAAACATAACCTCACCCAATTTTTTAAAAAATATTTTATTATTTTTCTTGTTCTCAATTTTACAAAACCAAATAAAACAAGCATTTCCACATACAAAGAAAAAGACTGTACATAAATGAAGTCACAAATCTCTTCCACATTGAGCTTACGTTTCCTCACATCTACATAATAAATCCTATCCACAAGTGTTCTACTGCCTCCCCACCCTCCCACATCATAGAAAGTATCATCGAGGAGACCGACAAGGTCATACAAATTAAGTTTCATGTTTTCACCTTTCAGTTCACACAGTCTTCTTTTAAAAGAACAAACTAGCCCCCAGGAAAGTAAGATTTAATCCTGAAATAGAAGATCATGGAAAGTTTCATGGAAATTAAGTACAGACTGCTGAAAAGTGAGGCAAATGTCATTGTCCCCAAGTTGTACAGTCTGTTCCCACCCCAACTCAATAACTAGGAAACATTCCTGAAGGTTTAGACTATTTGCTCCTTAGATAATTTATGCAACTGGCCCTGACTGACTTTCTACAAACCATTTTGAAGGTAGGTGCTTCTTGACTTAAACATTAGCTGTTTTTTTCTGAGTAAGCAAAAGTTTTCCATAAAATCATTGAAGGTTAGTGTTTGGCGATCAATTAGTCCAGCCTCCTCATTTTTTAATAGCTCAAGAAAAGTAAAAGCAACAGGAAACTTGAGCTCATGCAGCTCTACCTCTCTACTAACTATGTGGCCTTGAGTGAGACTTCTTATTATGCGATTCTCAGTTTTCTCATCTGTAAAATGGGAACAATTTTTTGCACCATGTACCTTAAGGATATCATTTTGTAAGCCCTTCAGAGGTGCTTACAGGTGACATAGCTTTGCTTTCGTTAGATGGCTTGTCCAGGATAACACCAGTTAGTTATCCAGGCAAAAGCTGAATCTGAGCCAACTTGACTTTGGTGTATCATTTAATCTTTGTTCATTTGAAAAATGTCACACCTGCTTTGACTCAATTCTGGTAAAATAAATGCAGAATCTTTCCCCAAAGTAAGAAATCTACTTGCAGCACCCTCGTCTAAATCAAAAACCTGCTTTTAATATCAGTGAGGAATTTTAAGACAGCGAAAACAAGCTAATTGCCTGTAATACACTTACTGCATTTTTCTTGTGTCATGTGGCCATTTTTATAGTGCAAACACATATATATATAAATATATATACAGACATTCACACATACACATACACTTTGATGGCTTAAAACTATACCAAAGGGGCAGCTAGGTAGCAAAATAGATTGAGTGTTCCCTGGAGTTGGGAGGACTTGGGTTCAAATGAAACCTCATATACTTTTCTAGCTGTATTACCCTGGGCAAGTCATTTAACCTAGCCCTTGCCATTCTTCTGACTTAGAATTGATACTGAGACACAATGTAAGGGTTTATTTTTTAACCTTCCCTCTTAGAGTCAATACTGTGTATTGGTTC
Organism: Monodelphis domestica; assembly: GCF_027887165.1. Classification (NCBI taxonomy): domain Eukaryota; kingdom Metazoa; phylum Chordata; class Mammalia; order Didelphimorphia; family Didelphidae; genus Monodelphis; species Monodelphis domestica. The sequence continues at coordinate 488,005,410 of NC_077228.1, forward strand.
CAAGGCAGAAGAGTGGTATGGGCTAGGCAATGGGGGTTAAGTGACTTGCCCAGGGTCACACAGCTAGGAAGTGTTTGAGGTTAGATTTGAACCCAGAACCTCCTCTCTCTAGGCCTGAGTCTCAATCCACTGAGCTACTCAGTTGCCCCCTGTAGGGGTTAAAAAATAAACAAACAACTGTACAAAGTCTTTGGGGATACCCTATATAAAGCTGTCAGGTCAGCTGTCAGACTCCATGCCCCAGATATGTTGATTCCTCCCTCCATCTCTCAACCCTATTTTGTTTTTACTGATGATTTTTCTTAAACTATACTTTCTATTTTTGAATCTATATCTCTCCTGCCTTGGAATTAATATTGATTTTAGGACAGAAGGCAAGGGATTACAAAAAAAATACTATCATTCCAAGGCAGAAGAGCAGTAAGGGCTAGGCAATGGAGGTTAAGTGACTTGTCCAGGGTCACACAGCTAGGTAGTGTCTGAGGCCAGATTTGAACTCAGGATCTCCTATCTCCAAACCTGGCTCTATCCACTGAGCCACTTAACTCCCCCTTACTGAAGATTATTTCCTGTCTCTGTTTTCTGCCCAGAGAACTATCCCTTGCAGCAAACCATCTGGCTTTCTCCTACACCTTGTTAGCTCATATTCTACAATCTGAATCTCCAAATCCTCCCTTTCCTATAGCAAGGCTTCTGAATAAACCCAAACTCCTTTGCTTCTCTCAGAGCTGCCTGCTAAATATTTTTCCAGGGCCCATATTCAAAAGATTCCATCTGTCACTACAATGAGGTCTTTTTTGTAGGGTTCTCTCCTAGAGAAGGTGCTGATGGCCCGAGCTTGGTCACTTGCATAGTGTGACAATCAGAGAGTGGCCAAACTAGACGGGCTTCGGAACCAGAGAATATAGAGTGTCAGAGCTGGAAGGGACTTTAGAGATGATCTAGTCCAATCAACAGGTGAGGGAGAAGACAGGGGAATTCTACTCTGCGAGGTTTGTCATAGCAATAAGCCGCACTTCAGATGCCACTGGCTTGAGCACAGCTGCTGAGTCCAAGGGGAGATCTGGTTTCATGAAGCTGGTGTTACTACATTCCTTGTGTTAATCTTCTAGGGTTGAAATTCATCCCAGGAATCCTTGGCCTGGTGAATATTTCGAATGGGGGTGGAGTTCTCACCTAAATATGTAGCAGCGGAGGGATAGCCACAGTCAAGGTCAATATATTTTGAATAAGGATACCTTCACTGGCTCCTGAAAATCCTTATTTTCAAAAAGGACCTCAGCTCCTTTTTGAAGAAGAAAATGACAAATACTAGCTGTGTATCCCTGGGCAAGTCCCTTAACCCTGCTTGCCTCAGTTTCCTCATTTGTAAAAGGAGCTGAAGAAGAAAATGACAAATACTAGCTGTGTACCCCTGGACAAGTCCCTTAACCCTGTTTGCCTCAGTTTCTTCATTGGTAAAAGGAGCTGAAGAAGGAAATGATAAATACTAACTGTGTATCCCTGGGCAAGTCCTTTAACCCTGTTTGCCTCAGTTTCCTCATTTGTAAAAGGAGCTGAAGAAGGAAATGACAAATACTAACTGTGTGTCCCTGGGCAAGTCCCTTGAACCTATTTACCTCAGTTTCTTCATTTGTGAAAGGAAGTGGCAATTTGCTCCAGTATCTTTGCCAAGAAAACTCTAAATGGGGTCACAAAGAGTCAGACATGACAAAAAGACTAAACCACAAATAGTGCACTTTCTTAATTATAGAACATCTCCAAACATCATGAAGTAGGTAGATGAGGAAACTAATGCTTGAAAAATAACTTGTCTAATGGGTAGTAGTAGCCAGTGTACTGGATTTTGACTGAGAAAGACCTGTGTTCAAATCCAGCCTCTGACACTTGGCAGTGGTGTGACAGATAGTGGCAGTATGCAACAATGGAAAAAAGATTGGCTCTCAAGTCAGGACATGGGTTCAACCAGGAAAACATCGTACACAGTAACAACAATATTGTGGAATGATAAAATGTGACGATTTAGCAATACGATGATCCAGGACAATTCTGAAGGACTTGTGACAAAGAACGCTCTCCACCACCAGAGAAAGAACTGTGGGAGCAGGAATGCAGATGAAAACATACAATTGTTCCCCTGTTTATTTGGGTTTATGTTTTGTGGTTTGGGTTTTATGAGATTACTCTCTTATAAAAATGAATGACATGGAAATATGTTTTGCATGACAATCAGGCATAATCCAGATCAAATTGTTTGCCAGCTCTGGGAGGGAGGATCACTTAACTTCAGAAAACTCATGTGGACTCAGACACTTTCCAGCTATGTGACCCTGGGCAAGTCACTTGACCCCCATTGCCTAGCCCTTACCACTCTTCTGCCTTGGAACCAATACACAGTATTGATTCCAAGATGGAAAGTAAGGGTTTAAAAAGAAAAAAAGAAAACTCATGTGGAAATGTGTTTATTACATGTAACTGGTTAAAAAAAATATAAAAGAGCATGAGTTCAAATTCTGCCTCTCCTGCTTGCTACCTGTGTAACCTTACACAAACTCAGTTTCCTCATCTATAAAATTGAAATAATACCTCTTATGACTATATGACAATGTTGTTGTGAGGATCAAATGAGATAATGTATGTAAACAGTTCTTTGCAAATTGAAAAAGCATTACCTGAATGTCAGTTGAGCAACTAGGTGGTATAATGAAAAGTATCAGGGCTGGAGTCAGGAAGACTCACTTTGTGAGTTCAAATCTGGCCTCTGATACTTACCAGTTGTGTGACCCTGGGCAAGTCATTTAACCTTGTTTGCCTCAGTTTTCTCATCTGTAAAATGAGCTGGAGAAGGAAATGGCAAACTACTCCAGTGTCTTTGCCAAGAAAACCCCAAATGGGGTCACTAAATCAGGCACAACTGAAAATGGCTGAATAACAAATGTCAATGACTATTCAGCAGAATCTAAATTCTTTAACAAGAGATACATTCTGCTTTTTATTTTTGACACTGTATCACCAGATCTTAATGTCACACTGCCTGGTACATTGTAGGTACTTTAAATAAATAGTAAATGTATTATGAATAAAGAAATCTAAATTCTTCCCACCTCCTTATCCCCTACCTAACTAATAACACATATCCACAGATTCACATCAATGCCCTTGCACACAGATACACATACGTACACACACACACACACACACAAATAGCTCTCTGTGTGTATATATGCATATATGTGTAGGCATACATCTATCTATCTATCTATCTATCTATCTATCTATCTATCTATCTTCACATATGCTCTTATTTAAAGCCAGGACTAGGGCTAGACAAGCACCTATATTATGGCACGCAAAGGATACAATGATGCTATTTCTATTTTTTTTTTATTACTACACATGCTTTTACTGTTAGGAAATTCCACTTTCCATGAAAGATAGGTATTTATATTTTGATAAGGTAAGTCACACAAATTATAGCAATGGATCAAAGTCTCCAATGGACATCAATATAGAAAGCATAGAAATTTCAATCCTTGACTAGGACATGAAATATCTTATCTAGGCTCCACATTCATTCACTCAGTAATATTATTTTTTCAATTAACAACCTTTTTTTGTCTTCCTCCCAACCATCCCCCTCTAGAAAAGAAAAAAAAAGGAAAACAAAATCCTTGTCACAAACATAGACAAACCAAACAAATTCCCACGTTGGTCACAGCCACAAATGTACATCTCCTAAATTGTGAGCCCATTCGTTCTCTTCCAGGAGGTGGGTAGCTTGCATCATCATTAGTCCATTAGTCCCCTAGAACTGTTGTTGGTCATTGCATTGATCAGAATTCTTAGTCTTTCAAAATTATTTGTTGCAATTGTTGATATTGTTCTCCTGGTTCTGCTTATGTCATTCTGTATCAAGTCATACAAATCTTCCTAAGCTTTTCTGAAATTGTCTCTTTTGTAATTTCTTATCTATAGCATACTCCATTCATGTCATAACTTGTTGAGCTCTTTCACAATATATGGCTATAATCCCTATCATCTCCAATTATTTGAAACTATATAAAGAGCTTCTATAAATGTTCTTAAACAGGTGAGTCTTTTTTCCTTTTTTATCTCTTTGAGAAATTACTAATATTTGCTAAAGATTTATTCACAAAGCAATCTGCAGAAATATGAGAGAAACACCAAGTTGTATGAGATAAAATCACTGTCCTTAAGGAGTTTAAAATCTAGGAACTTACATGAATAGAAAATTCAAATCAAGGCTCAAAAACAGTGAACTAAAGAAATGATAGCTAAACCAACTTCTATACAGGGCTTTAGATTTGCAAAGCATTTTTACAGATGGAAAAACTAAGGTGGGCAGAGGGTGTGATTTTTCTAGGGTCACATAGCTAGTAAGTGTCTAAGGTATGATTTGAATTCAGGTCTTTCTAATTCAAATTCCTAGAGCTCTCTCTATTGAGTGTAATCATTATCTACCTAAGTAAAGACTCTATCAATCCCTGAATGCATTGATCCATAAGTCATATACGTATGTACATATGAATTTTGAACACAATAGTATATGTATATATTGGGGAGTACAGAAGTAGTTTGGTAAGATTCCAGGCTATGTGATGAATCCCCCATAGGGATTTCTAATCCTTTGCCTTAACTTCTGCATTGCTACCATCTGCCATTTTATTGCTAATCCATTGACAGGTAAAAAAGAAATCAATTTATTACTTGCTTTCTATGAAATATAGACTTTAAAGAGTAAAATTATTAACTTTATTGATTTTAGACTCAGTTTTGTATTGCTTTTGTTGTTTGCACAGCCCAAGTCCATGTTGGCGAACCTATGGCATGTGTGCCAGAGGGGGCTGCTCCCTTCTGCCTCTTCACATGTGCCTGAGGATATTTCTCACATCACCCTCTCCTCTTCCCAACAGCCCAATAGGAGCACTTTCTCTCTTCCCTGTCTAGGGTAATGGGGTGGTTCACATATGGCAGGAGGGTTGCAATTTGGGCACTCAGTCTATAAAGGTTCACCACTACTGTCCTAAGTCAAACTATTTTTGTTTTGCTTTTAAAGCCACAGAAAGCTTCTACAAATTTGTAAATGAGAAAACTCATTTATATCTGTTGTCATTGCAGCTGTTTGATTCTGAGAAAGAGAATGAGGCTGGCAACTGTGCAATTTTACTTTACTCGCCTGTAGTCTAGACATCACCTTCAGTTGTCATTGGACCTCTGAAAACAAAGGACAAAAAACAAGTTAAATGGCCTACCCAAAGTCACACAGGCAGTATATCAGAGGTAGTAAGTAGGTCTTGAACTCTATCCAGTCTTCCTGATACTGGCATCAGCTTTCTACCTATCATGATGCCACTCTGTACAAGATAAGTGCTTAGTAAATGTTTGCAGAGGGGGCACCTAGATGGCTCAGCATATTGAAAGACAGGTCTAGAGATGAGAGGCCCTGGGTTCAAATTTGACATCAGACACTTCCTGCCTGTATAACTTTGGGCAAGTCACTGAACCCCTATTGCCTAGCCCTTGCCATTCTTTTGCCTTGGAACAAATATACAACATTGATTCTAAGACAGAAAGGAAGGTGTAAAAAAATAAATGAAAAGATAAATAAATGCTTGCTGAATTCTAAATAATAAGACACAGTCCCTATCAGGAAGGAACTTACAGTCTCATTGGGAAAAGAGAGTATCACTCAAGAAAGGGTTAGTGAACAAGAGAAGATAAGATGCTCTATAATTAGGAGCTATGTGGTGGTCATAGATAAGGGCTATGTGCTTGGAGAAGGGAGTAATGGGTGTGAGCTGAAGTTATAAGAGGTTTCACCAAGGAGACAAGATAGAGGGGAACCAAAAGATGGCAGGGAATGGGAATAGTAGATGGAAGCAGATTTACTTAACAGCCCTCTCTCCTCTATAACAGGACAGCAACGCATCCTCTCTGGATCTCCTGACAGAGGAAGGAAGAGGGAACTAGAAAGATGAATTTGTCCAATTTTGAAATACCCACCTTTTCTTCCTTTAAAATAGAGGAGGTTAGATATGATTTATCATGTGAATATTTGTGGGAATGTGACTTGGGGTTTAGGTTGTAAAAGATTACTCTATTACACAGATGAATAATATAGAAATAGCTTGTGAGTAATAATACATGTATAGCCCAATGGAATTGCTTGTCAGTTCCCGGAGAGGGGAGGATGAAGAGGAGGGAGAGAACATGAATCATGTAACCATGGAAAAATATTTTTTACATAAATATGTTTTACATAAATTCTTAAAAATTAAATAAAATGGACAATGTTGGGAAGTAGAAGATTATGAAAAATTTGAGAAGGGACAGAAATTGGCTTTTAAGGAAGGGAGGAAATTTAGTAGAGTTGAGATGAGGTAGGAACCTATTGCAAATACAGGGAAGGAAGGAAAAAGCACTTATTAAGCACCTATTATATGCCAACCAAATTTCTTAAGCACTTTATAAATATTATCTCATTTAATCTTCACAACAACCCTGGAATAGGCTATTACCATTCCCATTTTATAATTGAGGAAACTGAGGCAGGCAGAGGTTAAATGACTTATTCAGGCGCAAGCATCTGAGGCAGGATTTGAGCTCAGTCTTCTTGACTCCAGACCCAAAGCTCTATCTACTAGCTGCCTCATTAGTGAGAGAATAATAGATGCCAGGTTGGAAAGGTAGGCAAAAGCCAGTTTATGGAGAACCTTGCATACCAGGATAATTTTATCCTTTTTTAGGTAAGCAACAGCAAATCACATTTGAGTAGAAGGGTGGACATGGTCAGACACCTACATAATAGCCTAATTATTTTGGTGGTGGTGTGGAGAATTGATTAGAGGTGGGGAAAAGCACATGTAAGAAGAGGAGTTAGGAGGTTCTTATGATAGATTTGGAAAGAGGAAATGAGGTTTGAGTGGAAATGTGTGAGGAAAGGGAAAGAGTCAAAGATCCCTTGAAGTTTTAAACCTGGGAGCCTGATGGGATGCCATTGCCATCAACATGAAGAGGGAATTTAGGGGGAAAGCAAGTTTAAAAGGGAAAATTATGGATTTGATTTGAGACATGTTGAATTTAACATACCAGAAGAGCATCAAGGTGCTGTAGTGCATCAGGTCATAAGAAATGATGATCATTAGAAATTGACTATAGCTTTGGGGTGAGATCAAAGATAGACGTATATGTTAGAAAATAAATGCTTTATTTCTTTTTATTTTTCCAATCAAAAAGCATTAAACAATTTTTTCTTTCCTACCTAACCCCATTGAAGAAAAGAATAAAAGAGAAAGAAGAAAGAAAACTGCTGAGCCTTGATTTTTATCAACAATAAAATGGAGATAGCAATTCTTGAACTTGAGGAGGATCAGGTGAGAAATGATATGCCAAGTGGCTTTGGAAAGCTTTTAGTTTCAGAGAAATCTGGGAATACTTGTATGAACTGAGAGTAAAGTGAGAAGAAGTCATTTGTTTGTTTGTTTTCAATCCCAAGTTTTCTTCTTAGAATTGTAATAATTTAAATGGGTTTGACAAAATATAAGAGTTAAAAAAAATATTGTTGTGGTCGCCATTATAAAAATTAAAGTTAAACTATGAGTCAGTAGGCTGTTTAGTAGCTTTATTTACAGCAAGGTAGAGATATTAAAGTGGGAAATCTAGGAAGGAGGTAGAAAATATCACCTAACTAAAAATATTCAAAGTCCTAATCCTAATCCTAGTGCCTCCAGACTGTGAATACGAATCCTAATTTCACCAGTCCACAAGAGTGCCTTCAGTCAGGTGTTTCAAAAACCAAAAACAGAGGCCAAAGAAGCCAAGCCACAAAGGGCACATGAGGCCAAGTCCACCAAGAATGAAGAGCCACCAGAGCTTATGCTCCTGAGGGTAAGAAAGCCAAATCTCTCTTAGTCTCTTGCTTATATACAATTTTTACCACCCATCAACTCTCTTCATCACATCTCAGGATTCAATCACAGCCTTTCAATTTGCCTAGCACTGCCCAGAGTGCTTGTGGGCTGTTAGGGCATGAACTTTCTTTGTTAGTGACTTACTAAGTGTTAAGTAGGGGTACTTTAAGTTCTTGATTAATTAACTTAAAATAGACAAAGGAAATAAAAATTCCCTTTCACAGAGTAAATGATATGTATTGGTTCCAAGGTAGAAAAACAGCAAGGGCTAGGCAATGGAGTTTAAGTGACTTGCCCAGGGTCACACACCAAGGAAGAGTCCAAAGCCATATTTGAACCCAGGACCTCTTATCTCTAGGCCTGGTTCTTACTCACTGAGCCACCCAGCTGCCTCCAAGTTTTTTGTTTCTAAAGAGATGGGAACTGAGGCAGCAGGGGCATATGCAATCATCACTATTAATAGTTAACATTTATATAGCATTTTAAGGTTTAGAAGCTAGGAGGTGTAGGTGATAGAATTCCAGTTTTAGAGGCAAGAAGACCAGAGTTCAAATTTGGCCTCAGACACTTACTAGCTGGGCTAGTCTTCTAACCTTTGCCTGCCTCATTTTCTTCAAATGTAAAATGGAGTTAATAGTAGCACCTCTCTCCCAGCATTGTTGTGAGGATAAATGAGTTAATTTCTGTAAAGTACTTTCTTTTCCCTCATCTCCCTTTCCCTTAAAATGATGCATAAATGTTATTATTAGTACAAAGAACTTCACATATATCATCTCTCTTGAGGTTCACAGCAACTCTGTAAGGTAGATACTACAGATGTTACTCTTACTGAACATCAGAGAAGTTAAAATTTTAACCAAATATCACAAAGCAAGAAATGTGGGATTTGAACCCAGGTTCCTGAGGTCAGCTTCAGATTACTTGCTCCTCTGCTATGCTGTTCTCTCAACCAGAGAAAGTGTGGAGACAGAGAAGAAAATCTAGAATATAAAGAGCCTTGGGAATCACCTACACTTAGAGAGCAGGAAAAGGAAGCGAGACCAGGGAAGGAGACCAAGAAGGTGCAGCAGAGGTATGGAGAGAACCAGGGCTACATTGTCAAATGCATCTATGCGGGAGAGACTATCAGCGGAGGCGGATACACAAAGGTTAGAGAATGTTTTAAACCAATGGTGGTGAACGAATTCAATGGAATAACATTCTCTTTCTGAAACTGTGCATATAGAGTCCAGAGAAATGTAAAGACACTTATTTGACCTAATTCTGATTGAAGTAAATAGAACTAGGAAAACAATATATCAAATGATGCTGAACTCCATATAATGATAATAATCAAGTTTGTTTCTAAAGAAAAAAATGTACCTGTCTTCCTTCCCTGCTAATATTACAAACACACTCATATGCATACAAATATTTATTTTAGGTTTCCATATAATATATATAATTTATTAATATACATTTTAACTATGTTATAATTATATAACTGCATTATCTTCTATATTATAATTATGTTACCACATAATTATACATGTTATATATGTGTATTATATGTTATATAATATAATATTATTCTGTTATTATATAATGTGGTATAATTATATAGTATTATATTATATAATATAATTTTATATTATAATTATGTTATTACATAATTATATAGTATGTGATATAATTACATAGTATAATTTTATTACATAATTGAATAGTGTTATATATAATATATATTATATTTATATGTTATTATATAATAGAATTTTATTTATTTGTTTGTTTATTTTAAAACCCTTTCCTTCTGCCTTAAATTCAATACTAAGTATTGATTCCAAGGCAGAAGAGCAGTAAGGGCTAGGCAATGGGGTTAAGTGACTTGTCCAGGGCCACACAGCTAGGAAGTATCTGAGGCCAAATTTGAAACCAGGACCTCCTGTTTCTAGGCCTGGCTCTCAATCCATTGAGTCACCCAGCTGTCCTTCATAATAGTATATTTTAATTATGTTATATGTAATCATATGTTATGATTATATAATATCACATAATTGCATATTATAATTATGTTATATATACTTATGTATTATGATTGTTGTATAGTATTATATATATATGCAATACATTATATAACATGTCATTGATGTATATATTATATATCATAATAATCTATTTTTTGTATCCTAGCTCACTTGATATATTGATTAATTTTACTGGACTGCTTTCATTCTTTTCTTCTTGTTCATTCTTGGTTACCTGCTATGATTCAGATGGGAAGGGAAGAGAAGGGTAGATTAAGAAATGAAAATTATGTGAAAAACAAAGGTATCAAAAAATTTCTAATAAATAGACAAACAAATGAAAAGCAGGAAACATCCAACAGTGGCAAATTTTCAGAAAGGTCAAAAGAGAATAAGACCTGAAAACAAGATTTCTCTTGTATCCGCATGGAACGGACCTTCAATATTCCCTCTTTCCCAACTTCCTGCTCAGTTGTCTCTCTTCTAATGTTTTCCCAGGATGCCCTTCTGCAATGTTTTCTGTATACAAACTGAGGCCAGAGACTCTTATCTTGGTATCCTGCGTGGTGTCCAGGGCACTGTGGGTACAGGGCTCCTGTTAATGAACAGATGAACCAGAGGATTAGCTGGCCCTCAGGACCTTGGCAGTGATTGTCAAGTTTCTGGATCCAGTGTCTCAAGCTCCACCCAGGTGGGTGCTCACCTTGATAAAGTCCCTGAGACAAAGCAGGGAGACAGACAGGTTTTGTTCTTTGGCACTGTCACTCTCTGAATACCGGTTTTGTCTGAGGCTGGGGATTGGGAACATTCCACGGCCCTGGGAACTTGCTGCCTTCATAAGGTCAGGCTTTCTTTTAAAAGCACTCTTTAGTTGGGAAAATTGGAGGACAGTGTGGGAAAGATTAGGCTTAGATCAACACCTCACACCCTACACCAAGATAAATTCAAAATGGATGAATGACTTGAACATAAAGAAGGAAACTATAAGAAAATTAGGCGAACACAGAATAGTATACATGTCAGACCTTTGGGAAGGGAAATACTTCAAAACCAAGCAAGAATTAGAAAGAATTACAAAATGCAAAATAAATAATCTGGATTACATCAAATTAAAAAGTTTTTGTACAAACAAAACCAATGTAACCAAAATTAGAAGGGTAGCAACAAATTGGGAAACAATCTTCATAAAAACCTCTGACAAGGGTTTAATTACTAAAATTTATAAAGAACTAAATCAATTGTACAAAAAATCAAGCCATTCTCCAATTGACAAATGGGCAAGGGACATGAACAGGCAATTCTCAGCCAAAGAAATCAAAACTATTAATAAGCACATGAAAAAATGCTCTACATCTCTTATAATCAGAGAGATGCAAATCAAAACAACTCTGAGGTATCATCTCACACCTAGCAGATTGGCTAACATGACAGCTATGGAAAGTAATGAATGCTGGAGGGGATGTGGCAAAGTGGGGACATTAATTCATTGCTGGTGGAGTTGTGAACTGATCCAACCATTCTGGAGGGCAATTTGGAACTATGCCCAAAGGGCGATAAAAGACTGTCTGCCCTTTGATCCAGCCATAGCACTGCTGGGCTTGTACCCCAAAGAGATAATGGACAAAAAGACTTGTACAAAAATATTCATAGCTGCGCTCTTTGTGGTGGCCAAAAATTGGAAAATGAGGGGATGCCCCTCAATTGGGGAATGGCTAAACAAATTGTGGTATATGTTGGTGATGGAATATTATTGTGCTAAAAGGAATAATAAAGTGGAGGAATTCCACGTGAACTGGAACAACCTCCAGGAAGTGATGCAGAGCGAAAGGAGCAGAAGCAGGAAAACATTATACACAGAGACTGATACATTGTGGTACAATCGAAGGTGATGGACTTCTCCATAAGTATCAATGCAATTTCCCTGAACAATTTGCAGGGATCTAAAAAAAAAATACTACCCACAAGCAGAGGATAAACTGTGGGAGTAAAAACACCGCTGAAAAGCAACTGCTCGACCACAGGGTTGGAGGAGATAAGACTGAGGAGAGACTCTAAACGAACACTATAATGCAAACTCCAACAACAGGGAAATGGGTTCGAGTCAAGAACACATGTGATAACCAGTGGAATCATGCGTCGGCTATGGGAGAGGGAAAGGCGGGGGGGGGGGGGGGGGGGGGGGGGAGGGAGGGGAGGAAAAGAAAACGATCTTTGTTTCCAGTGAATAATGTATGAAAACGACCAAATAAAATAATATTAAAATTAAAAAAAAAAAAAAAAGCACTCTTTATTGGAAATTCTCTCTTGAGTGTTCACTTCTCCATTAGAGCTCTTATGTAACTAATAGGTAGACCTAGAAACCAAAACATATGGTGTCCTGAATTCCCAACTGAAGCTGGCTGCCTCACATTTTTAGCCTGTGCCGATAGACGGGTTTCTGCTGTTGCACACGCTCCTGACTCATAGCAGCATTTCTCCTACTTTGTGGGATTTTTTTACAGTCCCATGGGGGGAGGGGTAGCAAGGGGGTAAAAAAAATTGCAAAGAATCATGGGTCACCTGGAAAGACCTCTGCTCTAGGTTTGGAGGCAAGGGACTTTAATCTGGGATCTTCCACTTGTCACTTCTGAGAGACCTGGGACAACTCCTAGCTTTAGCATTGACAGTCATTTCTCAGTCCTGTTGGACTCTCCACAACCCAGTTTGTGAGGGTTTTTTGGCAGAGATACTAGAGGGATTTACCATTTCCTTTTCCAGTTTATTCTGCAGATGAAGGACTAAGGTAAACAGGATTAGGTGACTTTGCCCAGGGACACACAGCTATTAAGGGTTTGAGGCCAACTTTGAATTCTGGAAGTCTTCTTGACTCCTTGGCTCTATCCACTGTGCCATCTTGCTCTCCCTAGTCTTAGTGTACTCATCTATAAAATGAACAAATTGGACTAGAATGATCTCTAAGATTCCTTTGAGCTCTCAATGCTATAACCTTATTGTAAAGAAGAGAAATTGATTGAAGTCACTCTTTACAGATGACAAAGCTTCAGCAAAACTGGATGGGTGGAAAAAAATAATAAAAAATAAAAATAAAGACACTAGTGACAGAAAAAAAACTGGATAGGTAGAATAACCAGTGGTCAGAAACTGGTGTAAAATTTAAAATTTAATCTCAAATGATAAAAAATATTACATTTTGGAGGTTTATTAAATGATCATTAGAAATCAAGGAATAAAGAAGATGCAAAATAAAAACCACATGCCCATGGCTGATTAGCCATTTTCAAAATCCCCACCTTACTTACCACCATCACCGCTGATTGCTGCATCATGCCAAAGAGGAGTGTGGGAGGAATTACAGCCAGTTAAATACCAATAACATGATCTCGTGAACATGGAGATGAAGGAGAGATTATAGGGAATTTGGGGAGATACTAAGGATTTCTGGGAAATTAAGTCAAAGGTTCAAAATCTCCATTTATACACCAGTAAGGACCATGGCATGTTGAAGGGCACCTCCATTGGTAATCATCGTCTGATATTTATTTGAAAAATGAGTAAACTAAAGACCAGAGAGGAGAAATAACAACGAAAGTCACCCAGTAAATAAGCTAGAACTAGATTGTATATGTGAATACATATTATTATTATTTTTTAACCCTACCTTCTGTCTTAGAAACTATATTATGTATGATTTCCAAGGCAAGAGAGCAGGAAGGACTAGACAATTTAGTTAAGTGACTTGCTTAGGGTCATATAGCTAGGAAGTATCTGAATCCAAATTTGAACACAGGACCTCTCAACTCCAGGCTTACCTCTCTCCTGAGCTACTAGTTGTCCCTTATGGATACATATTAAAATCACATGGACAGAATATAACCCAGTTGCAAAAGACATTTTTGTTGTTTTTGTCCTGGACCTTTTGGTTTTATGATATGAGACTCCTAGTGTGGAAATCTTTGACCTCCTCTGTCTACTATAATTTCTAGTCTTAAAGAGTTGCCTGGAGACTTGGGACTAGCCCAGAATCATGTAAAGAAAAAGACTGGGAACAAATCTGAATGCATCGGCTTTAATATGTTTGTAAGGAATACAAAGTCAACGGGTCTGCAGATACACTCAATTTGTCCTGAAACCCTGAGCATCAGCATTAACATGATTTTTATAGGGAAAAAGATGGAACAAAGTTGGAGGTTATATCAAAACCACAAAAACACTGATCGACTCTTCTAGTTCTTAGCCAGTATCAGACAGTTTTGATCATTCTTATTTGGTATTGACTAAGAGAGAGAAAAGTAGATCAATCTGATTGTAATGGAATATTATTGGGCCATAAGAAATGACCAACAAGAGAATCACACACAAAAAAACAACAGCCTGGAAAGACTTATATGAAGCGATACAAAGTGAATTGAGCAGATCCAGAAGAACACAGTAACAACAATAGTGTGTGATGATCAGCTATGAATGACTTCACTATTGTCAGCAATGCAAGGATCCAGGACAAATCCAAGGGATGCATGAAGGAAAAGGATATACACCACCACAGAAGGAACAGACAGAGTCTCAATGCAGATTGAAATATACCATTCTTCACTATATTTCCTCTGTGCATTTTTCTCTAATGTAAGCAATATATCTCTTGTTCCACACCACAATGAACACCAAAATATGTATCATATGATAACATATGTAGAACCAATATCATCTTTCCTAGCTTCTTGGGAATGGGGTTGGGTGAGAGGAAGGGGAATAAAAAGAATGACACATAGATTTTTGGACAGAGTCAAGGTGAGAATTTGTTTCTCTTGGATAAATACGTATACTTATTATAATTTATCACATGCTTATAATAAAACATTATTAATTTTAATAATAATATTTTAATATTATCATTAAAATATAATAAGGTGGGGGAGGCACATCTAAGGTGGGGCTACTAACAATTCTCACACCAGATTGAATTAGAGTATATGTCCATCACAGTATCTGGTACATAGTCAGCACTTGATAAATGTTTGTCAGCTGTGCTGAATAGGATTGAATAGATTGGACTGGATTTAACCAAAAGAGTCAATCTTAAACAGGTTTTTTTTTTCTATTTGCATCACTTTGGAGTTTTTGGGAAATGTTTTTGTTTCATTTTTTCTCAATTACAAGTAAAAACAATTTAAACAATTTTAAAGTTTAATTAAGAATATTTTTTCATGGTTGCATGAATCATGTTCTTTCCTTCCCCTCCTTCCATCCCCCTCCTATAGCCAATGAGCAATTCCACTGGGTTTTACATATAAAAACAATTTTTAACATTAGTTTTTTATAGTTTTGAGTTCTAAATACAGGGAATAAATTTAATTCATAAAGTTTTGAATGAGTCCTGAATCCCTTGTGCAGTCTTATGCTACCAGAAAGCACAATGTTAAAAAACAAAACAAAACAAAAAGAAAGAAAGAATCCAGGCTCCAGAACCAGTTAAATATCATGCTTTTTTGAAGAAAATATGTAAAAACTATTTTTTAAACTTCCATCTGTCCACATACACAATCCATTCATAACTTATACTGTGAAACTCTTGTATATCTTCTCCCTTAAATTCCCCAAAGTTGATCTACCTAACTACTGTAGATTTGCTCTGAATTTTTAAACAACCTGAGTCACAGTATAGCACTCAAGACTAACTGTTAATTGATCCTTGCATCTTACTACATGACATTTTCTGATTACACATTTTCTAGATAATAGACTACATACCACTCTTGCTTGCCTACTATTGGTAGAACAGTCTCTACCAGAAATCTTCCTTCCTTCCTTCCTTCCTTCCTTCCTTCCTTCCTTCCTTCCTTCCTTCCTTCCTTCCTTCCTTCCTTCCTTCCTTCCTTCCTTCCTTCCTTCCTTTCTTTCTTTCTTTCTCTCTTTCTCTCTTTCTCTCTTTCTCTCTTCCTCTCTTCCTCTCTTCCTCTCTTCCTCTCTTCCTCTCTTCCTCTCTTCCTCTCTTCCTCTCTTCCTCTCTTCCTCTCTTCCTCTCTTCCTCTCTTCCTCTCTTCCTCTCTTCCTCTCTTTCTCTCTTCCTCTCTTTCTCTCTTTCTCTCTTTCTCTCTTCCTCTCTTTCTTTCTTTCTTTCTTTCTTTCTTTCTTTCTTTCTTTCTTTCTTTCTTTCTTTCTTTCTTTCTCTCTTTCTTTCTCTCTTTTTCTCTTTCTCTCTTTCTTTCTTCCTTCTTCCCTTCCTTTCTCTCTCTCTCTTTCTCTCTTTCTTTCTTCCTTCTTCCCTTCCTTTCTCTCTCTCTTTCTCTCTTTCTTTCTCTCTCTCTCTCTTTTTTTCTTCCCTCACTTTCAGTTTTAGAATATTAATTATTGATTCTAAGACAGAAAAGCAACATGGTCTAGGCAACTAGGGTTAAGTGATTTGATCAGGGTTACACAGCTAGGAAGTGTCTAAGACATGATTTGAACCCAGGTCCCCCTACCTCCAGGCCTGGCTTTCTATCTACTATGCTACTTGGCTGCCTGTCACAAATCTCTTTCCATTGCTTTTTGGTTAAATGGCAAACCTTATTTCTCAGAGATCATTATATTCCTTGTGTCCATATAAAATAAATGGAGGCATAAGAAAAGAATTTCATAAAAGTAGCAAATATGAGCAAACATACTAATTTGCTATGTGAACTTCAGCAAGTCTCTTTCTTTTCCTAGGGCTCCTCTTCCTCATGTGAAAAATGGAAGTTGAACTAGAAGATGTCCAAGGTGCCTCCAGCTTTGGGATATGACTAGTCAATAAAGCTAACTGACCATGATGTTGCTTATAACCGCAGAACACATGGCAGAGATTTCTCTAGCTGGTCAAAGTCCTTCTAGAAATTTGTTTTGAGGGTGTGGCACTGACATTTATGGGTGTAACAAAGGATGGTAGGTGCCAGCCTACATTAAATAGTTTTTAAAGTGTAGAATTCTTCCCATTCAGTCACAAATCTTTTTTTGAAGCATAGAGAAAAGCAAGCAAGATTTTACATTCAGACATGGTAGACCATCTTAGGAAAAGATTGTATTTGATGTTATGAATATTTGGGCTTTAAATTCCTGAAAAAGCCTGGGTTATCATTTCCTTTTGTACAGAAGGTCCTCCAAAATGTCTTTCTCATGAAAGGACAGTTTCAGAGAAGCTTGAGAAGAACTTACATGAATTGATACATTGAAGTGAGCAGAACCAAGAGAACAACATTTTAAAAATAATTTCCTGATAATATATAAAAACATTTTTTTAAAAAAGCTTTGAGTCCCAAATTATCTTACTTCTTCTGACTCTCCCTCCATCTTTCATGTCCTCCCCCACTCCCTGAAATGTCAGGCAATCTGATATAGATTTTATATGTTTAATCATGTAAAACATTTTTCCATATTGTTTTGTTGAACAATTATCAAATGGAATAAAAAGAGAAAAAAAAGAAAATGAAATATAGTATATTTCCATCTGCATTTAGACAAGGAGAAAATTTTATACAATAGCAATAATATTATAAAGACAACTTTTGAAACACATAAGAAATTTTAGTTAATAGAACAACAAACCACATAATCCAAAGAGATAATTTTTGCTCATTGTAAAAATAAAATTTAATTTTTAAAAATGCTCACTTTCCTATCTAGAAAGGGAAGGTAATAAACATTGGCATAGCCCCTTCTATGTGCTAAGTATTGTTGAAAAGGCTTTTTTAAAAATTGTGCTTTTTGTATTGATTCTTTTTTTTTAAACCCTTACCTTCTGTTTTAGAATCAATATTGTGTTTTAGTTCCAAGGCAGAGTATGGGCTATGATCTCCAGGAGCCTTAAGTATAAACATTTGAAAAGGCAAGTGTCAAGGGATTGAAAAATGGGCTTTTCTCTGCTAGAGCCAAGGATCTGGGGGTCATAGAGGTGGAAGAGGAGGGGTACCCCACATTCCTGACCATTCACTCCTCTTTCCCTCTGTTGGGAGGGTTGGTGGTGGTTGTCTAGCCCAAATGGGGATGTTATAAGATTTTAAGTCTGGGCTAACTTTTTCTTCTGTCTAAATCTACCATCCTTACATTGGGGAACCACAGACTGCAATTTTGAATAAACTCAAGAACTTAGTCAGCTATGACTTGCTTACTTTTCTCTCCTTTACTCCCCTTTTCTGAAAACTGTGTTTGATTATTTCAGTGAATAGCTTTCTTTCTTTCAATTCACTGTGTCCCGTGGTGGCCCCTTTCTTCTCCTAACTTTACTTGTTCTGAAAACGCTCCTCTTAGGAGCCCGCTCCTATTATATTGGGAACCCACCCCTCTTATATTGGGGGCTCTGGATTACTCTCCCCCCAAACCCTGCTCTATCCACAGGGGGGCCTAGGACCTCTTGGGGGGGGGGGAAACCTGATCCGTTCAAAACTTTTAGGATTAGGGGGACTTACCTAGCCGGGAATGGTCCTGTTCCGGCACCAGAAGTGCCACGGGTGTGGTCCAGCCTCACTCTCAACTCCAGGGTTTCCTGACTGGTGGCGAATGATCAGTCAACATAAATAAAAAATGGAAGACAGCTTAATCATTACAACCATGGGATTGCTTTGCATCTGACAGCTGCTCTGCCATTCTCAGGCTTGGTTTTTATTTTTATACCCATTTTCTTGGCACTCAAATACATTACCTAGCACACATGTTCAAAGAGAAATAATTGGAAAAGTGATACATTAACTTTTAACAAATCTCTTGATTAACATTCTATATTCTTATATTGTGATTACAGACAGCATACAAGAGAAAAGATTTCGTCACAGGTGGCTTAATTTTCTCATTACCCTGTGAGAAGTCTTGAGCTTTCAAACAGTCAAGGAAAATTGCTTTTAATAAAATGGAATAATTAATCAGCAGTTCTTAAAAGACAATTCGACAATCATATAATTGAGGATGAGGGGTATTGGGAACATAATTCAAATTTAATATTAGACTGGTTATTTCTCAGGGTTCACTGGGGAGTTCCTGAGTTACTGGTTTTCGAAGTCGAGTCTTTGAGGCATAGTGAAGCTTAGTATACCTGTACTGTACCTGTACGTATTGTATGGGCCTCTATGATTGATTTGCGTGCTGGCTTCATGAGAATAGGTTTCTGTGAGTGGGAAAGTTCTGGGCTTGGCCTGTAGCTGCGGTTTCGCTGGGAATTATGTACCTAAGTAAAAGTTAATCCATGATAGTCCTTTGGGATAGGGTTTGAGGGTCTGATCTTTTGGTGATGTTTTGGGAAATAAGGGTACATGTGTTTTGCTCTTCCATTATTCCTTTTGAGACTAGGGGGATAGTAATCATGTCAATTTCATAGGTAAGGGATATTGGTGAAAGAGGTCATGTAAAAGGGGGACTGGGTAGGCAATCACATCTTGCCAAGGACCACTCTGTGGTCTCCTTAACTACCACATGTGACTCTGTCAAGGTTTCATGGCCTGATGGCTCCCAGCAGGCACTGAGATTCAGTATGACCAGTGTAAGGAAGAGATTGCAACACAAGATGGATCTGCAAGAAAAAGCAAGAGATTTGGAATGTGGTGAACTGCCAATCAACCAGATGGATACGAGATTCCATTAGAACCTTGAAGAGGGGACAGTTGGGAAGCCCAGGAGCTTGAACTCACTTCTCCTTTCCTCTGACTGTTGGAAGGGATTGGGAAAACCAATTCCTCTCTTGGTCAATTATTATTTATCTGAGTACTAGTATACTGAGTACTAAGAAGATTTGGAGCTTAGCTCTGAAGGAGATCTGTTAGCTTTTGCTATCAATATCTCCCCATAGAGAAAAAAAAAACTTATTTCCTGAATTGAACACATTGTGGAAATCTTCAACCAACAGGAAATCATAGGAAGTTAGGGAAACCTATTTTCATACTCTTGTTCTCTGTGACTATCAAATAAGTAACTTGCTGCATCTCTTAGCTCATTTATTGTTATGTGATCATATTTAGCTGGCTTCCTGGTGTTCCTGTCCTATTACCATAACTCTCCTAATATTGGCAACTGTTACACCAGCAGAAAGTGAGATTTTAGCTGAGACTTGAAGGACATCAGAGAAGTCAGGAAGTGGTGATGAGAAGGGAGAAAGACACTAAGTGAAAATGATTGCAGATGGAAGGTCTTATTCAAGAACAAGAGGAAGTCCAGTGTTACTGGATCACAGAGTCTTTGGTAAGAGTAAATATATGTAAGAAGACTAGAAAGATAGGAAGAAGTCAATCTATGGGGGGGGGGTGAGAGTAGGGTGGGGGTGGGAAGGAATCTTCTCTGACTCTTCATTTTCTCAGTCGTTTATTTCATCACTCTTCTTTGATTGGTAAATTTTATGAAAGAGCCATTTTTGCCATCTCTACTTCAACTCTACCCACATACTCATCAGTTCCCTACAATATGATTCTTTTTTAAACCCTTACCTTCCATCTTGGAGTTAATACTGAGCATTGGTTCTAAGGCAGAAGAATAGTAAGGGCCAGGCAATGGGAGTTAAGTGACTTGCCCAGGTTCATACAGCTAGGAAGTGTCTGAGGCCATATTTGAACTCAGGACTTCCCATCTCTAGACCTGGATCTCAATCCACTGAGCCACTCAGCTGCCCTCTCTACAATCTGATTCTTGACCAACTCAAGTGAAATTGTCCTCTCTTAAGTCACCAGTGACTATTGAATACAGTGACCTTTACTAGATCCTACTTGACTTTTCTGCAGCATTAAATGCTGCTGATCATTCAATCCTTCTGGGCTTTCTCCTTTCTTGGTTTGACATTTTCTCTTGTTTGGCACATCTTTTCCATGTCCTTCCCTGGTTACATTTCTTCATTCCAGCCTTTAAGTGTGGGGATCCCCTAAGGGTGTGCATGTCCTAAGATTGCTTACTTGTTCTCTTCTTTCCCTGAAGTTTGTCTCACAGCAACTTCATCCACTACCATGTCTTTAATAATCATCTTTTCATAGATGATTCCCAAATCCATATATTCAGCTTTGAACTATCTCTCCCCCTAAATCCTAGTGTTGTATTTTTAACAGCCCGATGATCACAAAATCCTGTATTCTCATCTTAGAATCACAAACTGGTTGTCTTCTCACTATATCAGGCCCTATATTCCCCAAAGTAAGCTTATTATTATTATTTTTTTTAATCTCGCCTCCTTTTGACCTAACCATTTCTTTCAGTAGTAGCACCATTCACTTAGTCTCTTCTAGTTGAATCCTCTGTATTCTCATTGACTATTTCCCTTCTCTCATCCTCACCTCCAGTGAATTATCAATTCCTATATATTCTATTTCATGCTTCCGTTCTCCTCAGTACTCATTCTGACCATCCTAATACAGACCTTCATTGTCAGCTGCCAGGATATTGTAACATTCTCACCTTATTCCCATTAGAAAATTGGACTCTTCTTTTGAGTCCTGCTTATCTTCTCTTCCTGGTGACCTCAGACCTCTATAGGGCTTCTTAGACATCTTCATACTATGCTTTCTGCTCTCTAGATTAGCTCCCTGCCACCTGAAACCTGAACTCTATCCTTATATCTCCCTGGTTGGATAGGTGAGTTTTCATTTTGTCTTGTAGAGGCTCAGGTCTCCACACTACTTTCTGAACAGTGCCTTAACATTAGGTACCATACTTCTTTCCCATTCCTTTCCTCCCCTTGATGGGGATTCACTCCTTGAAATAGAAACTCTTAAAAGACAGGGACTGAATAGTTTTGCTTATACTTGTATCACCAGCACTTACCACCAAGCATGCCAGAGAGTAAGCACTTCCCTTCAATAGGTACAATAGTTTCAGGAGCATTGAAAATAAATACATTCCCAAATATTTTTGAAGGATAAATGATTTATGATTTGTTAAAGATGTCCAGATCTTTCAAGCTCTTCTGGAATTATTCTGACAATGAATTCAGGCATAACCTTGAATTAAAAAGTGAGCTCCATCAGTAAAAGTCACCTTCTTCTAATCTTTGGCATTCTGATCTTTGTCTTGTCTCACCTACAGGAAAGGTTTGTTTTTTTTCTTCAAAGAAAAAGTTATATGGTTTGTTTGTTTGTTTCACTGGTCTTCTCACTGTTCTTCTGACTTCAGAAAGCCTTTCAAGGATCACTAACAACACTTCCAGCTGCTAGGTCCCTTTGAAGGACTTTACTTATTTTCTAATGATTGCTTGCCCTGTTTCATAGTAGTAATTTGCCAATTCTCCATGTTGTTTTTATTTTAAACCGTTTTTTTTTTCCTGTGTACCCAGTGTGAACAATCCTATTTCACTGTGGACTTGAATGAGTTGGTAGCATTTGATTTCTCTATAACAACAGTTTCCAGCACATTTATAGCGTTTTTAAAGAACCACTACTTCTGGATGCTTCCTTCTATTACCATTCTTAAAAAACCACAGAATTAAAAAACAAAATAAAAGAGAACAATGAAAAGTGTTTACAGCATAAATTCTATCACATCACACAGAAAACCAACTAGATGTGGGAAAACCAGATTAGTCTGATTTTGCCAAGTCAAGATCAGCCCTGGCTGTCATAAAACATGAAATCATATCAAAATCACTACTTATCTCAACTTACATAGCATTTTGTAGAAATATGTATAATGCATGGTACATATGCATATATGCATATATTCATGCATATGCTTAAAAAAAACCATTGCCATCTGTCTTCAACTCAATGTAAGTATTGGTTCCAAGGCAGAAGAGTGGTAAGAGCTGGGAAGTTGGAGTTAAATGACTTTCCCAGGGTCACATAGCCAAAGAGTGTCTAAGGTTGGATTTGAACCCAGGTTCTCCCATCTCGAGACTGGGCTTTCTATCCACTGAGCCACCTAGCTGCCCTTATACATATACTTCTAAACCATGCCTTTAGAGAATGGATCAGAGTATTTTGCCTTTATAATCTATTATAAGTCAAAATAAATTTATAATTTTGAAATCTTCATTTTTCTTTTTGTTTCTGATTCTCTTGTGTCATTATGGTTAATCTGTAAGACTATTATTCTCATCATATTTGAGAAAGAGTAATTATTTCAGTGCAGCCAGGTGGCCCAGTGCATAGGGTGCCAGTCCTGGGGTTAGGAAGATTCATCTTCATACATTCAAGTCCAGCCTCAGACACTTACTAGCTGTGTGACTCTGGGAAAGTTTGCCTCAGTTTCCTCACCTGTAAAATGAGGGAATGGCAAACCACTCCAGTATCTCTACCAAGAAAACCCCAAATGGGGTGAGGAAGAATTGTACATGACTGAACAACAATAATTATTAACAATTATAATTTTTTAACTTTCTGAATGTTATCAGCTTTTCTAAAGTTCCTTTTCCTTAAACTTTGACCTGTCATAGTATTTAACTTACATTTGGTTCATTTTTATATTTTCTGAACCCAATTTTCTTTTAGAATTTATATTCTATTACAGTGATGAGGAATTGGAAATTGAAGGGATATCCATCAATTGGGGAATGGCTGAAAAAATTGTGGTACATGTTGGTGATGGAATACTGTTGTTCTACAAAAAATGACAAGCAAGATGATTTTTGGGGGCAGCTGGGTAACTCAGTGGATTGAGAGCCAGACCTAGAGATGGGAGGACCTAGGTTCAAATCTGGCCTTAGACACTTCCCAGCTGTGTGACCCTGGGCAAGTCACTTGACCCCCATTGCCTAGCCCTTACCACTCTTCTGCCTTGGAGCCAATACACAATATTGATTCCAAGATGTAAGGTAAGGGTTTAAAAAAAAAAGATTATTTCAGAAAAAGCTGGAAAGACCTACAGGAATTGATGCAGAGCAAAACAGGCAGAACTGGGAAAAAATTGTACACAATAACAGCAATGTTGAACGATGATTATCTGTTTGGATGCTCTCAGCAATACAATGATCTGGGAATGCTATCCACCTCCAGAGAAAGGACTGTTGGAGTCTGTAAAAATTAAATTAGTTTCTCTACTAAAAGTATTCTATTTTTAGAGGTTTATTAAAGGTTATTAGAAATCAAGGAAATAAGAAAATATAAAATAAGAAAAGCCTAGGGCTGGTAAGCCCATTCAATTTCACTTACTATATCTTGAGAGACACGTGTGCTTAGAAGAGGAAGCAGAGGGGGCAACTGGGTAGCTCAGGGGATTGAGAACCAGGCCTAGAGACTGGGGGTCCTAGGTTCAAATCTGGCCTCAGCCACTTCCTAGCTGTGTGACCCTGGGCAAGTCACTTGACCCCCATTGCCTAGCCCTTACCACTCTTCTGCCTTGGAGCCAATACACAGTATTGACTCCAAGAGGGAAGGTAAGGGTTTAAAAAAAAAAAAAAGAAGAGGAAGCAGAGAGAGAGCAAGTAGGCGGTATAGTCAGTTTAAATACAAATTTTGTTCTTGGCCCCGGTGGGGATTCAGGTGATATTATAGGGAATTCTGGGGACTGCCAAGGACTTCTGGGGATTGAACTCTGGGGTTCAAATCTCCATTTTTACAAGTCATCATCTACATCAGGGTACTTATGGCTTTATTTGGGAGTTTTGGTTATGCATGAGTTATGTATGAGGTCACAACAGTGACCATTATAGAAGTGTGTTTTGCATGACAATAAAAATAAAATTTAAAAAATAACTTACATTCTAAAATTTAAAATGGAGCAGCATCAATGATTTATTTTATACTTAAATCTTAAAATCTAACTTTAAATATTAAAAAATAACTTGTATATAAAATAATATGGTAACGAGCCTCTTTGGTATCTTAAAGACCATTTTCAGTGTAATTTTGTTTTTTCCTCAAGTATTATAAACTACAAGAAATGGCCTCCCAAAGTCTCTTTGGGCATGGGTCCAGAGGGGTTTAGTTTGCCTTTGATTTCTCTTCCCAGTCCTCTTAATAATAATAACACTATAACATTTATATCGTATTTGGCAAACATCATTTCTTCGAATTCTCTTTTGAGCCACCGGAAGTCAGTGCTCTGGCCCCAAGAGCTTCTGGGTCTGAAAATGCTTGGAGCTTAGAAAGAATCATTCTGTGCACAGTTTCACCTTTCTGCTGGCAGCCCACAAGGTCAAATGACTCCCAGAACACAGCCATCCCTTCACGTGCTCTTCCTTACGTACAAAAGCCACTAAACTCAAAAAAAGGGAGAGGCTTCTGCTGACTCCGTGGGGTAGGACAGAACTGAAGCAAGGACAAATGCTAACTTTCTGGTGTCCCTTGGCAGCAAGAATCCACAAGTTCTGGACAATGAAATCAGCCCACTTGTTTGTCAGCAGCCCTCTGACAGCAGGAAGACTAACAACAAGAGGCATTCATCCATAGATCCCTTTTTGTGTGACCCAGAAGTGAGGGACTCACAGCTAGAGTCCTGAATAGATGCTGAAGGCAAGCAATTGTACTAAGGGGGAGGCAACCACTGATTTGACCCAGGGTGGAAAATTGAGAGAGCAGCAGCAGCAGCATTATGGTGTAAATCTTTTATCCTTCAGGATCTTAACAACCTGGAGATGGGGTGGCTAGGTAACACAGTAGATAGAGCATCAGGCCTGGAATCAGGATGACCTGGGTTCAGATCTGACCTCAGGTCCTTCCTAGCTGTGTGACCCTGGGCAAGTCACTTACCCCTCCATTGCCTAGTCTTTGCTGTTCTTCTGCATTAGAGTCGATACTAAGACAGAAGGTAAGGGTTTAAAAAGAAGGGGGAAAAAGCTTGGAATATCCTGGAGCTCACTTCTTCCTGTGGCCACAAGCTGGGTGACCCTACCTTCTTCCTAACCTCCACCCCCAAAACACTTCTACTTATTCCAGGTGCAAGAAATTGCTGCTTACCACCCTCTCCGTGTAAGCCATTTGCAAAGATCTGCTTCATTGTGTAGAGGTGCAGAGATTCCCTTTTGTAGTAATTGTCCATCCAAGATCTCATGCAATACAGAATATTTAAAAATACCCATTACAGAATGTTCCTGTCCCACACAGCTAAGCTTTAAGGAAAGGAATTGATTTGGAATCTTTATTCTGCTGCTTATTACCTATATGGTGGAGTGGTGAAGGATACTGAGAGAGGGGACTAGTAAGAAGATGACACAGGAAACAGTTGAGGTAGAGGACCGAGTTCAAGGTCACCACTTCCTTCTTGTTTCCTCTCTCTGCTGTTGGACAGCCCTAATGGAGTCTGAATCTAACAGACGTTGAGTCAACCCTCCCCAAAGCTTCTTCTTTGAATATTTTAAATTCTCCCTCCTACTACAGAGTTTGGAGACAGTTTCTTCTAGTTGAAGGTCTAATGTATTTTCTTTTGGGAAAAGGGAATAAGGAAATAAATAAAAGGAGAGAGGGAGAGGTATTTCCCTAGCTATCTAACCCCCATCTCTGGGTGAAGGCTTCAATTCAGTCTCTTCAAAGAAAAGAAGGTTGACTTCCCTTGAGGGAAAACCAGTTCTATATCAGCTGGGTCTTCACTGGGCAAGGCTCTTTTCAGATCAGCCAGGTAAAGGAGGGGAAGAGCCAAGCACTTCTTCAGCCTTCCTCATGCAGAGGGGTTGGCCAAACAGACGTCAAGTGGTGAAGTGCCCAGCTCAGACCACAGTTCTGGCCAACTGCTCCTCCTCTTGGACCTTCTATGGAATTCTTCTTCCCCAGCTGGGTCTGGAGAATTCCATTTGTTCTTCCTAAGCTCATCTTCTTTGCATCTTATCTCTTTTCTTCTGTCTTTGCCCATTTCTCTCCATCAAAATGGCCTGGGCAAATCATACAACCTCTGCGGGCCTCCATTTCCTTTTTTCTTTTTCTTTTTTTAAATTAAAAATCCTCACCTTCTGTCACAGAATCAATACTTTATATTGGTTCCAAGGCAGAAGAGTGGTGTAAGGGCTAGGCAATGGGAGTTAAGTGACTTGCCCAGGGTCACCCAGCTAGGAAGTGTCTGAGGCCAGATTCGAACTTTCAGACTGACTCTCAATCCACTGAGCCGCCCAGCTGCCCCTGAAAGAGGAATGTTTGAAAGTGATTTGAAAGCATTTAAAAACCAGAAGATTAGTTAAGAGAATTCGTCAATCCTAGCTTTTGGGAAATGAGGGGGAAAGGCTTGTGGCTGTGTGTGTCTGAAAGTGTCTTCTCTCAAACCCTAGTCTCATCCTCCCTTCTCTCACCTCCCGGTCTTTGCACTTGGCATCCCCTCTAATTAGCACGGATCCCAGCTCCAACCCCTCTTCCTGTCTCTGCCTGTTGAAACCTTTTGTTCTTTCAGGGACCAGCTCAGGTTCTACTTCCGCCATGTTGTTTTCCTCCCCACCCCCGAATGAAAGGGATCCATCTCTTCCTCTTCCAATCACTCAGGCCATTTGCTGTACTTCTATTCACTTATCATGTCATTACTTGTATTGGCTTATCTCCTTATATTGTGCAGGTTCTTTACCCCTCAACTGAACTATTGCAATATCCTCCTAATAAGTCTTCCCACCTCCCTGCCACAACCCCCTGCCCAAGTTCTTTTTTTTTTTTTTAAACCCTTACCTTCCATCTTAATTTCAATATTATGTATTGACTCCAAGGCAGAAGAATGGTAAGGGCTAGGCAATGGGGTTAAGTGACTTGCCCAGGGTCACACAGCTGGGAAGTATCTGAGGGCAGATTTGAACCTAAGACCTGGCTCTCAATCCACTGAGCTACCCAGTTGCCTCCATTTACTTCTCATCTGCAAAATGGTGGATAAACTACCAATCTCACAAGGAATGCACTTTCTAAAATTTAAAGAACATTATAAATAGAAAAAAAAATCATGTGCTTATTGATTTCTGAATTTTGAATATTTTTGATTCTCAGGCTTACTAGCCTGAGAGGCTCCTAGCTTCAGTCTAAATAAATCCATAGATTAGTAAAAAGCCAGTAGTATTCCACACAGTGATCAGAAAACCAACTCTAAATAACCAGAGGTTTCAAGTGAAGGAAAATTGGGAAGTAGCCTAGTAAAAGTTCAGTGACTTTCCAGTTCACCATGTTCTGTTCTTCAGCTGTCAGAGTTGTTTTTCCCTTAGACCGTAAAGCTATTGTGCCAGGCATAAAAATAACCCAAGCCTTTTTTGCATCCATATTTTGTGGTTTATTTTGAGTAGCGTGATTAATATTTTAACAAAAAATTGCTGCTTTTCTTTTATGTGAGTCTTAAAAGCTTGTTGCCTTGTTAGGCATGATTTTTATGATGTCTCAGTGCCATCCCCTCTCGTGTCCAGAAAAACACTTCTTGCATTTTATAATGCAAAGTAATGGGGAAAAAATGGGACTCTATAGCTTTAGGCAAAGACCAAGTGAAAGCTAATGTTTATTGCATAAGTAGGACTTCAGTTTACTCTTCTCTTCCCAAAGTAAATTGTTATAATGTTGAGCCTTTATCAACCTCTATTGTTAAGCGAGAGTACATCATGATGATTCATCAAGCATTTATTAGGCACTTACCATATGCCATGTGCTTGGGACACAGAGACAAAACTGAATCAGGTTCTCATAAGTATATTTGTTATTTATGAGTCTCTCATTAGGGGCATTTAGATAGCTCAATGGATAGAACATTAGAACTGGAGTCAAGAAGACCCAAGGTCAAATATGACCTCAGATACTTACTAGCTGTGAGACCCTGGGTAAGTCACTTACTCTCTGCTTGTTTAATCCATCAGAGAAGGAAGTAGGGTATCTCTGCTTATGGATAGTACTGGTATACTATAGTCCAACGGTTTGCAAAAGATAGGATAAGACTGAACAACAGCAATTCTTTAGTTTTAATCTAGGGAGTTAGACCTAGCAAGTGAGTGAGTGAGTACTTCTTTTTTTTTTTTTAAACCCTTACCTTCTGTCTTGGAGTCAATACTGTGTATTGGCTCCAAAGCAGAAGAGTGGTAAGGGCTAGGCAATGGGGGTCAAGTGACTTGCCCAGGGTCACACAGCTGGGAAGTGTCTGAGGCCAGATTTGAACCTAGTACCTCCTGTCTCTAGGCCTGGTTCTCAATCCACTGAGCTACCCAGCTGCCCCCTAGTACTTCTAATTAAGATAGAAGTAGTAATATATATATACATATATATATTTATATTTTTATATATAATAAACCCTTATTGGTTCTAAGGCAGAAGAGTGGAAAGGGCTAGGCAATAGGGGTTAGGTGACTTGCCCAGGGTCACACAGTTAGGAAGTGTCTGAGGCCAGATTTGAACCCCGGGCCTCCCATTTCTGGGCCTGGCTTTCAATCCCAGCTGCCCCCAAAAAATATTTTTAAAGATGGAAGGCCTTAAATAAATCAACCAAAAATTAACCCCAAGAAAAAAGTGAGCAAAAATGCAATGAATTAATTATTTAATTGCTCTTTGTGCATTAATTTTTTGTGTTCAACAGACATTAACTAAACAGCTACTGGAATAGTGGGAGACTGTACTAGATGGTGAAGGAAGGACAAAGATAAATAAGACATGGTCTATAAGAATGTATATTCTTTTAAAAAAATTATCTTCTGTCAGTATCAATTCTAAGACAGAAAAGTGATAAGGGATAGACAATTGGGATAAAGTTACTTGCTTAGGATGACACCACTAGAAATTCTCTGAGGCTAAATTTGAACCCAGAACCTCCTGTCTCCAAGTCTGACTCTCCACTGAGCCACCTACCTACCTTTGTTTAAATCCCAGCTTTTCCACTTATTAGCTATGTGATTCTTACTTCAATTCTCTGAGCACTGCTTTTTAGCATCAATAAAACAGATAGTAATTCTTGAACTTGGGAGGGATCAAATGAGAAAAAGTATGCCAAGTGGCTTTAGAAAGCTCAACAGAGCTTTACAAAGTACCTGTTAATATTATTGTACAAAGTATAGAGGGGCAGGTAGTCGACTCAGTAGATTGAGAACCAGGCCTGGATATGGGAGGTACTGAGTTCAAATTTGGACTCAGACATTTCCTAGCTGTGTTATCCTGAGCAAATAATTTAATCCCAATTGCCTAGCCCTTACTGCTCTTCTGCCTCAGAATCCATACTTAGTATTGATTCTCAGACAGAAGGTAAAGGATTTTTTTTTAAGTATAGGAAGTTTTATGAGAAAAATCAATTGACAAGCATTCTTAAGTGTCTACTATGTGCCACGAACTATGCAAGGCATTCAGGATACTCCCAAAAAACAGAGCAAAAAGAGAGAGAGAGAAAGAGAGAGAGAGAGAGAGAGAGAGAGAGAGAGAGAGAGAGAAGAAGAAGAAGAAGAAGAAGAAGAAGAAGAAGAAGAAGAAGAAGAAGAAGAAGAAGAAGAAGAAGAAGAAGAAGAAGAAGAAGAAGAAGAAGAAGAAGAAGAAGAAGAAGAAGAAGAAGAAGAAGAAGAAGAAGAAGAAGAAGAAGAAGAAGAAGAAGAAGAAGAAGAAGAAGAAGAAGAAGAAGAAGAAGAAGAAGAAGAAGAAGAAGAAGAAGAAGAAGAAGAAAGAAGAAGAAGAAGAAGAAGAAGAAGAAGAAGAAGAAGAAGAAGAAGAAGAAGAAGAAGAAGAAGAAGAAACAAAGTATAAAACAAATTCTTTCTAATTTGTAGAAAAGGGATGGTGGAACTGTGGCTAGGTCATCCTAGATTAATTTGCCAGGTGCCTAGCTGATGGAGTATGGGAGGTGGTATGTTGAAGTTAGTTAACCTTCAGCATCACAGGATTTAGATCTGGAAAGGACTTTAAAGACACAGTAGAAACAGGTGTTGAATCCACATTGGAAGGAGAAGGTAGTGTCACACAAGAGAGGACCAGGAGATGAAGTATGAAGAGGCAAAAACAGTGGGGCTCATGACTTGGGTCCTGTTGGCAGTAGGATGCTGAGGGCTCTGTAATCTGCAGCCAATTCTGATATAACAGCCATGTGCCCACTCACTTGTGCTTCTGCAGATCCTTGGCACCTGTGCCAGGGGCTGGCGCCCAGTTAGAGCAGTGGCATATGCATGGGGTTTTTTATCAGCATTTTGGCAGAAAAATATTTCTTCTATATCCCGAGATGCACTTGCCCTTGCCTTACTAGTTAAATAGTAGTTTTTTTATTATTTCAAAAGACCTGTAACTTCAGTGGGGGTTGGAGGAGAGCAGGAATTGGTATTATTGCCACTTTTGATGCAAGTCAGGACCTATATCTTACTGGTTATAGCTAAAATAATTCTTTATCCAGTTATTATCTTTCAATAATGAACCTAAATAGACTTAGGCTACTTTCTTTTTTTCCATAACCCTTTACCTTCTGTCTTAGAATCCATACTAAGGGGGCCACCTGGGTAGCTCAGTGGATTGAGAGTCAGGCCCAGAGATGGGAAGTCTTGGGTTCAAATCTGAATTCAGACATTTCCCAGCTGTGTGACCCTGGGCAAGTCAGTTAACTCCCATTGCCTAGCCCTTACCACTCTTCTGCCTTGGAACCAATACCCAGTATTGATTCTAAGATGGAAGGTAAGGGTTAAAAAAAAAAAGAATCCATACTAAGTATTGGTTCCAAGGCAGAAGAGCACTAAAGACTGGGAAAATGGGGTGAAACGACTTGCCTGGGGTCACACAACTATAAAGATTGCTTTCCTAGGAAGTATCTGAGGTCAAATTTGAACCTCCTGCCTCTAGGCCTGACTATCTACTGAAGCACCTAGCTCTAGGCTAGTTTTCAAATGATGCTTTGCCTTCAGACCCATATTCAAATGTTTTATAATGATATGACCTACAGACAAAAATATTTATAACTCTTTCTGAGATGGCAAGGAATGGGAAACCGAGGGAGCATCCATCAATTGGGGGATAGAACAAGTTTTAGTATATAAATGTATTGGACTAATATTTATATTGAACTCTTCTTAATCACCTTACTCATGACCAACCAGGATTCCAGAGGACTAATGATGAAATTTGCTGCCCAGCTCCTGTCAGAGAGGTGAAGGACTCCAAATGCAGAATGAAGCACATTTTGTTTTGGACAAAGCCAATGTGGACTTTTGTTTTGATTGACTATACATGTTTGTTTGGGTTTTGTTTTTCCCTTGTGTTTTCAGTTTCTGGGGCAGGACAGGGTTGATGTTGGGATAGGAGGGTGAGAAGGCAGATCTTGGATAAGGCAGATCAAATATTTTATTTTATTTTATTTTAAAACCCTTACCTTTCATCTTGTAATCAATACTTGGTATTGGTTCCAAGACAGAAGAGTGGTAAGGGCTAGGCAATGGGGGTTAAGTGACTTGCCCAGGGTCACACATCTGGGAAGTGTCTGAATTCAAATTTGAACCCAGGACCTCCCATCTTTGGGTTTCGCTCTCAATCCACTGAGCTACCTAGCTGCCCCCAGATCAAATATTTTTTAAAGATTGATAGGATCTGCCAGAGTTCATCCTCTACTGGCAAAAAATAATGTGAAATGTTGAGGAGAATAATGATTACAGATTCTTTTTTTTATTTTATTTTATAGTATTTTATTTGACCATTTCCATGCATTTTTCATTAAAGACAAAGATCATTTTCTTTTCCTCCCTCCCACCCCCCGTGGCCGACGCATGATTCCACTGGTATCATATGTGTTCTTGACTCGAACCCATTGCCATGTTGTTAGTATTTGCATCAGAGTGTTCGCTCAGAGTCTTTCCTCTGTCATGTCCCCTCAGCCATTGTAGTCAGGCAGTTGCTTTTCCTCAGTGTTTCTACTCCCTCAGTTTGTCCTCTGCTTATGAATAGTATTTTTTTCTCCTTGATCCCTGCAGATTGTTCAGGGACATTACACTGCCACTAATGGAGAAGTCCATTACGTTCGATTATACCACAGTGTATTAGTCTCTGTGTACAATGTTCTCCTGGTTCTGCTCCTCTCACTCTGCATCACTTCCTGGAGGTTGTTCCAGTCTCCATAGAATTCCTCCACTTTATTATTCCTTTTTGCACAATAATATTCCATCACCAACATATACCACAATTTGTTCAGCCATTCCCCAATTGATGGGCATCCCCTCGTTTTCCAATTTTTGGCCACCACAAAGAGCGCAGCTATGAATATTCTTGTACAAGTCTTTTTGTCCATTATCTCTTTGGGGTACAGACCCAGCAGTGCTATGGCTGGATCAAAGGGTAGATATTCTTTTGTCGACCTTTGGGCATAGTTCCAAATTGCCCTCCAGACTGGTTGGATCAATTCACAACTCCACCAACAATGACTTAGTGTCCCTACTTTGCCACATCCCCTCCAGCATTCATTACTTTGCATAGCTGTCATGTTAGCCAATCTGCTAGGTGTGAGGTGATACCTCAGAGTTGTTTTGATTTGCATCTCTCTGATTATAAGAGATTTAGAACACTTTTTCATGTGCTTATTAATAGTTTTGATTTCTTTATCTGAAAACTGCCTATCCATGTCCCTTGCCCATTTATCAATTGGGGGATGGCTTGATTTTTTGTACACTTGATTTAGCTCTTTATAAATTTGAGTAATTAAACCTTTGTCAGAGGTTTTTATGAAGATTTTTTCCCAATTTGTTGTTTTCCTTGAGATTACAGATTCTTATAGAGAATATTGCATAATTACAATGTACAATTATACTGTGTTCCTCCCTAGTAACAAGAACATTGGACAATATATACAAGGACAATAACCAAAAAAACCTACATATATATAGAAATACATGAATATAATATATAACATAAAGTATTCTATATTATATAATAACCACAAAATAGTGTATAAATGGAGATTGTGCCTCCACATTTCAGGGAGGCACAGGAGAAATTAAAGGGAATTTTGGGAAATATGAAGGGATTTCTGGGGGATCAAGTTCATAGGTTCAAAATCCCCATTTATACAGTAGTCTATATAAAGTATCTGTTATGATTATTTTTCTTATATATATCAGATATAACACAGCTATATGATAGATACCTTATATATTATATATGTTATAGATATAGTACATATGATATGCTTATATATTCAATATTAGTTATAGATTTATATGTCTATTATATATAATATATCAAATGCCTATTTTATATGTATAATAGATATCTGACCCTTCCATAGGTATATATTATCTCAATTTTATGGATGAGAAAACTGAGATTCACAAGCTTAAACGGCAACTTCTCAGATACTTCCAAAGCAGCAGGATCCATACTCAAGCTTAAGTGTCCTGATTCTAAGTCCAAGGTTCTTGTTACTAGGGAGATAACTTGGTAAAGGAGAGTAAATTCTAGAATTGAAATTGGAAGGCCTGAGCTTGTGCCCCAGCTCTGATACAGAATCGGGAGCATACACTTAAAGATTGAGAGCTGGAAGAGACCACAGAGGTCATTTGCTCCAACACCTTCATTTTACAGATGAGGAAACTGAGATTCAGAGAGATCAAGAGTTGGGATGCCAACCTGGGTCCTCTGATTCCTCATCCAGCACTTTTTCTACCTCTCCATGCAAATTAATTAAGTTTTCTCAACTACAAAATGGAGATGCTAATATCTACTTCATAGAGTGGTTATGAGGCTATCTCCTTGTAAATCGCCAAGTGTTACAGAAAAACGTCATACATTAATACCCCATGGCGGCTCTCATACAACGAATCGATTAATTACAAATCCCTTAATGTTGGAAAGGCCAATGTTGGATCTATGCTCACTGGGTTTCTCTGGTTTCTCATTTACTTCCAAGTGCAATTCAGTTTCTTAATTTTCTTGATTCCATTGGTAAAGTTGTATATCAGTACTTTTGTCTTGAAAACTTTGCATCAGCAGCTTGTGACCTAAAGAGAGGGCCTCAGTCAGCAGGGTTGAGCAAAGTTAGATTGGAATCATAAATTGGAAGCCCTCCATTGTGGAGGATGCAAAATAATCCTTAACATTAAGCATGTTAGTAAGTCTTAGCTACTATATCCTTCCGTTTGCCTTCTTGAGAACCATTGATCTCTCCCACTAACACTCCAAGACCATGTCAGACATAAACAAAATAATAAAAGAAGAATCCAAGGTGGATGGGGAAAACGTTTGTTAAGTATTTACTATTTCTTAGGCACTGTGCTAAGCATTTTACTAATTTTATCTCATTTGATCTTCCCCCAAATCCTAAGGGTTAGATGCTATTGGGGTCCCCATTTTACAGTTGAGGAAAGTGAAGCAAACAGAGGTTAAGGGATTTTTCTAGAATCACACAGCTAGTAAATTTGAATCTAGGACTTCCAAGCCCTAGACCTGGGGTTCTATCCACTGCACCACCTAGCTGCCTATGTAAGAGAAGGGCAGAGAATAAATTCTAGAAAATCTAAGAAGGAAGAAGAGATTTTTTTTTTAGCAGAAAATAATGTTGGAGATTTGAGTCAGCCTGGCCATGAAGAAAGATGTCCATGGCTCAAGTACAAAACAGACTGTAGTCACTCTAAGGGAAAAGAAGAAGAAAAGAGATGAATAGAGTCAGTTCTGTGGCTGAGCCGTGAAGTAGGCACTAAACAAATGACTCTCCCATTAGTCTCCCAGGTGAGTATCACCTCTAGTATTATAGTTATAGCTCCTTGGAGCAGGGGCTATCTTTTACCTTCTTTTCATCTCCAACACTTAGTAAAGTCCCTGGCACATAGTAGGCACTTAATAAATGTGTATTGACTAACTGAATTTTTTTTTTGTAGTTGCATATATTTATCTGGCAAAGCTAATTATACCCATGATGCCTATTGCTCTGGAGGAATAGGTGGAACTATGTAAATGAGGTGAAATAATGCCTGATGATCTCTCTAGGAACTTAGTGGAGTGGGTCAGCTAGGTTGCTCAGTGGATAGAGAGCCAGGCCTGGAGATGGGAGGTCTTGGGTTCAAATCTAGCCTCACACACTTCCTAGTTGTGTGACTCTGGGTAAGTCACTTAACCCCAATTACCTAACCCTTACTGCTCTTCTGCCTTGGAATCCATACTTAATATCCATTCTAAAATAAGTTAAGGTTAACAAAAAAAAAAAAACAACAGTACAGGACTATTGGGAAGCAGAAGAGAACATTCAATCTGAGTTAAGTTTAAGGGAATGTATACATTGAATAGCCTAAAACTAAACCACCACCTCTTGCAAGCAATCATGACCAGGTTTTCCCAGAGATGTTAGACTAAGCCTGGATTGTTTACTGGCAACACAATGTGTAAGTTGTATATATAAGAAAGATGAGGGAGAAGAAGCAGTGGATAGAGAGCCAGATCTGGAGGTGGGAGCACCTGGGTTTAAATTTGACCTTAAATACTTTTTAGCTAAATGACCCTGGGCAAGTCACTTAACCCTGATTGCCAATCCCTTCCTACTCTTCTGTCTTAGAACTGATACTAAAGCAGAAGGTTGGATGTAATGGACTTTGCTACTAGCAGCAAAGAAACAAGTCAGGACACTCCTGAAGAACTTATGTGAAAGAATGCTAAACACATTGAGAGAAAGAACTATGGGAGTAGAAATGCAAAAGCAAAATGCATGACATCACTTATCACATGTATATATGGATTTGGGTTTTAGGCTTTAAAAAATCTCTCTATAGCAAAAATGAATAATATGGAAATAGGTATCAAGTGACAACATTGGTACAACCCAGTGGAATTGCTTGTGGGCTC
This sequence comes from Monodelphis domestica, assembly GCF_027887165.1. Classification (NCBI taxonomy): domain Eukaryota; kingdom Metazoa; phylum Chordata; class Mammalia; order Didelphimorphia; family Didelphidae; genus Monodelphis; species Monodelphis domestica. The sequence goes on from NC_077228.1 coordinate 488,041,902, forward strand.
TGGGAAGGGGGAGGGAAGAGGAGAGGGAAAGAAAATGAATCATGGAAACATGGAAAAATATTTTAAAATTAAAATAAATAAATAAAAATAAGACAGAGGGTTGGGGTGTGGGGTCGAGAAAGGGGGGGGGGGGGGAAAGGGAGAGGGAAAGGGAGAAGGAGACGGAGAGATCTTTGTTCTCTTGGATACATAACTTCAGTCCAAAAGCCAACTGGTATAGGACTGCTCCCTCTCCCTTGGGCATTGAATTGAACTCCACCAATAAGAAAAGGATCCCCTGGCAATGAGTTTTGGATATTGGGGTTCCAACAGGAGCACAGAGAAGTTCACCCCTAGTCCTCCAGAGTTGCTAAAGATGTCCTGATGGCTTCTTGAAGCTGCCAGGCAATTCCCACAGCTGAGATGCTAGCTTTTAGGGCTGGTTGACATGAATTTGCTTGACCTAAGTCATTAGGGAGGAGGGCTGGGGACATTCACAGTGTGAAGAGACAGTTTCCTGATCCCTCCTCACATGGTTAACCGTGGAGGTGAAGTTGAAAACAGGCAGTTTTCAGGACACTGAACATTTTCAAGTGATGTTCTCAGTAGGTGAGGCGAGTTATTTTGGAAATATGAGAACCAGTTAACAAGAGAAGAGAGAGGGAAAGGAGACAAAGCCTTTTCCAAGAAATTCATCTCTCTCCATCCATTCCTAGATTCTGTACATGCGGGCACCCACTGTGCAGAGATCAGTTGTGTAATGATTCACCAAAAGTTATCCAAGAAACCAATGGTTTTCAATGACCAGTTCTCTCCTCTAATTAGTGTTCTCTGGGAGAATGCTGGCCACCAGGAACACAAGGGTTTCCATTTTCCTTTGGGGAATGCAAAGATGTCCCTTTGCCTTCATTATGCCCATACATGGACTATGTCTTCATAAAGGTGATTCCAGAACGGGGAGCACACCCTTAATCAGCCCTCTATTCCAAGGGACATTTTGTTGTTGGCCATAAGACCACTAGTGTGTGTGTGTGTGTGTGTGTGTGTGTGTGTGTGTGTGTGCGCGCATGTCTATTGGATGCATTCCAAAGGGAAAATTTGGTGCTCATATAATAAGAATCATAACTTAACTTGCAATTTGTATGGCACAACAAAGCATCTTCCTCACAATAATTCAGCGAGGTAAGGTATGCAAGTATTATTATATCCCTTTTGTAGATGAAGAAATTGAGACTCCAAAAAGTGAAGTGAGTCATCCATGGCCATATAACTAGCAAGGGGAAGCCTATGACTTCTGGGGTTTCCATCATGACTGGAGCTGGGTTTCCTTATCTGTCCTTATCCTTATCCACATGACAAACAGCTGTTCCTGTTTGTAACACAAAACACACAACCCAGATTCATTAAGTGGAATGAGAAGCTGGGTAGAATGTTCCTTCTCAAGCGGAACCCAGGGCTGGCCTGTGGTTTCAGCTTCTTCTTCCATTGCATACTGGGTTACTGTCTTGCCCTATCACTTACCCATCTGCGTTTTACTATTATGGCAGACTCCACACAGATCATCTTGCCACAAGAGCTGCTTCTCCCAGATGCTACTACGTGACATTTGGCTAATTTGTCTAGATGCTGCTATAGTAAATTTGTATTCAGGTTTTTTTTTTTTAATTTTCCAAGGAGGAGAGTTTCTTAATTTTTTTCCCTTTCTGCATATCAGTTATTATACTGTTCTAAATTTTGTATGCCCCTTAATATAGGCCCAATGCCTAAAATGGCTTTTTCCAGATTAAGGAAAAATGTATATCTATGTGTGCATATGTGCGCACGTGCGTGTGTACTGAAAAAGAGAGAGCATTTCGCAAAATTAAGTCTCCACTCAAATACCAGTTCCTCCAGGAAATTTTCACAGATTCTCCCCAGCTTGGTAATGACTATTCCCAGAAGGATACACTATATAAAGAACTAAATTTGGAGTCAGAGAAATTGAGTTCAAATCCTGTCTCTGCTACTTACCTAAGTGAAATTGAGCAAGTCACTTAGTCTCTCTAGGCATCAACTTCCTCATCTATAATAAATAAATATAATAAATAATAAATAAATAAATGGACTACATGATCTCAGAGGTACCTTGCACCTCTAAATATACATGATTCTCTTTGGGGGAAAGATATGTTTTTTTAAACCTTTACCTTCTGTCTTAGAATCCATACCAAGTATTGATTCCAAGACAGAAGAGTGGTAAGGGGCAGGCAATTGAGGTTACATGGTTTGCCAAGGGTCACACAGCTAGGAAGTGTCTGAGGCCAGATTCAAATCAAAGACCTCCTGTCTCTAAGCTTTCTATCCACCGAACCACCTAGCTACCCTGAAAAGATGTTATTTCATCTAGGTCTTAAATGATGAGTAGGATGTCAACAGGTAAAGATGGATATCCTAGAAAGGCAAAAAGTATGGATGTAGAGGATATCTATGAGAAATGGTGATAGTTTGGTTGGAGAATAAGGTGGAAGAAGAAGGAAGGAAGGAAGGAAGGAAGGAAGGAAGGAAGGAAGGAAGGAAGGAAGGAAGGAAGGAAGGAAGGAAGGAAGGAAGGAAGGAAGGAAAGAAAAGAAAGAAAGCACTGAATGAATCATCCCACTTTTAAAATTTGTATTCCTATGGCTTAGGACGGTGATGGTGAATCTTTTGGAAACCGAGTGTCCAAAATGCAACCCTTATGCTACATGTGAGCCTTCCCCCCCACTCCAGACAGAGAAGGAGGAAGAGCTCCCATTAGACTCCTGGACAGAGAGGCAGGTAATAAGAGAAATGCCCTCAGGTGAGTGTGGAGAGGGGGAGGGGAGCAGCCCCTTCTGGCACATGTGCCATAGGTTCACCAACATGGGCTTAGGATGATGCTTGGCACACAGTAAGCATTTAATTAGTGCTCTTCTTTTTTTCTTCCTTCCTTCCTTCCTTCCTTCCTTCCTTCCTTCCTTCCTTCCTTCCTTCCTTCCTTCCTTCCTTCCTTCCTTCCTTCCTATGTTCCATTGGAAGGACCATTCTACTATCAGGACAACTCTAAGAATGTTGGTCCAAGAAGGGAGTTATGATCTGAAGGGTTGCAGAATGGTGAATAGATCCATAGAGCAATCAATTGATCAGCCTCTTCCAAAAGCAATGATAATCTTTACTTGATTTTGTGCCCTGAGCCAGGGTAGCCCTACAGGGCAAATGGATGGGCTGTGAAGCATATCTCATTTGCTGCTGACTAGAAGGGAGTAGGCAAATCTGCATTCATGTAAGAAAGTTCAAGCCCAGATTAAGAATTCCCAAGGTGGGTGAGTGGTTAGATTAACTTCCCCAGCAACTGGAGACATGGATTACAGAAAAGCAAATTGTATGAAATAAGACTGGGATAAGTACTTTCAAGCTAGGTATGTTTCCAATTTAATAACACAAAATAGCTTGACAATACCTCTGTGTGTGTTGAATGTACCTTAATAAGATTCCTAACAAATCCATTTATGTGGAACAGCTTATTCCCTGATGGTGTCAGATAAGTGAGGTGTTCCTGTCATCCTTTGATGTCCTTCCCAGCCCATGCCCACTCAGCACTGAATACAAAGCTGGACACACAGTAAGAACTCAATACATTTTTGCTGAATTGAATGAAGCTGAATCAAATTAGTCTATGTTCAATTAACAGGAAACAAAAGTATTTTTTCTTCTTCTTTAAACAGGTCTGAGTGGTTTTGTTATAGAAAGGCTCTGGGGAGGAAGGGGTCAGGGGTCCCAGAGCCTTGAAGATTTCCCTATTCCACATTTTGCTGATTGTTGGACTGGAAACCTTGGCTAGAGAATATGCTGATTTCCCTAGCATGTGTGGCAGGCCCCAGAGGAACAGCCAGGAATAGCAATGTTTCCAGATCAAATGAGATCAGACTGTAGAATCAGAGAATGTCAAAGCAGGAAGGGATTGCTGAGGTTATCCACTTCAATGCCTTAATTTTACAGGTGAAGAAATTGAGAACCACAGAAGGGAAGTGACTGGCCCAAACTAATAAAAGCTGCCCATATTTCTATAGCTCTTTCCTCTTACCCTCTGACATGGAAAGTAGAGTGGGCTTCTCCATTTTACAGAGGGAGAAACTGAAGCCCAGGGAAGGAAAGTAATTGGCTGAGATCATACAGCTGAGTAAGAGACAGGCATGCTTCAAACTCAGGTTTTGTGGTTGAAAATCTGGTGCTCCTTCTTCCACATACCTGTACCTCATTAGTGGTAGAGCTGGGAATAGACAGGATCCATTGCCCCTGGGCATCAGTCAATAAGTCTATCAGTCAGTCAACAGGGATTTAAATGTTAACTACATGCTAGGCAGGGTTTGGGATCATAAAGGAAGGGCAAAAATGTCTTGGGTCCTGCTCTCAAGAAGTTTACCTTCTTTTTTTATTGAAAAAATTTTATTTAAGTAATTTAGAATATTCTTCCATGTTTACATGATTTGTATTCTTTCCCAGGGTGTATGGGGTGCTCAGGGAGGGGTAGCATCTCTGGTATGGAGGGCTTGTCGTGCCCTCTTAGGGCAGTTCTCCAGCCTCTGACCCTCACCTGACACCCAGCTCTCACTTGTGGCTCCCAGTAGCTGCTAGCATGCGGCAGCGGCCACACCCCGGGCAATGGCCTCGACAGGCCGGCTACATCTTGTGAGGGTAGCCATCGGGTCGTCGACCCCTGGTGAACCAGGGCTTTGCTCACCCAGCATGTGAAGACTGTTTTGGCGGAACAGGGAAGAAACCAATAAGAAAGTTCAACGGCTGAGATGGCGACACAGCAAAGCACTGTGGAGTGCTTAGGGCGTGTTGGAGCACAAAAGACAACACGGCCATCCAATGCAGCTGAGGAAGTCTCCAGGTGTAATGATTTTTCATGCCATTGGACCCAGGCTTCCAATGCCAAGAGAGTGGGACTGTCTCTGTGCAATGATTTTTCCACTTAAATCTCCTTCATGCACAAGTATCTTTGTGCACACTCATCTATACACCATAGATGAAAACACACAAAGACAATCGTCATCCTCAGTTAACGAGAGACTACCACTATATACTATTCTTTCCCACCTCTCCTCCCTTCCCCCCACCCCCCATAGCCAAGAGCAATTCCACTGGGTTTTACATGTGTCATTGATCAAGACCTATTTCCATATTATTGATATTTGCACCAGGGTGATCCTTTACAGTCTATATCCCCAATCATATCCCCATCGACCCATGTGATCAAGCAGTTGGTTTTCTTCTGGGTTTTCTACTCCCACAGTTCTTCTTCTGAATGTGGATAGTGTTCTTTCTCATAAGTCCCTCAGAATTGTCCTGGATCATTGCATTGCCACTAATGGAGAAGTCCATTACGTTTGATTGTACCACAGTGTATCAGTCTCTGTATACAATGTTCTCCTGGTTCTGCTCCTCTCGCTCTGCATCACTTCCTGGAGGTTTTTCCAGTTCACATAGAATTCCTCCAGTTCATTATTCCTTTGAGCACAATAGTATTATTCCATCACCAACATATACCACAATTTGTTCAGCCATTACCCAATTAAAGGGCATCCCCTCATTTCCCAGTTTTTTTGCCATCACAAAGAGCTTGGCTATAAAACTTACATTGTAATAGGGAAGAGAATATTAAAAAAAAAAAAAAAGGTACTGGGGCAGCTAGGTGGCTCAGTAGATTGAATCCAGGCCCAGAGACAGTGGTCCTGGGTTCAAATTTGATCTCAGATACTTCCTAACTATGTGACCCTGGCCAAGTCACTTAACCATCATTGCCTAGCTCTTACTACTTTTCTACTCTTTTACCTTGGAACCAATACAGAGTAATGATTCTAAAATGGAAGGTAAAAGTTTTTAAAAATTGTATTATGAGTCATATTGCATTTATAAGATTGAAGGTCTGCTTCTATGAACTTTGCCACCATATGGCCATCTCACCCTGGAACATCTTTCCACCCTGTAGTGCCTTTCTCTCACTGGTGGCTTCTTCCTGGAACCTCCATTTTGAGGCAAAGCCTCAAGCTCGTTCCACCCTGCTGACTCTACTTCTAACTCTCTGGAGTCAGTCATGGTGCCACCATGCATTTATATTCCCTCTTGCCTCTTTTCAATTCCACCCAATTAGACTGGAAGATCCTTGAGGGCAGGAGCTGTATTTTTTTTTTTTTTTGCTTGTATCTATATCCCTAGCACTTAGCACGGTGTCTGACACATTGTTGGTCAGTTGTTTCCTTCATAATTGTCTCTTTGTGACCCCCTTGGGGTTTTCTTGGCAAAGATCCTGGAATGATTGGCCATCCCCTTCTCTGACTCATTTGAAAGATAAGGAAATGGAGGCTCTTAAGACCACATAGTTAATTCAACATTCGTTAACTGCCTAGAGGTAAATGGAAGAATCAGAGGGAAGAAGGGAAGGATGGAAAAGGATGGAAAGAGGGATTTGAGATGACATTGTAAGAAAGACATTGATAGCATCCAGAGCTGGACAACCAAGATGATTGGGTCTCAAGTGCAGGCAAATGAGGACCAGAACTGGGAATGGTTACCAAGAGGAAGCCATCAGTCCTATTAAACCTTATAAACTTTGAAACTGTAAAGAGCATGTCAACTACCTGGATGCAACTTTGTATAAGAAAAAAAAAAAGGATGGGATCTGACATCAGAGAACCAAGATGGAAACCCTGATCTTTGGGTCTTTTATGTGACTTTTCTGGGTCTCAGGTTTTCTTTTAAATGAGAGAGTTAACTGGATAACCTCTGATGACTTTTCTATTAAGAAAATGCCAGTGACTTCTATAGTGTTGAAATATCACCCAAAGGTTCCACCAGGGCAAGAAAAGCATGATGGGAAGAGAATATTCAATGACAGAATTAATTAATGAACAACTACAGAAATGAAAAAGCTCGACTGTGTGCCAAGTGCCATGGATACAAATACAAAAACAAATGGTTTCTGACCTCACATGGCTTATTTTCTAATAGAACAAAACCACATATATAAACATATATACATATATATGTACACATGGGACTGGTGGTCAAGGACTTGACCAAGAAAGTTACTAGGATACTGTGAAAGAGGCTGGCACTAGAGGACCGATGGAACACCTACTTCCCAAGGAGAATGGAATTTTCTACTTTAATTGCATGCATTAAAAAAACAAACAAAATCCCCCCCAAAACTCTTATCTTCTATCATGGAATTTATACTAAGTATGGATTCCAAGGCAGAAGAAGTGTAAGGGTTAGGTAATTGGGACTAAGTGACTTACCCAGGAGCATACAGCTAGGAAGTGTCTGAGTCCAGATTGGAACCTAAAGCATCTCCAGGCCTGGCTCTCTATCCATTGAGAAACTTAGCTGGCCCCCAAACTTTTATTTTTTAAAGGGGCAGCTAGGTGCCATAGTGAATAGAGTACCAGACCTGCAGTCAGGAAGACTTGAGTTTAAATCCAGTTTCAGACCTTACTAGCTGTGTGTCCCTAGGCAAGCCACTTAACTCTGTTTGCCTCAGTTTCCTCAACTGTCAAATGTCTTAGAAAAGGAAATGGTGAACCATTGCAATATCTTTGCCGAGAAAACCCCAAATGGTGCCATAGAGAGTCAGACATGACTGAAATGACTGAAAGACAACAGAAAGCTGACTTTGAGTCTCTGAGGACAATAAATCCTTCTGAATCGTGAATTATAACTGCACACATATGCAGCATCAAGGTAGAAATAGAATGTACCTAGAGTTCAGAGGTAGAAATGATCACATGGGGTTGGAAAATCAAGGAAGGCTTTAGGGGGAAGAGAGCAAGTATTTTTCTTAGTAAATGTGCCCAAGAAATTGTCACCTTAATATTTTCCATACCCCCCTCCAACTCCCAAATTGGTTTGGTTTTGTTTTTAAACTCTCACTTTGTGTCCCAGTTAGTAACAACTCTAGGCAGAAAGGCTCAAGAGCTAGGCAAATGGTATTAAGTGACTTGAGCAAGGTCACACAGCTAGGAAATCCCTGAGATCAGATTTGAACCAAGGTCCTTCCAACTCCAGGGTAGGCACTTTTATCTACTGTGCCACCTACCTGCCTCTAAATCTATAATTCTAAACATTCTAAAATAAAATTGTGTCAAAGGCACAATCCTCAGCTTCTATTCCTTTGTACCCAGCCTATGATATATTCTACTTCCATCCACATTCAGTCACTAGGGTAAGTACTGGATGTACAAATAGACTAATATAAAAATGGTTTTGCTCATATGTAAATTGATGGATAGGACCTGACTGAGTGGATAAAAATCTTGATTTGACACTTAAAAAATAATCATGTTAATTAAAAAGACTTTTTAATGAGCTCCAAAATGGTCAATTCAAACCCAATTAAGTTCATTTTAAAACCCTGCTTTGCATTAACAGATGGTGAGTTAAAAAGCAATGAAATTAATTTTTTAAGTTTTCATTGTGAAAATTGAAGTGCGGTTGTTTACCTTAATTGTAAAGGAACTTTTTCAAATCAGAAATTTTTTTAAATTCACTTATTCTCAATTAAGCAGTAATAATGAACAATTATCCATCAGCAGCTGCTCTGTACACTTTTCTTAACCAACGATTGCCCGCCACATTCCTTACTCCAGGATGAGCAGGTCCTGGGAACAGACAAGACAAATCATTTGTGCCACCTTGGCAAGGTTAGAAAGTATTGATCCGCCCCACCTCCACCCTTCTGGAGTTGTCCACCATAAGCCTTGGACCTTCACTAGCATGAGACTTGTCTTAACCCAAAATAAAAAGATGCTTTTCATGGAGAATGGAATTTTTTGTCTTAGTATGTGTTATTTCCTTTCTTTTTAAAAGAGTTTTGTTTTCCCATTCTGATCCTGACAAATGCCAAATAAGAATTGTATCTGAAACCTAGAAAATCTATCATGTACAATTTACTTTTCATCTTAAATATATTTTTAATCCCGTGTTTAGCTTTGTGAAGGGTTAAATTTGGGGGGACAAAGCTGTCCTGTGACATTTCTTGGCTTCTGTTCTGGTCATTAAAAACTGCTTTGATGATCTTTTTTCTTCTTCATTTTTGGCTAATCTATACCTACACCCCTTCTCCCTCCTATGCAGCCATTAGCTGGAAAAAAAGGACAAGGGTCTAGCATCAGGATCACTTAAAAGTCCTCTGCTTATTAATCTCCTACTTTCAAGCACCTGAATCAGGTTCTTAAGAGCCTTTTATGCCTGGACCTCTTAGATGTGAAAAAGCCTTTGTCCTGAACTCTTGCCTAGAAACAATAATTGAGTCACTTTTTGCTAGGTAACTCAGTGGATAGAATACTGGTCTTAGAGTCAAGAAGAACTGAGTTTGAATCTGGCCTCAGACATTTACTAGTTGTGCATCCCAGGCCAAGCCACTTAACTTCTGTCTGCCTCAATTTCTTCATCTATAAAATAGGGATGACACTAGCATCTCCTTTGCTAAAAACTGTCATGAGGATAATATTTGTAAAGCACTTTGCAAACCTTAAATATTATTGTACAGAGAATAGAAGACAGCTAGGTAGTTCAGTGGATAAAGAGCCAGGCCCAGAAATGGAAGGTCCTGAGTTCAAATGTGACCTCAGATACTTCCCAGCTGTGCAATATTGGTCAAGACTTGGGGGCAGCTGGGTAGCTCAGTAGATTGAGAGCCAGGACTAGAGACGGGAGGTCCTAGGTTCAAATCTGGCCTCAGCCACTTCCCAGCTGTGTGACCCTGGGCAAGTCACTTGACCCTCATTGCCTAAAAAAAAAAATATTGGTCAAGACTTTTAACCTCCATTGCCTAGTCCTTACCACTCTTCTGTCTTGGAACCAATACACAATATTAATTCCAAGGCAGAAGGTAAGGGTTTTAAAAAAATTTCCCATACTGAAAATTTTATTTAGAAATTAAATTTCACTAATTCAGCAAACACATTAACTCTCTATTGTAAAGAAAAGGAACAACATAGTCTCTACCCTAAAATAGTCTGCATTCTAATGAGAAAGAAGAAATGTTATTTAAATTAAAATTCCATGTATATAATTCTGAACATAAGCCATCCTTTATAAAATAAACTCTCTCCCCTAATATATATAATGTAATATAATAGAATATAGAATATAATATAATAAAGTATATAATATAATATAGTATTATATATAATAATATAATAAAGAAATTAACACTTTTGCTTAAAGTCTATGTTAAATCTATGTAAATCAGGTATATATAGGAATCAATAGAAAGTAAATCATAGAAAATATTGCCTTATTTTTATCTTTTCATGTTACCCATTTTCCTTATAGATATATATTTTTTGTTTATCTTATTTCCATTTTTCAGTTCACTCTTTGGAAGTAACATCATGGTGTATTCTTCAAGTATTAAATCTGAAGCTGTGTAGGATGTTCCCTTGTTTCTACTAATATTGCTGTTCACTAACATGTGTGGTTATAAGTTTTTTAAAAATTAGCCTGTTTATAATTTCTTAAAAAGTAAGGATTTTATCCACATCCAGAGGAAGAACTGTGGGAAAAGAAACTCAGAAGAAAAACAACTGCTTGATCACATTGGTTGATGGGGCTATGACTGGGAAAGTAGACTCTTAATGATCACCCTAGTGCAAATATTAATAATATGGAAATGGGTCTTTATCAATGACACATGTTAAACCCAGTGGAATTGTGCATCAGATATGAGAAGGGAGTGGGGCAGGGGCGGGGGGGGGGGGGGGAAGAACACGAGTCTTGTAACCATGGAAAAATATTCTAAATCATCTAATTAAATAAATTTTTTAAAAAGTAAGGGTTTACAAGCAAGAGCTAGAAAAAAATCACAAAATGTAAAATCAATAATTTTGATTACATCAAATTAAAAAGGTTTTGGACAAACAAAACTAATCCATCCAAAATTAGAAGAGAAGCAACAATTTGGGAAACAATTTTCATTACAAAAACCTCTGACAAAGGTCTAATTACTCAAATTTATAAAGAGCTAAACCAATTGTACAAAAAATCAAACCATTCTCCAATTGATAAATGGGCAAGGGACATGAATAGGCAATTTCTGTTAAAGAAATCAAAACTATTAAAAAGCACATGAAAAAGTGTTCTAAATATCTTATAATCAGGGAAATGCAAATCAAAACAACCCTGAGGTATCACCTCACACCTAGCAGATTGGCTAACATGACAGCAAAGGGAAGTAATGAATGCTGGAGGGGATGTGGCAAAGTTGGGACATTAATTCATTGCTGGTGGAGTTGTGAATTGATCCAACCATTCTGGAGAGTAATTTGGAACTATGCCCAAAGGGTGCTAAAAGACTGTCTGCCCTTTGATCCAGCCATAGCCCTGCTGGGTTTGTACCACAAAAAGATAATAAGGAAAAAGACTTGTACAAGAATATTCATAGCTGCACTCTTTGTGGTGGCAAAAAATTTGAAAATGAGGGGATGCCCTTCAATTGGGGAATGGCTGAACAAATTGTGGTACAAGTTGATGATGGAATACTATTGTGCTATGAGAAATGATAAGCAAGATGATTTCAGAAAAAGCTAAAAAGATCTGGAGTAACTGATGCAAAGTGAAATAAGCAGAACCACAAGAACATTGTAGATAGTAATAGCAATATGGTATGAAGATCAACTGTGAAAACTTGACTACTCTCAAGCAATGCAATGACCTGGGACAATCCTAAAAGGTTTGTGATGGGGAATACTATCCATCTCCAGAGAAAGAACTATAGGCTTCAGGTGGATATGGATCAAAGCATACTACTTTTCACATAACTTTTTAAATTTTGTTTTCATCCTTTTTAATTATTGTTTTATTTTGGAGTTTTGGTTTTGCATGAGTATGCTCTTACAACAGAGACCAATATGGAAATGTGTTTTGCATGATAATAAAAATAAAATAAAATCCCCCCTCAAAAGAAATAATAATTGAGCCCACAGATGCTGATAAGATTCCCCAAGTGAGTTATTATAAATACAGAATAAAAGGCTGCCTAGAATGGAACCTTAGAATATACCCATGGTCAGTGGGCATGATCTGAATGAAATCCAACAAAGGAGACTGAGAAGGGTTGCTCAGACAGCTATGAACAGAACAAAGACAAAATAGTATCATAAAAACTGAGAAAGGAAAGAATTTTAAGAAGAAAGTGATCAGGATGGGGATTTTGGAGTGACAAAGGCTATAGAGAAGTAAAAAAAGAATTATATTGAGAAAATACCATTGGATTTGAAATTAAGAGATTGATGGCAACTTTAGAGATGACAGTTCCAGTTGAATAATAAAGTCAGATGTCATATTGCAGAGGGTTTAAAATTGAGTGAGAAGAAATGAAGTGGCGGTATCTAGTGTAAACAAGGGCTTTAACCTGGCAGGGGAGAAGAGATATAGGATAATAATTACCAAGTATGGATCAAGTAAGGAAGGACTATTTTTTTTTTTGAGAATGGGAGATATAGGGGCAGCTAGGTAGTCCAGTGGATAGAGAGTCAGGCCTGGAGACAGGAGGTCCTGGGTTCAAATTTGACCTCAGATACTTCCTAGGTGTGTGACCCTGGACAAATAATTTAAACCCAAATTCCTAGCCCTTACTACTTTTTGGCTTTACAACTGATACCCAGTTTGGATTCTAAGGTAAGTGATTAGGGGAAAAAAAAGAATGGGAGATACATGGACATGTTTGTAGTGTGAGATTTAAAATGGTTTAGGTCTTAAACTGTAGTGATTAAAATGGTAGAAGATATAAATTGTGATAGATATAAGAGAGGGTGAGTAAATTTGACTGCAGAAAATATGTTTCACTACAGTGTCTTGGGTTTTTAAATCAAATATAAGGTGGTCGCCAGGGAAATATTCCCAATTATTCAAATACCCAAGTCAACTGGGTTTTATAGAGATTTTTAATTAATAATACAATGAGTAATCAAAGAAAGAGAGAGAGAGTAAGAAAGGAATAAGTATAAAGGGCCTCAAGCCAATATGGCCTAGACCTGAGTCTTAAGAGAGAAATCAGTCAGTTTTTTTTAACACTCACCAGGCCAGCTCCATCTCAGCTGACTTCACCAGAGAGCCTTCCAGCCAGATACTGTTCCAAAGGGCCTTTCTCCAGAGCCTCTCTCAAGAGATTCTTCCCAAGCGATCCTCATCAGAGATCCTCCAAAAGGATTTCTCCAAAAGGATATCTCTCTCCTTAAGAGATTCTGCCTTTTCTTATATAGGGATTTTTCTCCCATGTCACCTCCCCTAAGTCCCTACATCTATCAATCACTGTAGATGTTTTCCAAAAGACAGCCCATTTTGAATTCACAGCTGAGTAGATTAATCTCTTTAGTAAGTCAGAAAAAAATGCTGCTGTGTCGACTAATTTCATTAAGAGAAAACCTCTGAGTAAGTTTTCACTTTTTAGGTCTACTTAGTTTACAAGTTGCCCCACCTTTATAGGCACTTAACATCCCATTGTATCAATTCCAAAAACAGGCCTGGCTCAAAGAACTCCTTGCCCCACCATAAGCATGGATCCAAGTACTTTCTTTGTTTAGCAATGAGTTTTCTCCCCTAAAGCAGTCTTAAGTACGGGTAGAGTAGAGGTCCTCCCATTTCTGATCCTGGTGAGTTCTCACATCAAAATGGGGAATGTTTCTCAGTAGGGAATTTGTTCCAATTAAGAATTCCCTGATGGGGAAATTTTTAACATTCACAAGTCTGAGAGATTTCAAGATTTACAGTAGATACCACAGAAGGATCCAATAGATAAAGAAACATTGAAGATTAGAGAGAGAGTGGGGATGACAGTGGAGGTAATCTGCTGGAAAAGTCAAGAAAAAATCAGATCAGAGTAGTATGCAGAGATATTTGCCTTGTCAAGTAGAAGGCTCACCACTTAATGTGAGTCAGGCATATAGGCAGGGAAAGAATATGAGTGATGACAGATAAGAAGAAGGGAAAAGGAGAAAGTCTGGGTGAATATCTCAAGTTTTTCAGTGAGTTGAGGTCTTTAGCTGGAAAGGTAGAGAAAGTGCCTGCCACAGAAGGCTTTGGAAGACCTAGAGACACTTGAGAAGGTTTGGAATAGCCTCTGTGAAAGTCATGTTGTGAATTGATTAGGGAAGAATTAAAGTATTGCCTTGCTGCAGTGAGAGTCTAATTGTGATTATGTACAATAAATTTGTATTTGACTCTGTCAGCATGGGTTCATGATTCACTCCAACTCTCTTAAGCCACATATAAATAAGAAAATAGAAGGCAGTTGGTGCTTTCACAAAGTGTGATTCAAATAGGACAAAGAGGTAAGGGATTCAAAAATAGAGGATGGTGTATAGTTTAACCAGTTTGCCAGTGGTCATAACAGGGAAGTAAGGAGATTATAACTAGTATAAAGGGTGATGGCCTGGGAAAGACTAAAGTGGTGAGAGATTGGGTCAATGGGAGGGTGAAGAATAGTGTTGAGTCATAAAGCATAGGAAAAGTGAGAATGATGAAAATTTATGATCAAGTAAAGGAATTTTGGAGTACATGAACACAGAGTAGAATCATTTGTGGGTGCTGGCAAGAAAGGCATGACCAATCCTATGGATAGCTGAGATAGAATGAGGAGGAGGACATGGGAATTTAATAGATTGAGGAATTGGAAAGTTGAGGGATTTGAGGGAACATGGATATATTGAAATCTCTTAGTATGAGGGCAGGACTTGAGGTGAATAGAAAAATAAATATGAGCTAAAATGTTGAATTCAAAGGAAAGATTATGACTTGGCAATCAATGAGTAGTAGCTATCAGGATTTGAATTGGGTGATAAATTTGGATGGTGTGAATCTCAAAGGGATACTGGAGATAGAGGAAGAGACTAGAAGAGGCAATGGGAAAAAGAAATCTTCCAGTGCTCCCCACCATGATCCATGAACAGAAAGTATAATCAATAGTAGAAAGGGTATCCAGGGATGCAATGCTATCCAGAGAGATCCAAAAGTTAGTGAGAATTAAAAGACAAGGAATAAAAAAAATGAAACATGTTTTAAGATGAAAGCAAGTTTGTTCCTTATGAAGCAAGTCTTCCAGAGAACTAACTCTCCCTCCCTCCCTTCCCACCCCCTTTTCTCTTTCTCTATTTGTCTTTCTGTTGTATCTTTCTTTCTCTCTCTCTCTCTCTCTCTCTCTCTCTCTCTCTCTCTCTCTCTCTCTCTTTCTCTCTCTCTCTCTCTCTTTCTCTCTCTCTCTCTCTCTCTCTCTCTCTCTCTCTCTCTCTCTCTCTCTCTCTCTCTTTCTCTCTCTCTTTCTCTCTCTCTCTCTCTCTCTCTCTCTCTCTCTCTCTCTCACACACACACACACACACACACACACACACACATACACACACACACAGACCTATTCAGCTCACTATACAGGTTCTCTCATAGGACTGATTTGTGTTTGGAGATCAAAAAGAAAATTCAAACTACTCCTGTGAGAATCTGGACAATGAGTTGAATAGGTGTGTGCTTGTGTGTGTGTGTGAACTAGTCCTCTGAGCATCTGGCCTTGGAGCTATGTGTTTGGCTGGGGATGGAAGAGTAAGAGGACAGATTAAGGAAGAGGAAACATGACCCTTAATATGCCAACAAACATGAATCTCCAGTTTCCTATCATAAATCTTCTGTGGCTCTAGTGGCGAGACTCTGAAGTTGGTATATAACCAGATACCAAGTAGAGGGTAAGATGAGCAGGACAGTGTGAGAGGGAAGAGGGAACATGCTTTACTTGCACCAAAATATTACCTGGAAATTCTCTTATTTGATTAACTAAAGGTTTAAATAGAAAAAGTTGGGGCCTTATCTTGAGAATGCACCCAAGTCAGTTAGCTAGAGAGGGAGCTTCTAACATCTTCCATCAGTGTATTCTGAGTGTATTAGTTAGATTAGAAAGAAAATGTGCATTTATCCAAGCATCTGCTACTTTGATTCTCATAGTACCTTTATGAGGTAGGTGCTATTATGATTTCCAATTTACAGGGAAACTGAGGCAGACAGAGATCAAGTGCCTTGACCAGGATCACTCCCATTGCTAGCAAGTATCTGAGCCAATGAGCCAATAAATTCAGGTCCTTCTGATTCCAGGATCAATACTCTATCCACTGCTTTGCCCAACTGCCTCTTGATTATGTGATTAACTCCTTAGGTTCTATAGAAGAGGGATATAGAGGCAAGTTACAATGGAATATAAGGTAGCCCCAGGTATTTGGACCTCTGAAGAGGACTGGTAAATCAGAGCTTTTCTTGGAAAAGCTGTGGAAGAAAATTCAGCTCACCAAATCCTATGGATTCCTAGAGGTCTGTTTTCCAGGTCTACTCAAAATGTAGCATATTGGGAGGGAAAGATGCAAATTTTAGATTTGCTCCACCCTGCTTAGTCTTTAGAATTTTAGCAACCAGGAATGTAGGCACCTCCACTTAAGGATTAAGTGTGGGGGAGGAAGGTCTATGACTTGCGTTTGCTAGCAAGTGACAAATCAGAAACAACTGACTGACCCCCTGGGCAGTGCAAATCCAAGTTTAAGCCACCATTGGTACATGTGAGACACAGGAAGTGATGTAAATAATTGCCTTTATATTTCCTGTCACTTCCTGTGACAGGGACTTTGGTGGTAGAACTTGGCTTGGAGGGCTGGAGCATGGGACCTAAGATTGCTTCCCTGAGATGACCATGTGGTGAGTGTTAAGGCTGACTCCTTTTTTCCTTGGCTCTAGCCTCCAAGGAGGCCCCTCATCTTGGAGGAGGCCTCGTGGCTGAAAGCCAAGCTAGATTTAATCTTCTGGGAAGGCCCCTTGGCTGAGGCCTCTGAACTCCCCCTGGCTCAGACCAGGCCAGAGCAGATCTTCCCTTATCTCTCTCTCTCTCTCTCTCTCTCTCTCTCTCTGTCTCTGTCTCTGTCTCTCTATCTATCTGTCTCTCTCGTTCTGTCTCTCTGTCTCTCTCTGTCTCTCTGTCTTTCTGTCTCTCTGTCTTTCTGTCTCTGTCTCTCTGTCTCTCTGTCTCTCTCTGTCTTTCTGTCTCTCTGTCTCTCTCTCTCTGTCTCTCTGTCTTTCTGTCTTTCTGTCTCTCTGTCTCTCCTAATTTATTCCTTCTATTATAAATAAACCACCATAAAATTCCATCCTGACTTGCGTATTTCATTAGGATTTAGAATTTAAATCCCTGGTGACCACTAAAAATTATATTCAGCCTCAACCCTAAAATTTACCCTTAACAAAGAACACTGTATGAAATCCCAAGGTCCTGCTACCAATTAGCTGTGTGATCCTAGGCAAGTCACATAACTTTATTGGATTTCAGTATTATCCTGTGTAAAATGAAGAACGTAGAGTAATGAGACATTTATAAAGTGTTAACTTTGTGCAAAGCCCCATGCTAAGTCCAGGAGATACAAATAGAAAAGGAAGCCAGCCCCCACTCTCCAGGAGCTCACATTCTAAAGGGAAAGATAACATATGTGGAAGGTTTCAGCCACAAGTCAAATGGAAAGGTTCAATGGTCCTGGGGCACAGAGACAAAGCAGATGTAATGCCTCTTCTTTTTTTAAACCCTTACCTTCTGTCTTAGAATCAATATTGTGTATTAGTTCCAAGGCAGAAGAGTAGTAAGGGCTAGGCAAAGGGTTTAAGTGACTTGTCCAGGATCACACAGCTGGGAAGTGTCTGAGACCTGATTGAACCCCAGGACTTCTTGTCTCTATGCCTGGCTCTGAATCCACTGAGCCACCTGGCTGCCCGCTAATGCCTCTTCTTTAATGTTATTCACACTGGTCAAATCATATCAGTTTCTGATGTTGAACCATCTGACAGTGCCAAGGATGTAGGTGGCAAGAACTTTCCTTTCTGGGTCTTCAGTATCTGTGGTTGTATCACCCACAGGAGCAGTTGCCAGGCTGCAGCTCTACAGGGGTTGCTTCTGAGGATGGCCGCTGAGGGCACTGAGCGGGAAGCATTGCTGTTCCCAAGGGCTTTGGGTTCAGAGTTGTGGCTGCCTCCATCAGAGTCTGATGGGAGATGGTGGTCAAAGCGATTTAACATGCCTGATACATGCTGCCTCTTGCCAGTGTCCCCTGATGCTTCATCTAGGCTGACTTGCCTTCCCTGTATGTGGCATTTGGTTGGCAGTTGATTGGGAAAGCAGAATGATAAATGAATTAACAAATGAATGACTTTCTCCACTACTTCACTGAAGCCTTCTCAATCTGGAAATTCACTCCATCCCTAAATCTTTTGATTACCAATTGCTAGTTGCATGACCTTGGGCAAGTCACTTAACTCCAGTTGCCTAGCCCTTACCACTCTTCTGCCTGGGGACTCATTCTTAGTATCCATTCTAAGAGTGCGGTGGTGTTTTTTTGTTTTGTTTTGTTTAATTGCTAGTCAAGGCTCTTCTTTCAAAATGTAGCTAGTAAGCTTCTAACATCTTAGTGTGAATTCACTTAGCATGTGGCTCTCAAGACAAGAAAGATGACAGCACTTTAACTAGAGTCCCTCCTGAGCCATTATCAAATTTTCCCCAGTTTCTGAATTATTTGTGCACCTGTCTCATCTCTTCTATTAAACTGTAACTTCTCCTAAGGTAACAGCTGCCTTTTTATTTTTAACTTTTGCATCCCCTTAAGCCAGCACATTGCTTTATACATAGGACATACTCAAGAAATGAGGGGAGGAGGTGTATTAGACTAATTCTTTAATCTCAGTTTCCTCATCTGTAAAATGGGAATGATAACATTTAGAATCCATCACAGGATTGTTGTGAAGTCAGATGAACTAGTTAGTAGAGGCTTAAAAAGCTATGAATCTATCAGTTGTTCTGTTATTATTGAAAGAATCCTGAAGTTAGGTATCCTGGTCAGAAGTCATAGCTAAGCCTCTTTGGGTATCATTTAGACAGATTTTGTATATACTTTGTCTATCCTGGGGGCCTGGTTTCTTCCTTGTAAAAATAAAGGAATGGTTCTAAGGTCAAAGAGTCATTTATTTGTTTTTCTTTTCCAATTTATTTTGTATTCCCAGGGTGTTTTGGGACATAGCAAGTGCTTGTGGACTGACAGTGGGTAGAATTCCTTCTAACGCTGGATCTTATGAATTGAATTAAAAAAAAATAAAACTCTTATCTTTGGTCTAAGAAGCAATACTGTACTGGTTCCAAAGCAGAAGAGCAATAAGGGATAGGCAATGGGGGTTGTGACTTGCCCAGGGTCACACTGCCAGGAAGTATCTGAGGCTGAATTTGAACCCAGGACCTCTCATTCTAGGTCTTGCTCACAATTCACCAAGCTACTTAGCTGTCTTCTCCCCCCCCCCCCCCCCCCCTTGATTTTTATTGAAGACAAGCTTTTCAGGACAAGTCAGCCCTCTTCACAATGTTGCCTGTAGCTCCACCACCCTGTAACTTCGTGTTTGTTCAAAGCAAGCCCATCGGCTGGCCCAAGGGAGGAAAGTCACCCCCTGCAGCTGCTGGAGCCCCTGGCGACCCGGCAGGGCCTTTGGCTAATTGGTTATTTCTTGCTTGCTGGCCTGCAGCCCGCTGGCACTGACCAGGATCCTGCGGGGAAGGTTTTCTTGCCTGGTTTCCTAGCTATAGCTCTGGCCGGCCTGAGCAGGAGCAGCTGCAGCCACGAGCCACCAAGGAAAACTGCCTTGTTCCCTATGGCCCTGGGCCCTGCCCTGCGCCCGGCGTCCCGGCAGCCTTGGCTCCTCCATCGTCAGCCCTGTCCAGATGGCCCAGGATCAGAGCCCGCCTCGTGCACTGCGGAGAGCGAAAGAAAGGGCAGACAAGAGGCGACACTAAGAGAGGGCCAGGGCAGAAACCCGCGATTGAAATCCTAAACCCACCCCAGAGCCAAGTGGGCCGGGAGGCTGGCCGCACCCCGGGCTGCCGCTGCTCCTGCTGCCAAGAGTGCCGGGGCGGGGACGGGGTGGAGATGAAACTCCAGCCCCCGGCTCCCTGACGTGGGGGCTCAGAGGAAGAAGAGACGGAGGGAGGCCAAGGGGGAAGGGGAGCCTCAAACTGGGCAGTATTGTAATCGCCGAGGAGGAAACAAGGGCAGCTGATCCCTGTGGATCCATAGGACCCACGTGCGCACAGACCAGCCATTGTCTCCCCTGGGCAGACAACAGGCGGTATTCTTCCCCCACCCCAGGAAGAAAGTCCTTCAGGGGCCCTCCCCGGGAGTACATCTTAGAAGAATAAATCAGTTATGGATCAGAGGACATGCCATTCCCTCCGCTACCCCTCGCTTCACTCCCACTTCCCGCTGCCCCACCCCGGGCCAGCCTCCAGCTCCCCTAGCTGACCTTGTGCAATTAACAAGGGCCGCCCATTCCCCTGGGAGACACGGAAGCCTTGGGTGATTCTCTGTGCCAAAAACAGGGATATTGGTTCAATTTCCGGGGGCCCATCCATACCTGTCTGCCCACTCACTCTCCGCTAGTGTTGTGTGATGAATGCTTCCTACCCAGGTGCCCCCCACCCAATCCTAGGCTGAGTTTAAATAAACTCTGGCTCCAAAATAGACTCACTTGATGACTGGGATGCCACCCCACCCCCACTCCCACCTCTTGGTTTCCGTGGCTTCCTTTGGTTCTCAAGCCCAGTGCTCAGACCTCCCCATCCCCACTTTTCCTCTGAGATTATCTTCCATTGACACATCTTGTGTGTCCTTGGCAAGGACCATGCATTTGCCTTTCCCAGTATTCCCAGCATTTCACAATGTAATAGCATGTCTTTAATAAATGTTTATCAACTGACTGACAACTTCACAAGATGTAACTTGTCTATAGAATCCTAGATGTTGAACTTGAAGAGACTTTAGGGTGTTATTAGGTAGCTCAGTGAATAGAGAAGGCCTGAAGATAGGAGGTCCTGGATTCAAATTTGATCTCAGATACTTTCTAGTTATATGACCCTGGACAAGTCATTTAACCCCAAATGCCTAGTCCTTATTGTTCATCTGCTTTGAAATCAATACACAGTATTAATTCTAAAATGGAGGATTTTTTTTCAAAAAAGAGATCTCATAATAAGGAAAAAGACTTGTACAAAAATATTTATAGCCATGCTCTTTGTGGCTATAATTGGCAAAAAAATGGGAAATGAGGGGTTACCCTTCAATTGGGGAATGATTGAACAAATTGTTGTATCTATTGGTGATGGAATACTATTGTGTTCAAAGGAATAATGAACTGGAGGAATTCCATGTGAACTGGGATGACCTCTAGGAAGTGATACAGAGTGAAAGGAGCAGAACCAGGAGCACAATACACACAGAGATGGATACACTGTGGCACAATTGAATATAATAGACTCCTCTACTAGCACCAATGCAATGATCTAGGACAATTCTGAGGGACTTATGAGAAAGAATGTTATCCACATCCAAAGAAAGAACTGTGGTAGTAAAAATGCAGAAGAAAAAGAACTATTTGATCATATGGGTTGATGGGGATATGATTGAAGATGTAGACTAAATTCCTAGTGCAATTATCAATAGTATGGAAATGGGTCTTGATCAATGACACATAAAACCCAGTGGAATTTCATGTTGGCTATGGGAGGGGGGAGGGAAAGAACATGAATCATGTAACCATGAAAAAATATTCTAAATCAATTAATTAAATATTTTTTTTTCAAATCACTAAAAAAAAAAAGAGAAAGAGAGAGAGAGATCTCAGGTCATCTAATCCAAAAGCCTTATTTTACAAATGAAGAAGTGAGTAGGCTGAGAGAGGTTGTTACTTTCTCAAAAGAAATAGTACTTGTAAAATACTTAGCACAGTGCTTCATACATGTTTATTCCCTTCTCCTTCTCCTTTATAAGGTCACATAGGCAGTAAATGACAGGGACAGGATTTAAACCTAGTTCCTTGGAATCCAAATCCCTCTTTTTTTCTACAGTGCTACCTATTTCACAAGGGTGTTAAGAGAATAGTGCTTTGTAAACTTTAAAACTATCTGGAAATATAAGGGCAGCTAGGGAACTCAGCAGATAAACAGCAAAGCCTGGTGTTAGGAGGACCTAGGTTCAAATCTTGCCTCATACACTTCCTAGCTGTGTGACCCTGGGCAAGTCACTTAATCCCAATAGCCTAGCCCTTACAACTCTTCTGCCTTGGAACTGTAGGATTTAAATTAATGTATAACACTCCAAGTATTATATTTTATAAAGTTTATTAAAAATCACTAGAAGTAAAAGAATTAAAAAGTAATTATCTAACAAAATAAGACCACATGACTAAATTCTCCTGCCTGTTCAAAAAAAAAAAAATCCTGGCAGCCACTCCCTTTACAGGAAGAGAGCTCAAGAGGCGAGGCTACTCCAAATTTAAATCCTTCCTACCTCAACACATAAGGTGAGAAGGAACAGGGGATGCTGGGAATCTTAGTTTTTAGGGTAACGGAATCTAATTAAACAGATACTTAGAATTGCTTCTAAGACAGAAGGTAAAGGTTTGAATAAAAAAAACTATATGTAAATAAATATTTATTTTTGTAATATATAATAAATAGGAGTAGTTAAATAATTCGGTGAATAGAGGTCAAGGTCTAGAATTGGGAAGTCTGGGGTCCAAATCTGGCCTCAGACACTGCCTACCTATGTGACCCTGGTCAAGTCACTTAACCCAGATTGCCTAGCCCTTGTCATTCTTCTGTCTTAGCATGGATACTAAGCAGGAAGGTAAGGTTTAAAAACTAAGCATGATGTAGAAATGTGACCTAGTATGTGCTTTAGCAGGAAAGATGGAGAGTAATATTTGCATTTTTCAGATTAGGAAGGTAATTCCTAGAGGTAAGAGAGTTACCCAAAGTAATTAGTGGTAGATTCCAGAGGAGGCAGAAGAGAGAAAAAGGAACCTGAAAAAGAAAGATGATACTAAGTCAAAGCATTCTTGTCTGTGGTTGCTCCCAAAGCTGAGATACTTCTAGGAACACTAAAATGGTACATATTAAGTACTTCAAAATGCATGCTAATTGACTGATATAGTTTCAGAAAAGAATACAAGCATTAAGAACCAAAATGGTGGATTGGAGACAACTTAACTGAAATCTCATCATTCTCCTCCGAAAAACTTTAAAGTAACATCTCAGATCAAATTTTAGAGTGCCAGAACTAACAAAAGGTCAAGATGAGACATTTTTCCAGTCAGAAAAAAACTTAGGAGGTTTACAGGAGAAGTTTGTGAGACCGGGGTAGAAGCTTTCTGGAGGCCACACACTCAGTGGTAGCAACAGTAGCCACAGCAGCAGCTTCAGGAGTTCTCAGCCCAGAGATGGTGAGAGAGTTAGACACTGGTCATTTTACAGGGAGAGAGCTCAGGGAAGATGCCTCACCTAACCCATGCTACAGAGTTTCTCCCAGTCACTTCACCGGCAAGCTGCAAATGCCAAACCACCAAGATGCCAAGCACGCTGTCACCAGCTGAGAGAGAGAGAGAGAGAGAGAGAGAGAGAGAGAGAGAGAGAGAGAGAGAGAGAGATGTCTCTGTGAAAGAGAGTCTGAGAGAGGAAGTGGTACAAAATATGTAGACCGTTCTTTACATCACTTCCTGCATCTCACATGTACCAATGGTAGCTTAAGCTTCACTTAGTACAGCCCAGAGGGTCTGTCAGTTGTTTCTTATTTGTCACTTGCTAGCACATGCCTGTCATAGGCCATCCTCCTCAATGCTTAATCCTTAAGTAGGAGTGTATACATTCCTGGTTTCTAGGATTTTAATGACTAATCAGGGTGGAGAAAATCTAAAATTCACAGGTATCAGTTCAATGGCAGAAGAGCAATAAGTGCTAAGCAAATGGAATTAAGTGACTTACCCAAGGTCACTAAGATAGGAAGTATCTGGGGCCAGATTTTAATCCAGGATCTCCTTATCTCTAGGTCTGGTTCTCTATTTACTGAGCCATCTACCTGTTCTCTACCTGCTACAGTCTTGGATCCTGCCCTGTCCACAGCTTCAGGGGTCCTCGACTAGGTGTGGTGGTGAAGGTGAAAATGAGTGATGGGAGACAGTTGAGAGTATCAACCTGGGTCAAGCTTTGCACAGAACTGTTGCCTCACTAGGCCCAGGGTTGGCTTTATTTTTATACCCCAATGATTACATATTTTCTTGACACACAGCTATATCATTGAACATACACGTTCAGTGCAGATAATTGGATAAGTGATACATTAACTTTTAACAAATTGCTTGATTAACATTCTGTGATCCTTCTATATACTTATCTTGTTACTATTGATTCTGACAACCTACACAAAGCTTTTGCAAAAGATAAATAATTTTGTTACAGGCATTGTAGTTAGAGGACAGTTCTTTCATTAGCCTTTGAGGTACTTGGGCTTCTGGACAATCAAAGAAAATCATTTGTTACTTTTAATAAAATAGATAATCAATCAGAAGTTCTAGAAGACAAAAACAAAACAAAACACTGCTGCCAAGTTTTTTAATATGAGGCTAATTATTTTTCTAGTGTTTCATAAGGAGTGTCCAAGACAGATTTTAGTTGGTAAATCAAGCTACTGAGGCATGGTGTACCAGTCTCTCATTAGGATGATTGATATATTGGCTTAGGAGAACTTGTTCCTGGCCTGCACATTGGGATGGAGAATTTTGAGTACAGCTCTATTAGAAGTTAACCCATAAGAGTCTTTATATTTGATTTTGTAAGTATGATCTTTTGATGATATTCTAGGAAGATAGTGTAGAACATTAGTATTAATCCTGCAAGTATTTTGCTCTCATATTATTTTTATTATTTTCCTGAAACTATGGAGAGAACAATAATCATAGCAATTCCAATAGTAAGGGATGTTAGTGGGAGAATTTGAGTGGATGTCTCCATCCTTCCTGGGAGTCACTTTGCAACCTCTGGTTTCCATGAGTGACCATGTTAAAACATCGTGACTTGATGGCCCCTTAGACTTTCTTAAAGAAACTTCAATACTGGAAAGTATTTTTTTTGGACATTTATACTCAGTATTAATCACATGCTTTTGTTAGATGGGACCTACTTACTGCAAACTACAGTTGAGAGGAGGCAACTGAGGAAGAATTATCCCCAGAAGAGAGAACTAGATAGATCTAACATTGAAATGCTTTTGTCAGAAGTCCTGCTTCTAATTTGGGGGTTGGAGTTAACAAAATGATAAAGAAACTTATAGGTCCTTTGATAATAACTATCCAGAATGGAGAAGGGATGTTATACTCATCCCAGGGAGAAGTCTGTAGTAGAGTGCTAAGGAAATGGGAATTTTTGAGCAGCTCACTACACAGATAAAGTAAGCAAAAGGCAATTTAGTATCTTTGTTGTTTTTGTTCAGTCTGTTTTCTTGGCAAAAATAGTAGTTTGCCATTTCTTTCTCCATAGGATTAAGGCAAACTGTTATTTCCTTCTCCAGATCATTTGACAGATAAGGAAATTGGGGTTAAGTGACTTGGCCTGGGTAAGTGAACTCAAGTCTTCTTGACTCCAGGCCCATCAGTCTATCCACCAAGCAACCTACCTGCCTCCAAATTTGGGGTCAGGAGACCAGAAATAGCTTGAGTTAATCATTAATGGCCTAGTCCTAAAAGAAGATAGGGGTTCAAGAGCAGCAAGGAGGCAAGGATTGTGAAATGGGAGATTGTAGGTTAAAATCTGGCTTCTATATGTGTGACTTTAGACAAGTCACGTAATCCCCATTACTTACCTGTAGCCTCCCGGCCTGCGAGAGGCTGCAATGGGGGGAAAGAGAGGATAGAGATAGAGTAGAAGTTTTTATCCCGCGAAGGGCGTGAACGAGCCGACTTTAGAGATGTGGATAACCGAGTCAGTAGACGAATATTATTTGTATGAGCCACAGCTAAGCTCCGACCACTGGGTGTGATTATTCAGGCTGAAACCACCCAATGATCTCAATTTAACACCGTACTGGTCAGAGGATAAAGCTAGCTCAGATGGAAAGGAGATCAGAAACTACAGGAGGTAGATAATGCTAGGTAGCATTAGGAGAAAGAGAGGAAGTAAGGCAGGCCTGGCCTAAGGTCCAGGCCTTAGTGAGAAAGATAGAGAAGAGAGACAGAGACAGGGGAGAAGATGCTACTTGCCAAACCCGGGGATCCTGATCCAGTGGGCGGAGCTTAGTGGAGCGTGTTTATTTATAGTCTTGCCAGCTCAATACATATTGAACAGTTATATGATACCTCAATACATATGGATGAGTTATCTGGGGTACCCCTATTGGATAATACAACCTATGACAAGGTGAAGGTGGGGTTATACTCCTCAGGTGAGTGGGACAGAGGAAAGCAAGGTTTCGCGCCTAAACTTCAGCCATGCTGGCAATAAAATTCATTGCCATGCACAGAATGGCCATGTGCTCACTCACATTCCTTGTTTCCCCATAATGTCTATGGGCTGGGCTGCTACATTACCCATTACCGCTCTTCTGATTTGGAATCAATACACAGTATTAATTCTAAGACAGAAAGTGAGGTTTTGTTTTGTTTTGTTCTTTAAAGGAAGTTGGGAGTTCTAAAGTGAGAAGGTGCATTCTAATAATGGACAAAAACTTTTGTAAAACCTCCGAAAAAGATCGAATGATATGTCCAGGGAACATTAAAGAGGCTAGTTGGGTTGTGATATAGAGAGTAAAAAGGGAAATGTTTTAAAGTAAGACTGATGATAGGTTGGAGTTAGACTGTAAAAGGTTTTAAGTGTCGAACTGAAGAACTTATATTTGATTCCAGATGCAGCAAGGAGTCATTGGAACTTATTCAGCTGGGGAGTGTGACCTGGATAGAGCTGTGCTTTAGGGACATTGATTTGGCAGCTGAGTAGAAGATGGATTAGACAAGAAGAGACTTGAGATGGAGAAATCAATTTGGAAGCTCTTAAAAATAGTCCAAGCGGGAGGTGATGAGGGACTAACCTATGGAGGTGGTGTGGTAAGTAGAGAGGAGATGTGTGAAATGTGGAGATCAAATCTAGCATATGGGAGTGAAAGAGAGGTGAAGGGCTGTGAATGATTGGGATTGTGAATCTAGGTGCCTGGAAAGACTTTGATAGAAACAGAAAAGCTAGGGGGAGAAATGCAGAAAGAAATTAGTTTCTTGAGTAAATAATGAGTTTTGTTTGGAAGCTAGTGAATTTGAAGAACATTTGGATCATGTAGTGGGAGGTATCCTTTTCTCATGTATACATATAAACACACATATTCTATCTATTGATCTACATGTCTGTCCATCTATCTCTGCCTTGCTGTATCTGACATCTATCAGTAGGGGAGTTTGGTTTTCCTGATTCAGGACCTGCATTGTATCCACTGCACCACCAAACTCCCCTACTGATAGATGTCAGATACAGACAGACAGATGGTTGGATAGATAGATAGATAGATAGATAGATAGATAGATAGATAGATAGATAGATAGATAGATAGATAGATGATAGCAAGGCAGAGATAGATGGACAGACATGTAGATCAATAGATAGAATATGTGTGTTTATATGTATACATGAGAAAAGGAGAAAGCAACAAACATTTATTAAATGACTACTATGTGCTAGGCACTGTGCTAAGCACTTTACAAATATTATTTCTTTTGAGTCTCACAACAACACTAGGAGTGGGCACTGTTATTATACCAATTTCACAGTTGAGAAAACTGAGGTGGAGGTTATATGACTTGCCCAAGTGTCTGAGGTCATATTTGAACTCAGGCCTTCCTGACTGCATGTCCAGCATTCTACTTACTCTACCTCTTGTATTAGGGAATAGATTTGAGGGTTATGCTGATTAAAAGATCAGCTCAGCCAACTTCCTCCCTCTCCTTCCCCGCCTCCCTTCCTTCCTCTCTCCTCCCTTCCTCTGTCAGTTAGTTCTTCAGTTGGTGGCACTGAAATCAGCTCTGAGTGAGTATCTTGATATATCAGACAGATAACTCTCTCTTTGATTAGTTTAAATAAGGGGGTTTATTTAGGAGAAGGGGAAAGGTGGGGAAGTTGATGGGAGAGAGGATTTGGGTTTCCCTAATCCTAAAATACTCCTAAATTGAAAGCTAGTGGAATCGAGTCTTGAATTGGGAAGATGACTAACAAGGTTGAGGATGTTAGTCACTTGAGTCTTGTAGGGAGAAATCAGGGAGAGCAGGATCTTTTCATTCCTTACTCCTCCTTGTCTCAAGAGCAAGAGACCCCCTCTCTCAGCTTGGCTGTTTCTTTCTTCAACAGTCTTTCCCGGTCACCATTCCATTTCAGAATGCTTTCCTTGATTGACAGCTCTGTGGATCTTGTTCCTTCTGCTCTTTTCGGCTTTTTTCCAATTTTTCCAATTCTCTCATCCACACCCTTAGTTGCCTCGTATATTATTCACATATAGGTTATTAGGTATATGGGAGTTATTTTCCCCAAATTCATTGACAGCAAGATGAATAAGTTCATCAGAGTAGGTTATACATTGAGAAAGTCAACAATTGCTCTGAAATTTGCAGTTTTACAGAGTTGCTTGGGGCAATGAGAGGTCCTGCTCTCCTAGAATTTCTAGCTGAGGAAAATGAAGATATATAGATAAGTATGACTTCATTTTTGTCATTGTATTCCCAGTGCCTAGCACAGTGCTTGGTAAATAGTAGCTGCTTATTAACGCTTGCTGTATTGAAGTATAATCCTTTAATTCTACACATCTTACTTATTAGTACATAATAACTATCTGATTCCTGGAGAATTCCAAACCCATCCTTTCCTCTCCATCTCTGAAGCCTCAGACTAAATTATAATGGAAGCTTCCCATGATCATTTAATCTCCTCCCTAGTGCCATTTACCTTTTGTAGGCCCTCAATACCTAAAGTTGGAATCCTTCAATGATAAACCCTTGTATTTGTATAGAACTGTATCATTTTCCAAGTCCTTCCCCTCTGGATTTAGAGAAGGTGCCTGCTTCCCTTACTTAGTGGAAGGTTTTTTCCCATGGTTCCGCATCACATTCTAGACCAGACCCAACTTTTTGCTTCACTAGACTTCAGGTGAACTCAACCAGCTTTTATAAAGCTTCCTTCATTCCAGGTTCTGTGCTCATCCCCAGCCATACAAATAAAAACAGAAAAGACAGTCCCTTCTCTCAAGGAATTTACATTTTAATGGGGTAAGACAACAAAATAAAAAGGGACTGATTGGGAAAGGGGTGTAAAGAAGAAGAAGCAGAACCTAGAAAGGAACGGAAGATGGTAAACCTAGGTCCTTTCTCAAACTGAAGGTTCCAGGAAGAATTCACCTATAGGAAAAGGGGAACACAGAGGCAGAGGGATATTCTAATATGGAAAGTCTGAAATGGATAAGGTGGGAAGTCTAGGGCAGGAAGGCTACTCGCCCAAGGCACTGTAGTGAAGTCCAGGAGTTACTATGAATCACTAGAGTCCCATCTCATCTCCATTCATACCTTGTCTTATAGGCAATTTGCTCTGGGTCCTCTTCAATATTCCCCAATCATTCCATTTCTTCCTTTCTGAATTATCTTAAATATCACATACTCATTAATTTTCCTCCCTTTCATTCTTGTAGTTCCTGAAATCCTACCTTTCCCACAAACTTTTTTTCCAGTTAATACCTCCAAGGGTTGTTGTGAGGATCAAATGAGATATCTGTAAAGTCCTTATCACAGTGCCTAGTGGTGCTGTAGATAGAGCACTGGCCCTGATGTGGGGAAGTCTCATCTTCCTGAATTCCAATCTGGCCTCTGTCATCTGTAAAAGAAATGACAAATCTCTCCAGTACCTTTGGATAACCAAGAGTAGGACATGACTGAACAACAAAGCATCTACTAGATAAATAAATAGTGGATGTCATACAAATGTAACTACTATTATTATTCATAGACTTCAAACCAATTCAACATTTATTAAGCAGCTGAAATTGAAGAAAAGAAAAAGAAAAAATTGTCCTGGTTCTCAAGAAGCTTATGGATTGTTGGTAAGAGGGTGAAGGAGAGTGCTACGAAATCCATCTAGAAAGATAGGTTAGAGCTTGATTGTTTAAGATGCCAAATAGAAAATTTATATTTTTTTTATCCTTGAGGCAATAGGAATCCATCAAGGAATTTGAGGAGGGGAGTGACATGGCCATTCTTAATCCATGGGAAGATGGCGGTAAGCTATGTGGAGGATGTTGTTGCAGAGAGGACAATATGGAGACAACTCATTGTGATCTCCTCTACATTGTTTTCAGGGCTCCCCTACTAAAGAGAGCCAGTCCACAAAGTTCTCAGATTCTTTGCTTGTGCTCAGCAGTTCAGAATGTTCCAAGTAAATAAATAATGTTAATGCATTATTGATTCACTCTTGCATTCAATGTTTATGCTATTATCAACTCTTCCCTCTCCAACCATTCCACTGGCCATTAATCTCTAATCTCTATGTCATCTACCCCCCAGTTGCAGAAATGATGGTGTAAATGGGCCTGGACCAAGTTGTGACCATTGTGACTTCCTAGTTATCCCAAACTTCCTAATTGTGACTTCTAGAAACTGAAGAAATCAGAGATCACTTTGTTTTGACCTTTCATTATACTAAGTAGAAGAAGAAACCGTAATAGGTTAAGCAACTCAGATAGTCACATTAAGTAGTAGAAATGGAAATCAAAAGTAGTTTTCTAAACTCAAAATCATTATTACCCTTCCCATTATTCACATCACCTCATGTTGCCTTTTAAATTGGACAAGTGAGAAGAGGAGCCAGACCTTCCATCTCCTGCTATGTTTGTTCTCTCAGTGAAGGTGGCAATGAGCCAGGCCAGGCCACCTTCCATCTGTGCCTACATAGAGCAACTCAAATGTCCCAATGCCAGCCTGATCTCCCAAATGTGATGTGGAGACCCTTCTGTGCAAAGAGGAGCAATCTTCCCTTTGACCTCAGGCCTTCCATCTCCAGGCCTGGTTGTTCCTGGCCCTTGAGGGAAGAAGAAAAGAAAAAACCAGGACT
Source organism: Monodelphis domestica (assembly GCF_027887165.1). NCBI lineage: Eukaryota > Metazoa > Chordata > Mammalia > Didelphimorphia > Didelphidae > Monodelphis > Monodelphis domestica. Next base: position 488,072,881 of record NC_077228.1, read on the forward strand.
TCCTTTTCCTGGTGGACTTCTAGCTGCGGCTGTGCAATTTTCTGCCTAATCTCCAGCTTTTAAATGGAAAAGGAGTAGTGAAATGGGGCCCTCCACATGACTTACTGACCATGTGCCTTTCATTTCATGTTGTATTTGTCTCTAGCACAAACTCCAGCCTCTTTTGAGAAGAGTGGTACCTTCCACTTAATGATAAACATTCTCACTTATGGTGATACCTTATATATCTCAGTGATTCTCAACCCCTAAAGGACATCATCCAAACCCCATTGTCCCTTTTTTATCCAATTCCTTATTCCCATCCTCAACTATCTCATCTCAAAGTTCTAATCAAACACCAATCAGTCCTTCCATTGTACTCTCTGGAATTCCTGTCCCGTAGGCAGCAAAGTTCCCTTTATCTTTTCCTCTTCCTTGGATCTTCTAGCTATCAGTGAAACCCAGCTCCCCACCTGCTGACACAGCCCACCTGGCCATCCTTTGCAGTACTTCCTGCATCTTCACTCATTCCCTTTCTTAACTCACTGGCTGAGATGAGAGAATTGAAATACCCCTTGCTCCCCGTTACCACTTCTATTTTTCTCTCTACTTCCATCACTCAGTAACCTCTCCTCCTTTGAGATTCATGTAATTCATCTCTACCACCCAATCAAAATTCTGGTAGCTGTTGTCTATAGACCTTTGGGTCATTTCCCTTCCTTCTTCAATGTGTTCAGTACATGGACCACAATTTTCTCTCCTCCCCAGTTCTTCCAAACCTTTTCAATCCTCATCAAATTTCTCATGGCTCCCTCTCTCCTCACCTGAGAACCTTACCTCATATTTTATAGAAAAATTTGAGACCATTTATCATGAACTATCTTTTCTCCCCTCCTTACCTCATATCACTCAGGTGCCTTTTCTACTATTTTCTCCTTCACTTCTGTCTCATGTGATGGGCTGGCCTCACTCCTTATCAAGACTAACCATTTACAATTATTCAAGTGACCTTATTCTATCTTATTTCCTCCAAAAGGTTTCCCCCTCTGTTATCCCCACTCTTTCACTTATTTTCATTCTTTCCCTTTCTATTGCTCATTTCCTATTGCTTTTCAAATGTGTCTATGTCTTCCTTCTCCTGAAAAAACTCTTGTTTAATCCCTCCATCCCCCGCCCCAATTCTCTTATATCTATTCTGCTCTTTGTAACTTAATTCTTTGAAAAGGTTATTTACAATGGATGCCTCTATTTTCACTCTCTTCTTAACTCCTTACCATCCTGTTCTGACTTCATCATTCCATTGAATTGCTCTCCCCAAAGTTGTAAATGATCTCTTAATTGCCAAATCCAATGTCCTTCTCTCAATCCTCTTTCTCCTGGACCTCTTGGCAGCCTTTGACACTGTTGATAACCATCTCTTCCTTAATATTGTCTTCTCCCTAGATTTTTGGGACATCAATCTCTCCTGGTTTTCCTTCTACATATCTGACCACTTCTTCTCAGTGTCATTTGCTGGATTCCCTTACAGATCCCACCCTTTAACCACAGGGTTAACCACAGGTTAACACACTGGGTTCTTCCTTGGGTCCTGTTCTTTTCTTTTTCTATACTCCTACTTTATTTGATGATCTCTTCAGCTCCCACAGATTTAATTATATCTCTGTGTTAGTGATTCCCAAATCTACGTAGCCTACCCTAACCTCTCTGTTGACCTTTCTCAGTGACCTATCTCCAATTGCCTTTCAGATATCTCAAATGGGATGTCCAGTAGACATTTTAAAACTCACCATTTCCAAAATTGAACTAATTATCTTTTCCCCTAAAACTTCCTCATCTCCTACTTTCCTTATCACTATAGAGAACAACACTATTCTCCCAGTCTCTCAGGTCCCCATCCTATGATCCTAAGTTTTTAAGCCACCTCCATAGCCAATCTATTGCTAAAGCCTATTAATTTCAGCTTTACAACATCTCTTGAATATCACATTCTTTCCTGTGGCAATGCCACCATGCTGGTATAGTCCCTTATCACTTCACACCAGGATTATTGCAAGAGACTGACTGCCCATCTTAAGTCTCTTTCCACTTCAATCCATCTCCCATTTAGCTACCAAAGGTCTGACTATGTTATCCCCAACTCAGTATACTCCAGAGGCTCCCTATCCTCTGCAAAATCAATTCATCATAATTGATGGACCGTGATGATACCCTTTGACACTTAAATGATTCAAAAAGGACCTTTGATGACTTACTGGGGCAGGGTTGAGAGTGCCCAGCACAAATATTAGCCTCTTAGAAAGTCACTTCAGAGGGGGTCAGCTGGGTAGTTCAATGGATAGAAATCCGGGCCTGGAAGCAAGATGTCTTGGGTTCAAATCTGGTCTCAGATACTTTATAGCTATGTGACTCTGAGTAACTCAGTTACCCCCATTGCCTAGTCCTTACTACTCTTCTGCCTTAGAATCAATACACAGCATAAATTCCAAGATGGAACATAAGAAAATTTTTTAAAATCCTTACCTTCTATCTTGGAATCACTACTGTGGATTGGTTCAAAGGCAGAAGAGTGGTAAGAGCTAGGCAATGGGGGTTAAGTGACTTGTCCAGGGTCATACAACTGGGAAGTATCTGAGGCCAGATTTGAACCTAGGACCTCTGTCTCTAGGCCTGGCTCTCAATGCACTGAGCTACCCAACTGCCCCTGAGAAAAATTTTTTTAAAGGCCCCTACAGGAATTGGAAGGGAGGATCATGTCAGACAGTGGCATAAGAAAAGATGTAAGAAAAACTGGATAAGACTAGAGGCATCGTATATCCCTGTGGTACAGTGACTAGAGGGCTATAGTCCCAAGTGGCCACATAGGAGAAATTAGAAGTTCCTTTTAAAAACACCAGGGTGCCTTAGACTAGAAGATTGACACAAGAAATCTCAGTTATGAAATTGTGGGGAAAATCAGTGCCCTTTATAATAATAATAAACACACTCAGGCTAGGGGCAAACCTCTTCACTGCTGAAAAGCTCATTTTCAAAGACATTGTGTTGAGGTAGAAAGAGCCTTAGACCTACACAGAAGAAGGAAGTGAGGGTAGGTAACAAAGAATCAATATTAAAGCATGGCCTGGCATTAGAAGAAGAATGTCAGAATCACTAAAGCTCAGGCTGACCTTTGGCTTGCCAAGGAAGCTTAGGACACCAAGAAAAGGATGACGAGAGAGAGTAAGAGAGACAGACAGATAGATGGAGGGAGGTGGAGACAAAGAGAGCGAGGTGGGGGAAGAGAGAGAGGGAGGAAGAGAGAGAAGGAGGAAGAGAGAGGGAGGAAGAGAGAGAGGGAAGGAGAGAGGGAGACAGAGAGGGAAGAAGAGAGAGAAAGAAAGAAAGAGGGTGAGAGAGGGGGAAGAAGAGAGAGGGGGAGGAAGGAAGAGAGTGAGAGAGAGAGAGAGAGAGAGAGAGAGAGAGAGAGAGAGGAGATTTTTTTTAAAAGGATAAGAAACAAGCATTTATTAAGGCTTTACTATGTTCCAGGCACTGGGATAAGTGCTAGAAATACAAACACAAACAAAAAGAAGTCCTTGCTGTCAAGCAGCTTATATTTGAAAGGGAAAATCCATAAAAGAGCTAGAAACAAGGAGTAGAAGAATGGGAAGGAGAGATCTACATGAGAAAATGATGCCCTAAATCCACAAATTCAGAAGCAGAATCAGTTGTCAGAAAGTCAGAAGCAGAAAAGTTGACTTGCTAGAATCCCTCTTCAAAATGGAGGTTCTAGTTGGAACTCACCAGTGGGAGAAAGGGGCTAGCATGATAGAAGAACTCTCAATAAGAAGACTTCAGGAGGAAAGGAAGATCTAGGGAGAGGAGGGGTGATTCCAAGATAAGATAACAACTGAGGCAGGATAGCAAAATCTAGAATGTCAGATACTAAGTTGGGAGAGGCAAGACCATTGCTCATGATGGGGGGGATGATGATTACTGACAACAGAGATAACGTATTGCTGATCAGTAATTGTTTTGTTTGTGCCCAGAGAAGAACTATTGCACTGGAAAGAATTGTTAGCAGAGAAAGTTATTATTTGTCCTTTGTTTTTGAAGAGGACTATTGACATCAGTAGTAATGTCTTGACTTGTTGGTGAATTGGATTTAAGTGAGACAGAATTGCACCATGTTGTCAAGCCTCATTTTCTCTTTCAAAGTCATTAAAGTCCAGTAGCAAGACAAATTTCAGGATGACTGATGATGACCCATAATGCAATGGATGACTTTGACATCTTTGATTTCTGACCAAACTCCAAGTTTAAAGTCTGCTTCGGTTGCCTTCATGGCTCTTAGAACAAATTGTTAATACCCTTTCTCCTGGAAGAAGTCTTTATATGCTTGAGGAAGACATTTCTCCAATGCCCTGATGGGTTTGTGGTCAATCAGTGCCCCTCAACCTGGTTTAGCACTTCTGCCAAGACAGTTTTACTGGAGTGTAGTTTACAACTTTTTATAGCCACAAGTGAGACTTGAGTGAAAGGTAGGCACCAAAGGTAAAGGAGCAGCTCTGAAAAGAGCTCAGCAAGCCCATACACCTCTTCCTCTCTAAATACCTTATGTACCCAAGAGAATAAGGAAATAGTAAGAGAGGACTTAGGCGCTCTTAACAATGATACTAATAATTATTATTATTATGCTGATATTATAATATAGAATAGTATTATTTGAACGATAATTTTTAAGTGGAAAGTGAATTCATTTGCCTAGAAGTCTGAAAGTTTGATCTCAATTTCCAACAAATTTCCAGAAGCCTTTACTAAAGGAATGTTTTGTGACTGCTTAGAAAGGGAAGCAATGATCATTATGAGTCAGCACAAGATAATCCAAAACAAATTGTACCAGCTGAACTTAATTTCTTTTGACAGAGTTACTGGGCTAATAAATCAGAGAAATGTCACAAATATAACTGGATTTTCTCAAGTCTTTTGACAAAGCCTGTCATGTTATCCTTATTGATAAGATAAAGAGATGTTAAAATAATTCCTAAGTGCTTGAATGACAGCACCCACAGGGTCAATATTAATGGTTCAATGAAGGGAAGTCTCATGTGGAGACTGATCAATTGTTCATTAATGACTTAGATGAAAGGTATGGATGGTAATATTTATCACATTTACAGATAACTTAAGTGACTTATCCAAAGTTGTTAAGTCAGAAGTGGAACTTGGGCCTTCAGGTCATCATACCTCCCAGGCCAGTTCTTCATCTACTATAACATACTTCCTCTCATAAGAAGATGATTAATGTTAAAAAGAATGATGATCCTCTACCTGTACCAAAATATATTTAGCAGCAATTTTTGTAGTGGCAAAGAATTAGAAACTGAGGGGCTTGGATAATGGCTGAAAAAGTTGTGATATGTGGTTGTAATGGAATACTATTGCACCAAAAGAAATGACTAACAGGATGAGTTCAGAAAAACCTGGAAAAGCTTACTTGAACTGATGCAGAGTGAAATGAACAGAACCATGACAACAAGGAATACAGTAACAGAACTATTATCTGATGATCAATTGTGAAGGAGATTTCCAAGATAACCACAAGGGACTCATGATGAAAATGCTATCCATGGTCAAAGAAGGAACTGTTGGAGTCAGATTGTAGATCAAAGCACGCCATCTTCCACTTTGTCTATTTGAGTTTTTTATTGTATGTGTGATAAATGTCTTCTATCACAACACAAACAATACAGCAATGTACATTACATGAAAGTACTGGCATAACTTATAAAATTATTTATTACCTAGGGGAAGGGGAAGGGAAGAGAGGGAGAGAGAACATCTGAATCAGATGTCAGAAGACAATTGTCAAAAATTATTTCTCCATGTAACTGAAAAAATAAATAATTTTTTGAAAAATAAAAAGAATGGTCCTTTTTACAGGAACAAAATTGTTGTCATTCATTCATTTTCAGTTGTGTCCAGTTCTTTGTGACCTCATTTGCCATTCTTGGCAAAAATCCTGGAGTAGTTTGCCATTTCTTTCTCTAGCTCATTTTACAAATAAGAAAACTGAGGCAAATGGGGTTAAGTGACTTGGCCAGGATCTCACAGCTGGTAAGTGTCTGAGGTCAGAGTTGAACTCAGGTCTTCTTACCTATAGCTCAAGAAACTAAGCCTCAAGGTCATAGGTAAGCAAGTGGCAGAGCTAGGACTTGATCTCACTTCTCAGTGTTCTTCCCACTATATAATGTTTCTCATGTAGTATTGCCATAGAATGAATTCTTTGTATAATAATTCAAAATGATTAGGCTGGTTGTAGCTTAATAACTTTATTAAATTAAAGTAGTAGTAGCAGGAAAAATAGGAGAGAGATAGAGAGGTACTTACCTTTCTAATCAGTGACTGCCATTATGCAGGGTCCTTTCTACACTCCACAGTGACTCCAATCTGCTCCTCCACAAGCCTGCCCAAGACCCAGACCTGCTCCTGGTCTGAACTTATAAGCTTTTTTCTCCACCCACTAACGTTCACACATCACATCTCAGGAACCAATCATAGTTTTTTTAATTTTCCTGGGCTGCATAGAGGGGCAGTGCCTGTGGAATCATTGTTTCCTGTTTTGTTCATTCTTTAATTTCCTTTTTTTTAGGCTTATCTATACCTGAATTTACTCAGTAGTATTTGACCTCTAGGTCTCTGAGAGATGACATAAAAAAAAATGGCACTGGAGAGAGAAAAATTCACTTCTGAGATTTGTTTGAAGGGGATGCCCCTGCAGAAGGTAAACATGCTACCTGTGAGAATCATACATTGATGATATTCTTAGTCTCTAAAAATATTTTAATATTCTCTTGATCAAAGATGATTTGTTGATGGTAGGACCATAGGATTTGGGGATCATAAGGAATTTGAGGAATCATTTCATCCAACTCTCTTTATTTTTAAAAACCTTACCTTCTGTCTTAGTCTTAGCTACTAAGTCTCGGTTCCAAGGTAAAAATTCAATAAGGGCTAGGCCCAGTGTCACACAACTGGGATGTATCTGAGGTCAGATTTGAACCCAGGACCTTGTATCTCTTGGCCTAGCTCTCAATCCACTGAGCCACCTAGCTGCCCCCAATTCTCTCATTTGGATAGAAGAGAAAACTGAGACCTATGGAAGTGAAAAGTCTTGCCCAAGGTCACACAGGTGCTAAGTGTCAAAGGCAAGATCTGAAGCAAGGTCCAAGAGCCAATCCTCATCCTACTGTACCATATCCAACTCCCTCATCTTTACATATAGGAAAACCAATGATCCAACAATGGGAGATTTCTTGCTAAAGGCCACACAGATAGTGTCAAAACCAGGATTCAAACCAGGTTACTAGATGTGCTCTGAGTAAAATAGACAAAACTATTTTGGTCAAGTAAGGGAAGATTTAAAACATAGGGTGCCAAATGAGGGATTGCAGTAGTCATTGGTTGGCATGACAACACTGAGGACATTCCCAGGGCAGGATGAAGGAAGGTGAATTACACTGAAAATACAGCCCATTATTTCACCCAGAGCCAGCTGTGGTAATGTGTTGTATGAAGCACAAACATTTTTCCCAGGTGAAATCAGGTAACAATAAACATCAAGGGAAGCAGCAGGGGAGAAGAGAGAGACATACAGACAGAGATAGAGACAGAGAAAGAGGGAGAGACAGAGAGAGAGGAAGAGAAAAAGAGAGAAGGAGAGAGAGGAGAGGGGAGGGTGAGAAAGAGAGAAAGAGAGAGAGAATGTGACTAAAGATAATCTAAGAGGGGAAGAATGTTGTTAGGAAGAAAGGGCTATTGTTGCCAGGCTGTCTTCAGAACTAGTTGACTATATATGTATAAATCTTCCATAGTAGTGTTACCTCCTCCTGATTCCTTTCCCCTGCCTCACTAAGGCACTGCCCAACACCACTGAGAACCTTTAAAGCATAGAAACTGTTGTCTCAATTTACCTACTCTTAGGATTCTTCTTCAAGGAGAAGAAAGACTAGGGACATTTTTGTAACATGATCCCATTTCAATCTCCATTTCCTCATCTCTCAGTTCTACCTGTTAGACCTTTCCAGCCATTGAGAGAGTTAAGGTGGATAGACTACGGCTGTTGAGAGAAACTAATGAGGATGGCATTGTGCCTGATGTATTTTCTGCAGGGTGCCAGAGAGGGGAAGAGAAGAACAGACAGTCTCCAGGGCACATTCTGAAAAAAAAATAAAAGCCTTTGCCCTTTTCCACAGAATGAGTTTGTCAGTTCTTCTGCTCATGCAAAGCAAAAAAGAAAAGACAACTCTGGGGAAAGGTTTCTGTGTTCCAAACATTCAATTGGTTTAAAAAGCAACAACAACAATAAAATAAAACAAACGACAAAATCCCCCCAAAGCCAGCCAGGCTGGTCAGCAGAGGCCACATAGGAATTTGGTTATTTATAGTACAACCTATAAATATCTTATCCAGTCCCCTCTAATAAAAAATGTGTAAATCGAATAACCCAGTGAGATGAACTGTGTCACCATCTGCACTTCTGCACCCACAACAAATGTTTCCCAGCTGCACAGCATCTGCTCTATTCCTGTTAGCATGCCCTGGTCGGGGGTGGTGTTCTGGAGTTTGGGCTGGGTCCAGTACTCATTTGGAATGGGGCCAGAGTGATTCTAAATGGCCTAGCACTTCCCATGTGCACCCTGCCCCCTGCTCCTACCCTCAACAAACTTAGGGTTCTGCTTTTATACCCATTGCCATTCCTGTTTCTGCCCCTAGATGCTAGAGCCTACCTCTCTACAAATTTCCTTGCATTTGTTTTGTATATACATGTACAATTCCACGTTGCCTCTTCTGGGCTCCTGGGAGAATTTAAATTCCCTGAAGGCAAGGACTGCTTCATTTTTTTTCCTCTTTGTCCTCAGTGCCTAGCAAATTGTATGCTCATTGTGATCAAATGAGATATTTGTAAAGCACTTAGCAGAGTGCTTTGCCACATAATAATCAATTAATAAATGCTTGTTTCCTTCCTCCCTTCATTCCCTCATTCCTTTGTTCCCTGCTTCCTTTCTTCCTTCCTTCCTTCCTTCCTTCCTTCCTTCCTTCCTTCCTTCTTTCCTTCCTTCCTTCCTTCCTTCCTTCCTTCCTTCCTTCCTTCCTTCCTTCCTTCCTTCCTTCCTTCCTTCTTTCCTTCCTTCCTTCCTTCCTTCCTTCCTTCCTTCCTTCCTTCCTTCCTTCCTTCCTTCCTTCCTTCCTTCTTTCCTTCCTTCTTTCCTTCCTTCCTTCCTTCCTTCCTTCCTTCCTTCCTTCCTTCCTTCCTTCCTTCCTTCCTTCCTTCCTTCCTTCTTTCCTTATTTCCTTCTTTCTTTCCTTCCTTCCTTCCTTCCTTCTTTCCTTATTTCCTTCCTTCTTTCCTTCTTTCCTTCCTTCCTTCCTTCCTTCCTTTTTTCCTTCCTTCCTTCCTTCCTTCCTTCCTTCCTTCCTTCCTTCCTTCCTTCCTTCCTTCCTCCTTCCTTTTTCCTTCTTCCTTCCTTCCTTCCTTCTTCCTTCCTTTTTTCCTTCCTTCCTTTTTTCCTTCCTTCCTTCCTTCCTTCCTTCCTTCCTTCCTTCCTTCCTTCCTTCCTTCCTTCCTTCCTTCCTTCCTTCCTTCCTTCCTTCTTTCTTTCCTTCCTTCCTAGCACATTCTTTTAATTGACTAGATATTCTTGACTGAGGGATGAGGAAGGAATACTCTCAATATGTCCTGGAGAGAGCCACATATATAATGCTCTCTCTCTGCCACTGGGGGGACCTGCCCTCGTGGGGTTCAGGGGTCCTTGGCTGGATGATGGCCTTGGTGAATGAAGAAAAGATGGGAGACAGTTAAAGTTTCACCTAGAGCCAGGCATCACAATAACTGCTTCGATCAGACTTGGGCTGACTTTATTTTTATATTTCAAGGAGTACACATCTACTTGGCACACAGTTTCATTTTCAACATATATGCTTCCTTACTAGTAATGAAATAGGTCATACATTAACTTTTACTAAATTGTTTGATTGACATTCTATAATTATCCTACATACTTTGGTTCCATAGATTCTGTAATATTTATTGGGAAAGATGGGGAGGATATGAAGAACAGGGGATAAGATTTATAGCAAAGTATGGAGGAGTTGAGGGGAGAGAGGGAATATTGCTCAGTGAGGCAAAGGAGAGAGATGCCTCCTGCCGAGAGGAAGCAGCAGGGATCCAATAAGGACTATTTGTTGTTGAATGTCTGAACTGATATTCAGCTCCCTCTATTCCCCAGAAAAGATAGTCCATTTATCTAACTGTGATATTCTAATAAGAGAAATTTTAATAACCAATTTAGATTGGAGAGGTGTCAGGGGAAAAGGGAAGAGGGAAGTACCTAAATAAGGTTGGAGTCTTCCTCAGCTTGGAGCTGAGGCCCAGCCTCACAGCTTGGTAGAGAGTTTCTCCCCTGTCTGTCTACTCTATATCTGTGTTAGCTTTGTCAAATTCAGAAACTTAGCAGTAGACAGCAAGCAACCAAGGAAAGTTCTAACTTTCAGAGCTGATTGGGCCTGTGTCTTCGGGCTGAACCAAGAAGAGGCCCTCCAAATCCAGACTGGGCTGAACAAGCTCCTCCCACCTCCATCACCAGGAAGGAAGTAAAGCCAGCAGGAAGGAAGTGCTAGTCACAAGACCCAACTGCCACTCCCAGTTGCCCCTTCCCCCACCAACTGTCAGTCTTGACAATTTCTTCTCTCTTGATATTCCCACTGTTGCTTGTTCCAACACAGTGGCAGAAAGTTCAGAACTTATTTCTAGTTTCCTTTCCATTATCATCCCCCCTTTTTTTTGTTGTGACCTTCCCAAGGTCACTTATTTATATTATAGTTACCAAATTTACTAAATCTACTCTAAGGAATTCTTAGCAGGAAAGTTTGGGTAAGGGTAGTTTTAGGGTTTTACAATAAATTCAGTACAATACATGTTTGATAAAACCATACAAGAAATTTGAATCTTAGTGCTAATACTACTTTTGCTAAGTTAACTAAAACAGTTTATATAAATTATTTACAATTCTAACAACAAATGTAAAGCTTTGCAGAAGATATATATGTTCTTGTCACAGGGTAGGCTCAACTAGAGGTCACTTTCTCAATAACCCTCGATGTACCAGACATGCAGTAAAGGTAAGAATAATTATTTGTTACACTAGTCAGTTCATGATCAATTAGACTTCTGAGGATACAATCCACACAAGATTGTTGCCTATTCTTCAGGGTTAAAGGGTATGATCAACAAAACCCATTTTAATATTATTCCAATATCAAGCTTTCATTCTCTAATGTTTTACAAAGGTATCCAAGACATATTGCCTAATCTGCAGCTAACAAAACAATCCAGTGAGGTGGAACATACCAGTCTTTCCATAAAAGGCAATTAATATACAGTACAGTTTTGTTGGGGACATATTCCTAAAAGGAGGTTCCATTTATGATCTTTTATCTAAATGGGTACATAGGAGTCCTTAGGTCTGATTTTGTAAGTAAAATCTCTTGACCATATTCTAAGGGGGAATTTCTGTATCATTACATATAAAGGTGGGGTTTTCTTGGAGCTGAGTGAGAATATTGCTTGTAACAATTTCGATGTTAGGGGGTGTTAATAAGAGAGAAATCACACAGGGGAGTCTGAGTGGGTGTTTCGATCCTTCCTGGGGGATGCTTTGCAATCCCCTGGATCTTACCTGTGACCATGTCAGACAGCATGGATTTGATGGCTCTCAGCATCTCTCTGAGAGAGACAGAGACAGAGACAGACAGACAGACAGACAGAGACAGGGACAGAGACAGAGAGAGAGATGGGTGGATGGATAGATAAATGGGTAGATTGAAAGAGAGATTTAGGTACATAGACAGACATATATGTCTCTCTCTCTCTCTCTTTATATATATATATATATATATATATATAATAGGGGTAGAAGGTGCAGACTATCCAAGCAGTATCTCTGACTGCTAACCATTTGCCCTACACTGTCCTTCCCAATCTGAGTAAAGTGGGTTCATTTTTTGAAAAATCCTTACCTTCTATCTTAGAATAAATACTTGAGCCTTGGTTCCAAAGCAGAAGAGTGGTAAGGGCTAAGCAATTGAAGTTGTATGATTTGCCCTGGGTCACACAACTAGGAATTAATTGTGTTCAGATTTGAATACAGGACTTCCCACCCTAGACTTGGCTCTAAATCTACTGAGCCACCTAGCTGCCCCTATGTGGGCTCCCTTTTGTGAAATTGAGTACATGAGTTCATAGTACATAAAATTTCCAACCTGATATTGAGGTAGGGTATATCCAGTTCTACTGGAAACCAACACAATTGAATTCTAGAATATCCATTTCTCCAACCTATGGATTGAAGAACATATCAGGGCAAATTCAGAAACTTTTGAATAGCTGTGTTTTAGGAGGATCATTAAAAAGCTGAAGAGTGTCCAAAAGAGAGTTAGAAGAATAATGAAAAGGCCTGAAGACCATGTAAAATGAGGATCGGTTGAAAGAATTAAGGATGCTCATATTGAAAAAGAGAAGACTTGGCAGAGAGGAGGGAGAAATGATAATGGTATTTGAAGGGTTGTCATATGGAAAAGGGATTCAATTTATTCTCCTTGAAAAGCTGTCCTCAATTTGGCTACTTCCTACTAAAATACTGATATAATTTAGGCCATACCTTGGATAGTGGAGATGAAATTGCAACAGTGCCTTTCTCCCTTTCCCAGACACTGAGAAAAGAGGAGAGAGAGAGAGATAACTGCTAATTATCTATACCTCATCTGGAAGGCCCAGTGGATAGAGGACTGGCCCTAGAGTCAGAAACATTGAGTTCAAACTAGGTCTTAGACACTAATTGTGTGGTTCTGGGCAAGTCTCTTAACTTCTGTCTGTCTCAATCTCCTAATCTTTAAAATGGGGGTAATAATAGCACCTACCTCTCAGGGTTGTTCTGTGAATAAAATGGGATAATATTTTAAACTTCTTCGGAAATATGTATAAATGCTTGCTATTATTCTAACCCACGCTTTCAGTAGAAGACTTAGTTCTGCCCTCAGTCTCCATCTACTATCTTCTCAGACCATGAAGAAAAAAGCAGTAAAATAATACAAGATGTCAATAAAAAGAAAAGGCTAGAAATCACCACAAACGGCTCTGCAAAAGCATCTGATGGTTATCATCCCCTCTGTCCAGTGGGATCTTGGCTGCTTTCTGAGAGAAGTGACTTGGATTTTGTACCCTGTCTCCATAGGAGTAATAAATCTTGGGCACAAAACATTGGTTATGTGATTTCTAGAAACTCTTAAGGTATTGAATTGATTTCTTTAAGCATGGATGAGCTAAGCAGTTGTTGGAAATAGGAACTGGCTCAGTGAATTGCTCTTCTTGGAACTGAAATAAAAAGCATTTTCTCTGGATACAGAAATAAGTCCCACCAATCAGACATCAATTCCTAATCTCCACCATTATCCTGTGATTCCAGATTTTAGTCCCAGAGAAGAAGAAGACCTTGAAGCAACCTGAGGATCTGAATGGATCTGGATTTTGGCATTAGGCTGGACAGAGGGGCCAGGTGATTGACTGGAGGAGAAAACTGGGAGGGGATGGTAGAAGAGATCATTGTGGAAGTGAGGAAAGAAAAATGTAGGAGATGTTCTTTCCGTGTTGAAGGAAAGGAAGAAAGAATCTTAGAAAATGTTTATCTCAGGCACCTCAAAAGGGAAAATACTCTTTTCCCTGCTGAGAAAAGTTATTGGGAAATCATGCTAAGTAATTTCATTCTTTAATTAACTTGTTCAACTGTAGTAATAACTCATATCTACATAGTACTTTAAAGTATACAAAGTGCTTTTCTAATAAGCAAGAAGAGTTGGGATAGATAGGTGGATGGATGGATGGATGGATAGATAGATAGATAGATAGATAGATAGATAGATAGATAGATAGATAAAGCAATCAAGTGAGCATCAAAGAGCTTACTGTGTTGGGCACTGTCTTGACCACCAGAGATACAGAAATAAGTAAACAATACAGTCCCTATCTTCAAGGAACTTACATTCAAATGGGAGAAGACAAAACATAAACTGCAAGGCAGGATGGTGAGACTAATAGGGAAATATTCTGGTACCTTGGGTCTCATTATGATAAGTCAAAAGCTCAGCCAGAAGATCCAGGGATTGAGTCCAAGTTTCCAGTAGGGTACAGATGGTCATGATGAAGATACACAGGAAGTACAAGTATTATTATTCCTCAGGCTCTCTGAAAATACTTGACAGCTAAGTCTTCACAATTCCAAATTTCATTGAAAAGCTGGAATTCTGAAACACTGTGCCTTCAGTATGAACTCCTTGGGGCCCCTTGGAGGATGAGGTCTGCCTAGGAAGGACTCTGACCTCTCCTTTTTGCATTGGATGAGAGGAAGAGAAACTGATAAAAGACAAACCCTAGAGAAGCTGAAACTGATTTGGAATTCTCCTAGCTGCTTCTATAAAACTGGGTGAGGAAAAACCTCAAGGAGGATGCCCTAAGGAACCCTAAGAACAGGCATCAAATCTAGTGAAGCTTCATTTGGCCCATTTCCAGATTCCAAGTCCCTAGGTAGGCTGAGTTGAAGGCTGCCTGTTTTGGGTCTCCAACCTCAACTCTGGGATGGATAGTCCCTCTCTGGTCAGCCTTCTGCCCCTGTCAGTATTCCACACTAGCTTTGAAAGGTCTCAGAAATATCTAGTTCCCAAACTGGCCTCAGTCCAAATGGTCAGACTCCTTCCACACATGGAATCAATGCTGCTTGAATGAATGGATAAATTTCAATTAAGCCTATTTAGGAAAGATACTTACTTAGCTTGGTAGGGATTAATTCAATTCAATGAGCATGTATGAAGCACCTAATATACATCAGACACTGTGTTAGGTGTTGCTGGGGATACGATGACAAAAATTAAATTAGTCCTTGTCCTCAAGAAGATTCTACTGGGGGGAGGAGGAAGTGGGGAATAACAAATATTGGTAAGTAAATACAGAATATAAACAAAGGAATTTCCATGGAGGGAAGTTAAGGATCTAAGAACTCTGGACAGAGTCCAGGAGGCTGCATTTGAGCTAAAACTTGAATGGATCCCAGGATTACAAGAGGAAGACGTGAGGAGGCTTAGCTATGAAAAGTTCTGGAAAAGGGAAAAAGAGTGTGGCGGTGCAATAAGTGGCCAGTTTGCCTGGAATGTAGAGTGTGCATTTATTAGGCATAGCAGCTAGGTGGCCCAGTCCATAGAGTGCTAAGCCTTGAATCAGGAGGACCTGCGTTCAAATTCAGTCTCAGATACTTACTAGCTGTGAAACCCTGGGCAAGTAATTTCATTCTGTTTGCCTCAGTTTCCTCATCTGTCAAATGAACTGGAAAAGGAAAAGGCAAACCACTCTAGTATCTTTGTCAATAAAACCCCAAATAGGGCACAACTGAACAACAAAAGATAACCTGAAAGAATGGAAGCCAAGTTGTTAATGATTTTAAATGCCCTAAAGAAGGATCCAGAGGCACTGCAAGTCCTCAACAATTTTGCAGAGAAATTCAGAATTATTCATTTAACCTCTATCTTTGAGCATAGTTTCCAAGACAGTCATTTTAATCTCAATATAATAGCTGTGAGGATTTATTTTTTTATATACTGTATTAATTCCTATATGTAGTTCCTGGATTAGAGAGATTCTAATCAGTATGTTGACTTCCATATTTCCTTGGTTCTTAGGAACTCCAAGGTATGTTTTCCCCCATAAAATCTGATTCATAGTAAGGTTCTTTCTGCTAGTGACATGACTGCTCACCTTTCCCTATGGGGATGGGAAGGAGGTGAGAGTCTTGACAGATTACCTCTTCATTAACCGTTCACCAATCAGAGCTGCCTTGGGATAGCCAAGGGAAGGACTAAATGATGAGCTACCAAATTGTAGTTATATACGAGCATGAAAGAGTGTCCTTGTCTTTGATGATCAATATGATCACTGACCTATTCATTTTTTGGTTAAATGCAAGCCCAATCAATAAATTGATATTATCACCCCAAAACCAGTCTCTCTAATACATATTTTTTTAAAAAATAACCTTTATCTTCTGTCTTAGAATCATTACTGTGCATTGGTGTAATAGCGAGGGGGTCTTAAAAAAGGAAGGGACCAGTGAACAGCTATTTGGGGACTGAGTTCTATGTGACACTTCCTCTTTCTTCCACTAAGTTGAGCAGCTTTAATGGAGTCAGTCAGTCAGACCAGACAGTAAGTCTACTCCCCACAGCTTCCTTTTGATGGATTGAAATTCCCCTCCTATTACATAGACTCTGAATCAATTTCTGTTGTGACTCAACGTATCTAATTTATTTGATATAAGGTTATAGAAGGAATGAGGAAATGGAAGGAAAAGGAAAAAAGGGACAGAGGGGGAAAGGAAGGTCCCTACTACTACTACTACAACTTTTGAGGGTTTGACCAAAGAAATCTCTCCACGAAGTAGGCTCTGAGTTCCCCTAAGGGAAAAAATAGAGTCTCTATTCCAAATGTTGGCTTCAGATGGGCACTGAAATCTTCATTCAGTTCAAACAGAAGGATTTGAAGATGAGTGCTTTCTTCCACCCAGCTCCCCACAGAGTCCCAGATAAGAAGAAGAGATTGTTCTGACTCTAACAGTTTTTTGAGTCTTTATGGAACTCTCCCATCCACCTGAAGGTCCTGAAGGTTCCATTTGCTCCTTTTTCTGAGGCATCCCTTCAAACTTCAGATTTCTCTTGCTCTTGGCCATTCCCTTATTCACACTGGTTCCATGGCAGAAGAGTGGTAAGGGCTAAGCAAAGGGTGGTTAAATGACTTGCCCCGGATCAGATAGCAAGGAAGTGTCTGAGGCTAGATTTCAACCCAGGAACCTTCCATCTCTAACCCTGATCCTCAATCTACTGAGTCACTTCTCTGTTCCCCTCAAATATTTTTAATTATAATATAACTCAGTTCCAAGTATCCCCCTCTAATATTTTCTTGAATATATCAGTTGTCCCTAATTCCTTGGGTGGGTCCACTGTGAAATGATTTCTGTTTCATTGAGCTTGTGTTTTAAGCATATGGTACTTAAATTCCTAAAATACATTATTTTTTAACTGATCCAATTCAGCCATCCTATTACATGAAAAAGGAATTGTGGTGATATAAAGCTAAAGATTGTTTTTAAATAGACACTATCCCTAAGGAGCAAACAGTCTACTATATGTAACATGTAAACAAATAGGAAACAGCAAGAAAATAGAAAAGAGAAGGCAACAGCCTCTAGTGAGATAAACAAAGACTTCCTGTAGGAAATGACAGCAGAACTAAAGGAAAATTAGGACTTGTAATAGTTGAAAATTTGGTTTGACAAAAATAATAATGGTTAAAAAAGAATTGTTGTGGTCACCATTTATAAAAATTAATGTTAAACTATGAGTCATAGGCTGGTAGTAGCTTTATTTACAGAAAGGTAGAGATATTAAAGTGGAAAATATAGGAAGGAGGTAGAAAATATCACCTAGCTAAAAATACCATAAGTTCTAATCCTAGTGCCTCCAGACCAAGAATGTTAATCCGAATTTGAATCTTACCAGAATCCAAAGTCCAGATCAGGATGCCTAAATCCAAAGAGCCAAAGATGCTGAAAAACTACCAAGAACCTTCAGTGCACATGAGACTAAGGCTACCAAGAATCATCAAGAATGAAGAGTATATCAGTAATGAAGAGAGAAAATCTCTCTCTGGAGTCTGTGAGCAGTGTTAGTGGCTTGTTAGGGCATGAATTTTCTTTGTTAGTGACTTACTAAGTGTTAAGTAGGCATACTTTAAGTTCTTGATTGATTAACTTAAAATAGACAAAGGGTATAAGAAATTCCCTTTCACAGACTCTAAGAGGTAGAAGTGAATAGAGAATGCATTCTATCTACAATACCAAGATGGGAAATGGAATTTCAAACTCAGGTGACAGAAAAAAAGACCATTTGGAAGAGAAAAAAGGATACATAATATGGAAGATTATGAAATCTGGAAGGGCTGCCTGGAGACAAATCACAAAGGACTTTAAATGCCAAGTGGAGGAGTTGATATTTGACCCTACAGAGAATGAGGATTTTTGAGCAGGGGAAGGACATCACCAGATCTATATTCTTGAAATACTATTTCAGAAGTCATGTACTATGGACTAGAGTTTGGGATTGCCAAAGGAGGTCCACAGGACCAACTGTCAGGCCAAGCAGAAAGAAGACATACTCTTGGTTGTAAAGATTATTAAATCTCTCCCCTGATTATGAAGATTAAATTAACTCCCCTGCCCATTTTTAGATTTAATCACCAAAGGTGTAAACACCCCATTCACACGTTAGTGGGGAGGGTCTGTGACCCAAGTGCACAATAGTAAGTGATGAATTAGAATTGATTGACTGTCCCCTGGGCAGTCCTAGGAAAATCTTTAGACTATGATTTGTCCACATAAAAAGTGGAGGAAGACACAGGAAGTGATGCAAAAGAAAGTGTCTTTAAGAGGGAATTACAACTTCCTGTAGGAGATCTTCATCTGAGATCTTCCGAGAGGACTTTGACATCTTCTGGAGTTCTGAGTTCAAGTTGGAGGTTGGTGAAGAATCTGCTGACTGGACTTGAGACCCTGTGCATGGTGAGACTGTCCTTGAATCTCTCCCTTTTGGACTGACACGTGGTGAGTGAAAAAGGCTGACTCCTTTCCTGGATTTTCTGAAGAGACTAGCCTCAGGAGAGACCTATCATCTTGAGAGAGGCTCCCTGCATCCCCAGATCCTTGACTACAAGGGCTGAGGCCTCTCTTGTTAAGGACTAAACTCCCCTGCTCATTTTTGAGCCAGGGGTTGGAGCAAAATACTTAGTGCTTAGGCTAGATATCTTACCCTATTCTCTCTGATTTTTGTTTTTAATAAACCCTTACCTTCCATCTTGGAGTCAATACTGTGTATTGGCTCCAAGGCAGAAGAGTGGTAAGGGATAGGCAATGGGGGTCAAGTGACTTGCCCAGGGTCACACAGCTGGGAAGTGTCTGAGGCCACATTTGAACCTAGGACCTCCCATCTTTAGGCCTGACTCTCAATCCACTGAGCCACCCAGCTGCCCTGTCTCTGATTTTCTAACTTCACTCTTTCTCTATTTTGTAAATAAATCATAAATAAATCTCTTTGGAATTAATTAAATTCCAGGTAACCCTAATTTTGAATAATTCATCCCAACCTTTTTGTATAAACCTCTTTTTCCCCTTACATGGTATAAGAGATGGTTGGAGGACACCATTTTGGCATTTCTCAACCCAGAGGCATTCCTGATAGACCCATCTTTTGTTAATAAATCATATGCTCTATTAATAAACAATATTTTACTGGAGGGAAAAAGAGAGTGGGGGAAGCTAGGTGGCTCAGTGGATAGAATGTGAAGACTAGAGACCTGAAGTACAAGATTCAAAACTGATTTTAAACACTTCTTAGCTGTGTGACCCTGAGCAAATCACTTAACCTTGATTGCCTGCCCCTTACCATTCTTTGGCCTTGAAATCAGTTAGTATCAATTCTAAGATAGAAGGTAAGGTTTTAGGGGTTTTTTTAAGTCCATGTAAGAGGTGATGAGGGATTGAACTAGAGCATAAAAAGCACTGGATTTAGAATCAGAGGATCTGGGTTCAAATTTCAATTCTACCCCTGTGAGCTTAGGCCATTCCCTTAACCTCTCTAGTCTTCAATTTCATTACTGGAAAATATACAAAGTCAATTCCATGATCTATAACTTCATATCTATCTGTAAATTTGTTAACCTCTTGTACAATGGTGGGTAGGTGATTCTCTTGATTCCTTTTGGGAAAGAGATGGACCTTCTCAGTGTCTCCCTGTCTGCATCTTCTCCCTCCCCCCCACTTCCTAGCTCACATTCTTGAGCCTAGAGACAATTAAAAACAGTATCTAGCTCATCTTTAGCCTAAGTGCAACACAAGGAATCTCAAATCAATTTGTTTCCTTTCTCTGCCATTTTATAGACTATATTTCAGATGAAAATTATTAGTATAATATTTATATAATAAAAGTAATTAATGTAATAATTCCTCAGAGCCCCCAGGTGAGAAAATTCCTCAAATTCAGATAGAGGATTGTTTCTTTGCCCTTATTTAAATGTTTGTGTTTCTCCACACTAATTCCTGACCTTCTTCTATTTGAGGTAAAATCAATATATAGGAAATATTTATGTAAAAGAAGTAAGCAGAGTATATTACAATTTCTGTTATTGGATAAACATTGGGAAGGGAAGTTGGAGAGAGAGCAGACAAAGGTCTGGGATTCCCCTCAATCCTTGAAGAGGAAGTACAATGTGCAGCTTCAGAGGATCTAATGAGGTAGAAGCCTGGGTGACAGCCTAAGAGAATGGGGGTGGGGGTGGGGAGGAAGGACCTAGAGATCATTATAAGGACAAAGTTAGTATGTAAAAGAAATAAGACAGGAAGAAGATGAAGGATACAAGGTTCTAATAAAAGAGGAATTTCATGGAAGTCAAAGCTATGAGTGTCAATGAGTTCAAACCTATAAGCATCCTTGTAAGCAGCTGAAGAGGAATGAAGGTTTAAGTCAAGGGAAGAGGCTAACACATAGTAAAGTCAAAGTTTGTGATTGTTCTTGAGTCACTGCAGTTAGTCCAACTTTTTATGACCTGATTTTTGAATTTTCTTGGCAAAGATACTGCAGTAGTTTGCCATTCCTTCTCCAGCTCATTTTACAGATGAGGAAACTGAGGTTTAAGTGACTTGTCCAGGTTTACACAGCTAGTAAGAGTCTGAGGTCAGATTTGAACTCATAAAGATGAATTTTCCTGATTTCAAGCTCAGGGCTCCATACACTGTGCCACCTAGCTGCTCCTTTGTGAGGGGATGCCACCATGTATATTGAAGCCCTCAAGTCTGAGGTCTGTTAGATTTTAAAATAAGATCCTGAATTCTTTGATAAAGAAGAGAGAATGAACTGAGGGTGATAGGGTTGATAAAGAGCTGCAACCAGAATCTAAATAGCATCACCTAGATGGTCAGAGAGAACCTCAGAGAAGAGCAACTCTTCAATGATAGTTATTTAGTCATTTGAAGGAATGGTGAATAGTAAGGAATATTTTTTTCTCCTCCTCCTCCTCCTCTTCTATTTTTTATTCCTATGTCAGCATATTAGTGGAGAATTTAACAATCGGCTCTCCTCAGCCGATTTAAGATAAAACTGATTAGGGAGCGCTGATTGTGAAATGTTTTAGTGTGAACATTTATACCTCAGAAATCAGAAACTGCTACAACTCTGGAATGGGCTTATTGTTTTGTTAATTTTCTAGACCTAAGAAAGTGATGGAGAAAATGTTAATAATGCAGATTAATTTTAAAAAATGTGTCCTGTACATCTTTTTCCCCCTCAAAGAGCTAGTTGTTAAACATTTACTAAAGGCAGCTAGGTGACTCAGTGGATTGAGAACCAGATCTAGAAATGGAAGGTCCTAGGTTCAAACAAATCACTTCTAGCTTTGTGATCCTGAGCAAGTCATTTAACTCCCAGTGCCTAGCCTTTACTGCTCTTCTTCCTTAGAACCAATATGCCATATTGATTCTAAGACAAAAGGTAATGGTTAAAAAAATTTATCAACATATCCTGACATGGAACATCAGATTGGGCTTTTGGATCACTAAGTGATTGACTTGGGGAACTCAATCACCCAGGTGATATACCAGGGCCATATTCCTAGCACTAGCTTCTTTGTCTCATTCCAAGATGCCAAGAAATAGATAGTGCTGTATTGATTTAGAATCTTGAACTCTAGAGACTACATTTCCCACAATCCCCTTTTCCTTTTCCTGTTTGTGCATCTCCTTATGTAGGGGGAGTTTTGAGTTTCTGTTTTCCACCCATGTGGGCTCTCTGGTTCAATGGTGGAAGAGGGAGGAGCTGCTTTTGGTTTTTGCTAGCCTTACTCCCTTATACTTCAAGATAAATGTTTAATAAATATTATTAAATATAATACTTAGAGTATTGGATATTAATTTTAATCTTTACATTTCTGGCAGACTACAAAGAGATTTTAGAACTTGGCTTTTCTTTTTCCTTTTCTTTAAAGCTGGCAGCCCGGTTATAGCCGAGCAACCATGGTGATTTAAAACTGCTACTGGTTTGGAACCAAAGGTGCTTTTTCTACTCCTAGTGTATACACACACACACACACAACTAGAGCTAAGAAAAGGTTAATATTAAAAGAAATGGGAAAAGAAACTGAAGGGGGTAAATTTATGTCATAAAGAAGCTCATGGTGGGAGGGGGGAGAACATCAACACACCAGAAGGATAAAGAGGTTGGAGATAGGAAATACTCAACTCTTACATGCATTGAAATTGACTCAAAGAGAGAAGAACAATCCAATCCATTGGGGCATAGAATTTATTTGCAAAAAATGCAAAGGAAGGAGGCCCTGCAGGCCCAGATCTCAAACTATACTCTAAAGCAGTGGTCATCAAAACAATTTGGTATTGGCTAAGAGACAGAAAGGAGGATCAGTGGAACAGACTTGGGGTAAGTGACCTCAGCAAGACAATCTATGACAAGCCCAAAGATCCCAGTTTTGGGGACCAAAACCCACTATTTGATTAAAAACTGCTGGGAAAATTGGAAGATAGTATGGGAGAGATTAGATTTGGATCAACATCTCACACCCTACACCAAGATAAACTCAGAATGGATGAATGACTTGAATATAAAGAAGGAAACTATAAGCAAATTAGGTGAACACAGAATAGTATACATGTCAGATCTTTGGGAAAGGAAAGACTTTAAAACCAAGCAAGAGCTAGAAAAAATCACAAAATGTAAAATCAATCATTTTGATTACATCAAATTAAAAAGGTTTTATACAAACAAAATGAATGCAACCAAAATTAGAAGGGAAGCAACAAACTGGGAAACAATCTTCATAACAAAAACCTCTAACAAAGTTCTAATTGCTCAAATTTATAAAGAGCTAAAACAATTGTACAAAAAATCAAGTCATTCTCCAATTGAGAAATGGATAAGGGACATGAATAGGTAATTTTCAATTAAAGAAATCAAAACTATTAATAAGCACATGAAAAAGTGTTCTAAATCTCTTATAATCAGAGAAATGCAAATCAAAACAACTCTGAGGTATCACCTCACACCTAGCAGACTGGCTAACATGACAGTAATGGAAAGTAATGAATGCTGGAGGGGATGTGGCAAAGTCAGGATATTAATGCATTGCTGGTGGAGTTGTGAATTAATACAACCATTTTGGAGGACAATTTGGAACAGAGACTGATACACTGTGGTACAATCAAATGTAATGGACTTCTCCATTAGTGGCAATGCAGTGATCCTGGACAACTTGGAGGGATCTATGAGAAAAAAACATTATTCACATTCAGAGGAAACACTGTGGAGTAGAAACACCGAAGAAAAACAACTGTTTGAGTACATGGGTCGAGGGGATATGGCTGGGGATGTAAACTCTAAATGAACATCCTAATGCAAACAGCAACCGCATGGAAATAGGTACTGATCAAGGACACATGTAATAACCAAAGAAACTGTGCATCAGCTGCGGGAAGGGGAGGGAGGGAAATAATGTGAATTTTGTAACCAAGGAATGATGTTCTAAATTGACTAAATAAATAAATTTTTTAAAAAATTGAAAGGCTTAGACAATCAGATAATGAGACACCCTCACAATTCATGGATAAGCTCATTGAGCTTGGGGGTTGATATCTAGACCTTGATATTTCTAAAGACAAAGATATTAAGCAAATAAGGAGACATTTTGTCAACAACTCTTACAGGGTGATTATTTTAAGATACATTGTCCACGGTGGCCTCAGATGGACCTTAAAGAGTTGCAAAACACTGCTTCTTATGTCTTTAAAAGCCAAAAGGAAAAAACAGGAAGAGTTTAATAATGTCATAGAAACCTTGAGAAAGCACATCAAAATTTTGGAGGAAATGATTGATAAACAAAACAAAGGACATGATGATCAACCAATGGCATTAGTTCCTCTTCAAGAACCCAAGTATCAGTCTCTTACCTGCCAATTCTGTCATAAGAAGAGCCACATAATGATGAATTGTAGGATTTTTTCCCAGGTAATGATGAATTATACCAACCGGAGAAATTCTGATAGGAACAGTTACAGGAATGATAATTATAATGGTGATTTCAAGAATCGTAATTTTAGGACTGATAATAATCCTAGGCATAATAATAAATCAGGCACTGACAACTCATATCAAACGACTGCACAGCAGTATATTTTGAGTGGAGCTCACCCCCAAACCACCCAGGGAGCTACTGCCCTTCAGGGGGGGCCTAAGGTACTACCCAAAGATTATGAAGGTGTATGGGGGCAGGGGGGGGGTTGGGGCACAAGAATCAGAGGATACAACCTTTGATTTTTCAGACCCTGACATCTTACTGCCCATTGTCCCTTTCCACTGCCCCCCCCCATGCCAATGAGCCCCATGTAACATTAAAGGTTGGTAACACCTATTATGATTTCCTTTGGACACTGGAGCTTTCTGGTCTGTATTGAAGAGTACACTTGATTCATGTTGCGGTTCCATTGGCTCAGTTAATGTCAGGGGAGTATAAGGGTATCAGGGACACTCCTAGAGGTTCCCAATCTTTCCCCTATAATAGTGTCTGTATGACTCCTTAGTGTGGAACACTCTTTCCTCTTAATGCCTGGCTCCCCTTTAAATTTGCTGGGGATAGAACTTTTGTGCAAGCTTAGGGCCACAATAACTTGCTCTCCAGATGTCTCTATGACACTGGAACTGCCTGAGGAATCCTTAATTTTACTTCCTGTACTTCTTTCAGAAACTCATGAAACGAAGAAGACTCTCATTTTTGAGATCCCAACTGATATACCTGAGTCTCTCTGGGCCACATCATCTTCTGATGTTGGCCTACTTAAATCAGCTGTCCCTGTCCAAATTCAAACAAAATCTAGACCACCTTCTTCCATTCCTTAGTATCCTCTTTCGAAGGAGTCAATTGATGGCATTACACCAGTAATAAATTCCCTAATTGACCAAGGCATCATAATTCCCTGTAAATATGAATACAATACACCCATCCTTCCTCTTAAAAAGCCAAAACTGAGGCCAAATGGCAAGCATCTGTATCGCTTTGTCCAGGATGGACAATCATGTTATAAAGAGACATCCTATAGTTTCCAACATAAATACATACATAGCTACATACTTTACAGTAGTAGACTTGTGCTCGCTTTTTTCTCAATACCCATATATGAGAACTCCAGTTATATCTTAACTATCCCCTGGAAGGGCTCACAGTAGACCTCGGCTCATCTGCTCCAAGGTTTCATGGACAGCCCTACTCTGTTCACACAATTCTTAATTGCTGATACAGATGCCATAAAATTTAAATACAGTTGTTTAATTTGGTATATTGATGATTTACTCTTGGCCTCACCAAATGCTGAAGCATGCCAAGTATATAGCAAATACCTCCTCTTAGAGCTACATAAGAGAGGCCACAAGGTCTACAAGGACAAAGTTCAGTGGTGGCTCCCCAAGGTACAATATTTAGGCTTTATTTTAACTGCTGGGTCCTGTTTAATTTCTTCCAAGCATATTGAAAATATCCAAAAGATAAGTGCCCCTACCACTAAAAAGCAATTGAGAGCTATTCTTGGAGCAACAGGATTTTGTTGGCAGTGAGTCCCTTGCAATGGGGAAATCACTAAGCCCCTTGTAGCAATCACAAAAAAATTTGGTCCCTGAACTACTTAAATTGGAAACAGAACACCTAAACCTCTTTCAAATTTAAAACAAGCTATTCTGTCTGCCTCTGCTCTGGGCATACTAAATTATGATAAGCCATTTACCTTATATGTCCAAGAACAAAAAGGGGTAGCTTCAGGTGTTCTAACTCAACTTTTGAGACCTGCTCAATGCCCAGTAGCCTATTATTCAGTCCAAATTGACCCAGTAGCTGCCAGAGCACCACCATGCCTTAGAGGAGTAGCTGCCATAGCTTTACTGGTAATCAAATCTCCTGATCTGGTATTGGGATGCCCTCTGACCATAATGTGCCCACACAAAGTTGAGGCATTATTATTAAGACATAGGACACAGACATTTACTGACCAAAGGATTACTAGGTATGAGATAACCCTATTAAATAATGAACATATAACACTAAAATGCTGTGGAGTTCTTAATCCTGCAACCTTGCTCCCTGATTTGCCAATTTCCAGAGAACCTTTACACAATTGTACATTTTTAGTGTCCACTGTTGATTAACCTTGTAATGATTTATTGGACACTCTTTTGAATTATTCGGGTTTAATATTATTTACAGATGGGTATTCATTTATGAGGGATGGTGTGTGCTATGCAGGAACTGTGGTAGTTATTTAATTTGATACTCTGTGGTCAGCTTCTTTGTCCTCAAATATAAGTGCACAGGGTGCAGAACTCACAGATTTGAAAGAGGCCTATATTACTGCAAAGGATAAAAGAGTCACAATTTGCACAGGCTCCTACTATGCCTTTGACATATGTCACACTGTTGGTGTGCTATGGCTTGATAGGGGATTCTTAACATCAGCTGTAAAATGTATTGCCAATGCAAACCTTATTACTGAACTTCTTTCTGTCATCCAGCTCCCCAAAGCTATAGGTGTCATTCACTGCTCTGCACATACAGGTGGCACTGACCCTGTTCCAGGGGAAATAACCAAGCAGATATCGCAGGAAAACTAATAGCCTTATAAGGCCCTAAATTAATTATGCCACTAACAATTACTGATGATTTTGGATCTATCCCTTTCTTATAATGACAAGGAAGTGTAAAAATGGAAGGAGAAATTTAAAGCAAAACAGATTAATGGAGTATGGGTATCATCAGATGGCAAACCCTTACTCTCTAGAGCTTTCTATAACCAGATTTGTCACTCTATTCAAGAAGCATGGTCATTTTGGCAAAGAATTGTAGACTCTGTTAAAAAAGTATGGATAGCACCTGGGATAACTACAATCACCTCCAAAGTATGTATAGCTTGTCCTACCCAGGCCTTTAATCAACACACCTTTCAAGGAAAAGCCTTTGGTGGATGTCCTCTTGCTTACACACCATTTGAGCATCTATAAATTGACTTTATCTCTATGCCAAAAGCTGGAATTATAAATTTTTTCTGGTCATAGTTGATCAACTGACCAGTGAAGCATTTCCTACTGCTCATGCCACAGCAACTTTTGTTGCTAAAATCCTTTTGAAAGAAATTATTCCTAGTTTTGACCTGACAGCATGGATTGATTTGTTTAAGGAACTCATTTTTACCAATTTGGCATTATCTCAAATTTATTCGTGTCTGGGGATAACTCCTAAATTTCATACACCATATCATCCCCAGAGCTCTGACCAAGTTGAATGAATAAAGAACTTAAAATGATGATTGGTAAATTATGCATGGAGACTCATTTAAAGTGACCTGAAATTCTACCTCTGGCCCTATTTTATCTCAGAAGAAGACCCAAAGGCAATTTACACATCTCACCATTTGAGATGCTATTTGGACATCCACCTATTCAGGCACAACCATTTGCCTTTACATATACCTCACTGTTAGGAGGTGATTCAACCATTGCTACATAAATCAGAGAATTACAAACAAAATTGAAAGAACTCCATGACTCTAGAGCTGCTGTTCAAGCAGGCCCCATTGATTTCTCCCTTCATAATTTAAACCCAGGTGATAGTGTGTACATAAAGAATTTCAAACATATTGGGTCAACTGAACCTGCTTATGATGGACTATTCCAGGTCTTATGAACTACACCAACAGCTATAAAAATTGGAGAGAGGGACTCTCCGTTGTAGCCATGTAAAATGAGTACCTTCTGTTGCTGGTGAATAATTGATTGCACTGATTGTATTTGACAATTGATTGTGATTGAACTTCTTTATTGCTGGATTTGTACTATATTGTTACACTTTATTTGATTGATCCTTGTATTTGCACAAATTGCCTTGTAGGGCAATACATGTACTACCTCATAGAAGAAAAATCTATATTAGTGACCTACACTGACCTGATGTGCCTTTTGTAACACTTTGTGCCTTTACTAACT
Source organism: Monodelphis domestica (assembly GCF_027887165.1). NCBI lineage: Eukaryota > Metazoa > Chordata > Mammalia > Didelphimorphia > Didelphidae > Monodelphis > Monodelphis domestica. Next base: position 488,101,066 of record NC_077228.1, read on the forward strand.
TTTTTTTTGTTTTTGTATTTTCTTGAATGTATTTTTGCTTTGTCTACCTCATTTGCACTCACATCATTTTATCTGCCTTACTTGTACTCACACTGTGGATAATGGTAAGCCAAAGAGGAAATGAATCTTATTTTTTGAAAACTAATCCCTATACTTTACCTCTGTAATTGTGAAATATATGCAATTTTAACATTTTATTTTATTCCTATATGTGTCATACACTATTTGATTTTTTCCTTTTTTTTCTCTCTCTTTTTTTTGCTTTTGACAGGCATCACTAGTATTGAAAACATTTTTTAACTATTTTTACTTTTTGCAATAGCATAAGCTAAGATATTTGTTTACCTACCATATAAAACACATATCCAAAAAGCTTTGGACTATGGCAACCTGCCACTAGTTATTTAACCATTATGAGACTTTTTCTCAATGACTATTTCTAATCCAAGATCAAATGGACAACAAAGGAGCACAGAACTTGACTTGCAAAGTTCCAAATGAGCACAAAAATGTGAAGGAAACCAAACCAATCCTACAGGAATTGATGACATTCTGCACAAAAAGCACAGTGACTTGATCATGTGTGAGACTTGAGGTTGTGGCTATTTAACATGTGTTAAATGCAGGACTTCCTTGTACGACACTCTATATCAAGCATATAACATCATTTGCTCTGGCTCCATTATCTTGAAAAACAAACAAACAAACAAACAAATTAAGAAAAGGGTTGAATGAGGAAATTCTATTTCCCATTTATCTCAAGATCTAGTCTATTTTTCTATTTTCTCTCATGATGTGACAACTTACTGTAGTCCAGACATCTAAACTGGGTTAGTGACTAATTGTTGTTGTACACTTATGGGACATGGATCACTACAAGAACCTGTTGTGAGTTGTGATTTTTTTTCCTTCTTCCCAGAATTTTTTTCTTTTTCTTCAAGTTTTCTTTTTATATTTTTTATCTGACTCAGAAGTTATTTTTATAATTTTAATTTCTTTCATTCCTTGATGGTTTTTTTGATACCCGATTCATATGCCTTATGACTCAACCATGTATCCCTGTGTAATTCCTACATGCATCCCTGTATCCTCCTTAGGTGGGGAATGTATTATTATTTTCCTCGGGGTGGGGGGGAATATATTATTGTTGTGAACTTTGACTTGAATTTGACCCAAATTTAGAACAAGAGACTACCTCCTAGAATCTAGAAGGTACTGTGAAGATGCCTGCAGAGACCTCACGCTGTATCAGAAGATCCAGAGTGAACTTTGAGATATGGTGAATTTGAACTTGGGTGGGGGGTGAAATGCTTTTGTTTTGAATGTACACTCTTATGCCAAAGGGTACTGTCCCCTACTTGGCTTTTTATCAATGCACCTATTATTGGTTTTGTTCCTTTTCCCTTTTATTTTCCTCTTATCCCCAAATTATTGTTATTTCCCTTTAAAAACCATAACATTCATATATACCTCTAATTAAAGTTATGTTAGTTATGTTTTCATGATCCATTGGGGAGACTGGTCTCCCAAAGGATCACAGGGGAATATGTATTGATTTTAGAATCTTGAACCTTAGAGACTACATTTCCCACAATCCCCTTTTCCTTTTCCTGTTTTTGCCTCTCCTCATGTGGGGGGAGTTTTGAGTTTCTGTTTTCCTTCCACCTGGGCTCTCTGGTTCCATGGTGGAAGAGGGAGGAGCTGCTTTTGATTTTTGCTAGCCTTACTTCCTTATACTTCAAGATAAATATTTAATAAATATTATTAAATATAATACTTAGAGTTCTGGATATTAATTTTAATTTTTACAGTGCCTAATCAGAAGACATCCAGTACTTGGAGTCTGTACTTGTCTCCTGGTCAGGACTAAAATCTGAGACCTTATTTCTAGGTGAGATCCTATTAGCAAAGAGATCTGCTGTCTGAGTCTGTGGTCCCAGGCAGGGTCTTAGTGGTAAGAGAACAAGGATTTGGGTGCTGGGTGGATGCAAAAGGTTGAGTCTTTAATGCTCTTCCCATATGGATTAGTATGTAAGTATTTAGGGAGAGTGGGGAAGTAGAGAGGAAAGATGCATTCTTGTGATGGTATAGCCCCCAGAAGAGCAAGGAGGCTTTTCAATCCTGTCTCTGGCAGGTAGTGGAGTTATAACCCCACTCTCCCTAGATCAATGTTAAGTGCTAGGACAGGAATTTATTGGTAATGGAAGGTTCTATATATTAAAGTGCCTTGTGGTAACTGGAGGGCAGTAGATTCTGGGGCAGTAGGATTTCCAAATTGGTCTCTTGGTTGAAGCTGAAACTTTTTTTTTTTGTATTTCTAACTTTAGTCACCATGAAATATCAACTACTTATCATTATGCCTATACAAAATCGTGCCCAAGGTACCTGAGAAAGAATTGAGGGCATCCTTGATGAGCATATTACTATGGAACAGGTAGGTTTTCACAAGCCACATTCAGTGATGGACCATATCTTTACCATTTATACAGGGTATTCCTGAACCTTTAGTGAATTTTTGAGTTGTACTAAGATTTTGGGGACACCCATGTTGTTTCTCATGATAGAATATAAGCATCTTAAGAGGATTTATATCCCTAGCACCTAGCATCCTCATGCATAGTGGTTGTTGTGTCCAAATCTCTGTGGCCCATTTGGAAAAGATACTAGAGTGGTTTGGTATTTCCTTCTCCAACTCATCTGATAGATGAGGAAACTGGGACAAATAGGATTAACTGACTTGCCTAATGTCACACATCTAGTGGCTAAAGCTAGATTTGAACTTAGGAAGATGTCTTCCTGACTCTAGTCCCAGCATTTTATTCACTATGTCTCCTGTCTAGTAGCCCTATATTTTATTTTATTTTTACATTTTATTTATTTATTTAGAATATTTTCCCATGGCTGCCTAATTTATGATCTTTCCCACACCTCTTTTCTCCCCCCTCCTGGAGCTGACAAGCAATTCCACTGGCTTATAAATGTGTCTTTGTTCAAAATCTATTTCCATATTATTCATATTTGCAATAGAGTGATTCTTTTACATCCAAACCCCAATCATACACCCATCAAACCATGTGATCAGTCCTACATTTTTCTTCTGCATTTCTAACTCCAACAGCTCTCTGTCTGGATATAAATAGTGTTCTTTCTCCTATGACCCTCAGGACTGTCCTGGATTGCTATTTGTAGAAAAGTCTGTTACATTTGATTGTGCCATAGTTTTCAGTTTCTGTGTATATTATGTTCTCCTGGTTCTAATCATTTTGCTCTACATCAATTCCTGAAGGTCTTCCCAGTTCATATAGAAATCCTCTAGTTCATCATTCCTTTCAGCACAATAGTATTCCATCATCATCATATACCATAATTTGTTCAGCCGTTCCCCAATCGAGGGATATCCCTTTATTTTCCAATTTTTTGACACAATATAAAGTTCAACTATAAATATTTTTGAACACATATTTTTCCTTATTATTTCTTTGGAGTACAAACTCAGCAGTGGTATGGCAGGATCAAAGGGCAGGCAGTCTTTTAAAGCCCTTTCGGCATAGTTTCAAATTGCCTTCCAGAATGGTTGGATCAATTCACAACTCCACCAGCAATGTATCAGTGTCCTAATTTTGCCACATCCCCTCCAACATTTATTATTTTCCTTTGCTGTTATAGACAATTTTCTGGATGTGAGGTGGTACCTCAGAGTTGTTTTAATTTGAATTTCTCTAATCAGAAGGGACTTAGAACACTTTCTCATGTGATTATTGATAGTTTTGATTTCTTCATCTGAAAAATGCCTATTCATATCCCTTGACCATTTGTCAATTGGGGAATGGCTTGATTTTTTGTAAATTTTACTTAGTTCATAATATATTTGAGAGATTAAATCTGTCAGAGAGTTTTGTAATAAAATTTTTCCCAGTTTGTTTCTTTCCTTCTAATTTTGGTTGCATTGGTTTTGTTTGTACAAAACCTTTTTAATTTAGTATAATCAAAATCATCTATTTTACATTTTGTAATGTTCTCTATCTCTTGCTTGGCCTTAAATTCCTTCCTTTCTCAAGAATCTGACAAGTATACTATTCTATGTTCACCTAATTTATTTATGATTTCACTTTTTATATTTGTCATTTACCCATTTTGAATTTATCTTAGTATAAGGTGCAAGACGTTGATCTAAACCTAATTTTTTCCATACTGTTTTCCAATTTTCCCAACAGTTTGGATTGTATGGGCAAGCTATTAGTGTTAAGGATAATATGTTCCACCATGAGTTTTTGTTTTGTAGAGAAAGAGGTTATTACATTTTTCTCTTTCTTAATATACATAATGTCATTTTGAACTAAACTTCCTGTATGGAATAAATAGGCAATTATACCTATCCTCAAAGGAATTGATTGCTGGTTTTGATAATGCAAGGAACAAAAAGATTTGATAATATTACATAGGAAGAATCAATAATGGTTGGTACCTTGCTATATTTAGATAAAGAGAAACAATGATATATCAAATGCTTTAAGTCTGGAAAATGAGGAGGGTGAGTTGCCCAGGGTCACACAGCTAGAAAGTGTCTGAAGTCAGATTTAAACCCAGAACCTCTCATCTCCAGGTCTGGCTCTCTACCCACTACACCTGCTAGCTGTCCTCCTCATCTAGATTTAGAAAGAGTGATACTGGGTCTGAATCCCCAACATTATTCTTTGCTACCTGGGCAATCCCAGGCAAGTCATTCTTCTTGGGAGCTTAGCTTCTTGCATGATAAAAAGAAAGTCTTGAAGAAAATCTCTAAGGTCTTTCCAAGTCTAAAGCCTCTAGTTTCCCCAACCCCAGCCTTTTTACTGGGCAATTAGAAGTATTACTGCATAAATTTTGGAGCTAATTCTTGTGCCTATCCTGTCAGGTTCTTGACCCTCTGCCATTCTATCATTTGTTTTTCTATAAGAATTTTTCAATAAAAAAGGGGCCACACTGAAGCTGCCTCTCTTCTGGGCTGATATTTAACTTGGCTAGAAAACCAATATTAGTGGCATTAAGGAAGAACACTAAAAGCGAGGCATAGTAGACAAAGTAAATAGTGAATTATTTTATGCACAGATGATCCTTTGCCATTTACTGTCATGCTGCAAATAAATATCCTGAGACTACTGACTAGGTGACCAATTTTGTGAAATGTCTAATTAGATGAACTGAAATTGCTTTGAAGGACAATTATGATATAGGGAAAGAATGCTAGATTTGGATTTAGAGGGCTCGTATTTGATTCCTGGCTGAATGATTCTATTTATTTATTTTTTCAAAACTCTTGCTTTCATCTTAGTAACAGTTCTAAGGCAGAAGGGCAAGTGGCCTGGGCATTGTACCCCCAGAAACTCAGGCACACTATTATCAAGGAAATTCCTTTGCTTTCAACCCAAAACATCTGATCTTAGGGATTACCCTTCTTTGATTGTCCCATTGATTTGAGTTGGACAAAGAGACACACCTCATCCATCTATCCTCCAAATCTAGAGAACCACCCATGCCTTCTGGCAAACCTCCTCCCCACAACCCCTTGCTCCAGAGTCATTTACTCACTGTTGTAAAGAGTATAAAATTCCCAGAATTGATGTCCTGTGGGGGACAGCTTTTCCATCCATGTTGTTTCACCTAGGAGGCAGGCTTCCACCTATGCTGTCCTCCTGGCCAGATTCAACATTACCTTCCAAATTAATAAAGTTCTCTTTTTATTTTAAGCTAAGTTTAGGAGTCTTGAATTTTTGCAAAAGGTACCCTTCCCAAACCCCAGGGGTTCACCTCTGAACCCCACAACACAAGGATTAGGCAAAAGGGTTTAAGTGGCTTATCCAGAGTTATATAGCTAGGAAGTAACTGAAGCCAAATTTGAATGCAGGTTCTCCCAACTCCATGCCTGGTGCTCCATCCACTGTGCCACCAAGGTACCCCTGGCTGTATGACTTTAGAAAAGCTGGAACCACTCCCTAGGCCTCAGTTTCTTTATTTGTACAAAAGGAGTTGATCAGTCAGGTATATACAAACAATTTTGTGATTGTACATCATGGTGAGTCTTTGGGACTTTGATGGCAGTTCCCCATTGGAGGTAGGGGCATGTCCATTGACATTGAGAAAGTGTACAACATCTACCAACATTTTCTCTTTCCTTGAGAATAAGTAATGGATCTCTCAATGACTAGAGATCATTTGTATCATGGAATCATAGATTTATAAATAGAAGTAGCCTTGGAAGTTAATAAATCAAACCTCATTTTGCAGATGAATAAACCATCCCAGAAAGGTTTAGTAACTTACAATGACACCATAGAAGTAGAATTCAAAACCACGTCTTCCTGAGTAGTTCCCACACCCTGTCTACACAGACTCTTGGCTAGTTAAGGATATTGGTTAATGGATTTACCTCTTTCTTCTGGGTTTCTACAAGACAACTGTAATTGAAGACTTGATCTTTTTTCTTTTCCAAAAAAAGATAGAGCTAAACCCAGGTCAGAGGTTGATCAGCAGTTAGTCAATCAATAAACATTCATTAGGTGTCTACTACCTGCTAAGCCACAGTGATACCAAGAAATTCAAAAGACAATCTGTGCCCTCTAAATGCTTATATCTAATGGGGGAGACAAGATGAATACAATTATGTACAAATAAACTAAACAAGATAATCAATAGAGAGGTACTAAACTGAAGAGGGATCAGGAAGGGCTTCCTTTAGAAGGTGAGATTTTCCCCAGAACTTGAAGAAAGCAAAGAAAATCAGAGACCTGAAAGTGAAATTTGGTCCCTAGGGCACATCTGCATATTGGGATAGTCCTTGAAGGATCAACTGCCATCAAATCAACAAGAATTTAGTGTATCTCCTGTGGACCTGGCAATTGGGCTAAGTGAAAAAGAACAAAAACTTCTGCTTTCAAGGAGTTCCAGTCCAGTGGATCAGACAACATACAAACAATGATGTATAAACAAGATATCCATATCTACAGATAGAGATATATGATAAAGTAGAGCTAATCTCAAGGGGAAAGGCACCAGCATTGAGGGGGATTCGAAAAGCTCCTTGAAGAGGTGGGATTCTAGTTGACTGTTAACTGGGGAAAAAAACACAGACTATGAAATAGCTAGGAAAACCACTTTTTATTAAGGAATGGGGTACAGTGCTGAATTAGGCCTCCACGCAGAGATTAAAACTCTGGATGCTCTGGACACTGACCTCTGGGAGAGCCAACTGTGCTAGACTGACAACTCCAAGGAACAAAAGAATTTGAGGAACCTATATACCATTTGGAGAGGTCCTGGGGCATGGAAAGATGATTGACATCACCATACCTACAGTGTTTCAAGCTATACAGACAGGATACAATCAAAGCAATCATAGTCAGAGGCTAGGGTGTAAGGGAAGAGGCTGCTTACAATGGAAACTAAAAGGCTGGTCCTGGCCCAGGTGTGGATCTTCTTGGGAAAAGATCTCTGATACAACATGGAAGACTACCTAAAACAACTAATACTTAGCATATGCTTAGCCCCACTTAACTGGGATTATCATTTACCTTGGGGTACATTATTCAATCTGAAACTGCTAGCCTGAGATTCCCTTCAGGGTGGATTCTCATAGGAACAGGGAACAAGGACAAGCTTTGGGGTCTCCAATTTACAAGCTAGTCCTAAAACTTGGGGTTCATCAGATCTTACTAGGCTACAAATTTGGGGGCTTCTAGATTCAACACTGACATGGCCTACTGGCGAAGTATGAAATCGAAGCATAGTCTTAACAAATATAAAAACAGAAAAAGAAGCAAATCCTTGGAAATAGGAGGAAAAAAACAGATGAAACTCCATAAGAGTAAATCACTATGATTTAGGGATGTCAGAGGGATGAGCACCAAAGGAGAAGGAAAACTGGATTTTTAAAAATACTGTAAAGAAAAAGTAAATTATTATGTAAAGGCTACATCTTCAAGAACACACAAGCTTGTTGAAGTGGTAAAATGTCACAAAACTGACTACCATTGTAGGTTTAATTGGAGCCACTGAAAATTGTTGTGAAAATTTAGCGGGAGTAAAATTAATTTTAGCTGGGATTATCTAGTTCGGGGATTTTTATTCCAAGGGTCATAAAATTAAAAAAAAATACTTTGATAACTACATCTTAAACTTTTTTGTTTCATTTGAAATTCTATGTATTTAAAAATATCATTTTGAGAAGGTATAGGTTTCACTGACAAAAGAGATCTATTATACAAAGAATTCCTAATCTAGTTAAACAACCTCATTTTAGAGATAAGGAAACTTAGGCCCCAAGAAGTGAAGGGACTTGTCTAGAATCACTCAACTCAAGTCCTGAAATTCTAGAACCAGTGTGATCTTTAGTCATTCCAGTTAACCTTTTTCTAATGAAATATTTTCAATTCCATTGACTGGATGTTTGTTGGGTTTTTTTCTTGTGGGAAATGGCAACCGCATTTTCTGATACCCCTAAATGACCCTTGTTTCTGACAACCTGGTCATCTGGAAACTCTCAGACAGACCCTTTGATCCAGACTGAACGATAAACTCTGAAGCCTCTTTTCAATCACCCAAGCCAGATACTTAGCTAAAGGCAACCAAACCATAAGCACTTTTCAATTACCCAAGTCTAAAACCATGGTAAGTTTTTTTAATCCTTTAGCTAGTGCTTGTGTAAACCTTAAAATTTCTCAGGCTTATGAATGTTAGGGGTTTCCCCCATTGGGGAATCTTCTACTTAAAAAAATTCCCTAAAGATGGCGGCTTAGAGAAAGCTAAAGCTCAGATCTCCGGAAAACCCTTCCCGACCAATCTCAAACGATAAGCTCCTAAGGCGCCGAAATTCAAAACGATCAACAGCACAGACCCTGGGAACCCTCCTCCTGGACCTGGACCCGGTTCAAAAGGTACGGCTCCCCTTAAAAGCCAGAACCCGAGATCACTCGGACCTCAGGGGTAGGAGCGCAGAGTCCAAGGCTCCCGGAAGCGGCAGCCGTGCCGGGCTCAGAGAGCAGGGTCTGAGGAACAACAACCCTCAGGGCCTTCTACAGTCCCGGTGAAAGTTACTGCCTGGGGCTTCCGCTGCAGAGAGCTGGTCAAAACAACAGCAACCCTCAGGGCGGGCAAGACAGCCTCACGGGCTGGATCCTGCTATCCAAGTCTCAGTGAAAGTCTGTGCTCTCGGAGCTTGGGGAAGCGGCAGCCCATCCCCCCGCAGGCCTGCGAAACAGCCTCACGGCCAGCGATTCTGAAGGCAACTTCCGGAAAGCGAGCCGGGGGGAGAGTGTGGCCACGTGGTCCGACCCTTCCATTCCAGTTCCAGTGAGGCATATTCAGTTTAACCCAGGGAAAGCCCATAGAACTATCTGCCCAGGACTGCCTCTGAACACCAGAAAGAGACAAGAAAAACTAATCCTCCACATTCAGAGATGACAAACTCCACAGAACCACAGAAGCCCCAAAATACCAAGAAAAATAAGAAGGGGCGACTTTGGACACATTCTATGGAGCCAAAATACAAAATACAGAGCAGATAGAAGATAATATAAAAGAAAATGCTCCAAAACCTTCCAAAGGAAATGGAAACTCTCCACAAACCTATGAAGAATTTGAATCAGAAATGACCAAAAAGATGGAAGCCTTCTGGGAGGAAAAGTTGGAAATAATGCAAAAGAAATTCACGCATCTACAAAACCAGTTTGACCAAACTGTAAAAGAAAACCAGGCTTTAAAGGCCAGAATCAGGCAGCTGGAAGACAACGATCGTGTAAAAGAGCAAGAATCAATAAAGCAAAGCCAAAATACCAAGAAATTAGAAGAGAACATAAAATATCTCACCGACAAGGTGATAGATCTGGAAAATAGGGGGAGAAGGGATAATTTAAGAATAATTGGACTCCCAGATAAGCCAGAAATAAACACCAAACTGGACATGGTGATACAAGATATAATCAAAGAAAATTGCCCAGAGATTCTAGAACAAGGGGGCAATACAGCCACTGACAGAGCTCACAGAACACCTTCTACACTAAACCCCCAAAAGACAACTCCCAGGAATGTAATTGCCAAATTCCAAAGCTATCAAACAAAAGAAAAAATCCTACAGGAAGCCAGAAAAAGACAATTTAGATATAAAGGAATGCCAATCAGGGTCACCCAAGACCTTGCAAGTTCTACTCTGAATGATCGTAAGGCATGGAACATGATCTTCAGAAAGGCAAGAGAGCTGGGTCTCCAACCAAGAATCAGCTACCCAGCAAAACTGACTATATACTTCCAAGGGAAAGTATGGGCATTCAACAAAATAGAAGACTTCCAACTTTTTGCAAAGAAAAGACCAGAGCTCTGTGGAAAGTTTGATACCGAAAATCAAAGAGCAAGGAATACCTGAAAAGGTAAATATTAAGGAAAGGGGAAAAATGTTATCTTCTTTTACTCAAACTCTCTTCTATAAGGACTACATTTATATCAACCTATGTATACTAACATGTGGGGAAAATGTAATGTATAAATAGGGGGTAAAGAAAGACCAAATAGAATAATCATTCTCACACAAAGATTCACATGGGAAGGGGAGGGGAAGAAAACTCCTATAAGAAGGAGAGGAAGAGAGGGGGGGGGGGTTACTTAAACCTCAATCTCAGGGAAATCAGCTCTGAGAGGGAAAAACCTCCAGATCCATTGGGATCTTGAATTCTATCTTACCCAACAAGGGTAAGGAGAAGGGAAAACCAAGGGGGGGAGGGGGAGAGGGAGAACAAAAAGGGAGGGAAAGAGAGGGGGGAGGGGGAGGGAACAAAAAGGGAGGGACTAAAAAGGGAAACATCAAGGGAGGGGACAAGGGGGACTGTTTCAAAGTAAATCACTGGACTAAAAGGTAGAGCCGAAGAAGAAAAGGTTAGAATTAGGGAAGGCAATCAAAATGCCAGGGAGTCCACAAATGACAATCATAACTTTGAACGTGAATGGGATGAACTCACCCATGAAACGTAGACGAATAGCAGAATGGATTAGAATCCAAAACCCTACCATATGTTGTCTTCAAGAAACACACATGAGGCGGGTTGACACCCACAAGGTCAGAATTAAAGGATGGAGTAAGACCTTCTGGGCTTCAACTGATAGAAAGAAGGCAGGAGTGGTAATCATGATATCTGATAAAGCCAATGCAAAAATAGACCTGATCAAAAGGGATAGGGAAGGTAATTATATTTTGTTAAAAGGGACTATAGACAATGAGGAAATATCATTAATCAATATGTATGCACCAAATAATATAGCACCCAAATTTCTAATGGAGAAACTAGGAGAATTGAAGGAAGAAATAGACAATAAAACCATACTAGTGGGAGACTTAAACCAACCATTATCAAATTTAGATAAATCAAATAAAAAAATAAATAAGAAAGAGGTAAAAGAAGTGAATGAAATCTTAGAAAAATTAGAATTAATAGACATATGGAGAAAAATAAATAGGGATAAAAAGGAATACACCTTCTTCTCAGCACCACATGGCACATTCACAAAAATTGACCATACATTAGGTCACAGAAACATAGCACACAAATGCAGAAAAGCAGAAATAATGAATGCAGCCTTCTCAGATCACAAGGCAATAAAAATAATGATTAGTAATGGTACATGGAAAACCAAATCTAAAACCAATTGGAAATTAAACAATATGATACTCCAAAACCGTTTAGTTAAAGAAGAAATCATAGAAACAATTAATAATTTCATCGAGGAAAATGACAATGGCGAAACATCCTTCCAAACCTTTTGGGATGCAGCCAAAGCGGTAATCAGAGGTAAATTCATATCCCTGAATGCTTATATTAACAAACAAGGGAGAGCAGAGATCAATCAATTGGAAATGCAAATGAAAAAACTGGAAAGCGATCAAATTAAAAACCCCCAGCAGAAAACCAAATTAGAAATCCTAAAAATTAAGGGAGAAATTAATAAAATCGAAAGTGATAGAACTATTGATTTAATAAATGAGACAAGAAGCTGGTACTTTGAAAAAACAAACAAAATAGACAAGGTACTGGTCAATCTAGTTAAAAAAAGGAAGGAAGAAAAGCAAATTCACAGCATTAAAGATGAAAAGGGGGACAGCACCTCCAATGAGGAGGAAATTAAGGCAATCATTAGAAATTACTTTGCCCAATTATATGGCAATAAATACACCAATTTAGGAGAAATGGATGAATATATACAAAAATACAAACTGCCTAGACTAACAGAAGAGGAAATAGAATTCCTAAATAATCCCATATCAGAAATTGAAATCCAACAAGCCATCAAAGAACTTCCTAAGAAAAAGTCCCCAGGGCCTGATGGATTCACCTGTGAATTCTATCAAACATTCAGAGAACAGTTAATCCCAATACTATACAAACTATTTGACATAATAAGCAAAGAGGGAGTTCTACCAAACTCCTTTTACGACACAAACATGGTACTGATTCCAAAACCAGGCAGGTCAAAAACAGAGAAAGAAAACTATAGGCCAATCTCCCTAATGAATATAGATGCAAAAATCTTAAATAGGATACTAGCAAAAAGACTCCAGCAAGTGATCAGAAGGATCATTCACCATGATCAAGTAGGATTCATACCAGGGATGCAGGGCTGGTTCAACATTAGGAAAACCATCCACATAATTGACCACATCAACAAGCAAACTAGCAAGAATCACATGATTATTTCAATAGATGCAGAAAAAGCCTTTGATAAAATACAACACCCATTCCTATTAAAAACACTAGAAAGCATAGGAATAGAAGGGTCATTCCTAAAAATAATAAACAGTATATATCTAAAACCAACAGCTAATATCATCTGCAATGGGGATAAACTAGATGCATTCCCAATAAGATCAGGAGTGAAACAAGGATGCCCATTATCACCTCTACTATTTGACATTGTACTAGAAACACTAGCAGAAGCAATTAGAGAAGATAAAGGAATTGAAGGCATCAAAATAGGCAAGGAGGAGACCAAGTTATCACTCTTTGCGGATGACATGATGGTCTACTTAAAGAATCCTAGAGATTCAACCAAAAAGCTAATTGAAATAATCAACAACTTTAGCAAAGTTGCAGGATACAAAATAAACCCACATAAATCATCAGCTTTTCTATATATCTCCAACACAGCTCAGCAGCAAGAACTAGAAAGAGAAATCCCATTCAAAATCACCTTAGACAAAATAAAATACCTAGGAATCTACCTCCCAAGACAAACACAGGAACTATATGAACACAACTACAAAACACTCGCCACACAACTAAAACTAGACTTGAACAAATGGAAAAACATTAACTGCTCATGGATAGGACGAGCCAATATAATAAAAATGACCATCCTACCCAAACTTATTTATCTATTTAGTGCCATACCCATTGAACTACCAAAATACTTCTTCACTGATTTAGAAAAAACCATAACAAAGTTCATTTGGAAGAACAAAAGATCAAGGATATCCAGGGAAATAATGAAAAAAAACACATATGATGGGGGCCTTGAAGTCCCTGACCTAAAACTATATTACAAAGCAGCAGTCATCAAAACAATTTGGTACTGGCTAAGAAATAGAAAGGAAGATCAGTGGAATAGACTGGGGGAAAGCGACCTCAGCAAGACAGTATACGATAAACCCAAAGATCCCAGCTTTTGGGACAAAAATCCACTATTTCATAAAAACTGCTGGGAAAATTGGAAGACAGTGTGGGAGAGACTAGGAATAGATCAACACCTCACACCCTACACCAAGATAAATTCAAAATGGGTGAGTGACTTAAACATAAAGAAGGAAACCATAAGTAAATTGGGTAAACACAGAATAGTATACATGTCAGACCTTTGGGAGGGGAAAGGCTTTAAAACCAAGCAAGATATAGAAAGAATCACAAAATGTAAAATAAATAATTTTGACTACATCAAACTAAAAAGCTTTTGTACAAACAAAACCAATATAACTAAAATCAGAAGGGAAACAACAAATTGGGAAAAAATCTTCATAGAAACCTCTGACAAAGGTTTAATTACTCATATTTATAAAGAGCTAAATCAATTGTACACAAAATCAAGCCATTCTCCAATTGATAAATGGGCAAGGGAAATGGATAGGCAGTTCTCAGATAAAGAAATCAAAACTATTAACAAGCACATGAAGAAGTGTTCTACATCTCTTATAATCAGAGAGATGCAAATCAAAACAACTCTGAGGTATCACCTCACACCTAGCAGATTGGCTAACATAACAGCAAAGGAAAGTAATGAATGCTGGAGGGGATGTGGCAAAGTAGGGACATTAATTCATTGCTGGTGGAGTTGTGAACTGATCCAACCATTCTGGAGGGCAATTTGGAACTATGCCCAAAGGGCGACAAAAGAATATCTACCCTTTGACCCAGCCATAGCACTGCTGGGTCTGTACCCCAAAGAGATAATGGACACAAAGACTTGTACAAAAATATTCATAGCTGCGCTCTTTGTGGTGGCCCAAAACTGGAAAACGAGGGGATGCCCATCAATTGGGGAATGGCTGAACAAACTGTGGTATATGTTGGTGATGGAGTACTATTGTGCTAAAAGGAATAATAAAGTGGAGAAGTTCCATGGAGACTGGAACAACCTCCAGGAAGTGATGCAGAGCGAGAGGAGCAGAACCAGGAGAACATTGTACACAGAGACTAATACACTGTGGTATCATCGAACGTAATGGACTTCTCCATTAGTGGTGGTGTAATGTCCCTGAACAACTTGCAGGGACCCAGGAGAAAAAAACACCATTCATAAGCAAAGGATAAACTATGGGAGTGGAAACACCGAGAAAAAGCAACTGCCTGAATACAAAGATTGAGGGGACATGACAGAGGATAGACTCTAAATGAACACTCTAATGCAAATACTATCAACAAAGCAATGGGTTCAAATCAAGAAAACATCTAATGCCCAGTGGACTTACGCGTCGGCTATGGGGGGTTGGGGGGGGGGAGGAAAAGAAAATGATCTATGTCTTTAACGAATAATGCTTGGAAATGACCAAATAAAATATATTTAAAAAAAAAAAAAAAAGAAAAAAAAATTCCCTAGCAGATGGTGAGAACTCTACTTGAGTGTGGGAGCTCCTAGCTATGGGAGTGTCCCTGCTCCACCCTACTTAAGACTGCTTTAGGACAGAAAACTGTTTGCTAAACAATGAAAGTACTTTGATCCATGCTTATGGAAGGGACAGGAAGTTCTTTGAGTCATGACTATTTTAGAATTGATACAATGGGATACTAAGTACCTATAAAGGTGGGGAAACTTGTAAACTACTTAAACCTAAAAGGGTGATAACTTATTCAGAGGTTTTTTCTTAATGAAATTTGTTGACACAGCAGCATTTTTTCCTGACTTACTAAAGAGATTAAAACTACTCAGCTGTGAATTCAAAATGAGTGGTCCTTTAGAAACATCTACAGTGATTGGTAGATGTAAGGACTTAGGGGAGGTGACAGAGAAAATTTTGCCCTTAAAAATAAGAGCTTGGATCTCTTTGAGGATCTCAATTTCTGATTCTCATTCTGGAGGATCTCATTCTGAAGGAGAGCTCCTTGAGGAGCTCCTCTGAGGGGCTCTGTCCCTCTGGGGTAGGAGCTCTGGAGGCTCTTGAGAGAGGCCCTTTGAAACAATTTCTGGCTGGAAGACTCTTTGAGGAAGGACGCTGGCCTGGTGTCACTAGTATCCTTGTTTAGTCAGACCTTGTGGTGAGTGTTAAAAAACTGACTGATTCCTCTTTTAAGACTCAGGTCTAGGCCATATTGACTTGAGGCCCTTCATACTTATTCCTTTCTTACTCTCTCTCTCTTTCTTTGATTACTCATTGTATTGTTAATTAAAATCTCTATAAAACCCAATTGACTTGGGTATTTGAATAATTGGGAATATTTCCCTGCCGACCACCTTATATTTGATTTTAAAACCCAAGACACTATAGTGAAACATATTTCTGCGGTCAAATTTACTCACCCTCTCTTATATCTATCATAATTTATATCTTCCACTATTTTAATCACTACAGTTTAAGACCTCAACCATTTTAAATCTCACACTTGCTAGTATCCAAGCTGAATTCATAGTACCCTAGCTGAATTTGGGTAGATGGCCTCTGCCCTTCTTCCATTTCCAAAGATCTTTAAAGTTCCTTGCCCTCTTTGGTTCAGCAGAAATTCCCAGTAATTGTATCTTTTCTGAGATAGTGTTTGTCCCAGTGTGGTTGGCCCTATGTGGTCTGTGATCATTGCCTATCTTGTCCTGATTATAGATGTTCTTAAAACTACTTTGATAGTTATGAGTTATTTTTCAGGTTGACAGATACTAATACTAAATACTAATTTATTTAATTTGTATTTAAAATATTTATTAATAATTAAAGTTCATAATAAACACTCAATAGAAATTTATTCATTTAAATTGAAGAGGATGGTATAAGGAAGTGTTCACTTTTCCTTTTTTCTTTTAAATTTTTTTTTTACTTTCTCTCTTTTATTATTAATTCTAAAAGAGAAAAGCAACCAGGGCTTAGCAATCAGGGTTAAGAAACTTGCTTGGAGACACACCAATAAGAAGTGGTAAAATTTGAATTTAATCCTCCTGATTTCGGCCTGGCACTTTATCCACTATGCTACCTAGATACCTCTCAGTGTTCACTTTTCAAAAACTTCCTTTTCAGCCAGATCCATTAAAAAGTCAGGGGTGCATAGAAAGTTTTAAAATAAAGGTTTAAAAAAAACACACGCAAACATCTTTCTGAACCATTAGTTCAAAATTTCTGGAATTGAACTGAATACCTGAGATGTATCTTTTTCAAGTTTCACTAGCAACTCTATACCCATGGTGGTAAACCTATGGCATGCATGCCAGAGGGGGCACTGAAAGCCCTCTTTGTGGGAATACCTACCTTTGCCCCAGCACAGAGTCTGCCAGAGTTCATTACTAGAAAGTCAAAGAGATGTGGGGTCAGGCTATTCCTCCTCCCCCCCTATATCCTTCTGAGGATATCACCCACCCCTCTAAAAGGTTCACCATCACTGCTATACACCTTCCCCTTCAACTCTATTTCTTTTTAACAAATTGGTTCAGTACTCATCTCTCAGTATCAGTTTCTCTAGCAGAGATTGGAGACTTCCCTGACAAGAGAGTGGCATATAGAGGAGAAGTGAGTAAGTTTTAAGTTGCCAAAGATCATTTGGAGGTAGATTTCAAATTTACTAGCTTTTTTTCCCCATTGACTGAATCATTCAACAAATATTTGCTTAGTAAAAGTATAAATAGTTGACATTTACATAGAATTTTACACATATTATTATCTCATTTGGACTCTACAGTAATCTTCTGAGGTGGATAATACGTGTTTATTATTCATGTTTTACATGTAAGAAAACTAAGTCTCAAAGAAGTTAAATGATTTGTTCTTAGTCATAGAGCAAATAAAAGCAACAGAAATAATGCAAACCTAGAACCCTCCTGACTCCAGAGTCAGTCTAGTTTACTACTAGTATACTGTGCTTTTCCTACATGCAAGTCCCTATGCTAAGTTCTTCAAGGGACATATATAAAATAAGACATGATACTTTTACATAAGGAGACAATAATAGTCTAATAGGGGAGATAAGACATGCTCAGATAAGTTAAAAAGTGCCCTGACTGCTGCAAATGATATAAGAATTCAGATAAGGGAAGAATTCCAGCCAAAGAGAATAGGGTGTACTTCTTGGAAGAGGTAGCATTGGAGATGGAGCTTGAAGGATGGATTTTTTTAAAAAGATATTTTATTTTAACAGTTACATGTAATAATTTTTCACATATGTTTTCTGAAATTATAAGATCTAAGTTGTCTCCCTCCCATCCCTCTCCCCTCCTAGAGGTGGTAAGCAATTTGATGTGGGTTATATATTATCATGCAAAACATTTTTTCTATATTGTCCATTGTTGTAAGAGAATACTTATATAAAACCAAAACCTCAAAATACCATCAGACGAACATTGTACATAGTAACACAATATTGTGGGATGGCCAACTATTTACAAAGGGTTAAGTGATTCGCTCAGGGTCACACAGCTAGGAAATGTCTGAGCCAGATTTGAACCCAGGACCTTCCATCTCTAAAATAGGCTCTCAATTCCACTGAGCCTCCTAACTGCCTGGGACCAAATTACTTCTTTCCAGAATTTTCTCTCTCTCTCTCTCTCTCTCTCTCTCTCTCTCTCTCTCTCTCTCTCTCTCTCTCTCTCTCTCTCTCTCTCTCTCTCTCTCTCTCTCTCTCTCTCTCTCTCTCTCTCTCTCTCTCTCTCTCTCTCTCTCTCCTCCCTTTTCCCCACTGCCTCTTCCTCTCTCCCTCCTTCTTAGGAGGAATGATTGAAACTGTAACAAGTGCTAGAAAGAGTGGCCAGAAAGACTGTCATCAGGAGACATCCAGATGTCAGTGAGATATGAAAATATTTGAGATGAAACAAAGTGTGTTCCCCTCAGCACCAATAGAACAAACAATCCAGGGAGCACAGTGGAAGGAATCGATAGCTCTAAGATAAAATGGGGAAAGGATGTAGGTGGATGGGTGGGTGAGTGGTTTGGTGTGAGGGTATGGAAATAAGAAAGTAGGAGAACAGTGGGAGATGGAGAATGTAGTTTTTCTAATGGCATCAGAGGGTTCAACATTACTAACATGAGCATGATATGTATAGGTGAATATTTGTTAATCACTGAAAACTAAGTTCAGGTTGCAACCAAAGGGGCAATCATTCTAAGCCATGTGTATTTATTTGTACAATCTGCCCACCCCCTTCCCAAATTAGGTTGTAATGTTATTAAAGATAGAGACTTTGTCTTTTTTTCCTTCTTAGACTATAGTGCCTTACACATAGTAGTCACTTAATAAGTGAAGTGGAGTAAAAGAAATTTTAAAAATGGTGGCAAAAGTCAAAGTGGGGAACAAGGAGAATTCCAAACACTTCTCTTGGTCTCTGAAAAATTCTGGTTTCTTCTTATACCATAGCTTTGAGAGGTTCTCTTTTTGAAGACCACTAAAATGTGAAGATGGTGTCTAAATATGCTTCCAGGATGTAGATATTAAGGAAACTTGGGAGAAGACATGGGAATTCAGATCAATTTAATTCATTTCAACAAACATGGATTCAGTACTTCTCACTTGCACTTTGGCAGGCATGGAATGAGGTATTGTGCCAATTGTCAATGAATCAATGAAAAGCAATCAACAAGATTTTATTAACTAGATTACTATGAAGACAAAAATAAAACAGTCCTTGCCCTCAGGGAGCTTATATTTTACAAGAGAAATAACACCTGCATAGTATGACAGGAATAGATAAGCAAGTAAATGATAAAGAATTGCCACATAAGACAAAAGATTTCAGGCTTTATTTTCAGAAACTAATCAAATAGTAGAAATAGTGAAGAGACAAAATGTTCTTTGTTGCAGGAGACAGTGAACTTTACAAGATGTAAAATAAATAATTTTGATTATATTAGAGTTTTTATACAAACAAAACCAGTGCAACCAAAATTAGAAGGGACCCTACAAACTGAGGGGGAAATTTATAACAAATTTCTCTGACAAAGGTCTAATTTTTCAAATATACAAAGGACTAAGTAAAATTTATAAGAAATCAAATCAATCCCCAATTGACAAATGGTCAAAGGACCTAAGTAGGCAATTTTCAGATGAAGAAATCAAAACTATCAATAATCATATGAAAAATTGTTCTAAATTCCTCCTGATTAGAGAAATCAAATGCTGGTGGAGTTGTGAATTGACCCAACCATTATGGAAGGCAATTTGGAATCATGCCCAAAGGGCCTTAAAATAATACGTCAGTGGTAATGCAATGATCCAGGACAATTCTGAGGTATTTATGAGAAAGAACATTATCCACATTCAGAGGAAAAACTGTGGGAGTAGAAACACAGAAGAAAAACAACTGCTTGATTACATGGGGATATGACTAGGGATGTAGGCTCTAAATGATCATCCTAGTGCAAATACCAACAACATGGAAATGGGTTTTGATCAAGGACACATGTAAAACCCAACAGAATTGCAGATCATCTATGGGAAGGGTAGGGGGAGGGGAGGGAGAGAAAGAATATGATTCTTGTAACCAAGGAATAATGGTTTAAATTGACTAAATAAAATTTTCAAAAAAAAAATTATGCATGTCCTTTGATCTAGCAATATTATTACCAGGTTTATATGCCAAAGAGATAAAAACAATCTGGGCAAGAATCTGTTTGTACAAAAATATTTATAGCAAAAAATGAGAAAATGAGGGCGTGTCCCTCAATTAAGGAATGGTTGAACAAATTGTGGTGTATGATGGTGATGGAATACTATTGTGTTGTAAGGAATGCTATCTGGAGGATTTCTATATGAACTGAAAAGACCTCCAGGAACTGATGAGGAGTGATAAGTAGAAATAGGATAACATTGTACACGGAAACTGTAACATTGTGGGATAATCAAAGGTAATTGACTTTGCTACTAGTAGCAATATACTGATCCGGGACAATTCTGAGAGACTTGTGAGAAGGAATGCTATCCACATCCAAAGAAAGAACTGTGGGAGTAGAAATCCAGAAGAAAACATGATTTATCACTTGTTTATATAGGTATATGATTTGGGGTTTTGGTTTTAAAGGATTGCTCTTTTACAAAAATGAATAATATGGAAATTGATTTGAGTAATTATATATATAGTGTAATTGTTAAATTAAGGAGTTCTACAAAGTTAGGACAACAGTTTAACAGAAACTTTGTTTAATTTAAGAAAGAAGTACAGATACAAAGATAGAAAAGAGGAGAGAGTATTGATCTCATACCCTATAAATATACCTAAAATTCCCAATACTACCTACAATTTCCTAAAACTATATCTAATTGTCTTCTGAGGACAGGCTCTTTTGCCTGGCACACCAGGCCTAATCTATTCTATCTATAAATTATTCACTAACTATCTAACTCCCTAAAATAATAGCCAGCCACCATTCACTCACTCCTTCAATCAGTTTTCAATAACAGACCAACTATCAGTAGCCAACTGCCAGCAGATCCTTGCCTGGGAGACAGACTTCCTGCTCTCTAGAGATCCCAGAGGCAAAAGACCCTCAACTGTCAGTGACTGCTTCTGTCTCTCCTCACTGACCAACTGTCCCCCCTAACTTCCTGTCAGAGAGCAGGCTACTTCCTCTCCTCAGTCTTGGTCTCCCTGGTAACAGAATCTTCAGCTCTTGCTCACTGACTCCTGTCAGTTCTGATCTACTTAGAAATCCTGCTCTCTAGCCTCTTAAGGAGACAGAGGGAGAGATTAAGAAAATCCCTTTAACAATATGTGTGTGTGTGTGTGTGTGTGTGTGTGTGTGTGTGTGTAACCCAGTGGAACTCCTTGTCATCTCTGGGAGGGGGGAGGGATGAGGGGAGGGAGACAACATGAATCAGGTGTCAACTGTGTTTTTGGAACTCTAAGTTTACCTCTGTCCTTAGAGAACTCTCCTTAAGGGAAGTCCCAAACTGACTTAGTCTCTGACTAAATAAACCTTAAAGTACTTAATGATCCCAGTTTAGGTGGAATTAGCAGATAATCAAATCTTAAGTATCCTTTTTGTCTTAGAAGTCCTCTTCCAGGGGACAGCTAGGTGGCTCAGTGGATGGAGAGCCAGACCTAGAGATGGGAGGTTCTAGGTTCAAATTTGGCCTCAGATGCTTGCCAGCTGTGTGACCCTGGGCAAGTCACTTGACCCCCAGACTAGAATCTTCCTTTTTATATCCATTGTAAAGCATCATCAACCTCTCCCTGATGATCCAGCCCTGGACTCCACATTTCCTTGTGGCCATTATGTAGCTAATCTATCATACCTCCCTGTCCTTTATTTCTCCAAAAGTATATAAGACCCCCTAAGTTCTGTTACTCTTTGGAAAATCATCTTTGGTGGTGCATTTTCCCCAAAGACAGTGTTGCCAGAGTCCCTGAGTTTTGACTCTGTGTGGTGGCTAAATAATCAATTGTCTCTAGTCCTGATTAAAAATGTGGGTTTTCTGACTAATTTAGTGGTTCTGTGTATTTCCAAGTTGACACATGTAATCACAGAAAATTTTTAAAATAAAAAATTTAATGGAAAAAAAGTGGGACAATTTCCCAAATCCAATCCATCTCTTTTTCCTCCTTTTATTCAATTGTGAGTCCAGCTCATTGACCATATTTAAGGTACATATTTGGAGTTAACCCGTTCTTAGAAATTGAAATTTCCATGATGTATTTTGTGAGCTGTCTTCAGTGGGTTGATCTGCAAATTAATTACCAAGTGAAACTTCATAAGAAAAAAATGTTCTTTGTTGTTACATTTTGCTTTGTTATTTATATTATTGTTATATTGTATTCCTTAAAAAGCCTTGATTTCTCTTCTTTCTCACTATATGTCTTTCCTCTTGTTCACTAAAATTCGTCATTAATCTGCCAAACCACAACCCTGTCTGCCCCTCCCTCACACAGCTAATAAGTGTCTGAGGCTGGGTTTGAACTCAGGCCCTTCTGACTCTAGATCCTGTCCTCTATCCACTGTGCCACCTAGCTGCCCCCAGTAAGCATTCTAGAATCATTCTGCTCCTTAGCCCCAAGTAGGAGCGAAAGACTTGGCAGGCTTATACCTGAGCCTATCAAAAATCTGGTCACTTTAACCATGGGGCGAGTGTCTAAATGTCAGCTTGGAAGCTGTTTACATATATAGAGCCCCAATGGGACTTATTTGCACCATGCTATTACCTCAGCAGAGCAAGTAGTAAGCTCCAGGGGCCCTAGGAATCCTTACTAGACCTTCTGTACACAGACACAATTAGTGAGACACGGCGAATAGTTGCTGCTGAAGTCAGTTTCCAGCTTCCAAAAACAAAGTTCTGACTTGTTTGTGTCAGCAGGTTCTTGGGCATACAGATTCCCAATGGAGCCAAAGTCTTCCCTGTGAACAGTGTTCCTCCTGTGGATAGACAGGCAGGAGAAGGTCTCCAGGTACCTTCCTCTGTATCTCCCAGGAATCTCAGCAAGAAGGAGAGAGTGTCCTGAATCAGAAGGGAAGTCTGGTCTTTAGATTGTGTCCCTTTCCTCAACCCAAATGGGTCAAGGAAACCGTTCTAGAGGTTCTTAATTGTCATCCTCCTCTTTGGGGAGGTGACAATAAGGAATGAATGTTCCCTCCTTGTCAGACCTTTTTGTTCTACTTCATTTTGCTTATTTCATCCAGCACAACATAGTACCACATCCTGTCCACTTTACTAGTGGAGAATGAAGAGCTATTAGATGATCAAATAAGAAGAAAGAAGGCAAAGGGAATTTCTAAAATAATATTTGGGGAACAGACAACTCCATAATTTCTCTGGTGTAGGAAACTCCTAGAAAGGAAACTCATTGGTAAAATGCAAATTAGCACCTGCTCTGCAATTTAAAGCCTTCTAATGTTCCCTGCAGACAGTGACACTCTTTTTCCTGTCTCTAGGCATTTTCTCTCTTTTTCGTTCTCCCTTCCTCCCTTCCTCTCTCTCTCTCTCTCTCTCTCCTCTCTCTCTCTCTCTCTCTCTCTCTCTCTCTCTGTCCCTTCCTCCTTTCCTTCCTTCCTTCCTTCCTTCCTTCCTTCCTTCCTTCCTTCCTTCCTTCCTTCCTTCCTTCCTTCCTTCCTTCCTTCCTTCCTTCCTTCCTTCCTCTTTCCTTCTCCTCCTCTCCTCCTCTTTCTTTCTTACTTCTCTCCCTTCCTTTCCTTTAAAAAAAAAAACCAGCAACCCTTCTGTTTTAGTATCAATTTTAAAACAGAAGAGCAAAAAGGACTAGTCGATTGGATTAAAATAATTTACTCAGGGTCACACAGCTGGAAAGTGTCTGAGGTCAAATTTGAACCCAGATCCTCCCAACTCCAGGTCTGGCACTCTATCCACTCAGCTACCTATCTGCCCCTGACTGAAGGCATTTTCACTTGCTGTCCACTCTATTTAAAATGCTCTCTTCCTTATCTCTTACCTTTTGGATTTCTTCCAGTTCCACCTAAAAGACCATCTTCTACAGTAGAAAGCCTTTCCTGATTCCCTTTGATTCTCGTAGTTCAAATCTAGAGCCACTTTCACTCTAAATGTTCTAATGGACCCTTTGTGCCTGACTGATTTTTGTGGCAGTGCTGTCCAAACTCATGTTGGTGTGATCAGCCACAGCCAAATGTATTGTACTTGACTCCAACATTGTGATGTCATTGGTCTTCTTTGAAAATGAAGAATGAACAATAGCAAATCATTCTTTCTTATTATTTCCAGTTTATCCTTTATTATTATTATTTGCATATAATTATTTCACGTTGTCTCCCTCGTTAGACTGAGAATTCCTTAAAGGCAAGGACGCTTTTTTTTTTTGAGGCTTTAAAAATTTTATTTTATTTTTTGGTTACATTTGAGTTCCAAGATGATTTCCTCCCTCCCAACCCTGCAGAAGGCCAGCATTTGACACAAATATATATGTGAGACTGTACAATACATGGTTCCACATATCAGTTCTTTCTCTGGAGGAGGACAGCATCTTCCTTCACAGGTCCCTTGTAGTTGATTTGAATATTCATATAGCTCACAGTAGCTTAGTTATTCACATTTACTCATCAAACAATATAGCTGTGATTGTATACAACATTCCTTTAGTTCTACTCTTTTTCACTCTTCATTATTTCATGCAAGGCTTTCCACGTTTTTCTAAAATCAACTTGCTCATCATTTCTTATACCATTCAGCCATTCCCCAGTTGATGGGCATCCCTTAGTTTCTAGTTCTTTGCTATCACAAAGAGAGCTACTATAAATATTTTGGAACATATGGATTCTTTTCCTTTTTCCCTGATCACCTTGGGAAAAAGACTTAACAGTGGTATCACTGGGTCAAAGAATATACAGTTTTATAAGTCTTTGGGCATAATTCCAGATTGCACCAACAATGTATTGGTGTTTCAGCAGGGACTCCTTAACCTTTTAATTTTTTTAAATCCTTACCTTCCATCTTGGAATCAAAACTTGGTATTATTTCCAAGGCAGAAGAGTGGTAAAGACTAGGTAATGGGGGTTAAGTGACTTGCCCAGGGTCACACAGCTGGGAAGTATCTGAGGCCAGATTTGAACCTAGGACTTCCCATCTCTAGGGCTGGCTCTCAATGTACTGAGCTACCCAGCTTCCCCCACTCCTTTACTTTTTGTGGTAGTCTTGGAATATAGCACAGTGCCTTGCACATAGTAGGCACTTAATAACTGTTTATTCATAGACTTACTGACTGCCTACTTAATGCTTATTGATTGACTGATTGATTCATTGACTGACTGAATAGTTAAATGACTTATCCAGGGTCATCAAGGATCAGTGAACCTAGGTCTTCCTGGGACTTGAAGCTAGTTCTCTAGCCATAATACCATACTACCCCTCTAATAATAATGTCAGATTTAAATTGTGTTTTAAGGTTTATGAAGTTATTTCCTCCTAAGAACTCTGAGATAGAAAAGACTTGAGGCAGCTAGGTAGATAGAGAGGCAGGCCTAGGGATAGGAGGTCCCTGAGATCAAATCTGGCCTTTATACACTTCCTAGCTCTATGACTCTGGGCAAGTCTCTTAAACCCAATTGCCCAACTCTTCTGCCTTGGAGCCCATACTTAGTATTGATTTTAAGATGGAAGGTAGGAGCTTAAAAAGAAAAAAGGTACATGTGCAGGGGCAGCTAGGTGAATCAATGGATAGAGAACCAAACCTAGAAACAGGAGGTCCTGGGTTCAAATCTGACCTCAGATGCTTCATAGCTGTGAGACCCTGGGCAAGTCACTTAACCCCAATTCCCCAACTCTGCTTCTTTAAAACCCATACTTAGTATTGATTCTAAAACAGAATACAAGTGTTTTTTTTTTTAATGGTCATCTAGTCTTTATCTGAAGAACTTTAATGAAAGAAAATTGATTGCCTTCCAAGGCACCTCATTCCCCCTTTGAATAACACTATATATTGATATACTGTGACCAGATGGCCGCAAGCATTTCTTAGCACCAAGCAACAGCAGCTTTTGTTGCCAAGGTACTCTTAAATGAGATTATTCCTCACTTTGGCCTGCCAGCACATATTGATTCAGACAGGGGAATTCATTTTACAGATTCAGTTTTTTCTCAGATTTATTCATGTTTGGGGATCACTTCCAAATTCCATGTACCATATCATCTACAGAGCTCAGGCCAAGTTGAGAGAATGAATACAGATCTTAAGACTATGATTAGAAAATTGTTACTGAGACTCACTTAAAATGACCTAAAACTTTCCTTCTAGTTCTATTTTATCTTCGAATTAGGCCCAGGGGAGATCTACACATCTCACCATTTGAGATGCTTTTTGAACATCCCCCCATACAGGATAAACCTTTTTCTCCTGCATACACATCATTACTGGGGGGGGGGCACTTCTATTGCTTCCTATATATATAAGACTTAGAGGTCAAATTGCAAGAACTCCATGAATCCAGAGCTCCAGTACAAGCAGGACCTATGGACTTCTCATTTCATGACCTACAACCAGGAGACAAGATGTATATAAAGAACTTCCAGCACACTGGAGGAACTCAGCCTGCCAGGGAAGGTCCACTTTAAGAACTGTTAACCACTCCAACAGCTATCAAAATTGGAGAAAAGGACTCTTAGACTCATTGCTCACATGTAAAATAAGTACCTTTTATCAACACTGATTGATTGTACCCTGTCACACTCAATGTTTTTAAAATTTGTATTCCTTCTATGATTAGACTGAAGATAAAAGTCCATAGAAAAATGGATACTGTTTTGGCTGACACATTAAATTCCTGAATCATTTTATTTTTGCTTTTCTGTTTATTTTCAATAGGATATTTGATTTTCTCCCTTATTTCTTTTACTTGGAGTACATGTAATCAGTATTAATGTTTTTGATTTTGAAGGATAAGTTTACAACATAAATTAGCTCTAATATCAGTGCATACCCAAAAAGCTTTAGACTATGGAAACCTGCCCATTGATAATTAAATATTATGGGACTTTGATGAATAATTGTGTATGATTCCAGAAGTAGGGATCACAAAAGAACCATTGTACAGTGTCAAGAAGCACAAGGTCAAGGAGACCAAAAATCCTTGTGGGATTAATGATATCTGTGCCAAGACAGAGGACTTGTTTGAGGTTCGAGGGAGTGGCTGTTTGATATACATCAGACTCAGGTCTTCCCTGAGCCATGTTTAGACAAGTACCTTAGTTTGGCTGCCACTTTGGCTCCCCTATCCCTGAGGGTAAAGGTAAAATCAGACCAGGGAATCACATACTTCCCTTTTTATAAATGGAGATTTTGAACCCTAGACTTCAATCCCCAGAAGTCCTTGGTATTTCCTAGAATTCCCTATAATCTCTCCTGAGTCTCCATGTTGGCGAGATCACAATTGGTATTTAACTGGCAGTAACACCAACCATGCTCTCTTCTCTGCCATTGAAATGATGTAGGAAGTATAGTGGTAAGCTAAGCTAAGCACGGGGATTTTGAATGGGATAATCAGCCATGGGCACGTGTTTTTTTTTTTATTTGTATCTTCTTTATTCCTTGACTTCTAATAATCCTTAATAAACCTCATAAAATATAATATTTTATTAGTAGAAATATAATTTAAATTTTGCAGTTAATGGCAACCATGAAGGGATTGGACGAGAAGTTCTCAAATTTTTTTAAAAGATAGCCTAGATAATTTTTTTTAAGCCATGTTTCTCTGACCAAGGCTTTTCGCCTACCCTCACAAAGCTTCTGATTCAGCTCACTCCTGATGCCTGATTCTACGCTCCATCCAAGTTTGCCTCCAGCCATCCATTCCAGATCTGCTTGACCCAGATTGCTCTCCCGCCCCAGTCCCAACCCTGCCCCCAGCCCCAGCCCTGGCCCCAGCCCCAGATTATCTTCAGCCTCCAAGCCAGATCACCCCAGTCCAGCCCCAGGACCCAGGCTGCTGGTAGCTGCCCCTTTGTCTTTGGAATCACAAACCAACTGGTAAAAACTGGGGTGTTCTTTCCTTAGGCAAAAATTAGCCTCCATGTGGCAGGGGGCCTCGGGGAGAAGGAGGAATGAGGAGAAGGAAGAGACTTTTCCAAACAGGAAGTTACAAGTATGGCGTATTCTATGAGAGAGCAGTGCATTTCCTATTTCAAAGGATGTTTTTTGAGTGCACTGATACTTTTACTTATCTTACATGAGATTCAGGGTAGAAATTCATCTTCCTGCAACTCTTTGCCATTTAGATCTACCCAGTTTGAGATTCCTAAAAAATACATGTTCTTTGCTATGGAAAATCCCACCACAGTACTGACAAAAAGCATCTCAATGGAAAAACAAAACAGAACCTTAAAGAGACTGGAGGTTATATTTTTAGACTTTTCAGACTCCAATGTTTTATAAAAATCTCTGTATTCTATTGCATTTTGCTGATTGTTTTGTTTAAGATTTAATTTTGTTGTTTTTAAGTTCATATATTAATGTATTCAATACTATTCTTTTACACTGAATCATTTTTAATGTACTGGGTTTTAACTACTGTTATAGTCTGTTGTTTTTCCCTTATAACTATACTGAACAAACATTATTGAATAAGCCCATATATAAAACCAGTCTTTTTTTTTTCTATTTTGACTTTGTAAATTGTCACATAGAGGATGGATGGACTTCATCAAAACTGGTTACAATTGTATAACAACCTTTCTGAAATTTTAATGAGCTAAATATCTCAAATTGATTTTAAGGGGTTTTTAGACATGATTTTTAGATTTTTTCTCAATTCTGATCATTTTGCCTGCCTCTAATAGGAGGTAAGGTTCATTTTAGTAGCTGAAGTGAAATACAATTATAATCCCCACCTCCCACATTTATAAAAATGTGAATGGATGGGACATCACAGTCTCATACCAAAGGAGCTCAGAAGTTAATCCCAGGGCATGGTACCCCTGGATGGCTCCCAAAAAGAGAGCACCTCTCATGTATAACTCTTCAGCTCACTTTACTTCCACCAGAACAATCTAGATTTATTGATGATGTCCTAGACCCAAATACATTTTACTTTGTTTAAAAATGTATTTGCCAAGGTTAAAAGATTTGCTACACCTGAAAAACTTGTGGCAAGTATCCATTTTCTTTAAATGTCATACAGAAACTTATGTGAAATATGATAGTAGATTTGTTTGCTATTGTAAATAACTGGATTATTGTGAATTTTGGGGATTTTGATACCTTTTGAATGTGCATTACCTGTTATACTACTGTTCTTTTATTTAAAAAAAAAACTGTTACCTTGTGAAATTCATTTGCTTATACTCACAGTGGATCATGGCCAGGTATGAAGATGAAATAGATCTCATTTTTGGTGAGAAACCTTGTAGTCTACATTTCCTTAGTTGACACAGTGTGTCAATGATTATAAGCTATACTTTTTTATTCTTAAAAATTCTTTTATTATATTTTTCTTGCATATGCAATGTACTATTTCAGTTTTTTTATTTTTTCTCTCCTTTTTATATTTAAAGCATGTCACCAGTATTAAGATTTTATTTAACTTTTTTGATTTTGCTGTAATATAAGTTTAAAATATATTTGCTATAATGTCAAAGCATGCCCCCAAAGCTTCAGACTATAAAAATGGTGCCACTGATTGTTTAAAAAAAATTTGGGACTTTGCTTAATGATTCTGTCTGATTCCAGGACAAGATAATAAAAAAGAGCCATTGCACAGTGCCAAAGAAGCACAAAGATAAACTGCATAGTGCCAATTGAGCACAAGGTCAAAGAGACCAACCAATCCCAATGGGGTTGATGAAAATTTGAGCCATGACAAGAGGACTTGAACATATTTGGGGTTTGAGGTTGCAGCTGTTTAACATGTGTTAAAGGCAGTTCCTTGTTCCACATTCTACCAAGTATCTCAAATTTGACTCCTACCTGGCTCCTATAATCTAGTCCCTATTCTGTCTTTCATAGTGTGGCAAACTTTCTGTAGTCCTGGCTACTTATTGAGTAAATACATCATTGCTTAAATTGTTTTAATTGGGCCCTGATTCAAGGACTGTTATAGATTTATTTTTCCTTTACTTGGAATTTTTATACATAAGATTTTGATAGTCTCTATTTCATCCAGAAATTATCTTTTTTATTTGGATTTTTTGTTTTTTTTTTTATTTCTCTTGCCAATTGATTCATATACCTCATAACTCAGCCATGCATCCCTAAATGATCCCTGTGTTTTTCAATCACCCTCTTCAGTGATGGAATGTATAAAATATTATTTTAAATTGCAAAGTTTAAATTCCTTTTGAGAGTAATTTTAGGTTAAGAAACATGATACCTCTCCAAATCCAGAAAGTGAACTACCTGGAGAAGACACCATGAAGAAGCCTCCACAGACAGCATGCTGCACCAGAAGATCCAGAGTGAACTTTGGGATGTGGTGATTTGAACTGTGTGGGGTTTAAATGCATTTGTTTTGTATGTATACTCTTATGCCAAAGGGGACTATCCCCTAACTGGCTTTTTGTCAATGTGCCTAGTAATCATTGGTTTTGTTCTCTTTTCCTTTTATTCACAAACTATTGCAATCTTTAAGTTGATTATTTTTCCATGATCCTTTTGGGGAAACTGGTTTCCCAATAGGATCACAGGGAGGTATGTATAAATGAAGATTTTGAACCCTAGACTTCAATCCCCAGAAGTCCTTGGTATTTCCCAGAATTCCTTATAATCTCTCCTGAGTCTCCATGTTGGCGAAATCACAATTGGTATTTAACTGGCAGTAATACCTCCCACGCTCTCTTCTCTGCCATTGAAATGATGTAGGAAGTATAGTGGTAAGCTAAGCTAAGCATGGGGATTTTGAATGGGCTAATCAGCCATGGGCATGTGTTTTTTTATTTGTATCTTCTTTATTCCTTGATTTCTAATAATCCTTAATAAACCTCATAAATATAATATTTTTATTAGTAGAAATATAATTTAAATTTTACACCTTTTACATCAAAATCTAGTCTTTTTTTTCTCTTATGGTATAGCAACTGTCTGTAGTCCTGGCTGCCAATGGGTAAGTGTTATATTAGTGCAATTATCCTATAGAATTGTGGGACATAAATCAAATCACTTTAATTGGGTTCTAATACAAGGACTTGTTATAGATTTATTCTTTTTTTACTGATGATTTTTATATTTTGATTTTTTTGTCCCAAAATTTAATTTTTTCTTCTATTTGTTTTTCTTTTTTTCTTTTTTAAATGTTTTTGGTTTATCTTTTAACACTTGACTTACATACCTCATAACTCAACCATTTATCCTGAGTTGATTCGGGTGTTGGTCAACACCCTCCTCATGGGGAATTGTATAATTTTTTTAAAATCCAAGATTTAAAAATTTTTGAGAGAAATTTCAGGAAAAGAAGCTCATTAATTCCCCAAATCAAGAAAATGAACTGTTTAAGTGTCATAAAGAATTTTACACTGCATCAAAAGACTCAGAATAAACTTTGGGATGTAGTGAATCAAACTGAAGGGGGTTGAACACATTTATTCTGAATGTAAACTCCTATGCCAAAGAGGATTGCTCCCTAATTGACTTTTTTCAATGTGCCTAGCAAATATTGGTCTTGCTCTCTCTCTTCTATTTCTCTCTTATCTACAACTATTATAGTTTCCTCTTAGAAAGTACAATATTGTATGCACCTTTTAGCTAGAATCGTTGTAAGCTAGTTATAAATGATTCATTGGGGAGGCTAGTCTCCCAAAGAATCATAGGGGGGATTATGAAGATGGAATTATCTCTCTCTTTTTGTCTATTTTAGTGAAATCAATCAACAACATTTAACTCAATCAATCAAGAACTCAAAGCATCCCCTATTTAACTACTAAGTAGGAAAGTTCACAAGTCACTTACTAGAGTAAGTGATACCTCCAAAGACCATTGCCCACCCCACTACCCTCACCCAGGAAGTGCTAGGTAAATTGGGAGGCTGCAATTGGTTCCCATAAAGTGGGTAAGCAACAAGAAGTGATGTTGAGAAAACTGTTTTAAAAAGTCTAGCCTGAGGATTCAGTCATTCACTCTATATAGGTGAGCTGGCCTGGAGGAGGACTCTTTGCTGCCTTGGCTTTGGAGGAGACTCCTTGGATCCTGAATCAGCTTGCCGGATGAGTGGTTGAGATTCCTTCCTTGGCGTTGGAGGAGGCTGTGCTGTTAGACTTCTGGCAGAAGACTCTACTCAGAGATTGAGAGGTGAGGAAGCTTCCTGCTTGGGTGCTGAACTGGGCTTTACTTCTCAGGAGAAGCTCTTAGGGTTGATAGGCTTGTTAAGAATCTGTCTCTTTATCTACATTTTTCACTTTTACTCTTTCTACCTCTTTGTAAATAAAAGCTACTAAAAGTCATTTTGACTTAAGCTATAATATTTTAAAATCGGCAACCTCAGTACAACTTTATAACTCTCTTGTTGAGTCAAAACTCCAATTTTAATCCTTACAACATGCTGTTAGGTGCTTTCTTTGGGACACAATAATTTCAGCTGCTCACTGCAGTTCACGAGCTGCCTTTCAAGACATGGCATCTCTTTAGGAACTAAATGGAGAGGGTATAATTTATGGTTCCCCCACCAGATGATACTACACCAGATCCATTGATACAGTACCCTTTTCAAATAGTTTGTGGTGCATATACTTAGATCCTCTCTGGGGTATGTGCACAAACTTCACAGTTTCAACAAGCTGGGTGGCTTCAAAGGGCAGGCAAGAAAGAAGCCCTTGCTCCCTGGGCTCTGAATTCTAGCCTTGGAGTTAACATAAAATAGTGTGCTTTCAATACTGCTACAAGAGTGTGGCACCAGAGTGTCCCAGAGCCTTTGCCATATTCACAGAGGCTGCAAAGAGGATAACAGGAACTGATGGAAATTCTCAGTCTAAAGGAGGTGGGACAGGGGTGGGAATAATATATAATACCTACCATGTGCCAAGCACTTTCCCAAATATTGTTTCATGGGGAAAATGCTCATGAGAAAATGCCTGGAATCAGGAGATGGACTGTCTTGTTTCAGGAACAGCAAGAAGGCCAGTGTTATCATGTTGAAGAATATATGGTGGATTTTAAGGTTTAAGAAGATTACAAAGGTGAGTGGAGTGTAGAAGAGAAGAGGTCACAAATGGCTTTGAATGCCAGACAAGGGTCCTAGAGATGAAATGTCATTGTAAAAATACTTACCATATGATAGTTGTCTTCAAATAATTGTAAGATTGTTCTATTAAAGTGGGAATAGACTCAGTTTGCCTGGCCCAGATGGTGATGGAGAAACCATGAACAGAAGTTGCAAAGACAGAAATTTAGAATTGATGTCAGGAAAAATTCCCTAACAATTACATCTATCCAAATAAAGTGTTTCTACAATAATGTTTCATCTCTACCACCCTGGTTTGGCATTCAAAGCCCTTCATAACCTTGCTCCTACTTGCCTCAGCACAAGAGTTATATTTTCCAATCTGGCCTGGTTTGCCCCTCCTAAGGCAAACTGGTACACCCTCCCCACCCCATTCACAAAGGCTTACCATTACGATGCCAAACTTTAGTGATAATACCTGATTGGCTTTGCCCCAAATTCAAGAGATCCTCTAGCCTCAGCCTCCCTAGTAACAGGGATCAAAGGAACCAGTCACCCCACCCAGCTGCCATGCCTTTTTCATACTGCCTAAGACTCCATTAGCTTTCTTGGTAGTAAGATTAATCTTGGCCTTGAAGTCCACTCAAATCCCCAAATCTTTTTCAGAAAAACTATTATCTAGCTATACCTCAAAAGTGCTGGTTTCCATCAGTTAATCAATCAATCATTAAACTAAATTTATTAAGCACCTACATTGTGTGCTATGTGACTGGAAAATCATATG